>NC_081411.1:245320137-245967418 GCF_030272615.1 Cryptomeria japonica | reverse complement strand
TCACAAAGGTACTGCCACTTGGTGGAAAGATGCTACAACTAATCACTTGACTACCAATCTTTTTTATGTTGATTCTATTGACTCCTCTCATGAGGATGAGACCTTCTCCTTGGATGAAGTTGTGCCTCTTACTGTTATTGAAGCTGTTATTGTGGCTTCTTCTGGCCCTAAGGATTCAACTCATGTTTCTCTTATTTTGCAACTATGTCCCGCTCCTACTAAATCTACTCCTTATGTTGCTCCTTCACAATAGTCTGTTGCTATTCTGCAACAACATTCTACTGATGCTACTATATGTAACCCTACGGGGTCCCCACTTGGTCTTTCTTTTGATTTTCCTAATGATAGTATCACCTAGATTGTAGTTTGTTGTAGGTCAAAGAGTAAGTCTTCTCCCCTCCCCTAAACCCCTCCTTGTTAAGGTTCAGGTGTCTCTCCCCTTCCTTGAGTTGGGTTCTGGGTTATTGTTAATTTGTCAAGTTTTTCTTTTGACCTGTCCAACCTTGTTTTTGCGAGGCTTTCTCCCCTGTTTTGTTGCCTCTCTTACTACCTATCAGTCATTATATTAAGGGCTAGCACCCTTGTTTTTTGCTTCTTTCTTAATCAAAAACATTTAAATGGTAACTTGTCTTTGCTTTTTCTTATTCCTCTCTTCAACTTTCTCACAAAGTGATCTTCCTCTACATTTGATTCATTTATTTTTTCAAATTATTCATTACTTACATTCTTTAATGCTTTGAAAGTTGCTTCTATTAGGCCCAATATGGAAAGCTAATGTACTGAGAGGGGAGGGGTGAATCAATACTCCAAAACTTTTCTTCAATACTAACTTTACTATTATGCATAAACCGAATAGTGCAGTAACATAATATAAAGGTAAAACAAATAGATAACAATCATACATGATTCACTCCATAACACATATATTTTGGTTATGCGAAAAATCTTGGTTAGAGAGAAAAACTGCGGTGGGGATGGCACCCACAACTTCACTACTGCAATAATAAAGAGTGCTCGGTTAGAGCTACATGTTTAGCTATTTCTGATAGCTTACCCTGTTAGGAGTATCAAGATCTGTTAGATCTACCTTGCTAAAGGATTTCACAACACTTCATCTAAATGCTACACCTGGTTAGAGGCTTTACAATTTATAGACTTGATTAGAGTCTTTTACCTTGTTAAAGGTTTCTCTTACAACTTCAAAATATTACAATAAAATCATTACAAATATCTGCAACTTTACATCTGGAATGTTATAGCAGATTCTATGTGCTCAGAATAAGTTACCTTGCTTATAGCATACCTCGGTAACCCATATAGTAACTCGGTAAACCCTTCTGTTTACTTTGTTCTTCGACTGTTCTCTGAAAACCTTCTCAGTGACCTCTGTCTCTATAACAGTCTTCTTACACTCATGCACACACATCTCTTTAATTCTTAACTCATGCTGTATAAATAGATCTCTTATGATGGTGATCCATTCATTGCTTTGATCTTACAAATATGATTTATCGAATGAATAACCATGCAAATTATTTCATTGGTTACATGACCTCAAAATCATACACAATATTTAAGTGCAATTTGCAATGTGATAACGATTAGATGTGCCTTAATCTTGTAACACGTTTTCATATGCATGTCCAGGTTCAATGAATCTGGTAACACATTTCACTTGGTGTGTCATCTTTGCTGCTCGGTAGACATGAAATGATACTCGGTAGACAGCTTGGTGTATACTACGTTTTGAGACTACTTTCTTCTGTAACCGACTAGACTGTTCATACCGATTGAATGTCTTAGTAGAGATAACCGACTAGAGTATATAGAATAACTTTGACATAAAACTAATGGCAACTTGATAAGTAGTAACAATCTCTCCTTTTGACATTAGTTGAGATGTTTGACAAAAAACTACTTTCAAAGTTATAACTCAAAAATCTATATACTTGCAAAATTTGACTATGCTGACAGTATATACAATAGTCAATAATATAATGTATCCAGATATACTCCCCTTATCGATATACTATACAAAACTCTAATTTTGCATGCTTGGAGATTTGTTCTGTGTGCTTTACTTAATGTATTGTATACTGCACGGTTCACTGCTCTGCTCGGTATACTCCCCCTATGTACTATACTCCTTTTGTTTGATTTACACTTTGATGCTTTGAATGCTACACTCCCCCAATACTGTAAATATTACTCCCCCTTTTTGACAAACATCAAAACTTAATTACCATTCGGGGGTGGTAACTGGTCAAAAATGGATGTGTACTTGGTCTGGGCTTCGGTGAGAGCGACAGAGAGTGCATTATTTACACTGTCCATTAAAGAATTATGTGCTTGAATATTAGCCAATAATGATATTAAGCCATCTAGAGTGATTCCCTCTTATGTAGTAGATAAGGAGGTGGCTCGGTTGATCTGTTCTTGGACGGATGAAAGATGAGGAAGGAATAATGTCTGAAGTGTCATTATGTCCATCTGGATCTTGTGTTCTTCATTTCTTAGGTCCAATTGTTGAGCCATGAGTTGTTGTAGCTTTGTGTAAAAATTCTAAACTGAATTTGGCTCTGTGGTCAGCTTGCTTGAGAGATCAGTGATCTCTTTCTCAATTACCTCTGTTTTATTCTTAATGTCTTTAATGAATAAAGAAAATGTGTAGAGTTTCTGAAATAAATAAAGAATGTGCTTGAGTTGAGGAGTCAACTTAGCAATAAATTTGACAAGCTTAACTTTGCCAATAGCTATAGCTTTCTGTACCTCTTCTATCATTTTTGCAGTGAGCTCTTTGTCTTTTATCTTGCTCAAATACTCCGATGCATCTACTCCAGATGTTTCTATCTTTGTAAGGAGTTCATCTAGTTGAATGTGGATGGCTGCATCTGTTGATACTGTAGCTTCAGGTAGCATATCTATTAAGAGTGCCTTTACCTTCTGAAGTACCTTATTTTTCTTTTGAATGGCCATTTTCTTCTCTTGTTCGGCCTTTGCTTTGCATAGTTCACCAAAATCAATGAGTGCTTGTCCATTTAATTTTGATATGTCTACATTGGGCAACACTATTGGTTTTGACAAATCAACTTTAAAACTATGCTTTTTCATCTTCTTTTCTTTACCTTTCACCGATGGAACTAAGACAAGGGCTTGTGAGGCTTGATGACCCTCGGTAGGTTGCTCGGTAGAGGCAACACTTTGATCAGTTTCTTTAGCCTCTGTAGAGTCATTTGGTGTCTCAGTACTCGGTGTCTCAGTTTCAACATTTGTAGTGCTAGAAGGTGCTTGAGATGTCTGTTCTTGAGTAGTACCTTCTCCTATTGTAGACTTGTGACCTTCGGTGCCTTGCTCCGTGTCATGAGGGGTTTCGGTTGAGATAGGTTGCTTGACCGGTGGATAAGGCTAAACTTGTTCCAAGACTAACTCACTAGATACAAGTTTTGCATATGCATTGCCTTCTATCATTTCCTATTCCGATGCCTCTGTATCCATGACATCTTCATCTATTTGAATGGTGTCAGCAGGATCTTTCTCGGTAACATCAGGATCTTGCTCGGTGACATCAACAATTTCAATTGTAGCTTGCTCACCGGCATCCTTGACTTTAAAGATTTCCTGCCACTTTGCTTTTGTCTCATTTTCCACTTCAATATACAGTCCATTCATCAGTTTTAAGGCTCTTTGTTTGACAAGAAACTTTGAGTTGTAGGTTTTGAGATGTTCCTTTATTTCAGCTACTGACATGTCAGGAAATAGATGAACCAGACCCCTTTCTCTGATCTGTTTCTTCGAGTCCATTGCATACTTCCACCTATTATCAATATGCAATTAAAGTTCATTCAGAAGTGACTTAGCTAGTTCCAATGGAGCTAACCGGAATTTTAGAAGTGTGCAGATGACAACTTCTTCAATTTGTCTCTTCTCATCATCATTTCTAGTTTCATACTTGACATATCTAAATGATCCAAATCCTCCATATTCTTTCAGATTAGCACAGAAATTTTCAACACTATGTATATTTACCTTCTTGCTTTTGACAATCTGAAATTTGCTTGCATCCTCTGATTCGGTATCACTAGACTCTTTTGCCAAAATGAGTCTCCGAGTAGATTTCTTGTAGGTCTTTGTTACCTTGGGAGTAGTAACACTTTTTGTTTTCTTACTCGGAGAGGCTGCAGATGCTCTTGTGTTAGGTCGCTTTACTGGAGGTGGAGTTGGAGAGGCCTTTGATGTGTCCTGTTTCTTTCTCTTCAACACTTTTCCCTTAGGCAATTCAGTGCTCAGTGTTATAGCTGCCTCTTGGGCTTCAGATTCCTCTTCGGTAATGGCAATGGTGCCTTTGACAGGTGTAGAGGAAGAGTCTTCTCTGAATTTCTCTAACAATGCCTTTATCATTTTTGTTGCCTTTCTTGTAGCTTTGGGTACTACAATGCTCATCTTTACCTTTTCCTTTACTTCCTCATAGGTTCCATACCTTAGCTTGGTAGCATGCCTAGGTAATGTAAGAAATGCATCAATTTGTTGTTGTGTGATCTCAAATTCAATCTCATAGCCCATCGGTGAAAAAGATTGAGTCCTCGGTTCCACAGCATTCACATAACAGTAATCGGTGTCAACTTCAAAACATATATCATTTTTGTATTTCTCCACTAGCTGGGGTGGAATCCTATATCTGTTATGCATTTTCTCCTGAAATTTACTGAAGTAATCATCCATAATATCATTGAAATTATCTCCTAACTTCTTGATGAAGTCATTAATTTGATGGGTGATTGGTCGATGTAGTTCCCAAACAACTTTACCGACTGATGGAAAGAATTTTTCAAAATACAAAAACATGCATACCAGTAATGATCCAAACTTTAATGTATTAGCTGAGTTGTTCTTCTTTGGCTTCCTGATGGTGTTCAGATTTTCAAATAGGTTCTTCAGCAACACCTCACATAGATCAATTTTCATTCCCTTTTTCACAATTTTGTAGGCCAGGTCTACTGCTGCACAGGGTACACTGTTTTCCCTTACCGATTGGAAGAAACAATAGCCCATTACTCTAATGGCAAATTTTAGTTCTTCATCTGTGACATTATTCAGTTTCAATCCTCTACAATCAGATTCTACTCCAATTAAACTGATCAATTCCTTCTGTGATATCATCTTTTGAGCTCGGGCATGATCATAAATGGGGTAACCGGTAATCAGATGAATGATTTCCTTGGTAATCTTAAATGGTTTCTCTTCTAGCCACATGAAATCATCGTGAACTCTGCTTAGAACAAACTTAACCCACTAGGGTTTGAACACACGGGGATAGGTTAGGGCTTCACTTAATCCCTTGATCTTGATGTGTTCATACTTACTATTCAATTTACCATCCATGCACAGCTCATCATAGGTGTCTTTAATTTCAACATGACCGAGTTCTTCAACATGACATTTGGTGAAGAATCTCACATCCTCAACTAACAACACTCTATCCGGGATGAGTGAAAAGGCGGTTTTGTCATCCGGTTCAGATGCAACTTTGGGAGTCAAAGAGTATTTTAGTGAGGGCTTCTCTACATTCTTGACAACTATGGGATCTTGGATCTTGGGCGCCATTGTAGATTTCAGATAAAAGCTAACAAAGGATCCTTAGGGTTTCAGGATTTTCAAATGACTGACACTTTATACTTAGCAGATAATGGCAACTAGATAAGATCGGTAAACCAGCTTAACAATGCATTGAGATTGATGTAAATACCTTGAATTTGCTTTGTAGGAGGTTTTGATCGCCTTGGATTTGCTTTGCTCTGCTTTCTCAAAAACTTGGTAAGTGTAAATGACCGCGAAAATGTTTTTAAGTACACCATATGCCTTATCGGGCTCTGTGTGGGTTAGGTCAAAAACATTAAATGCACTCGGTTCCTCTTTTACCAATTTACTCTCCTTTTTCCGTTTTAACCGAGTAACCAAACTTCCTTCATTTACCGACTAGACAGGCTTCCTGTATTCACCGACTTGACAGGTTTCCTGTATAGTGCTTCAAAAGACTTTGATATAATTTCAAACATACTATTACATCTTAATTATGCATATTTGAATTAAGTACATGATAAAATAGGAACTGTTAAGATTTAACCTTAAGAGAATGCAGTCCCTTCATACCTTTACTGATTAATTTGGAATAGGTGCACCTAACTCGGTAGGTAAGGTGCTTTCTTCATTTGACACAATTTCCTTCTTTTTCCAAATCATCTTTAATTGGCCTTTTATTTCTTCGGTGTCTTTTCTAGGTTTATCTCTGCAATCTCCAGCTAAGTGTCCAACTTTGTGACAATGAAAACATGCCATACCAGGATTTCTCCATGATCTTCGGTTGTTCATTCCAAACCTTATAAAGCAGTTGGCACTTATATGTCCATATCTTCCACAACATTCACACCATATCCTGGTATTGTAATCCCATGGTACTGCAGTGTCGGTAAGGATGTGTGTGAGTTCGGTAACCTCTAGCATTTGCTCGATGTGCAAACTGTGTGTGTGAAAAGTGGACTTGTATCTGTAGCTGGAAGACACAACACTTCAATCAAGTCATTACATGCATGGTTAGACAGATGTAAATATGAATATGAAAACCATAGCAAATCGACCCATTGCCTTCTAAAAGATGCGAGTATAAGATTTCTCTCAGATTATCATCAATACCAGTGACTAGACAACATCAAGACGAAGGATTTAATCTATATGAGCATGATGAAGGCTAGATGTATGCAATATTAATCTAACAAGATTTTTGCAATATTAAGCTAAATGATTTAATCAATATGAAACAATTAATATGCAATATGTCAATGAATCCTAGAGAAAAAATAGTATAATAACGACATATTCTCCAGCCTCCCTTTGAATGAGAGATGAGCCTGAATTTATAGAAAATTCAGAAAGAAACCAACGGTTGAGATCAAATGATGATGAGCGGTCAATATTTTCCAAGAGGAAGCACAATCCAGGTGAATTGATGTGATTGGATGCTTTTCTCAGTTTTAAAGGATATTGAACTAAAATTAAGATTAAATCAAGAAAAAACTGATTTAAAGAAAAATGAACTAAAATTAAGATAAAATCAAGAAAAAACTGATTTATTATCTATTTCATTCAATTTTAATATTTAATTGTTTTAATTGCTTTCTTTGAGATTATCTATCAATTTTTAATTTGTTTTTTTCAAGATTGTTTCCAATTGATTTCTTTTCTCAATTAATTCCTTTCTTGGTCAATTAATTCCTTTTTTGATTTATTTCCATTTTTTAAGATTTGTGCTCAATTGATTTATTTAATTGAATTAATTTCTCTTTCTTGATTTGTTTCCTTTTTTGAAGATTTGTGCTCAATTGATCTATTTAATTAAATTAATTCCTCTTTTTGATGATTTAATGGCAAATTGATTTATTTAATTAAATATGCTAGGATATTTAATAAAATAAATAAGATAATTGTTTAAAAATGATTTACTTGGAATGATCTATTAATTAAATAAATATTTAATTAATATTGGTTGAATTATTTGCCATGTGACATTTGATGATTTTAGGAATTAATTGTGTGCTCAAGATTGATTTAGTTGCCTTTGGTTAGGACTTTGGTGACGTTGTTGAGATTAGGGGCTCATGGTTTAGATGACCATTTTTAGGGTATTACATTTGCCCCTCTTTGAATTAATGTGTGAGCAGCGCGTTGGTTCAAAGAATAGTTGATGTCTAGGAGATGTTAGTTCTGAACTTGATTGATCACAAACTACATAAAAAAGTGAGGTGTTTATTTTGATTCGAAGCGACAAAGCTGAATAAAGTCTGATTAACATGATACCATTCTGGAACTTGATTGAACTTGGGAACGATAGAAAACAAAAGATACCGAACTTGAACTTGATTGATCAAGAAGCGGATCTTACTGATCTAGAATTTGATTGAACTTAGATACAGTGAGTGATGATAAAAATCGATCTTGAACTTGATTGATCAAGATACGATGAAGATAAATTGTTCAGCTTGATCAAGAAATGAATAAAACGTAACACCTGTTTAGATTTAGCATGATCAAAGATACTCTTTAAACCCTTGATTGAGTTTAAACGAAAAATCAGCTTGATGAAAAGTGATGGAACTAATTAATGTAAAGAGATTGATTCAGATAAAAGACAAAGATCAACTTGATATGAAGCAATGAAACTGATATGCCCCTAGAGATTGATTTGGATGAGATGATCGAGAAATCTCAACTTGATATAAAGCGATGAAGTTGAGATGCCCCTAGCGATGAGGTCTTATTTGATTTTCTTTAGTTGAAAAGATTTTTGCTCAACTTTCGATGAAGATTTAAAAAATTTCTCGACATTGAAGAATGTGAGGTCATAAGGTCATGAGTATGCCCCCTCGGGAGCGAAATCAAAAAATAGCGAGGGTACATGATGATTATAGGCAATTTTGAGCGATGATAAGTTGTTTTGAGCACAAATGATTCAGAGGAATTTTTGAAATTTTAGCGAGAAATTGAGCGCAAAGTTGATTTGTAGAAATTAAATTGAGATTCAGCGGTGATTTGCGAGAAATTGAGCACAATTAGAAGAGAGAATGAGCTTTTGATGAAAAGAGCGCTAAGTGGTCCAAATTTTGTGAAATTTCGATGAGAGAGTTGACATCAGATTTTAATTTTGATCCCGAAAATGGACTTAGGACAGCCGATTTACAAGCTCTTGATTTGATTTCATCGTACTTGTGTTGATTGGTTATGTGATGTTGTTCTATATGCTTTATTCTATATGTATGCATTTCCTTTCAGTATAGATGAATGAATGTGAATGAGTATTGGTGTCTATTTTTCTTTCTTTTCATATGCAAATAAATGAATGAGAATGAGTAATGCAATTTTTTTTCATTTTTCTATGCAATAAGATGAATGCAAATGAATGATAGTGAATGTATGAATCTATATAATATGCTTATGTATGCAGCTAAACATCTCAAAACACAAGTACTCGATAAGAGAAATGATGAAAAGAGACCACTTAGCGAAGAAATGATGATGCTCCAACTCTCATTCAGTAGACAAAGAGGAAGCATTGTTACTATACCGAAATCACTCCAAATGCATGAGATGCAAAATGAAATGCAAGAATGATATGCAAAATGAGATGCAACCTAAACCTAGTCACTGGACTTTGAAAAGCTTAATTGTCATCATTGAGCATTTTACAATTATAGCAGGTAGAATAGTGTTCATTTCTTTTCATGTGCAATATTAATTATCTTGTTCACAATGACCCTTTTTTCGTTCATATCCTTGGACAAATTATGCATGGACCCAGATTGCACAATAAAGAAATTTCCTCAAAACAGACAAAGAAATGATGGGAACCTCCCTGTAGCATTCAAATAAGTGGAGTCGAGGTATGTGTGGCGATTTCACCTTGATGTGAAGGCTCTTATCACAGACACCCAGCTAATTTAGATGTTCCCAGATCATTGGAATCATTCCTTCAAGCAGAAAACAAAGAAAATATTATGCCCCCAATCCTTGCTCCTCTTAGTCACAATAGACTTCCTCGAGTTACTCAGAGGGATAATAATCGAAAACCAATATAAAAGATAGCACACAAAGAAAATTTCCATGCATATCTCAAACAGTTTAGTGATTGTTTTCCGTTATGTTGTTTTGCTTGTTTACTCAGTGATAAAACTCTTCTGTAGTCAGGAGGCAAGTAACTGACTCGGAGTGGATGACCAAGTTTCACTGACGTAAGGTTGACTTGGTTGATACTGCTTAGGACATATAAAGTGCTCTGTCGATTACCCTAAGACTATGACAATGATCGGTTTCAAGCCATGAGGGTTCCAACGAACCAGGATGTCACGAAAGTGACCAAAAGATATGTACAAGCGAAAGCAAAGATGCATGAAAGAAGGAATGTCAATGTTGCATTGATAGATGGAGCACTTGAGTATAAGAGGTGCCTGTTTGCCAGGTTTTCACCTGCTTGGCAGAGATGCATATATATTTTTTTACCAAGGTGCCTGTTTACCAGGTTTTCACTAGGGCATTTTCTCTCTTTTTTCCTTTTTTTTCTTTTGTTTTTGTTTTTCTTTTTTTTTTGAATTTCTTCGGGAAGTTTTCTGATTTTTAGGATTTTTTTTTTCATGACGTTTTCTGATTTTTAGGATTTCTTCAGGACATTTTCTGATTTTTAGGATTTCTTCAGGACATTTTCTTATTTTTTTGGACTTTGTTCAGGACTTTTTATGATTTTTTAGGAGTTTGTTCAGGACTTTTTATGATTTTTAGGAGTTTGATGTTTTCTCCTAGTGTCTAGCAAGGCAAAAGGGATTTTGAGTACATGAATGGATAATCGAATGATGGTGGATGCTTTCAAGGACTATCTCACAATGTTAATCCAAGCACAGGGTCTAGATATAGCAATGTAAACCAAGGATTTTAGCGATGTAAAGCAAGGATATAGCGCAGCAAAGCAAGGATATAGCGTAACAAAGCCATATGGTCCAAAGAAGTGGCAATGTCAAGAGGTTTGTGGAAAACATGTTTTTGCATTTTGTCCATAGTGTTGATCAAGATCAAGGAATAGATCTGGATAGGAGGCAGATAGGATAATCAAGATCAAAGGTGGTAATGAAGGATGTAAGCGAGCAATGGATAGGAGCTAAAGTGTTTTGATCAAGTGCAATATATAGGACGTACAAAACCTGTAAAGATCCTTAACCTTGTCAAGATCAAAGGTGGAAAACGGATATGAATGTAGATAGAGCGAATGAGGGATAATGGAGGATGAAGGATAATAGAGGAAGATGGATAATAGATGGATGTACATGGATGGAACTTGCCCCTAGTGTAAAGTACAAAAGGATAATGGATTATGCATGATGCCTATTTACTAGGTTTTCATCATGGTACTTGCCCAAGGCACCACAAGAAGTGGTTTTCACACAAGGACGAATTTATTTCTCTTTACTTCTTTTTTTTTCACTTTTTTTCATCATTTTTTTCTTTTGGAAGATAATGGAGGCATGAGAGGAGATGGAAGAAGGACCCCAATGTCTCGCTGCTTTGGATGTTACCCTTAGAATATGAGTTACAATAGACAATGGCTATGAATGTATGCTCAAAGATGTTGGTAGGATAATAAAATGAAACTAGCGCAAGGACTTATGCAAAGGATTGGATAAGAGGGATGGAAGGGTGAAAAAGAGGTGTTGGATAATGGATGGGATGTTGGAAGAATTGTGTATGGATAGATGGAAATGCTGGAAAGATCAACATCGGCAAACACCTTGAGGGATGGTGGACATATGGAAGAGAAGTGAATCTCATATTTTGAGATTTGGATGGAGGAAAGGTTACAGATTTTGGGGCATAATAACCCAAAATGGATGAAGGAGGTGATGGAGGAATAGACTCAGAAGGTTTGGATGGAGGAACAACAATTTTGGATGCCAATTTTGATTTTTCTTTAGACTGTTGTGCTTCAAGCAGCCGCTTAGGGATCCACATGGTTTTTTATTTTTCATGCTTTTGTAGTTCCTTAGAGCGCATTGCTTGTACAAGTGCCTTAGGAACCCATATAACTTTCAACTTTTCTTCTTTCTTTGTTGGCCTTTGTGGCGTTTTGTATTTTTCTTTTTCTTTTTGGATCATATTTTTCTTTGTTTTGACATGTCGATTAGATGGGACATGTTGATCCTTGAATACACGTGGATTACTTGACTTATGACTTTTATGCTTGGCATCCAAATTGCTTGGAGGGAGATGCGTGGATAGATAGGAATGATATGGAGGTCTTTTAGATGGATGGAAGGTACTCGAAGATGTGTGCCTTTGTTGATCCTGCATAAGGGATGGAGGAATATAGGGACCTAGAATGGATGGAAGTGGCGAAGGAGAAGGCATGTATTTGGATTTAACTAGAGAAATGTAGGATTTATGAGAGATACCAACATCTTGAGAAATTTCCCTAAGGCAACGACCTTTAACATTTTCTTTAATAGCAGGGGGTTCTAATATACCTCATTCATGAATTTCTAACCCTTTTCTTTGATAATGCATGCTTTGAAAGATCTTTTTAACAAAGGGTTTCTTCTTACTTTGGATGCTAGAGGCAAGTTCATTTTGAGGTGGAGGTGTCTTGCAAGGAATAATAGGATCGTGAGAGGGCTTTATGGGCATGATGGACTCTTGAGGTGAACATGGAGGATTATGACAAGGAGATGAAGGTATACTTTGATCTTGACATGGAATAGGATCATTGGATAGAGTAGGAAGGGTATTTGACTCTTCATTTTGAATATGATCATTTGAAAAGGTGGAAGAAGCATCATGCTCTTGCTTAGGAAGGATGCTTTGTTCTTGAGATGGAAGGGGATCATCTTGGAAGAAATGGAAAGGTATAATGGGATCATCATGGGATTCTAGTGAAATAGGATCTTTTTCAATCATTAGATGGGATTGGGGAGTTTTGGTGTCTTGATCTTGATTTATGATTAGACTTGTTTTTTCATTTTTCAGATTATCCTCTTGACATGGAGTCACTTCTAAGGAAGGGATATGATTTTGCATAGGCGTAGGGGATTCTTGGAAGGTCTCCATATTTTGACATGATGGGGAAGCATTTTGGAAATGGCCTTTTGGAGTGGGTACATTTGGAATTGAAGTGTATGATGGCATAGGATCTGGGATTTTTGAATCTTTAGAGGAACTTGCATCAATATTGGCATTAACTTGGATTTCCATAGGAGATAGCCCTTGAAGGTAAACATGGGAAATTTCACTGTTTGAAGGAGATGGTATGGATTGTTGTTGAGACATTTTAGGAGATGAAGGCATCATGGAAGGGATGGAGGCCACATATGGAGCCTTGCTAGACATAGGTTCACAATTTTGATTATGCTTAGAAGTAGTTCCTTCTTTTTCTTTAGGTGAGTCATTAGGATCTTCAATTTCAATGACACCATTATCAATGAGATCTTGAATCTTATGTTTTAATTCTATCCAATGCGAAGTCTTTTGTTCATTTTGTCTATGATATGCACAATACTTACTCATAAATTCCCATCCCCATGTGGTCTTTTTAGGCAATATGATAAGATTGTTCTTAATAAGCTCTTCCAAAGCGGACTCAATAGATTGCCCCAAAGGTGTAAACTATCTATCTAGGGAATAGATGTCCTTTTGTCTTGGTGAAGGTGTCTTGTGAGCTTGTTTGAGATTTGGCTTTTGATTGTCAATCATTTGTTGGTATTTGCTTGACAAATCACATAATCATTTTAGCACTTCTTGAAGTTTCTCACACTTGATATCATACATTTGTTTTTCAAATGGAGTCATTGATCTATTTTGTTGGATTTCCATGTCATATATTTTTTTCTTTATATCTTGAAGCATTTGAGCATAGGCAGCCATGGGAATTAGAGCTAAGGTATCCAGGAGATTCTTACTTTTGTCAAAAAAATTAGAAGAGCTTTTGGCTTGAACAGGCATTTTTAACCGGCAGGACCGAGAGCGAGATGTGTTGCAGAAGTCAAGATCAAATTGTAGCTAGTAGTTCATTTAACGTAGTGATTGAGAGAAGTAACTTAAGATCTGGTCTGGTTTCAGGAATGATCTATCATGTGTAAGACGTTATCTAAGTTAACTTAGATTTGATAAGATGTTGTTTGAACTAGCTTAAAGATGATCAACAAAATCATGCAACGCAACGACAGAGGTACACTATCAAGGTTGTTTATGCTCAGGAAGATGATAACTAGTTTTAGGCTCATTGTAAACTGATCTGGGCAATTTTGACTGTTTTGACTGACAAGATCAGGAATTCATACGATAGAGGATTGGACAGAGATGAGATTCTGACAGACAAAGTTTCAATGACACACGACTACCATTTTTTTGATAAGGATTGATGTTTCAATGACTGACAAAGACCAGTTTGGACACGGATAGAGTTTATCACTGAATTGTTTGATATTATTTCATTTGTTTTCTCCACTTTTAGTATTTCAGATTTAGTTTTAGGGATGAAAACATAGAAAACATGCAAGATATATAATAATTCAATCATAGCACGCTAACCCTATGGAAGTTGGCTTAGAGAAGAAAAGCTTTGCTTGCTGACTTAGGTACACACCAAATAGATAATCAGAATACGGACGTTGAGTCTCATGCAATGGATTCTCAATGCCGTATTAGCCGACTCCAAATGCTAATGGGGGCATGATATGGCAAGTGTCTTGGGAGAGTTACTATCTCTCTTGCACAAAGATTATCAACCTTTCAGAGGTGAATCGGGTAGCTTCTATCTTATAGTTCTTAGTCAGGAATTCCATTTGAAATTACCCCTTGAAGTCACGCAAGCATGATTGAGGCCTATAGCCCAACAAGGTACTGAAATAAGATGTAGTCACATAAACGTGTGTAGCATCCTAAAATTGCGACACTTGCAATTTCGACTGCATTTGGGTCTTCACGATGGTGATGCAACATTGAACCTGAATGGAGACCCCGAAACCTGTTTACAACACCAAAAACTGCATTTTTCTGCACCTTGGCCTGATCCCTCCTTGCACCCTGCTGTCTCGGGAGGTGGGACCATGGCGCCCAGCGCCCTGGTCCTTCAGGACTAGGGTGCCCAGCGCCCTGGTCCCCCAGGACCATGGCGCCCAGCGCCCTGGTCCCTGGCCCTATTTTGGGCCCGGTCTCTTTTGGGCATCGGGTCTTTAAGTTTGCAATTCGGGAAATAATGTTTCCTGGTCGGCCTAAGGTCAGAAAAATCAGTCTATCAACCCTAATTGACAAGTATATAAAATACTTTTCCCCTCCCATTTGAGGAGGCAAGGAAAAAGGAAGACATATGTGTGCAAAAGGCGGAAGCGATATTCAAACATTCAAACATTCAAGCATTCAAGCATTCCTTCAAACAATTGGGCATTCTAAGTCTCCACTCAAGGCAAGGTGTTGCATTCAAGACAAGGATTCAACCATTGAAGAGGAGATCACATACAACATACAACATACTACATACATTACACCTTCGCATGTAAGAATACAAACATTCTTACAACAAGGTATCAGTATTTATTTACATTACAAACATTTACATTTACAGCATTCTCATTTCTTGGTTAATTCCAAAACTGGGGTTTGACCTAAAGGCAAACCCCTAATCCCTAACCCCCCCAATCATCCTCTCTTTTCTATGTGTAGGTTGCAGGTACGCGGCTGTAATTGAAGATCTAGAATCCTCGTGCAGAGACGAACAGATCCACCTTCGTTTCGCGGATTTTTCGGAGGACCGTGTGCACTCCGGGCACCATCGTCCCGTCAACTTTCGCTCAAATTTGCAGAATAGCACCGTCTCGACATTTTACTGCTAATTCCAAGTTGCAGGTACGCGGCTGTAATTGAAGATCTGGAATCCTTGTGCAGAGACGAACAGATCCACCTTTGTTTCGCGGATTTTTCGGAGGACCGTGTGCACTTCGGGCGCCATCGTCCGTCAACTTTCGCTCAAATTTGCAGAACAGCACCGTCTCGACATTTTACTACTAATTCCAGGTCCGCAACTTCATCCCGTATCCCTATCTCTGTTTATAAGGGAATCTTTCCTACTTTACATGCATTCTTAGTCCAATCATTTTATCTACATTCTTTACAAAAGAGGGTATCCTTGATGTCTTAACCCTTGAAACTCATTTAGAATCCAATCTTGCATTGCGTGGGATTGGATCTTGTGGGTTTCAACCCCTCTTTTGAATGTAAAGTCTCTCCTAAGTGAAAACCATCAACCCTAGTGACTCTCCCTTCTCTCTCCTTGGAGTTGGGGAGGGGAGAACAACTAGGGTTCGATTTTTCCGCTTTACAACGTGATTGAGACTGTGAGGCCCTACAAAATGCTCGATATGAGAGATCTCAAAGAGAAAACTCAAATAATCCCATCCTCTGAGACTTTAATCACCAGAGGCCTATTTATTATAGTGAGTTGGAATGCCCAGGTCCATCTGTACTCACTTGGGTTGTTCTCATAGGGTGATTACTTTTTCCTACTGTGGCAAGCCTACTAAAGGTACACAAATCTCAAAACTTAGAAAAAAGCTTCGAGGGTTTAGATTTCTGATTGTCTATAAAAGACAAGAGCATACTCTCCTACCTCTTAGATTTTTCTGAAAACACGAAAGACAGATTTGTTCTTTAACCAGATAGCAATTTGAGTGCCTAAGAAAATGCTAAATGAATACACAATGTTTAGTCGATTCTCCTTAGGCAACCTGCAAAACCAATATGTCAGTAGTCATTTTCTTCTTGATTCTTTGGCAAGTGTATGTTTGATTGATAGATTCTTTGATAAGCGTCCTGAAAACATTAAAATCCCAAAATTAGTTTCCAAAATAACATTAAAAAAATCATCAAAATAAAATTCTATCATGTAAACTGTAAATTAAACTAATCTAACAAGAATTTCCTTTTTATGACTATCCTAGTTATGACAATTTTTGATAGTACTGCACTCTGTCATTTATAACTTTTGAACTAGAAATAATTTGGAAAATCGCATCGGTGTAAATGTGGAAAACTTAGTTTTACAAAACATATTAACATTTGGGTTAGATCCAACGGTTCAATAAAAAGTTATTTTTTCCGAACTGAGACCATGTTTTACTATCACAAAAGAATAGGTAACATGAAAGTCCTGCACTCTATCAATCATAACTTTCAAACCCAAAATATTTAGGCAAATCCGTTCAATTAACCTGTATAAAACTTGGTTTTCAAAAACATATCAAAAATTGGTTGAGATCCAACGGTTAAATAAAATTTAATGCTCTCCAAACTGAGACCCCTTTTTGACTGTCATAGAAGAACAAACAAAAATAAAGATTTTTATCTGCAAATTTAACACATGTTTATTAGTTATAAAAACCAAACATTAAATTTGTTCAAGAAACATTAGAAATCTTGTAGTTGTGGGTTCGAGCCCCACGGTGGGCATCAGAAATGTGGGTGTGAAAAGTGGACCTATATCTATAGCTGGAAGACACAATACTTCAATCAAGTCATTACATGCATGGTTAGACAGATGTAAATATGAATATGAAAACCATAGAAAATCGACCCATTGTCTTCTAAAAGATGCGAGTATAAGATTGCTCTCAGATTATCATCAATACCAGTGACTAGACAACATCAAGACAAAGGATTTAATCTCTATGACCATGATGAATGCTAGATGTATGCAATATTAATCTAACAAGATTTTTGCAATATTAAGCTAAATGATTTAATCAATATGAAACAATTAATATGCAATATGTCAATGAATCCTAGAGCAAAAACAGTATAATAACAACATATTCTCCAGCCTCCCTTTGAATGAGAGATGAGCCTGAATTTATAGAAAATTTAGAAAGAAACCAACGGTTGAGATCAAATGATGATGAGCGGTCAATATTTTCCAAGAGGAAGCACAATCCAGGTGAATTGATGTGATTGGATGCTTTTCTCAGTTTTAAAGGAAATTGAACTAAAATTAAGATTAAATCAAGAAAAAACCGATTTAAAGGAAATTGAACTAAAATTAAGATAAAATCAAGAAAAAAATGATTTATTATCTATTTCATTCAATTTTAATATTTATTTGTTTTAATTGCTTTCTTTGAGATTATCTATCAATTTTTAATTTGTTTTTTTCAAGATTGTTTCCAATTGATTTCTTTTCTCAATTAATTCGGCCAATTAATTCCTTTTTTGATTTATTTCCATTTTTGAAGATTTGTACTCAATTGATTTATTTAATTGAATTAATTCATCTTTCTTGATTTGTTTCCTTTTTTGAAGATTTGTGCTCAATTGACTTATTTAATTAAATTAATTCCTCTTTTTGATGATTTAATGGCAAATTGATTTATTTAATTAAATATGCTATGATATTTAATAAAATAAATAAGATAATTGTTTAAAAATAATTTACTTGGAATGATCTATTAATTATTTAATTAATATTGGTTGATTGATTTGCCATGTGACATTTGATGATTTTAGGAATTAATTGTGTGCTCAAGATTGATTTAGTTGCCTTTGGTTAGGACTTTGGTGACGTTGTTGAGATTAGGGGCTCATGGTTTAGATGACCATTTTTAGGGTATTACACAGACCACATATAGTTCTTTTACTTAAGCCAGCACTTCTTGGTACTATGTCCATATCTATTGCAGTTTTTACAAAACCCTTTGAATTTTGCCTTCTGATAATTGTTAGCAGACTTTGTCCTACATTGATTAGATGTGTGACCATATTTATTGCAATTGTAACAATAACCTTTGGACTTAGTGACATTCAGTTTCTTACCTTTTCTGATTTGACACATGTTGGCAGTGTGACCTTGATTTCCACAGTAGTTGCAAATAGGCTTCTTTCTTTTGATGTTATTCTTGTTTCCAGCTTGCTTTGATGATTCTCCTCTCTCGGTAGTATGAATTCCCTTCTCGGTAGAGTCTTTTCCTTTGTAACCGAGTCCTGCATCTTTGTTGGGTCTTCTTGTATTCAGTTGCTCATCCAACATCTTTGATGCTTCATAACTCTTCTTCAGTGTTTCTTTGGATTTCTTCTCTGATTCAAGTTCATCGGTCAACCTTGATACTTCAAGTTTCAATGCTTGATTCTCATCATCTTTCAGAATTGCTTCATGATGTGCATAACCTAGTTGTTCTGACAGGTTTTGTTGAATTCCAGTCAACCTTGTGATTTCATCATTCTTATCAGATACTAAGACTTCAAGTTGTTGTTTCTCTCTTTCTAGATCTCTTACTTTATCCTCAGTTGTCCTCAATGCATCAAGATTTTCAGTCATCTATGTGCTGAAATGTTCATGTTCTCTTTTCATTGCTTTCAATTGATTAGCCAGTGCTTTGTTCTTTTCTTTCAATACTCCAATAATTTCTTCAGTTTCTTCAGATATACTGTTCTCAGATGATGTCTCAATTTGTTCCACTAACTCTTGAGAATCCTGCAAATCATCAGATAATCTTCTTCTCACTTTCAGATATTTTTGCATTTGTCTTTGCATGTCTGCAATCACTTGATTAGCATGATCCAGTTCTTCTTGCAGATATACAATCCTCCGAGATTGTTTATAGCCTTCCATTGATAAGATCTTTCTCTTTAGGCAATTAAACCCTTTTCCAAGATTCAAGCTCTGATACCAGTTGTTAGGCCCAATAAGGAAAGCTAATGTACTGAGAGGGGAGGGGTGAATCAGTACTCCAAAACTTTTCTTCAATACTCCAAAACTTTTCTTCAATACTAACTTTACTGTTATGCATAAACTGAATAGTGTAGTAACATAATATAAAGCTAAAACAAATAGATAACAATCTTACATGATTCACTCCATAACACATATATTTTGGTTACATAGAAACTCTTGGTTAGAGAGAAAAACTGCGGTGGGGATGGCACCCACAACTTCACTACTGCAATAATAAAGAGTGCTTGGTTAGAGCTACA
The DNA here is from genome assembly GCF_030272615.1 of Cryptomeria japonica. Classification (NCBI taxonomy): domain Eukaryota; kingdom Viridiplantae; phylum Streptophyta; class Pinopsida; order Cupressales; family Cupressaceae; genus Cryptomeria; species Cryptomeria japonica. Next base: position 245,947,879 of record NC_081411.1, on the reverse strand, counting down.
TGTTTAGCTATTTTTGATAGCTTACCTTGTTAGGAGTATCAAGATTTGTTAGATCTACCTTGCTAAAGGATTTCATAACACTTCATCTAAATGATGCACCTGGTTAGAGGCTTTACAATTTATAGACTTGATTAGAGTCTTTTACCCTGTTAAAGGTTTCTCTTACAACTTCAAAATATTACAATAAAATCATTACAAATATCTGCAACTTTACATCTGGAATGTTATAGCAGATTCTATGTGCTCAGAATAAGTTACCTTGCTTATAGCATACCTCGGTAACCCATATAGTAACTCGGTAAACCCTTCTGTTTACTTTGTTCTTCGACTGTTCTCTGAAAACCTTCTCAGTGACCTCTGTCTCTATAACAGTCTTCTTACACTCATGCACACACATCTCTTTAATTCTTAACTCATGCTGTATAAATAGATCTCTTATGACGGTGACCTATTCATTGCTTTGATCTTACAAATATGATTTATTGAATGAATAACCATGCAAATTATTCCTTTGGTTAGATGACCTCAAAATCATACACAATCTTTAAGTGCAATTTCCAATGTGATAACGATTAGATGTGCCTCGATCTTGTAACACGTTTTCATATGCATGTCCAGGTTCAATGAATCTGGTAACACGTTTCACTTGGTGTATATCAACTTGATGTGTCACCTTTGCTACTTAGTAGACATGAAATGATAATCGGTAGACAGCTCGGTGTATACTACATTTTGAGACTACTTTCTTCTGTAACCGACTAGACTGTTCATACCGACTGAATGTCTCGGTAGAGATAACCGACTAGAGTATATAGAATAACTTTGACATAAAACTAATGGCAACTTGATAAGTAGTAACAGCTTCTCTCTTTAACATCCTTTCTTTTTTATTCTCCTCTCATATGTAATTAGTATCCCATGCAATTCATCAATGGTTATGTATTTATATCTTTTACTTTTTCAATGGAAGAGACTTTTGCATCAAACCTATAAGGGAGAGTTCTTAACACCTTGTGCACAATCACTAGTCATCAAAATTTTTACCAAGTCCTTTGATGGAGTTGGCAACTTCATCCACACGAAGGAGATAAGGTACAATGTTTTATTCATCTTTCATCTTCAAGCTTGCAAACTATCTTTTATGATTCTAGAGCTTATCCTTCTTAGCCTTGTCATCAAATTCATAGATTTTTTAAATTTTGGCCCATATCTCTTTTGTGAAATTACATTGCATCACATCAACAAACTTGGATTCAAATAAGATACACAATATACATTCATGAATTTTGTAGTGTTTTTACTAGCCTTATTTTTAGCTAGATCTATTGGTAGGATTATTTTTGCTTGAAAACTAGTCGCAATATATTTGCAAAAGTCATCTTTATACTACAAAAATCATAATTTGATCCATCAAATAATGAAGCTTTGTTGAGGAAAAAATATCTTGGCATGCCATCTCTACTACTATGATCTGCCTTCCAGTAGTTATAGTATTCTTAAAGTAACTTGCTTTAAAACCAATTAATGAGAACAAACTTATTAAGAGGGGGGTAAATAAGTAGAAAGTAAGTTTTTTGTTTAATTTTAAATTTAACAAACATAACAATAATAGTAGTAGTAAGCACAATTACCATAAGAACACACAAGATAGAACAAAGATTTGCATTGAAACCCTTTCAGAAGAAAACCACGATGAACTTCTTGGAACTACTATCAAAATCCAACCTCATAAATGATTAAAAGATCTTACAACATTTGCAAACACCAACCCATTGGAGAAACCAATCCCCACTTATAAATTTGTCATGAACCAACCTACTAGATACACCAATCCCCACAACTAAGCATCAACACAACAAGAGTCACCAATCTCTTATTCCAAGAGGAACTAACCTCTTTTGCATGCAAATTCACTTTCAATATATTGCCTATTACTTCTTCAACAAATCATGAAGAAAATCTTCTTCAAGCTCTGCTCTAATTCAAAATTGTTCTATTCTTCTCTACATTATCTCTTGTTTACTATGCTTTGTATTAATTCTAATTTTCTCTCAAACAATGAAAGATTTTATCACTTCACCACACATACACATCTTTATTCACTTATGCTCTATTATACATTCAAATTGCTCTACAATATATTTTATCTTATCTATCTCTGAACATGATAAAGCAATACACTTGCACAAATGGTTCACACTACACACACTAACACACTCATAAATTGTAAAAATACTTCTCCTTTACTTATCCATTTTGTATACCAAAATCAATGTAATAAATCTATGGGTCATCCACCATATAACCAATCTAAAATATGTGCATGCCACCTTGTCGGCCAAACACGTTACTCTCTTTTTGTCTTAGAAAAATCTTAACTTAAACCATACCAAGTTGACCAATCGAGGGTCAAATTTTTCTCATACCTCATACCAAAAAGTGACAATCAAGGTAAGCCTCAAGGACAATCATGAAAGACCAATTACTTTAGCAAAATTTATAGAGTGAATAACCCGCATTAGGGGTCAGGGGTTTGCTCTACCCCTTACCTCTTACAAAAATCAAAATTTCATAAGTATCAAACTAGAAGTTCGAGTACCAATGAAGAGATAACATAAATCAAGATGTAAACGTTCAATTATTCATCATACCTTATTCAAACACATGGCAAACTTGTTGATTGCAAAATATTAACAAGCCATCGATGGATGAGGATCAAGGTTCCTCCTTATCACATAAAAAAAAAAGAATTCAACAACTATTAAGCACAATGTCCAATCATGGATGATAAATATGATGAGAATTTAGGGGTTCAAGGGTCTAGCCTTGACCATACCACATACCAATCATGAAATTTGCAAGCATTAAGTTCCAAGTCTAAATACTTAGGAAGAGCTAGTACATATTGAAGGTTGGAGATTAGACCTAGATATAATACCTTTTTCCAACAAAACACTAAACTCTTGAGAGCCAAAGCCTGATTCACTCATTTTTTTTACATCTACGATCACAATCTCAACAATCTCATTCTTTCTTAGAAAAAACAACCTTTGACATCATCATATCAATGCTTCAATGCTCTTTGAAATCAATGACAACATTTCAAACTATAGATAGTAAGATCTATATAATATAAATAAAATTGTATATACAAGATTATATAAATGATAAATTAATTATAAAATCTTATATAGTAGTACAATTATTTCAAATAAATTTAGTTTAAATATTACTTCAGAAAAACATCTCTTTTTAATCTATATGATTTCTCTTAACATAATTTAAAAATTATTATTTTTAATTTGTCTGTTTTTCTTTTCAAACATTCAAAATATTAATACGACTAAGCACAAAAAATAATTTAAATACTTTATTAAAACAAATGAGATCATCTCACAACACAATTAAAAAACAATCAGCATTAAAATTATAAATTGAATTTTTCTATTAATCTTAAAATCCAAAGTACATTGCTCAAATATATAAAAATGTGTACTTTTCAAAGGGGCAATGTTTCATGTTCTTCTTAAGCTATCTAATTGAAAAAATATTCGTCATTTTTAGATATATTTCAAGCAAGTAATATATTCATCCAATCATGGTTTATTTTTTGTATTTATTTAAGTATTGATAAGACACACTAATAATTAAATTATATTAATTTTAATTTTATTTAATAAAAAAAATATCTAAAAATTGTACTTTAAACTTTTTTAATTATCAAATAATGTTGATTATAATAACTAGATATTTAGAAAGATTGATAAGAATCAAATTTGGAGAAATTTCAAGTAAAAACAAATATATATAATATTATAAAGTAGATAATAAGACGTATACAATAGTAACAAAATTGTACATAAAATATTATATGAACAATAGATTAATCACAAAAAGTTACACAAAAGTACAATTATTTTCATAAATTTATTGTATGTTACTTTTAGATATTTTATTTTATGTTACTTTCAAAAAGATAATCTTTCTATTGAATAGTAATGCCATTGTTCTCGCCAATAAAAAAATAATATTTATGTTATTTTAGATTTTATAGAATTTTGAATCAAATCTTATGAAATTAGATTCATATATCCTGTTTACATATTTTTAAATACAATTCAGACTTTTTAATCTTATTATTTATCTTTACCAAAAAGATAAATGAACATTTTTGAACTCATACATTATACATTATAACAATTTTCACTCCAACATTTATAATGTATTGTAGATTATAAATTACAAGATATATAATTCAGTTCCCCTTAACTTATTGAATAAAGACAAGTGCAAAAGAAAACAAAAAAATGAACATCTTGCATATGTTAAAGTGGTACTATCATCATAAGGAAAAGGAGATAAGCTTTTAAGGCAATAATGGTGGTGTCTTGTAATGAATTGTACAATCTTAATACAAATTGATGTGTGAATGCAGAGCTTCGTATGGCAGGGTGTCTTCCACATCAACACATCTTGTGTCACGCTGTCATTTGTATATATTCCACATCACTACTAAAATAAATTAAACGCAAGTATAAAATATGTCTAATCATGACGATGTTATGTGACATATCTTGCTGGTGCTGATATTGACGAAATCATTTGTCTCATATATTACAAACTCTCTCACTTCCCCTCAGTCCTCTTCTATGGGACTGCTTTTCACATGGGGCATATTGTTTATTCTGTATATTGTCATGTGACACACGGAATGGGGGGCCTAACAATAATCAATCTTAATATCACCCTTGAAAACTTTACAATATTATTTTTATCTGAATTTTAAATTTTTATTTTTATTTTTTATGTGTATATTTTACCTCATCTATGGATTCAAATTCAATTCAATTGAGCTCACAATGAACTTTATTAAAAACTTTTTTAATTTGTAATGTGTTTAGTCTAAACTTTTACATTATCTTCTTCACTTTAATAAAAGTTGTCATCATATGCATTTCATAGCCTTCTTAATAGTTAAAACCGTTTCAAGTATCTAAGGGCCATAAGTCGATTGTTTGAGCATGATTGATGATGATAATGGTATGTTACTTGTTACTAAACTGTTGTTATTTTTTCATTGATTATTTTATTTGAATGTTTTATCTAATCTATTTATTCAATCTCGGTTCAATTCAGCCCGAAACAATTTTCAATTTGTCATGTGTTTCATCTTAACTTTTACACTATCTTCTACCCATTAAACCAAATTTGTCATCATATACATTTCATAGCCTTCTCAATAGTTGAAATCATTTCAAGTGTCAAAAGATCGTAGGTCAATTAATTGAGCATGATTGGTAAGGATAATGGTATATTCCTTGTTACAATATCATTCTCATTTTTAAATTTACTTTATATATTTGAATATTCTACCTAACCTATGAATTCAAACACAATTTGAGCCCACAATAAATTTTATTACTACTTTTTCAATTTGTGATGTGTTCCATCTCAACTTTTACAATATCTTCCTATCCTTTAGCCAAATTTTTCATCATATGAATTTCAAAGCCTTATCAGTAGTTAAAATCATTGCAAGTGCCAAAGGGTCATAGATAAATTGATTGGGCACAATTGATAAGGATCATGGTATATTCCTTATTACAATATTGTTGTTATTTTTAAATTAATTTTCTTATTTAAATTTTTTATCTTATATATGGACTTGAACTTGATTTAGTTGAACCCTCAAAAACCTTTATTAATACTTTTTCAATTTGTGGTGTGTTCCATCTCAAGTTTTACTCTATCTTCCTCCCTCTAACTAAATTTGTCACTATATGCATTTCAAAACAATCTAATTAGTTAAAATTGTTTCAAGTGTCAAAGGGTTGTAGCTCAATTGATTGAATACAATTGATGAAGATGATGGCATGTTCCTTAGTTACACCATCTATTAAGATTCAAATTGAAAGAGACATAATTGAACTAAGTTTTACTCTTAAATAACTTTGACAAATCAACTCTCTTACTTATAATTACTTAGCCATTTGAAAGATTTTTTAAAAAATATTTTTAAAAAAACCTTCAAAATACTTGTTAATCTATTTAAAACTTAAGCAATATACAATAAACAATAGCTACATAAGCTAAAGGATATAATATGAATTAGTGAAAATTCACTTACCATAAAAAATGACAGAGTCCTTGATAGCTTGTTTAGTAAAGAAGTTCTTTCATAAAGAAACTTGAAAGTAAGGCTTTAATTTTTGTTCACCATCAATCGCTTACACTTGGAATTCGCCTTTTTTTTATTTGAACGTTTTATCTAATATATTGATTCAAATCTAGTTTAATTGAACCCACAAGAAACTTCATTATTATTTTCTAATTTGTAATGTCTCATTTCAACCTTTAAACTACCTTCCTCTTTTAAAGTAAATTTATCATTGTATGCATTTTAAAGCCATTCAAATTGTTAAAATTATTAGAGCACTAAAAGGTTGTAGTTCAATTGATTGAGCATAATTGGTCAAGATGATGGCATATTCACTGCTAGATCTACCAATGTTCAAAGCTCTATACGTATGATTGGACCAAATGATTTTAATGGATGAGATCCACTACTTGTCATTACTTAACTGGAAAATGACTTATGATTTAGATGTATACTTATTCATCATATTGTGATTCACAATTTAGACGTATACTTACTCATCATATTATGATTCACTTATTTAAAAATAGAAATATTGATATCTATATAATTCAATTATTTTAATTAAAAAATTGTTTGAAAGTACTTGTAACACTATTTTAAAATTAAGAAAGAGTTACATAACTAAAGGATAGAATATATGAAACAGAGAGAATTCACTTAGCACCACAAATGACAAAGAATGCTTGATATTGTCTTGTTCAATAATGGGGGAAGCTCTTCCGTAAAGAAAGTAGAAAGTAGGGCATTAGTTTTTGTTCACCATCAATCAAGCTGAATGTAAGGCTTTTTGCAGAATGCGTGTGAGGAAAGCATGCAATGATGCTGAAATTATAGGGTGATGAACATGGTTTGGGTAAAGGAATCTTAGACGTAACTTTGGGGCCCATCATAAAGGTGTAGCAGATAAAACAATGGTAGATATACCTAACTTAAAGAATTCCAACATTCCGTCCATATCATGTTTGAATGCATAAATAATCTTATCATTATCATTATATTATAATTAAGACATATAAGGACAAATTAGGGAACTTGAAAGAATTAGAACCTTCTTCCATACTACTCTCTAATGTGCCAAACGCCTCTTGTTTTAGTGGATTCAATTTTAAAATGTCCGAGTGTAATTCTATATCAACGATATTATCATTTGGTATGGATTATGTGGTTTTTTTTTTGTTATAGAATAAGTGTTTTATTCAATAATCTATGGGATAATAATAATGTATGTTAATTATGTATCAAGATGTCACATGGTCACCTATAATATAGTGATAGAAAGGGGTATTAGAAATATAATATTTATTTTTAAACATTTAAATTAAATATTTGTAATGATGAAATTTGTATTGTTTTATCGTATTTTATTTAGTTTTTAGTTTATTCAAGGGAATATTCTTAATGTAATTATATGGTAGCATGTGGGATACTTTTGTATTAAGTTGAGATTATACTCTAATTTTTATAATTATCCATTCCATTACTATTTACGTTTATTTTTATCATACATCCAACCTTATCACATCCCTATTTTCACTAAAGCCATCTATATTAGTACCTACTTCCACATATTATCTTTAAAATTAAAAATGGTCATTGTTACTCTAGGGTTCATTCTCAAGTGAACCATGATTAACTTGGTTCAATCTTGAGCTACACAAAAATAAAGCTCAAACTTAAATTTTCAAAAAATTAAATTCAAATCCCCCATCCCTAACTAATAGTCATCATGAGCCAACTTGTTATAGTTTGTATCACATGTTATATTTTGGTATTTATGTGTCATAATTTCATATGGTCTATTGACATCCCCTTTTGTTTTGCAATTTTTTTAATGTTTGGATAACCTGTGTCTATAATCAATCAAAGATGGTACCATATTGGGGTTTCAAGTGCGGGTTTGGGAATTGGTGTCATGGTAATTATTTTGATGAATTTTATCATCTTACATGTCTTGTTCTAATATGTTTTATGCTTGGAAACCCTGTGTTTATAATCAATACAAGATGGCACCACCATATTGGGTTTACAAGTGTGGGTTTATGATTCAATGTTCATTGTAAAATTCTGATGTACTTAATCATCTTAAATGTCTTGTTCTAATATGTGAATCCTTGTAATTAGTTATGCCATATTGTTTAAATTTTGGTCACTGATAGTTCAAGAGCCTTCGAGACAAGGTGGATATCAATGTTTCAATTTTTTCCACGAACAAATGGAACCCTAAATTAGTTCTTAGTGCCCCCAACAAATTTGACTAACTCTAAAAAAGGTGGATAAGTTACACCCTTAGTATTTTTGACAACTCAACAAAACAGAAGGAAGAACTTAAATGTTCAAAAGTGTAATGGTTCCTAATGGGATGGGAACCTTCAATAGAGGGAAAAGACATCAGATTCTGCCATGGCTCTGATACAATTATAGACCTAATAGAAGTAATAGTTCCTAAGGAGCTCCAAATTACCAATTGAAGGAAAGGGATTTTAAATGTCCCAAAACCTTATAGATGATGAAAGAAAGTAGGAGACATTTTTTCAGGTTGGTTAATAGGTTCTTCTAGTTGTTGAAATTATAAAATCATAAGAGACCTTTTTGGCTATTTTGATGGTTCACAAACTAAAACACCAAAAGGGTTCAAACTTAAAATGTTGATTTAGCAAAATTTCATTTGTTGATAAATTTCAATTAGGCACATATAAGATTTGATATTGTTATGAAGTGTTTTGGAGAACCATTTAAGTGATGACATGTGGCAAATGTCACAAACTTCCTCTTTTGTCAAAGGTTATCTTAATCGAGTCTTATCTTTTAGCATAATTGTTGTTCCAGTTTCCTTAATTATCGATGACAATCAAACTTCCATTAATGACAACTGGCTCAATTTTCTCAAGGGAAGTATTAAAATTAAAAATTAACATTCTTTAGAATGTTTTGGTTTAAAATACAACATAATAGAAAAATGTCTTTTGGTCAACAAAGGAAAGGGTCTTTTGGCTAACCAAGAAAGAGGTTTTTTAGAGGTTGATAGAAGAATGACATAACTGAGAAACAATTTCAAACAAATAATAACATCTAGCATCTTGAAATTTTAGTGAAGAGTTACAACTTCATTGGAAACTAGAAGTCATCATATCGAGAGGTAGATGAAAGAGAATCCCACGAATGAAGAACATCGGTAGGAAGTATTACTAAAGAATAATAATGATGAAGGTGAAGTAGATTATTTAAATATAATCATATTGTAACACTGTTTTTTAAATGAATATGATAAAAATGTGTTATCTTTTAAATGTTTTCTTCCATATTGATTTGTTGACTAAGTGATTTGGTGGTTTGATAAAACTCCACAGTCTCAACTACATCAAGTGGTATCAAAGCAAAAAGAGTGTGTGAAGAGAAAATATTACCTAGAAAAGGGAACAAGGGAAACAGAAGTAAATAAAACAAGATAAATACTAGATTAAGGTTTTCTTGTAAAATTTAAATAAAGATGAGAAGTTGAAAAGGAAAGTTGTGGTTGTGTAAATTTTTATTGTCAAAAATATTTGATCACCTAGAATGAAGTTTGTTGATGAAACAAAGAGATCATGGGAAAAAATTTAGAATAAATAATTATTTTGTTGGTATAGAGATGAATTTGAAGTTATTGTTTGATAAATGATGATATAACATAAGAAGCTAGGCTTCTCAAGAAATTCTTAAAATATTTATCGCAAAAGAGGAGATTTTGTAAGTTCTATAGAAGGCTTGAGCTCTAGAAATATTTTGTATGGGAGAAGAGGATTTAACAGTACAAGGATTGAGTTATAGATAATATTGTGTGGGTATATGATAATAACCTTCTTCATTTTCTTTGACATCAATAACAATTATGCAAAAAATCTCTCCATTCTCTCTTTGACATCAATGATAGTCAATTCCAACATCTTAATAGATAGATTTTATCTGGTAAGTTTGTGAGTCAAAAGAGTGGGTTGAAAAAGTTTGAGGGTGAAATAGTAATACTCAACAACAAATTAGTTGCAAAGATTTCTAAAAAAAGGTACTTGTAAGAATTGGCTATGAAGGTAGCCAACCAAGATCTAGAGGCCAAATGGAAAGCACATGAACAAGAGAGAAACAATGTGTCCAAAATAAATTTTATTCCTATCAATGATATAATACAAAATGATCAATTGGATAAGACAAATGTACACAAGAGACCCCTTTATTATATAGTCAAGGTGAGAACACTAGAGTGTATAAGATTATGACAAGTGTCGAGTAATCTTATGGCATTAGACAAAAAAATGAAAGAAAAGTGATAGTGTGATAACACCAAAAAAGGTGTATCACCAACCTAAGGTTTAAAAGTGCAACCATGAAAGGTGGATATGATAAAGTAATAACATGATAAGTCCACCTAAAGTGGAAATTTTTCAAAAAATCCTATGTAGTTCCCTAAGAAAGCTTAAATGACATGTAATAATGACTAAGGTGAGAAATAATTGAGGTAAAATACCTTAATTACACCAGAGCCACCACTTAAGTGAAACTTAGGGAGAATGTACACAAAAGCTAACAATGCAAGATAGGTCATAGCAACTAGGCAATGATAAGTACTCATGAACAATGCAAATGTAATCTCTCACAAATAGAGAAAGGGCGAAAACCTAGTGGGAACAAAATCCCCCCACAAAAGAGAGAAGAAAAACAAAATAACTCTCAAAGAAGAGTGAGAAGAAAAAAACTCCATGTGAGGAAAAATTCCCCCCCATAAGAGACAAGAAGAAACACCATGTAGTCCCCCGTAAATGTAGAATATGCACCAATGGTAGATGCTCCAAAATTGCCAAACAACATTCCTCCCCTTAGGAATAAATGAGACAAAAGGTGTATGTATGAAGTCTCCCCAATCCTAAAAGGAAGATGTAGGAAGAAAAATCAAGATGTATGAAGTCTCTGAAAGCTACTCAGGTGTCCCCATGTCGATGCTGAAAGTTGTTCCTTCCAAATCAAGTGTACTAGGCCACACTGCTGAAAAAGATAATCCAAGATCTAGTGAAGATGAATGCAGAACATGATCCAAAGACTCAAGTGTCACCTCTAAAGATAAGGAGACCTCCTCCAAATGTTTTACATAAGTATCTACAATCAAATTAAACTCAAAAGAATGATCATGTAGAGAATGAACAAGAGGGTCAGAGTGCTCCTTCGCAACAATTATGTTAGTCAATTCAAATAATCGGAAGACAACTGAGAGGGGGGTGGGGTGAATCAGTTGTCACAGATTACCAGAACATTTAGCAATTAAAAATTTAATACCAAAACCCAAAACATTAATACCAAAATGCTTAAACCAAATACCAGAATAATAGTTAAACAAATTAAGCATAAACAATAATCAAAGAATAAATACCATCCACATGACACCAAGATTTATATGTGGAAAACCCGATAAAGGGAAAAACCATGGTGGGAAGCCTACCCATAGTCAGATAATACTTCTGTAGTAAGTATGTGAATTACAATTGAGGGGCCTACACTTGTAAGAAGGCCAACAACCTAGAGCGCACTGCTCATCACAAAAGGAGTCACACTGACTACATAGAAATCCAGACTATAGTCTAGAAGAATGAATGAACTGCAAAGATAGCATCTCCTATGCCTGAGTACAGTTATGTTTAAGCTCAGTACTGGAGGACTAAATCCTCTTACATAAACCCAATTTGATCTCCAATGATTGACCAAATCCTTTGCCTAAATAATATTACATTATTCACATATTACATATCCATATCCCATTCCCTGACCATATGCCTATGATGATCTATTGTGAGGTCTTACATCATATATATACAAACCCACGACCATAAACAATCAGGTCGACCACTAGACAATAAACCAATTACATAATTAAAAAACATGTCAGCCTTAGACCAAACAAATAATATCCAACTCATAAGACATCATGGAAATACATCGAGAGGTCCAATCTACACGTTACATTAAGATGGTCCATAACCTAGATCAACCGGGACCCAATATAGGTCCACACGCTAAAGAAATAATCCAAATCTGCCAAGTCTCAAACATGATCACCATCAGCATCTTGAATCTCCACCAGAAGCTGCACCAACACCACTTATGCATATCATCAAAGATCTTCATCAAAAGCTCTATCGGTGAAATCCTTGCCGAAACCACAAACCAAGCTTCCAAGCAAACATGATAGCATCTGATCATCAAACCAAAACCAACTGACTGAATATGAACATGAGTAGCATGAATAAGACAATTCCATAACCAAATCATACTAGATCCAAACCAACCAGAAGCCACTCAACCTACCGGGACCAGAAGGGTGTCGGTAAATTATCCAAAACAGCTAGTGTTGACATCAATGACAAAACATCAATGCAACACATAATCAATTCCTCCAAATCACCAACAAATTGAAGAAGTGTCATCTCCATAAAAGAGAAGATGAATATCATCAATGATGTCTCCCAAATCTGCAATGTAAGTCTCCACATACAAACCTGCAATGTCTATCAAGTAATCATCCCAACAAACTGTATCTAGAGACTATATATATATATATATATATATATATATATATATATATATATATATATATATATATATATATATATATATATATATATATATATATATATATATATATATATATATATATATATATATATATATATATATATATATATATATATATATATATATATTGGTGCATTGAATCACAACTAAAATTGTAGTAGCAAAAGCATTATCAAGAGCAACAGTAGATGTGATATCAATAGGAGGAGATGAAATGCAAGGCTTGAGAACATAATAACATGTGAGAATACCCAAGTTCAAGTAACCGAAATTCTCCTCAATATTAGTATCCACACTAGAAGTGTGATCATCATTAGAAGAATCAAAGTCATCAATAGGAACAAAGTCTAAAAAGGAGTATAATCGAGATGCATGATCCACCACCCTAATAGCAATAATAGCTCTACTTTTCAAGCAAATAATGACAATTGAATTAGGAGTGAACTTCGTAGTCTTTCTTGTTGCACCATGAGTAATTTGATAGATGGAAAGAAGATCATTTGTCAAGTGAGGTACACATAACACATCATTGAATGTACCATCCCCAATATTAATATATCTCTTCCCAGTTACATTCATATATGTATAATTGCCCATCAAAATTGGTGGCATGTTGCAAGGCTCAAATGAAAAGAACATAGACTATGAATATTTCATATAATTAGAACCTAAATTGAGAATTCATCTCCCTAAATCATGACTTATAGTAGCACAAAGATATTATCCTTTACTTGTCCCAAAAGTGTGAATATTTCCCTTATCAAATTTTGCTTATTCATAAGAAGAAGATGAAGTTGAAATTATAAGAGGAAAATTGATTCAGTTATTATCAAGAATATGCTTCAATTCATCAATATCCTTCTTACAACAATAGTGTTCTTCATGTCCTAACTTCTTGCACTATGCACAAGTAAGCTTCTCATTGTTAGATGATTTCCTCTTAGGAGAGGATGTAAAATATCTTTGTTGAGAAGAAGCTTGTGCTCTATCCTTCTGTGGCTTTGGATTTAATTTCTTCTACTTCTTGTTGGAACCTTTCTCATGATCAGCCACCAAAGCATGTGACTTGGATGACTTGAGAATACCTGTTGTGTACAACTTTGCTTGTTCAAGAATCAACATCTCAATAAATAAAGCAAAGGATGGTGTAGTATAGGCACTCATTGAATGTACCATCCCCAATATTAATATATCTCTTCCCAGTTACATTCATATATGTATAATTGCCCATCAAAATTGGTGGCATGTTGCAAGGCTCAAATGAAGAGAACACGGACTATGGATATTTCATATAATTAGAACCTAAATTGAGAAGTCATCTCCCTAAATCATGACTTATAGTAGCACAAAGATATTATCCTTTACTTGTCCCAAAAGTGTGAATATTTCCCTTATCAAATTTTGCTTATTCGTAAGAAGAAGATGAAGTTGAAATTATAAGAGGAAAATTGATTCAGTTATTCTCAAGAATATGCTTCAATTCATCAATATCCTTCTAACAAAAATGGTGTTCTTCATGTCCTAACTTCTTGCACTATGCACAAGTAAGCTTCTCATTGCTAGATGATTTCCTCTTAGGAGAGGATGTAAAATATCTTTGTTGAGAGGAAGATTGTGCTCTATCCTTTTGTGCTTTTGGCTTTAATTTCTTCTGCTTCTTGTTGGAACCTTTCTCATGATTAGCCACCAAAGCATGTGACTTGGATGACTTTAGAATACTTGTTGTGTATGACTTTGCTTGTTCAAGAATCAACATCTCAATAAATAAATCAAAGGATGGTGTAGTATAGGCACTCCCCATTCTCAACCAATGAATGTGGAAACTAGAAACAAAAGTTGTATATTCGGAAGGAAGTTTTCCCAACAAGTTGAAGACCAATTATGCATCCTTCTTCTCAATCCCACAATCATTGAGTCGTGCTCTTGGTTCATTTGCCTTAGTGGCATAGTCTTGTATTGTATCAAAATCATTAGGATCCAAATTAAGGATACCACTTTCAAGTGTGCATTCTCTAATCTCATCAATTTGACCATACAATTGACCAAGTTTATTCCAAACTTCCTTGACTGTCTCATGCTTTTCAATGTGAAAGATAAGATCATGAGAAATATTTTCTCAATGTTCTAAGATCCATAGAACTTTTAATGATCCATTTCCTTGTCAAATGAGCATCAACATTAGGATTTGAGGGTTCTAAAATAGTGTCATCAACATAATGACTTAACCTTTTTCTATTAGTTTACTCCATGCATCAACTTTTCAAGTTGCATAATTATGTGGAGTTAAAAGTGGAAATCTAGGGGAACCCATAACTAAAAATCAAAAGAGCACAAAGGAGAGAGATAAGGAACAAGCACACAAGACACCCCAAAAATTAACTCAATCAAAGAACCCCCCAAAGAGAAATGATTTGGAAATTAATACTTAATGTGATTACAATGGCCACTTGCAAAACAAAGAAAAAATAGACTTTTTATTTTTAGAGATTACAACTACCACAATTTAGCTATATTAGACTCAAATCAATATGCAAAAGACTAAATTATTGTTAGAGTAATTGGGTCTTTACTTGATTAATTAAACGTTATTTGTTTAATTCTTTAAGTTCCCAATTATCTTTTTACACTTAAGCTAACATTAGGTGCATATAATTAATTATTTTAATTAATTATTATGTGCAAACCTAGGTTTTCCCTTTTAGGGTTTCTTGACCTATTAAAGGTTGAGTTCTTTCTTTTCATTGTATGAAGAAGGATTATTATTGTCAATACATTTTGGAGATTATTGAGCTCTCATCTTTTGGAGCATATTTTTCCTGTGTATTCTTTCCTTCTGTGATTTGCTTCATTGCTTCTCCTTGTAATAGGTTTTTCAGCTTGCAAAGATTATTTGGGCTCCTGTGGTGTTGTATTTTCTCAACTCCTATAATTATGTTCTATGCATTGCATTCACCAAAAATAAACCAAATAAGGCCAAGTGTTGTGGTGCAGTCACCAGTTAGGAGGGACCTCAAAGAGATCAATCTGGATCGAGCAACAAGATTAAACAAAATAGAAACAAGAGGTAATGATGGAAGCAGTGCAGGACTGAATATATTAGATCATGAAAACTAATTATAGATAACCGATAACATCTGAGTTACAAGATCCGGCTCGCTGGCCTGCTACAAACATGCTTAATTACATAACAAGTCACTCCCAGACCTCCAAACCTAGGATATATCTACTATGTTCTATAGGATTCCCTTCTGATTGACTTATAATGCTAAATTACTACTATTTATATGATCCAAGAAGATCCAGTGGTCCCAAAAGGAATCAAATGTTGAAGAACAAGATCAAACCTGTAAAACCAATAGGTCAGTTTCTGCCAAAGAGATTCCTCTAGAAATTTCAAAGGATGAAGTGTGGATCAAAGGGAAGGTCGACCACATACCAAGGAACATCAGAATCAATGCACAGGGCTGTAAGATACGAAAGGGATCCAGTAGATTCACCAATGCAAATAGGTCCAAATGGTTCTGGTGGTAGAAAACTGTCTCAGAATTTGGAATCAATAACTTGCCAGAAAATAATCCAAATGCTTCATGGTTTAGGAATAAGGAATATGTTCATGTCTCCAAGAAAATGCAAAATGAAATGCTGAAAATACAAAAAAAAAACAAATAGAAAATAAATATTTTTGGTTGATGCAAGATTTCCAAGAACCAAGGATGCTCCTGCATCAGACATCTGGGGTTGTTGAAAAAGTGAGTCTCTCACTTTGTTGGGGTCAAAGGAAAACCAAGGCGGTCTACCTTTTCCTGAGAAATCCAAGATGAATCTCTAATCGATATGTCCTTCCATTTTACAAGATACTCCTTATACTGAATGCTCTGGGTGCTACACCCAATCCTACTATCCAATATGTCTTCAATCTGATCTGGCTCCTTCAAGGGCATCTATTTCTCCAAGTCTACAGTATTTTCCTCATTGAATTCCAGTTCATGATACTGATTTAGATTTACAATGTTAAATATAGGTGAAATACTCAAACTATCTGGTAACTCCACTTCATATGCATTTCCATAATTGAACTTCCTCAAGATCCTACAAGGTCAAAGCTTTCTCATCTGCAACTTATTATAGGTTCCAACTGGAAATCTCTCTTTTCTCAAATACACCATCACTTCATCACCAACTTCAAATTCCTTATGTCTTTTCTTCTCATATGCTTTCTCCTTATATTTCTTGTTCATGTCCTCCAAATGATGCTTAACCTGAATATGAAAGGTCTTCATTTGACCTACAAATTCTTTTGCCTTTGCACTCTTCTTGTCTTCATTACTAACATCTCTTAATTCTAATATACCTATAGGGTATGCTCTGGTAACAGTCTCAAAAGGTGTTCTTCCGATACTCTTGTTCACTAAATTTTTGTAGGCAAACTCTGCTTGTGAGAGAATCAAATACAAACTTCTAGTTTTCTCTCCAACCAAGCATCTCAACAAATTTCCCAAGGTCCTATTTACTACCTCTGTCTGTCCATCAATCTGTGGGTGAAAAGTAGAACTGAACTTCAAATATGTCTTCATCTTCTTCCAAAGTGTTCACCAAAAATAACCAACAAACTTAGTATCTCTGTCTAAAACTATGCTCTTAGGCAATCCATGCAACCTTACCACTTCCTTGAAAAATAGGTCATCTATATGCGCTGCATCTGATGTCTTCTTACAAGGTATGAAATGAGTCATCTTCAAGAATCTATCTAGTACCACAAATATAGAGTCATTCCTTCTTTGTGTCTTAGGCAATCCAAGTATGAAATCCATGCTTATATCCTGCCAAGGTCTCTCTGGTACTGTCAAAGACATACAATCCCACATTGTGACTACTACCTTTTGCAACTTGACAAACTCTACAACTCTGCAAAAGTTTCCTAACATCCTTATGAATCTGAGACCAATACCAATGCTCACTCATCGATGCTATTGTCTTATCAACACCAAAGTGTCTGGCTAATCCTTCACTATGCTTCTCCTTTCTCAGGTTCTCCCTCATATAACTCTTAGGTATGCACAACTGAACTCCTCTGAATAAAATCCCATCCTGAATGAAGTAATCCAACCACTTGCTTCTATCTACCATACCCGGTTCTCTAAATGCTTTCCAAGGTTCTACAAAATTTGGCTCATCATCATACAAGGTCTTCAACTCCTCAAATCCTAATACTTCCACTCTCATCTCTGTTAGCATATTCCTCCTTCTACTCAATGCATCAACAAATTTGTTAGATTTCCCACTTCTATGCTTCAACACAAAGGTGTAACTCTATAAAAAATCTACCCATCTCATATGTCTCTGATTCAACTTACTTTGACTATTCAAATACTATAAGACTTGATGATCGGTATATAACACAAACTCCTTAGGAAATAGGTAATGTCTCCATTTCTTCAAGGCTTGAAATATGGCATAAAATTATTGTTCATACACTTAATATCTCCTCCTAGCATCATTCAACTTCTCACTGAAATAAGCTAGTGCTCTGCCTTCCTGACTCAATACGGCTCCAATTGCAGTTCCACTTGCATCATAATCTACTTGAAACACTTTGTTGAAATCTAGTAAAGCTAACACATGCTTCTCATTCACTTTTTGCTTCACCAATTCAAATGTTTTGTTTTCTTCAATTGTCCACTTGAATTCATCCTATCTCCCCTCATTGTCTCAATCATAGGGTTACAAACTGAATTGAAATTTTTGATGAACTTCTAGTAGAAATGAGTCAATCCATGAAATGATCTTACCTCTCCAATTCTCTCTGGTGTAGGCTACTCAACAATTGCTTTTACTTTCTTAGGGTCCATCCGCAAATATCACAAATCTCAAATAGACTAACTCTTCCTTCATGAAAGTACACTTCTTAAGGTTTATTAGCAACTCTTGTTCTCTCAACTTCTGCAAAACTTCTTTTAAATGCAACAAATGCTCCTCTTTTGTCTTACTAAAAATCTGAATGTCATCTAAATATACAATAACAAACTTACCCAATAATTTCTTCAATACCTCATTCATCAACCTCATGAAAGTACTATGTGCATAAGTCAACCCAAAAGGCATCACCAACCATTCATACAATCATTCATTTGTCTTGAATGTTGTCTCTCACTCATCTCCTTCTATGATTCTGATATGATGATATCCTCTCTCCATGTCTATCTTTGTGTAGTATTTCACTCTACTTAAACAATCCCTTATGTCATCCATCTTAGGTAAAGGAAACCAGTACTTCACTATGATCTTGTTTATTGCTTTGGAATCGATACACATCCTCCATTATCCATTCTTCTTAGGTGATAATACTGCTGGTACTGCACAAGGACTCAGACTTTCTTTGATAAAACCTTTCTTCACCAATTCCTGCACTTGTCTATTCAACTCTTCATTTTTTGTCAGTGTCAACCGGTGTACAACTTTGTTAGGAAAACTAGCTCCAAGAAAGGTCCATGCAAAGATTAATACTTCTCATAGGTGGTAATCCATCAGGCACATTATCTGAAATGATGTCTTCATACTCTGTCAGTAACTGCTTTATCTCTTCCGGCTATTCTTCATGCTCCAGTTTCTCAATCTTCTTTGGAAGTATGGAAAAACACATTCTCACGTCTCATTCCATATAGGAATTTCCTTCAATCTACTAAAGAGATTCTAGAATTCGTACATACTTCACTCTTCAGGGGTTCCTCCAAGGGTAAGAAGGTTTGTTTCATCCCATTTGCTACAATAGTGTATATTTTCTTTCTCCCATCATGTATTGCCTGTCTATCAAACTGCCAAGGTCTACCCAACAAAAAGTGACAAATATCTATAGACATAATATCACACAAGACTTCATTATGATAATTTCCAATTTTCAATTTCACCAAACATTTCTCACTTACTAACAAATTATGATCATCCTGAATCTATTATATGATAAGGCTTAGGGTGTTTCAATCTTTCCAACTTCAACTTATTCAACATTTCTTCTTAAACAAGATTATTTGAACTACCACTATCAATAATAACTTTACAACACTTACCAAATACCTTACATCTAGTCTTGAACAAATTTCTCCTCTGCAAGGACTTCTCATCTTCTCTAGTATGACAGAAAGCTCTCCTCATCATCAATAGTTCTCCATCTTTCAGTTTGTCAGCTGATCTGGCAGGGCTTTCTTCTACCAATGTTGTTAGTTGATGTTGTCTTCTTACATTCGAAAGAATGATGTCCTTGTCCTCCACACTTAAAGCAAGTTCCTCTAAACACTCTCTGGTCTTGTCTTCTATCTTCTTTTATAAAACCCTAGTTTTGGTAGCCATCTGGTTCTCTCCTCTGGTAGAAATTTCTATCATCCTTCTGGTATGAGTTACCTTCTTTTCTTACTTGCTTGTCTTTGTTATAATCCATACACATTCCTCTTCCTCCAGAATATCCTCTTCCTCCTTGAAATCTTCCTCTGAAAAACCTTCCACCTCTACCTTGTTGTCTCTGCTCATGTCTTTTTTTTTAGATTCTCTTATGCTTTCAAGGCATACTAGTACACTTCTTCAACACTCTGTAACTTGATCAAACTGAGTTAATCTTGTATAGACATCTACAGTCTACTCAAATATCTCACAACTTGTTCAACCTCATCATCAACATGTCCGGATTTGATATTCAACTTGTAGAATGCTTTGGTGTACTCCCTTACACTAGATTCCTTTTGCTTCAAGTTCTGCAACTTCCAGAACAGATTTACTTGATAATCAATTGGCATAAACTTTAATTTTAACTTAGAAACCATCCGCTCCCATGATTTGATCTTCTCTTTACCTCTTCTCTATCTATCAACCTGCAAATGCTCCCACCAAAGAGATGCATGACCTTTCAACAAAGTACAGGCATACTTCACCTTTCCTTCCTATGTGGTGTTCTCAAAATCAAAATACTTCTCCATCTCTGAGAACCAATCCATCAATTCATCTGAATCCAACTTTCCATCATACTTTTGTGGGGTAAAATGTGGTTTAGTGTTCACCCTACTCAAAACCCTCAAGAACCTTTCTTCATCTGGATCGATCACTAGTGGATTTTCTACTTGTTTCATCGAGGCCTCTTCTTCCTCATCTTCGCTCACATCTTCAATATGTCAGCCTCTTCTCTAGGCTATCTCAACTGCTTCCAACTGAGCTACAATTCCTCGCAAAATTTCCATCAGAGTAGGTTCTGCATTCCCATGTGCTCCACCATTCATATTTCCTCTTTGTATCATCTTCATGCTAGTCCTTTTTAAGCTGCAGGTTGGATCCATAGTTTGCCACCCTATGACAAAATTCTCAGAACAACACAATAGCTAGAATTAAATCTCACTCTGATGCCACTTGGTGTAGTCACCAGTTAGGAGGGACCTCAAAGAGATCAATCTGGATCGAGCAACAAGAGGCAATGATGGAGGCAATGAAAAACTGAATATATTAGATCATGAAAACTGATTATAGATAACCTGTAACATCTGGGTGTAGTGTCATAAAATTGTGATCCTAGCAATTTTTGACTACATTAGGGTCCTCATGCACGCGAGATCGAATCCTCTAGCTTGATCGGAGATCGGAGACTGCTCAACCCTAGAAATATGCTTCTCCCTTGGCCTGTGCACCACCCTGTCTGCACTATTCCCTGAAGAAAGGGGTAGGACAGGGGCGTGGCACCCCTGTCCTCCTAGGACATGGGCATGGCACCCATGTCCCTGCCCTATTTTGGGGTAGGACCTTTCCTAGAGCATGGATTGTAGGTTGTGTTATGAGTGGCAAACTTCCCCGATGTTAGCCTGTAATGAAAATCAGTTTCATTAACCCTAATTGAAATGTATTTAAAAGGTATTTTCCCTCTCATTTACATAAGGTTAAATAAGGTGAAAATTTGTGATCAAGTGTTCAAGAGCATTCAAGCATTCTTTTCTAGTATTGGGCATTCTCAAGTCTCCCTTCAAGGCTAGGTGTTGCATTCAAGTCAAGATTTCAACCATTGAAGAGGAGATTGATTCCAACATTTCTATCACAACCTCCCTTGAGGTGATTTATAATTCAGTCTTTCATGCAAGTACTTTCTTTCATTACTTGGTTAATTCCAAAACTGGGGTTTGACCTAAAGGCAAACCCCTAATCCCAACCCATTTTCCTCTCTTTTCTATTTGTAGGTTGCAAGTGCATAGTTATACCTTCAGATTCGGGCTCCATTTGCAGAGGTGGAAAAACCCTTTTTGTTTCATGGAATTTTTGGAGGATTGTGTATATTCCCACCACGATCTGAGCAACTTTTCCTCAAATTCGCAGGGCGACTTTGTCTTGACATATTACTGTCAGATCCAGGTGCACAACTTCATCCTATATTTTGATCTTAAGTTATAATTAGTTCTTTGTCACTTTTGCACTACATAATTCAATCAATTCCTTTCCATTTCAAATAGGAAGAGGGGATTAGCTTACCATTCCTATTTCACTCAGAATTCTATCTTCTTCTTTGAAGGTTGAATCTACTGAATTCTCCTCTCGTCTTCCAATGTAATTGGGTGAAAAGTGTTTGAAGGGAAATCCATAGTGAAACTCTCATCTATCCTTGGAGGGAAAGGGTAGTTTTCCTCTTGATCTCTCATTCGCACATTTCACCACATTACACCGAGTTACAAGATCCGGCTCACTGGCCTGCTATAAACATGCTTAATTATATAACAGGTCACTCTCAGACCTCCAAACCTAAGATCTATCTACTATGTTCTATTTAATTCCCTTTTGACTGACTTTTAATGCTCAATTACAATGATTTATATGATCCAAGAAGACCCAATCGGCCCAAAAGGAATCAAATGCCAAAGAACAAGATCAAATGTGTAAAATGAATAGGTCAGCCTCCACCAAAGAGATTCCTCTAGAAAATCCAAAGGATGAAGTGCAGATCAAAGGGAAGGTTGACCATGTACAAAGGAACATTAGAATCAATGCACAAGGCTCTGCAAGCTGTGAAAGGGATTTGGTAGATTCAACAATACAAATAGGTCACAATGGTTCCGATGCCAGAAAACTATCTCAGAATCTGGAATCGATAACTTGCTAAAAAATTATCAAAATGCTCTATGGTTTAGGAATAAGGAATATAATCATCTCCTTAAGCAAAATACAACTCCACAAAATCCGGTGAGCCAATGCAAGAAAATGCAGAATGAAATGCTGAAACTGCAAAACATAAATGACATATTTTTGATTGATACAAGATTGTTAAGAACCGGGGATATTCCTACATCATGCTGAAAGAAAAATTTCTAATCATAATGACTACAAACTAATAGCACCACTGTAAAATACATAAAAAATCATGCACATTGAAAAAAAATTGCACCTGAAAAGGAGTCCATATGAGCCCTAACAATGCCCCAAAAGTTGCAAAAATGGGGATTTTGCAAAAAACTAAAAATTCTATGTATGAAAATCAAAAAATACCTGCACCACTGTAAAGAACATGAAATTCCACCCCAAACCAAAAAACATTGCTTGAGAAAAGGATTGTGTATGACTAAGATGTTGCTGCTTGAAAATTGCCCATGTAATTATGACACCTAAATTGACATCAAACCTCCAAAGTACAAATGGCTCTAGATTTGGCCTTCAGAGTCAAATTTGGATGAAACAAAATGCAATTTTGACTTTCTCAAACCTCTTGAATCCAGTTGTAGCCTCATATCTAACCCAAAAAGCTCTAATTTGGACTTGCAATAAGAACCACAAATCCAAAACTCTAAAATTGCTCCAAAAAACCCTCCAATGGAAAACCAATGGCACTTTATCAACTTTGATACCATGTAAGAATTGGCTATGAAGGTAGCCACCCAAGATCTAGAGGCCAAATGGAAAGCACATGAACAAGAGAGAAATAATATGACAAGAATAAATTTATATTCCTATCGATGCAACACAAATTGGTCAACTAGATTAGACAAATGTATGTAAGAGATCCCTTGGTTATATAGCCAAGGTGAGAACACAAGAGTTTATAAGATTATGACAAGTGTCATAATCTTATGACATGAGACAAAAAGTGAAAAACTATCATCCCACCTAAAGTGGAAAAGTGATAGTGTGATAACCACAAAAGGTGGATCACCCACCTAAGGTGGAAAAGCGCAACAATGAATGGTGGATATGATAAAGTAATGACATCATAAATCCACCTAAAGTGGAAATGATCCAACAACTCTTATGTAGTTCCACAAGTAAGCTTAAGTGACATATGATTATGACCTAGGTGAGAAATAACCAAGGTGAAATACCTCAATTACACCAACAATACTTTGAGTCTTAATAGATGAAAAATAAAGACATATGATGTCCTATATGTGGAAGATTTGAAACGTAATCCTCTAAATGTAAGTCAAATATGTGAAAAAGGTTACAACCTTTTTTTCAACGGTAGGGGATGTGAGGTTAGAAAAGTAAGAAGAGATTAGCTAATTGTTGAACGAAGAAAGATTGAAAGTGATGTGTATAATCTTAGTAAAGTCAATAGAAATAATTGTTTTATAATATAGAAAGAGGAAATTTGGGAGTAATCACTAGTTTAGAATCCTCCATACCAAAAAAATTTAACATCTCTTTAACATATTTAACCTAAGAAATAAAGACTTTGTCATCTAGCTGAACAATTTGAATACCAAGGAATAAAGACAACTCACCAATCATAGACATCTTAAATTATTTCTACATCTCTTCTGCAAACATCTTACACATACTATCATCACCATCAAAGATTATTTCATCAACATATACAACAACTATCAAAAAAATTTCCTCCTCAACCTTAATGTAAATATTTTTATCTATGATACCTTTCTTGGAGCCTTATTTAAGTAAGTACTTATCCAAACTTGCATACCAAGCCCTAAGGGATTGCTTGAGACCATAAAAACCTTTTTGAGTCTACACACCATGTATGGATCCTCTAATAATTGAAACCATAAATATTGTTATCTACGATACCTTTCTTGGAACCTTAATTAAGGTTGCTCTATGTAGACTTCTTCCTTTAAAACACTATTCAAGAAGTTTGACTTGACATCCATCTAATAAAACTTGAAGTTCTTATGAGATACAAATGCAAGAAACATTCTGATTGCATCCATCCTAAAGACCCGAGAAAATGTATCCTCAAAATAAATTCCTTCCACCTGTGAATATCCTTTGAAAGCCAATCTTTCTTTGTTTCTTGTCACTTCTTCTTCATTCAGCTTGTTCTGGAACACACTTTGTTCTTATGGCATTCTTATCTATAGTCTAGGGACTAATATGCATGTATGATTCTTCTCAATCTGATTTAACTCTTCTTCCATTGCCTACAACCATAATTCATCCTTGCTATCATCAACAAAGGTCTTGGGCTCAATCTTGAAAAGGAGACAAAGATGTACTTGCTCACTTGAATTTGTAAGTCATCTCCTAGTCCGTACACCTTCATTCTTGTCACTAATGATATTCTCTTCTAAATGATTCCTTTTAACATACATTGCTAGAGTCTTATGAGGCTTCTTTGATATTTTTTCTACTCTTGTGTCTTTTATTCTTCTTCTATGTGAGGAGGTTCTTTTGATCCACAATCCTCAAGTTCTTGTGTAATTTAACTTTAATATTCATCTACTTTGGCATATGTTCTTTCAACCATCTTTCTCAGTCTCTCATTGTAGCATCTATAGGCCTTTCTCCTAGCTAAGTAACCAAGGAAAATTCCTTCATCGCATCTTGATTCAAATTTTACCATTTTCTTCATCCTTTTTTCTATAACATTTGCTACCAAAAATTATGAAACACTTGATAGGAGGAGTTCTTCCATACCTTAATTCATAAGAGGTCATATAATTGTTGACCCTCAATTGCATTCTATTAAGAATATAGAAAAAAGTATGACTTAAATATCCTCCACATCTTCCCTAGTTGTTCTGCATTGAATGCACTTTGGTCTTGATAGCTTTATACTATTCTAAGATATTACGACACCATGAACATTTAGCACACTTCCACAAAGTGAGTATTTTATCTAAAAACTTGACCAAATGTCATAATATTACTAACCAAACATCCATGTCACCATTTACACTGAAGGCTTCAACATCTCATCCTTCATAGGAGTTTGAAATATTTGCACTTACAACTCCCCTGGACCACTACTTTCATTTAGTTTTTGGAAGATCCATCTACACCAAGAAAAGGTACAAATCCATCCTTCACTTTCTTCTTTCATTTTTCCATATTTTCTCTATCTCCTCCTTTTGCTGAACCAGATCAGCCTTCTTTTGTGGAACAAAGGGCCTTACATTCTTTCCCTTGCAAAGCCTAAAAATATATCCTAATTTTTTGCAATTATAGCAAGTGATACCATGCGATGGAGCATAACTACTTCTCTTAATGTTGTATCTATAATCAACAACCTTATGACCAAACTTATTGCATGTATAAGAATAACCATGGAAGGATAGAGAAGGTGTAGCATTGTTCTTACTCATGTAATTATTCCCCATCACCTTACTTGCACATTCATTAGCCTTACGACCATATTTATTGCAAGCATAACACTAACCATTAAAGGGTTAAGAATTCATAGAATTGAACCTTGGAGGTTTAAATGAATTCCTACTCATGTTGCTTCTACATTCAATAGTTTTATGCTTGACTTTATTACAAGAATAGCAATTACCATTGAAATATTCAGAGAACCTAAGTGGAGAAAATTGTTTAGGAGCAGGTTTTTGAAATTCTTTTTTTGGTTCTAGACTTGTGTGAAATTTTTCTTCTTTCCTTCTATCTTATTGGATTCATCATTGATGTTGAGCCTTGTGAGGGTTTGAGTTGACAAAACAACTTTTTGGGACACCGTTCCAAAACTGATAGGACCAACTTGGGGATAGTCACACAACAATCTTAGACCCTACACAATACCCTAAGCATCAACACAAGCATCCTTGGTATGATGGGTGATTCATCATATAATACCAAGCCTTAACCCTTCAAGGCTTCACTACTTACTCACAAGGTAACTTGCACATGACTTGGTGGACATTGGGAAGTGATCAAGAAACCCTTGAACATATTTATGACAACATTTATGGACCCCAAAAGGAGACTATATTGATCACAACCTTCAATCTAGAGTTGGACATAATGAAACCATACTTTGTCCTAGTAGCCCTTCAACATTGGACAACACCAATATACACAGCCACAAGAATTATGAACATCCCTTGCATACATGAAATGAAATGATTCAACAAGGTCTAAGACATGCCACAAATCCAACCTTTGATGCTTTGGATTGTCCTTGAGAATCAATGTTGACCTGCTAGCCCTAGAGCCCCAATTAGGTCACTTTTACAAAGGAACCACCCTAAAAATTGGTCAAGAAAACAAATCACCACTTGAAACACCTTCTATCAACCTCCAATCCACCAAATCCACCACTATTTGGGGTCCAACCTTCTTCAATTTTACCCAGTCCTGAAAACTCAGTCAAACCATTAACGTCACATGGAGATGCTAGGCTAAAAAATCTTGGTTCTTCCTCCATCCATTATGGCCATATTTGAGATGTCCAAAATCCTATAATACATTTGTATACTTGATATCCCCCAAAATATTTTGGTTTTCGGCTCAAGGAATGTCAAGTTATGGCTCTATTTGTTCAAAACCCTAGGTTTGGAGGGTTTTCTAACCTAGTATGAGAAGATTGTGAAGATACCTCTCCCTACTGCCCTAAAACACCTCAAACCAATTGGATATAGAAGCTAACTCACTTTTATAACATTCCAAGTACACCTTAGGCCAACATCAATCCGTACAAAAGAGAATTAAATGACTGTTACATGTTTTTTGCAGCAAAATTCAAGAAACCAAAATTTTTTGTATTGCAAATTCTTCAAAAATGTTTCAACAACCATTACCTCAGTTATAGAGAGACTTATATAGACCAATTACAACTTACCAACCAACCATAACCACCTTTTTAACCATATGACCATTGGAATACATTTTTTGCAAAAGTTGTCAACAAAATTGCAAAAGTTGTCATGCACTTTTTGCAACATTGACAACATTGTACTCTAAGCTATCAAACTCACCTAGACACATGTCAAGCATGAAAAATAGGCCACATATGGCTCAAATATGACAAATACATTGATCTCACCCATTCTTGCACACTTGGGTGACCATTGACCACTAGTTCACCAAATAGGTCTTGATAGGTTACAAAGCACAAAATGGAATGAATGCTTTACATCATTGTCAAAACATCATAAAATGGTCAAATGGACCTTATTAAATCACAAAAGAATGAATAAAAACAAAACCAAAAGGCTATGATCCTCTTGAGCCTCTAGGTGCTCCTGCACCATACTCCTGGGGAGGGAAAAACTCAAGTCTCTTTAGGAACCAGATCAACAACAGAAGTACCATGCTTGAAAATAGCTTCTTCACTCATCCATGTGGCATGTTCAGTAGGTAGTCCACTCCATTTGATAAGGTACTCCTTTTAGGTCTTTTATATAGTCTTCTTGACCACCTTGGTGTCCAAAATACTCTCCAACTTCAAGGGTTGGCTAGGTGGTAGATTCTTAACCCAACTTCTATCTCCTAATGATTGAAAATCTGCATCTGAAACTGACAACATTATCACCTTTGTAAGGAAATAAATCTAAAACATTGAAAATAGGAGATATGCCTAAGCCTTGAGGAAGTTCAATCTCATTGGCATTAGGACCAAATTTATGGACAATCCTGCAAGGACCAATATTTTTTATGAGCAACTTGGTTGGCTGCCCCTTTGGAAGTCTCTCTTTCTTCAAGTGTGCCATCACCAAGTCCCCTACCTTATACTACACATGTCTCTTCCTCTCATTAGCTTTCTCCTTCTACTTTTTTGTGTTCTTTTGAAGAGTTTCTCTCACTCTATCATGGATGTCTTTCATGGCCAATGCAAAATCTTCTCCTTGAGCACTCCTTTCTAATTCTTGTAGATCTCTTAGTTCAAGAATCCCATAGACAACCTCAAAAGGACTCCTTCTTGTCCTTCTATTGGTGGAATCATTATAAGCAATCTCTTCTTGAGGGATGGTCATATCCCATGCCTCTCCATGCTGCTTTGTGAGACATCTAAGAAGATTCCCCAATGACCTATTCACCACCTCGGTTTGGCCATCAATCTGAGGGTGATAGGATGATGTAAAAGACAATTGAGTCCCCAAATTCTTCCACAAAGTACACCAAAAGTGGCCCACAAACTTAGATTCCCTATAAGTCACAATGTTGAGAGGCAAATAATGTATTCTAACACATTTATTTGAAGAATAAGCCAACAATATGGGAAGCATCATTAGTATATTTACATGGCAAAAAGTGACCCATCTTACCAAACCTATCCACCACAACAAAAATGCTATCAAAACCTCTTTGAATCCTAGGAAGAGCCAAAACAAAATCCATACTAATACTCTCCCATTGCCTATTAGGAATAGGAAGTGGTTGATATTGTTAGGATAACCAATGAACAACTGAGAGGGGGGGTGAAACAGTTGTTAATAGATTATAACATTTAATCCACTCAATAACCTTTAACCAAATTAAGTACCAGTAAGGAAGAAACAAATATCGGTAAACACTGCAACTTAACAAATAAACAAATAATCAATGCAAAGCAAACATACCACATAACACCATGATTTGTATGTGGAAAACTAGGAAAGGGAAAAACCACGGTAGGATGCCTACCTAGAGTCAGATGATATTTTTGTAGAAAGTATGTGTTACAATGAGGGGCCTGCACATGCAGGAAGGCACATTTCCTAGAGTGTATTTCTCATTACAAAAAGAGTCTCACTAACTACAAAGAGGCTACAACCTTCTCAAGATAAATCAACAACCGTACTTGATTAAAGTCCCGGTTAAGCTCAATATCGAAGGACTAAATCCTCTTCCTTAATCCCAATTCGATCACCAATGATTGACCAAATCCTTTTCCTGAATGATATTACAATATTCGCACATTACAATCCTTGACCATGACCTTTTCCACAACCATGATACTTTACAAAGAGTTTCTACCTCTTATTTATACAAACCCTAAGGCCTAAACCAATTAGGTCAGTCACGTAAAAGATATTACAATAAGATCAGTACACAAATCCATTTACAATGATATGCCATGTCGGCTCAAGACCAAAACAACAATAACCAATCCATAAAACATCTTGGTAACGTGTAGAGAACACGTTATCATGATACCAGTCCATAACCTAGATAGGTATCAGACCTATTCTGGGTCCACCATGTCAAACCAATATTTTCAAGTAGTTGAAGCACGATCAAAGAACTTCTTCAACATCCTGAAATCCATCTAGAAGCTACACCAACACAACTTATGCATCCTGTCAAGATTCCTCAGTGAAAGCTTTGTCGGTAAAGCCTTGAACCAATGCTGGTAAGGGTTTACCAGAGTGTATGATAGCATCCGATTACCATGTTCATACCATTTGACCAGGACATTCTCTAAGAGAACGTACCACAAGGAATCAAACATATCCCATAGATCCAAACATGTTGGAAGTGTCTAACAGATAGTCTCTTCTGTCGGTAACACTAGCTCTTCTACCGGTAACCAAAACATGTTGGTCAGTGTTGGTAACCAACCATATCAGCTAGTGTTGACATCAATGACAAAACATCAATGCAACACATAATCAATTCATCCATAATGCCAACAATCTCCATGTTTAGCTTTGATGGTAACACTAAATGTGAAAAAACATCTAAGTACCAAGAAATGCCAAACAAGTCTCCCCCTATGGAAGACAACCATCAATCTCCTAAATAACTCTCCCCCAATGAATGATATCTCTGTAAGGTTCTGAATACATCTCTCCCAATCATTATCTCTCCCCCTTTGACATCAATGCGAGAAATCTGACAAAAATATCAAAGCAAGAATATAAACCTCTATATATCAAAGCTAACTACTCCCCCTAAGTAGTAGCACCACTCATTAGTACCGGAATGAATAATGTCTCTGATAATGCATGCCATACTAATGACAAACTGCTTCAATCAAGTCTCTATCGAAGGGGCAAAAACCCCTAACCTGTCTCTCAAGTATTCAAATGATTCCTTAGACAGTGGTTTAGTGAATATGTCTGCAATCTATTCTTTAGTGTTCACATAAACCAATTTGACTTCCTTTGCTTCTACCTTGTCCTTCAAAAAGTTATACTTTATTGATATATACTTAGTCTTAGAGTTAAATATCAGATTCTTAGACATATCAATAGCTGTAGAGTTATCACAGTAGATAACTACCAGTTCACTACAATTTACCCTGATATCCTTCAACATTTACTTCATCCACAAGACCTGAGTGAAATTAGTTGTTGCTACAATATACTCAACTTCTTTATTAGACAAAGAAATGCATGACTATTTTTGGCTGATCCATGAAACCAATTTCTTTCCAAGAAAGAAAGCTCCACTAGAAGTGCTTTTCCTATTATCAGTATCTCCTTCCCAATTTGAATCAGTATATGCATATAAAGTGAAATCATCATTTTTAGAATACCATAAACCATACTCTGTTGTTCCTTACAAATACCATAATATCCTCTTTACAGCACATTCATGATTTTCTTTAGGATTACTTTGATATCTTGAAACAATATGTACTGCATTCATAATAGCCGATCTAGTCTGAGTCAAATATAACAGACCACCAATCATATATTTATACCTTATCGGATTTACCTGTGTAGAAGTATCCTTGATAGATAATTTCTCACTTGTCACCATTGGAGTACTAACCGGTTTGGAATTATCCATACCAAACTTCTTCAACAATTCCTTCAGGTACTTAGTTTGACAGATAAAAATATCTTTGTCAGTTTGAGTAATCTGCAAACCTAAGAAAAATCTCATCTCACCAATCATGGACATTTCAAATTCATTCTTCATATTGTTAGCAAATTCCATGCACAATTTATCTTCTCCTCCAAAAATGATATCATCAATAAATACTTCAATAATTAGAATATCATCATCAGTGATCTTATAATATAAATTACTATCAGCATTGCCTTTAGTAAAACCAAGCCTCAAAAGATATTTATCCAACCTTGCATACCAAGCTCTAGGAGCCTATTTCAAGCCATATAAATCTTTCTTCAATCTGCAAACCATATCTTTGTCATCTGTTAGTGAAACACCATCAGGTTTCTCAATGTATACTTCTTCTTCAAGTTCACCATTCAAAAATGCACATTTAACATCCATTTGACAAACCTTATAGTTATTATAAGTTGCACAGGCAAGAAATAGTCTAACAGCTTGAACTCTAGCTACAGGTGCAAATGTTTCACCATAATCAATTCCTTCCATTTGAGAATATCCTTTACAAACCAATCTAGCCTTGTTTCTTATAACTTGACCATCCTCATTCAGTTTATTCCTAATAACCCATTTAGTTACAATAACATTCTTATTTTTAGGTCGGGGAACTAAAGTCCAAGTTTCATTCTTTTCTATCTAATCTAGTTCATCTTCCATAGCCTTTAACCAATGTTTATCCTTACAAGCTTCAATAACAATTGTCGGTTAAACTTGAGAAACAAGATATACCTCATCATTTGCCAGTCTTATTCTTGTCATAACTCCCTTGTTCCTATCTCCATTAATTTGGTCTTCAGAATGATTTAATCTTACATACCTTGGTGTCTTCTAAACTTCAAGTTCACTTCTGTGATCATCAGTCACAGTTGAATTTTTTGATAGTACCGATGTAACTATCTCAAATTCCTGTACCGGTTGGGGTATTGTTGGTTCTATTATGATTATTTCCACTACCGGTTCCTTGTCATATGATTTAGATTGATTTTTGTACTGCTCATCCACTTTCACATTAGCACTTTCCACAACTTTCTACAATCTTTTGTTATAACATATATATGTTTTTCTTTGAATTGAATAACCAAGAAATATTTCTTCATCACATCTAGGATCAAACTTTCCAATATAATCATCTCTTTTGATATAACATTTACTTCCAAAAATTCTGAAATATTTAACAATAGGTGCATGTCCAAACCATAATTCATAAGGGGTCTTACTGGTTTCACCTTTGATGTGAGCTTTGTTGAATGTGTAGATTGTTGTACTCACTGCTTCCCTCCAGTAGATATGAGGCAATTTTGCTTCCATCATCATAGATCTTGATGCATCCAAAATGGTTATGTTCTTTATTTCAACTACTCCATTCCGTTGAGGAGTTCTATGTGCAGATAATTGTCTCCTAATGCCATTTGTCTCACAGTAACCTTTGTTGATGATTTATCAGTTAATCCCATAATCTATTGATCATAAGTGCACACAAAAGGGCTTCTCTAGCTCTGCAATTATTGTCAATATTCTTATCCAAGTCTGCAGGAGCAAGATTACCAGATGTCAGATCATAAGGTGTATATCCTTTCTCAATAATCTCTCAAATATCCTTTCGAAGACATCTAAGATGAGTCTCCATCTTGATATTCCATATTCCATAATTTATTCCATCAAGCTTAGGGATTCCTCTTCTAAAAATAGTTTTCGGTGGATTAGAAGTGTTAGCTGCCATAGGATCTACCTCAAGCAGTTAAGCTTCTGCAAAAGAGGATGAAAGCTCTGATACCAATTGTTAGGATAACTGGTGAACAATTGAGAGGGGGGGTGAATCAGTTGTTAACAGACTATAACATTTAATTCACTCAATAACCTTTAACAAAATTAAGTACTGGTAAAGTAGAAACATAAACCGGTAAACACTCCAACTTAACAAATAAACAAATAATCAATGCAAAGAAGCCAAACCACATAACACCATGATTTGTACATGGAAAACCCAAAAAGGAAAAAACCATAGCAGGAAGCCTACCCACATTCAGATGATACTTTTGTAGAAAGTATGTGTTACAATGACAGCCCTACACATGCAAAAAGACACACTTCCTAGAGCATACTGCTCATTACAAAAAGAATCTCACTGACTACAGAGAGTCTACAACCTTCTCAAGATAAATGGAGAACAATCCGATAGAGTGAACTTCCAGAGATAGCATCCACCATGCCTGATTACAATCTCGATTAAGCTCAATACCGGAGTACTAAATCCTCTTCCTTAATACCAATTCGATCACAAATGATCAACCAAATCCTCTACCTGAATGATATTACAATATTCACACATTACAATACTTGGGCATGACCTTTTCCACAACCATGATACTTTACAAAGAGTTTCTACCTCTTATTTATAAAACCCTAAGGCCTAAACCAATTAGGTCGGCCACCTAAAAGATATTACAATAAGATCAATACATAAATCCATGTACAATGATATGCCATGTCGGCTCGACACCAAAACAACCATAACCAATCCATAAAACATCTCGATAACATGTAGAGAACATGTTATCATGATACCGGTCCATAACCTAGATAGGTACCAGACCTATTCTAGGTCCACCATGCCAAAGCAATGTCTTCAAGCAGTTGAAGCATGATCAAAGAAATTCTTTAGCATCCTGAAATCCATCTAGAAGCTGCACCAACACCACTTATGCATCATGTCAAGATTCCTCTGTGAAAGCTCTGTCGATAAAGCCTTGAACTAATGTTAGTAAGGGTTTACTAGAGTGTATGATAGCATCCAATTACCAAGTACATACCATTTGACCAAGACATTCTCTAGGAGAATGTACCAAATGAAATCAAACACATCCCATAGATCCAAACATGTCGGAAGTGTCGAACATATAGTCTCTTCTGTCGGTAACACTAGATCTTCTACCGATAACCAGAACCTGTCTATTGGTTCTGTAACCAACCATATCATCTAGTGTTGATATCAATGACAAAACATCAATGCAACACATAATGAATTCATCCATAATGCCAACAGATATAAACCTACATTGGATGATGTTCCCTTAGCCCTTTGGCATATTCTGCAACTTTCAACAAATTTTTGATATCTGATTGTAACTTTGGCCAAAAGTATAACCTCTTCACCTATTCTAGTGTTTTATCAAGCCCAAAGTGGCCCCCCAAATTGCCATAATGGTTTTCTTTTATAATGTTCTGTGTCGTGGAGCATCTAGGGACACACAACTGGATCCCTTTGAACAACAACCCCTACTCCAACAAAAACTAGGAAAAATCAAAATGATAAGAATCTGAAAATTGAGTGCAAACCTCATGTATCTCCTTTAAATCTTCGTCATCCTTGTACATTTTCTTGAGGGAATCAATTCCCACACTTTTTAACTGAATTTCTTGCACCATGCACACCCTCCTACTCAATGCATCTACCACTTTATTGTCCTAACCCTTCTTGTGTTTGATGGTAAATGTGTAGGCTTGAAGATGTTCAACCCATTTCATATGCTTGTGATTAAGCTTCTCCTGTCCATTCAAAAAATTGAGAGCATGATTGTAAGTGTAAATAATGAACTTTTTAGGCAAAAGATAATGCCTCCATTTCTTCAAGTCTTGGACCATTGCATACAACTCTAAATCATATGTAGAGTACTTACTTTTAGCATCATTGAGTTTCTCACTAAAGAAATCCATCGATCTATCTTCTTGACCTAAGACAACCCCTATGACAAGATTACTAGCATCACACTCCACTATGAACAACTTGTTAAAATCTGGTAAAACAAGAATGTGTCGTTGTGCTACTCTCTTGTTTAGATATTCAAAAGATTTATTTGCTTCATTTTACCAAGAAAACTTACACTTTTTTCCTCCTTTGATTGTGTCTAGGATAGGTGCACATATATGACTAAATTTTTTGATGGATTTCCTATTGAATGTTACCAAACCATGGTAGCTTCTCACATCACTTATTGTCTTAGGTGTTGGCCATGATAAGATAGCCTCCACCTTTGTTGGATGAATCTTCAAATCACCTTTTGAAATCATAAAACCAAGGTAGACAAGTTCTTCCGTCATGAAGACACTCTTTTCCATATTGATCATCAACTTTTCATCATGCAACTTCTTCAAAACTAGGTTCAAGTGCTCCAAATTATTTTCCTTTGTAATACTAAATACAAGAATATCATCAAGATATACAACAACAAATTTACCAATGAAATCTTTCAATACCTAATTTATGAGGCACATAAATGTGCTTGGGGCATTGGATAGCCAAAATTTTATCACCATCCACTCATAGAGACCTTCATTTTGTTGTTCATAAAAAATGATTAACCTGAGTTTACCTGCAATTGATTCTATGAAATAGCCAATTTCACTCTATAGAACACATCAAGACTCAGACAACATAACATAGGACCCTAATTGATCCTCCTGCACTTCAGGTTCTGCTAGACCTAGGGGGGGACACCCTTTTGATGCACTAAATCAAACTCATTTACTCACCATGACAACATCAATGAAACAGCTAAACCATTCCACAAGCTCAACAAATTAGATAACACACAGGGATTGGCTAGATCTTGTACAAATAATGCGTGAAACAGAGCTTGGGAAGGATAGAACACAAACCCTTAAACATAAAGGGAAAAGATTTTCTTTAAAATGTACAAATCTGAACTTTCCCCAAATCTGCAAAACCAATGCCTTGTCATTAGGCATGGAGACACACACAGAACTGCAAATGTGCATCCAAGTCACAAATTGGTTCTCCTTAAACAATATTCCTGCATTAATACCTTATACTAATGAATTACTCAATTTATTCACAAAATTATCAGATCTAGGACACATTCCATTATTCATGTCTGATTGCAGAGTTTAAAACCTTCATTGAAGGATACCTATAAACAATCACACAATCTCCTTGAAATTGACAAATTTCATCCTCCTTAAGGATTCAATTCATTATAATGAAATACATACACAGAGACAATATTGTGGAAAATTTACTCATGCCTGGCACAAGTAAGATTTGCAACTAGAAAACAATCTACTATCCTGCAATGTAACCTCTATACCCTGAAAAGATCCATAGAATTTTACAAGTTTGGGTCAAGAAATTCAAAAATGGAATCCATGAAAACTGGAGCACTCCCTCCAAAATTATGGAACCCTTACAAATGAGAAGAAAATTAGAATAAGAAGAGGAGGGAAAAAGATCAAATCTCATCAGAATTTGCCAAGTGTCTTTTCTTCTAACTAAATTTCATTTTCCTTTCTCTTTCCCATGGAAACTTCTCTCACAATATCCCAAATTTGTTAAAATTAACCACATGATTCGATTCCTTGTCCCGAGAGCTTTTCGGTGATATATAATACTTGGTATTTTGGGCAAAAATGGACCTCTGGGCGAATTAAACTTGAATATGGATCCATCATTTAAATTTTTCACATTTCTCCATAGTTGAAACTATATCATTTAATTTTGATTTTTCTCTCATTTTTTGCCTGACACCCTGCCATGTGGTAGCCTCTGATTGGTTGATGGGGTCCACTGGGTGCCACCTCGGATGACACCTCATCAATTCACCACTTGTCCGCCTTGTCACCGCCACTGGACTGCTTGCTTGTCACCACCTCATTGCCACCTCAACGACACCTCAGTGCACCTTAGTGGGACCCGCGAGTTGGACCTCCACTTGGACCTGCCACTTGTATGCCATGTCATCTTTCTTTGTTTCACAATGGATAACGTGCGTGCATCTTCGGGCTCCGAAATCACGCGCATTGTCGATCTCCTTGGAATATGCTTGATCTTTAACCCACCCTTTCTTGAGCTTTTTGCCATTTCCCAGGGTTTATCCGGTGAGCATCTTTGGCTTGCGAATCACCACCAACCGTCGATCTTCATAGAACCTGAAGGCTCTTTAACACTTCGCCATTTTGTGAAGCTTAACCGCAAAACACCATGCTTCGTCAGATCCTCTGCAACCTGCTCATTGGTTAAACAGTCTGTTCTTTGTAAAACTTGCTTACCTTGGGATCTGTGCATGTGTGCTTCCACCTGATCACCACTTGTTGGCCTCCTTGGTCACCTCAGGAAGCATGCTCGCATGCGTGGGGTCCACTTGGGCGCCCAACCGACACCATCCATCAAAAGCCTCCAAGGCTTTGACACAATGGTAGTGTGGAGTCTTAGTTATAAATATCAAAACTTTTCATTCCCTAGTGAATGTGGGATATTGCCTTTTGCCTGGCACTGTGTATTTTGAAAGCTTTCTCTGAGTTTTAATGGCATTTTTTTGCATTTGTTTGGAAGGTTTAATGCCCAAACACCATTCCCACGTAGGAGGATTACTGGCAAAGTCACGTGGAGCTGCCATTGGTGTTTGCTTGCTGTTTGCATCTGTAGATTGCATTTGCTTGAATATTTCAACTTGCCTCTCCTCCACCATACCATGTAGGGGATCAATTGCTTGGAGTTTAATGCTTTATGAATTGTATTTGCAGAATGGGGGGTTTGTCTCGTAGTATTAGACCTACCAATTTTCATTTGCTTGAAATTTTATTTTACTCTACCAACACCATGTAGGGAATAATGGCTATGAGCTTGCCAATGCATTTGCTGAAAGGATTCACTGCACTCTATTTAAACACCATGCACAGGGAGGAGAAGGGTGATGGCTAGGCTTCACGCCTACCAAAAGCATTTGTTTGATAATTTTTTTAAAACCCTTCTTAACATACCACGTAGGGGCAAGGAAGAGCTACCAAGGTTTGCAACTGCCAATGCACATTACTTGAAAGTTTCTACA
Organism: Cryptomeria japonica; assembly: GCF_030272615.1. Taxonomy (NCBI): domain Eukaryota; kingdom Viridiplantae; phylum Streptophyta; class Pinopsida; order Cupressales; family Cupressaceae; genus Cryptomeria; species Cryptomeria japonica. Next base: position 245,909,317 of record NC_081411.1, on the reverse strand, counting down.
ACCTTTTAAACTCCTTCTCCATTCCTTCTCCACCACGCAAGGAGCTGCCATAATTGCACATTGTATTTGTTTTAAGAGATTAAAATGCCCACTCCTTTCATACGTAGAGGATACCATTCCCATTCTGCATTTTCTTTACAATTTCTACAACCTTCTAACCACGTTAGAGAGGGAGGTCTTTGGCAGCACTGGTAATTGCATTTACTTGAAAGCTAAAATCCCCTCCTTTCAAGAACCACATATGATGAGAGGATGTTGGCAGTGCATTTGCCTAATTTATTTGGTTGCAAGATTTGGCATTTACTTCATTAAAGTTTGATGGCTGATTTTTTAATGTGGTCTACCTGGCATTTGAAAATACAAAATGCCTCTTCATTAGCAAGGATGGCAAAGGAGGATGACTGGCAGAGGGTATTGGAATTTGATTTACACCACAAATTACATTTGATTTGGAAATTCATCAAATTGCCTTCACCATTAGCAGGGAGGACATTGCAATGCAATTGCATATGCCTGAAAAATTTATAAAACCTTTTCAGCCAGCCATGTTCTGGACCTTCCAATTTGCCTTCTGGTAACATTGCATTTTTAACAATGTCGCTGAACACTTATCCCAAACTCCACAAATCTCTTCTTTTCAATGATATAAATGCCATTCCTTCATAGTTAAATCATATAAATATATGATTGCAAAATAACAATTTAAACTTTACCTGAAAGACACGTGAAGTGGCAAGTCAAGTCAGGTCCCAAAGTGGGTTCGACTAATTTTTTTTTCATGCAATTGACCTTCAAAATGCCTCAGGAACCTTAAACATACCTCTGGAATTGATCAGCACCATTTTCAGATCATTAAATTGAGTTTTGGAAGTTTCAGGCACCTGCGCCACATTTTCGCATTTAATCGCGAAGACGTAATTTTCAAACCAGTCAAAACACCTATCTGGAACTCGCCATTTGACAGGCATGTACTCTGACATACAAGGATGAACTCTGCCAAGTGGTTTTTCAAGATGAATCATGAGTGAAGAGAAATTAATTGTCAAAAATGACCAATTGGCTTTGTCGGCATTGTGGACCTGATGAAGTCAATGTGCAGGCAACTCATGATGCCTTTCTTAAAAATATCAAACGACCTCCGTAGACCCTCAAATCTAAGACATGGTTACCTTGAAGTACACATCAAATATTTGAATGTTGAGTTTGACCAAAAGGATGACTGGGTGCAAATGGTGCGCTCATGAAAATAGCTACATTAACTGATATAACAATGAAAGTACGGATCACTGAAACAGATGACTCAAGAAATCCTTTTGAAAACTGATTAAATCGGTTGGCAGGAACTTGAAACTAGAAATATGGCTTGTCATTCATACCAATAATAGCCCAAAACAAACATTCTAACATGATACTCACTGAGGCAACTCTTACACTTATGCAAAACAGGGCTCCAACTAGCAGCTGAAACAAGGACTTGTCAAAGCATACAAATTACAAACATATTGAGCTTTGAAAACTAAGAAAATAAATTCATGAAGACTTGAAATTTTGCATGGAGGCACACTTTTATGCATAGAGTTCAATCCATTTTTAATTTCATCATGATAATCAATAAGGAAAAAGATATAAACACCCAAAGTAGGCTACTTAGTAAAATATGAATTTGAGCCTAAAATGCACTTTCAGCTCACCCCTTGAAATGGGTACCTGATACACTGATCCAAACTGAAATCTAAAAGTTACAACATACTGCATAGGCCAAATGAAAGGTGTACAATAAGTTTCCAAGCCTTACCATTTGAAAATCAACTGGCTCTATTTTACCCTCTCTCTAACTAGGCCATTCAAACTGACTCATTTTATGATCATATGTAAATGCATATCAAAACTTTGAATTGGGCCTCAAGACTTGATTGAAATTTAATGAGTCCCAACAGTGGCTCTGACTGGGGATGGTTGATTGCAAGATCAACACAAGAATCTAGAATATATGGTTAAGCAGACCACCCAAAAATGGAATACATCTCTTCTCTTCTCAAAAACAAAGGGCTCCTTATTCTACCCAAACAATAGGGCACTTTATTGAAAACCACACAACTAAAGAAAAACAACTATATAAAATATACAACTTATAAATGGCCCCGGGCCATCAAAATTGAAATCAATTCTTACCTCTATCAAACACATGACTTTTATTTCCACAAACTGGAGGTAAACTGGAAGTTTCAACATTCACATCTGCCTAATCAAAAACAATTCCATTTCTAATCAGTTGATCACATAAAACATAATCAGCAACATGTTCACAATCATTAAATCTTTGAAAACCAAACAAATGCTGAAAGGGCTTATCACTAGGTGACATAAGAGTGGCATACTCTTTACCATTCTTTCCCAGCTGAAATAAAAAGTAGCCTAACTTATTCTGAAAGTTGAGAACATGAGGCACATCTCTATTGCTAGTTTTCTCAAATGATGAACACTCTTCCACAATGATGGCTTGCAAACTAGAGAGGAAAAATTCCTCTTAAACTGACTGCACCTCCTCTTGCTGATCACAATTTCTATCAGCACTTTGCATAATTAAAAACACATGATCATTCCTTGACAATGGTTCATTCACCACTTGCAAATCAGAGAAAACTACTTTAGATTTGTCATGCCTTTTAAAAGCAAGATCCACACAATGCATATCAAAATCTGAGTTCATATCAACATATGAATCTACATTATCACACCTATCAAGCGTATATTCATCTTCATCTTGTCCATCACTCAAATCAAATATAGGGAAATAATCAATACCACAAGTATCATACTTCACACCCTCAAAAACATCATCAATATCTAAATAGATACTGGTTGGGTGTGAGAGATTGGGCACATTTTTGGATGCATACCTCTAAAAATCAGCAGCTAAGAGTTCTAAAATTTGTTCACTACTTAGTGAACCTTCTTCTTCATTTTCATTTTCCTTGGCTTCATCCTCTGAGCTGTAAACATTGTCCCAATCTGATAAAGGTATTAAATCAACAATGCCCAGGTCTCTATGCACATTTATTTCATCATTACAACAACTCACATCCACATCATAGCCTTTATCATGCTTCTCATAAAGTGCTGCTATATGTTGCAGCATAGTTTCGTAATTGGGGTTGCAGACATTTTATGGATTGAACTTAACAACAAGGTGATCCATATCATTAAAATCTGAAACCTCAACGGGCTCATGATTATTTGAACAATTACTTATGTTCTCACAAGTTTCTTCTTGCTCTGAATACACATCTAAATTGTCATGCTAAGAATAAAAATCACCTTCAACATCATAGGAGGCATATCCACTCACGGATTCATCTCCCTCACTGTCCTCAATCTTGTGTAAATTTTCAGATTTAATTACTTCAATCTCATCTATCCATTCTTTGATAGATGCAACACTCTCTTCTCTCAAGGTTGTAGACCAATTAACCGAGTCAGGCTCATCAAGCTCTAAGAATAACTCAATCAAAATAGACTCATGGGGTCTAGCATCAACTAAAATCTCATTCAATGTAGCTATAAATCTTTCATAAAAAACATATGATGACTCTTCTTTTCTTTTCTCTACTTTCCTTCTTAAAAACCAGACAAACTTCTCTTGGATCCTTTTAAGACATGTTTCAATCTCTTTGTAAATTTCTTTCAAATATGACAGAGAATTTTTAGATCTAGGAACTACATCTAGATTCATCAATTTTAAAATATCTACTGAACCATTATCTTGACCATGCATCTTATTGTTTCATAAATTCTTTTCAAAACATATGCAGTCACTAATTTTCAGAATTATACACACTTCTCCCATCACTTATGACTGAAATTTATTTCAAAACATGAAGTATGCATACTGCAAATTTCTTTTCCTTTTAATGGTGACTGTTTCACCTCATAAGGAACAAAATTATTTCACAAATACCTTGAGGAATACCTGGAGAAAAAATTGATGATGCTGTTCACTTCACTTCTGACTGAAGATTTGAAGAACTCCTCCAAATCTTAGGTTTGTTCTTATAGAGTCACCACCTCCTTGAAGAGGAAAAAAATATAAACACTGATCTTCACTCTAAAACACTTTCAGATTTCTGGGTCTCACCACAAACAGCAGAGTCACATAATATTTTCAAATTTCTTCGCAATAAGAATTTCTAGGGTATACACTTTCAAATCTGAAAATAACTTTCAGATTTGTGAACTTCTAAGACTCTTCCCCAAATGAATTTTGGCAAGACTCATGGGTTTGACTGCAATCAACAAGATTGGTACAAATTTTCTCAATCTTACTGAAAAATGCAATTACAAAACACTGTTAGTTCCCCAATAGAGTCGCCATTTTTGTTGTTCATAAAAAATGATTAACCTAAGTTTACTTGCAATTGATTATATGAAATAGCCAATTTCACTCTATAGAACACATCAGGACTCAGACAACATAACATAGGACCCTAATTGATCCTCTTGCACTTCAGGTTCTGCTAGACCTAGGGGGGACACCCTTTTGATGCATTGAATCAAACTCATTTACTCACCATGACAACATCAATTAAGCAAATAAACCATTCCACAAGCTCAACAAATCAGATAACACATATGGATTGGCTAGATCTTGTACAAATAATGGGTAAAATAAAGCTTGGGAAGGATAGAACACAAACCCCTAAGCATAAAGGGAAAAGATTTTCTTTAAAATGTACAAATCTGAACTATCCCAAAATCTGCAAGACCAGTGCCTTGTTCATTGGCCATGGCGACACACATAGAACTACAAATGTGCATCCTAGTCACAAATTGGTTCTCCTTAAACAATATTCCTGCATTAATACCTTATACTAATGCATTACTCAATTTATTCACAAAATTATCAGATCTAGGACACATTCCATTATTCATGACTGATTGCAGAGTTTAAAACCTTCATTGAAGGATACCTATAAACAATCACACAATCTCCTTAAAATTGACAAATTTCATCCTCCTTAAGGATTCAATTCATAATAATGAAATACATACAAAGAGACAATATTGTGGGAAATTTACTCATGCCTAACACAAGTAAGATCTGCAATGTAACCTCTATACCCTGAAAAGATCCATAGAATTTTACAAGTTTGGGTCAAGAAATTCAGAAATGGAAGCCATGAAAACTGGAGCACTTCCTCCAAAATTCTGTAACTTTTACAAATGAGAAGAAAATTGGAATAAGAAGAGGAGGGAAAAAGATCATATCTCATCAGAATTTGCCAAGTGTCTTTTCTTCTAACTCAATTTCATTTTCCTTTCTCTTTCCCATGGAAACTTCTCTCAAAATATCCCAAATCTATTAAAATTAACTACATGATTTGATTCCTTATCCCAAGAGCTTTTTGGTGATATATAATACATAGTTTTTTGGGCAAAAATGGACCTCTGGGCAAATTAAACTTGAATATGGATCCATCATTTAATTTTTTTGAATTTCTCCATAGTTGAAACTATATCATTTAATTTTGATTTTTCTCTCATTTTTCGTCTGATGCCTTGCCACGTGGAAGCCTCTGTTTGGCTGATGGGGTCCACTAGGTGCCACCTTGGATGACACCTCATCAATCCGCCACTTGTCCGCCTCGTCACCGCCACTAGACTGTCTGATTGTCGCCACCTCACTGCCACCTCAGCGACACCTCAGCACCACCTCAGTGGGACCTATGAGCTGGACCTACCACCTATACGCCATGTCATGTTTCATTGTTTTGTAATGGATAATGTGCGTGCATCTTCGGGATCCGAAATCACACGCACCATCGATCTCCTTGGAACATGCTTGATCTTTAACTCACCCTTTCCTGAGCTTTTCGCCATTTCACAGGGTTTAACCGGTGAGCATCTTTGGCTTGCGAATCAATGCCAACCCTCGATCCTCATGGAACCTTTAGGCTCTTTAACACTTCACCATTTCAAGAATCTTAACAGGCGAGCATCTCTGCTTCGCGAAACAGTGCGCTTCGTCGGATCTTCTGCAACCTGCTCACTAATTAAACCATCTGTTCTCTGCAAAACTCACCTACCTCGAGATCCGTGCCTATGTGGGTCCACTTGATCACCACTTGTTGGCCTCCTTGGTCACCTCAGGAAGCATGCTCACACACGTGGGTTCACTTGGGTGCCCAACCGACACCATTCATCAAAAGCCTCCAAGGCTTTGACACTATGGTAGTGTGGAGTCTTAGTTATAAATATCAAAACTTTTCATTCCCCAATGAATGTGGGATATTGCCTTTTGCCTGGCACTGTGTATTCTGAAATCTTTCTTTGAGTTTTAGTGGCTTTTTTTTGCATTTTCTTGGAAGTTTTAATGCCCAAGCACCATTCCCACGCAGGAGGATTACTGGCAAAGTCACATGGAGTTGCCATTGGTGTTTGCTTGCTATTTGCATCTACAGATTGCATTTGCTTGAATATTTCAAGTTGCCTCTCCTCCACCATACCATGCAGAGGATCAATTGCTTGGAGTTTAATGCTTTATTAATTATATTTGTAGAATGGGGGGTTTATCTCCTAGTATTACACCTACCAATTGTCATTTGCTTGAAGTTTTATTTTACTCTACCAACACCACGTAGGGAATAATGGCTATGAGCTTGCCAATGCATTTGTTGAAAGGATTCACTACACTTTATTTAAACACCACGCACATGGAGGAGAAGGGTGTTGGCTAGGCTTCATGCCTGCCAAAAGCATTTGTTTAAAATGTTTTTTAAAACCCTTCTTAACATACCACGTAGGGGAAAGGAAGAGCTACCAAGGTTTGCAACTGCCAATGCACATTACTTGAAAGTTTCTACAACCTTTTAAACTCCTTCTCCATGCCTTTTCCACCATGCAGGGAGCTGCCATAACTGCACATTGTATTTGTTTTAAGAGATTAAAATTCCCACTCCTTTCATACGTGGAGGATACCATGCCCATTCTGCATTTTCTTTACAATTCCTGCAACCTTCTAACCACGTTAGAGAGGGAGGTCTTTGGCAGCACTGGTAATTGCATTTACTTGAAAGCTAAAATCCCCTCCTTTCAAGAACCACATATGATGAGAGGATGTTGGCAGTGCATTTGCCTAATTCATTTTGTTGGAAGATTTGGCATTTACTTCATTAAAGTTTGATGGCTGATTTTTTAATGTGGTCTACTTGGCATTTGAAAATACAAAATGCCTCTTCATTAGCAAGGCAAGCAAAGGAGGATGACTGGCAGAGGGTATTGGAATTTGATTTACACCACAAATTACATTTGATTTGGAAATTCATCAAATTGCCTTCACCATTAGCAAGGAGGACATTGCAATGCAATTGCATATGCCGGAAACTTTATAAAACCTTTTCAGCCAGCCATGTTCTGCACCTTCCAATTTGCCTTCTGTTAACATTGCATTTTTAACAATGTCGCTGAACACTTATCCCAAACTCTACAAATCTCTTCTTTTCAAAGATATAAATGCCATTCCTTCATAGTTAAATCATATAAACATATGATTGCAAAATAACAATTTAAACTTTGCCTAAAAGACACGTGAAGTGGCAAGTCAAGTAGGGCCCCAAAGTGGGTCCGACTAATTTTTTTAATTTTTTTCATGCAACTGACCTTCAAAATGCCTCAGGAACCTTAAACATACCTTTGGAATCGATCGGCACCATTTTCGGATCATTAAATTGAGTTTTGCAACTTTTAGGTGCCTGCGCCACAATTTCGCATTTAATCGCGAAGATGTAATTTTCAAACTGGTCAAAACATCTATCTGGAACTCGCCATCTGACATGTGTGTACTCTGACATACAAGGATGAACTCTGCCAAGCGGTTTTTCAAAATTAATCATGAGTGAGGAGAAATTAATTGTCAAAAATGACCAACTAGCTTTGTCGGCACTGGATGAAGTCAATCTGCAGGCAACTCATGATGCCTTTCTTAAAAATATTAAACGACCTCCGTAGACCCTCAAATCTAAGACATAGGTACCTTGAAGTACATATCAAATCTTTGAATTCTCAGTTTGACCAAAAGGATGACTGGGTGCAAATGGTGCGCTCATGAAAATAGCTACATTAACTGATATAGCAATGAAAGTACGGATCACTGAAACAGATGGCTCAAGAAACCCTTTTGAAAATTGATTAAACGGGTTGGCAAGAAATTGAAACTGGAAACATGGCTTTTCATTCATACCAACAATAGCCCAGAACAAACATTCTGACATGAAACTCACTGAGGCAACTCTTACACTTATGCAAAATAGGGCTCCAACTAGCAGCTAAAACATGGACTTGTCAAACCATACAAATTGCAAACATATTGAGCTTTTAAAACTGAGCAAATGAATTCATGAAGACTTGAAATTTTGTACGGAGGCACACTTTTATGCATAGAATTCAATCCATTTTGAATTTCATCATGAAAATCAATATGACAAAAGATATAAACACCCAAAGTAGGCTACTTAGTAAAATATGAATTTGAGCCTAAAATGCACTTTCAACTCACCCCTTGAAATGGGTACCTGATACACTGATCCAAACTGAAATCTGAAAGTTTCAACATACTACATAGGCCAAATGAAAGGTGTACAACAAGTTTCCAAGCCTTACCCTTTGAAAATCAATTGGCTCCATTTTACCCTCTCTCTAACTAGGCCATTCAAGCTGACTCATTTTATGATCATTTGTAAATGTAGATCAAAACTTTGAATTGGACCTCAAAAATTGACTCAAATTTAATGAGTCCCAACACATTTATTCTTAAGGAAGTCTTCCATTCATCTCCTTTCCTTACCCTGATTTGATGGTATCCACTCTTGAGATCAATCTTGGAGTAATAACAAGGCCCTCCCAAACAATCCATTAGGTCTTCAATTCTAGGCATAGGAAACCTATATCTTATGGTAATCCTATCAATGGCCCTAGAATCAGTACACAGTCTCCATTTACCATCCTTTTTAGGTGCTAGGACTGCTGGGACAACACATGGACTAACACTTTTTCACCAAACCCTTATCCAACAATTTTTGTACTTGCTTGGAAATCTCCTCATTCTGAGATGGTGTCATCTTGTAGGCTGGAGTTTTTGGAAATGTAGACCCTACTATGAAGTCAATCTGATGGCTTATGTCCCTAATAAGTGGCAATGTATTAGGCTTCTCCTCCACCATGATACCCTTGTAATTTTTCTAACAAGTATTGCACCTCCTTGGGAGCTTCTTTATCACCGTGACTATGCACATCATGACTGTTTTTGGGCTTTAAAAATAGAGGATACCAGGGGGTTCCTTCCTCCTTTAGGATGTCTAAAAACTCTTTCCCACTCACTAGCATGACACTTTACCCAATGTGTTTATCCACACTCTCATCCAGTAAAGGATCCATCTTGTATTTTCTTCCATTTTTGGTTATTAGAAATGAGTTTTTTTTCCCATCATGTTGGGATTGTACATCATATTTCCATGGATGCCTTAACAACAAGTGGAAAGCATCCATGGGGATTACATCACATAGTATTCTATCCTTATACTCCCCTATCTCAAACTCTACCTAAGATTGTTCCACTAAGACTTGCTGCCCCTTGTTCAACCATGACACCTTGTAGGGGTTAGCATGAGGTAATCTTTTCAATTTTAATTTATCTACCATGTCTATGGAAACCAAATTTTTTAGTGGAACCTGAATCAACTATTACCTTTCATATCTTACCATAGGCCTTGCATGTGATGGACTTGAAAAACACTGAGAGGGGAGGGGGGTGGGGGTGAATCAGTGACACCAAAACAAACACTACTTTAAACACTAACCGGTAGATGAACTTAACCAAGCAATTAAACAAAATACATGCTATCCAAAATGAAATAACAACATCCACATAAAGTAGAACATCCACCATAACACAAGTGTTTATACATGGAAAACCCAAATAGGTAAAAACCATAGTGAGATGGAACTCACAAGTTAACTATCTACAGTAATAGAAAACTGACCGGTTAAAGTCTTACAAAAAGATCTGCTAGGAGCGAATCTTGTTAGAGATCCCAAGCTTGATTAGAAGCTTATACCCAGTTAAGTGTACTACCCTATTAAGAGTAACCTTGCTGGAGGATTTTAGAATCCAAATTAATGGATCACCTTGTTAGAGGATTTGTACAATGAAGCTTGTTAGAGCTTACCCAATTAGGGGATTTAGTTTTGTTGTAATGATTAGAAAACAACAAGAAAGATTTGATCGGTTCTGAGTAGCACAAACTTGCTTGATCAGATCATTCTAAGGACATTCAATGCTGGTCTCCATCTAAACACTTATCGCTCTTCAACAAAAGTATTCACATAGATCACCTCTACTATATTCATTCTCTCTTTTTAATCTCCCTTGAAATGCTTCACTAAGATGTCTTTAAATAGGAATTCAAACCTTATGTCTACCATAGGAACATACTTTCCTAGGTGCAGTATATCTAGACATTTAAACATAACTCATCACAAAAATGACCTCTAAACAAACGGTGCTAGTAACGCATCACAAAATCAAATACCGGTTAGTGTAGTTAATACCGGTTGGAGTAAAACTAGTGAATCGTTGTTTAGGAATCTTCCACTTGATCTTCACCTTCAACTTCATCTTCACTTTGATGTCGACTTAGTGTTACCACAGGTTATCTCTTAGGAACATACTAGTTGACACAAAGTACCAGTTAGAGATAGACCTTGAACATACCGGTTGGTAGTAAAAACTAATTGAAGTTATACCGGTAGTCAATGTAATCATATATGTGTGTGAGAGTGTTTCATCAATGACAATAAGTGATGAATACATTACAATCATCATCAAGCCAACAACATGTAGTTCTGAATAATGTCTTCAGGGCTTCAAGAAATGGTTTTTGATATGCAGGTATCTCTGTCTTCTGCCTTTGGGGTTCTTCTTCTTCTTTCTCCTTATAGGCACTTAAAAATAATTATTTCTAATTATTTTTAATTCCTCACATAATTAATTAATTAATTATGTTAATTCAAATTTTCTTCAATATTAATTAAATATAATTGATATTGTCACTATAGTATGTGTCTGATTTATTTAATAAATCAATCCCTTTCTTTATTCTTCTAAAAATTGAATTCTCACAAATCTCCCTCTTAGCTAATTAATTTCAATTAATTAGTTAACCCACATGCTTCTTGCAAACCATCTTCTTAATTTATCATTAACCTAATAAAGTCTTCTAGAAACTCTCTAAACTCACTTAACCTTATTCTTCCAATTTTTAATTCCCTCCACTCATTCTCTCTCCTAGTCAAATCCTCCTACAAATCCTAATCCCACCTAACATTTCCTCTAATCCCCCTCCTAATGAGTTGCTAGTGGCTAATCATGATGATTAGCCATGAAGTCAACTCTTTGTCCCTTCCATCCAACCATTAGCCTTTAATGCTCTTTTCCTAGGTGAATGTGAGATCTTCAAAATCTCACAATCCTCTAGGCATCTCCTCTCCCAAGAAATTTTTAATTCCTTCTTATTCCTCCAATTCCCATGATTACCCTTTTTTGGAAAATTTTAAATTCCTCCTCCGCATTCTTCAAGGAATGTCACGTCGCTTGCTCCTCTCAAGGCACATGGGGAAGTCTTCCCAATGCACTTTGCTCTTCTCAAGGTACCTTGGGAAGTCTCCCCAATGTACCTTGAGGAGTGTGGAGACAAGAAATGCATTTAAGGCATATCTCTTGGTCTCCACACCCTCTCTTAGGCCTTGTGTGATCTCACAAGCAATCCTAGCCCTTCATCTTGAATCCATCCTAGCCATCCATTTTTCCTCTCCTCTTCCTATAAATTAAGGACTCCATCCCTCCATTTTTCATCTCCAAGTTTAACAATCTTATGCTGCCCATTTGAGTTCAAAAAAGTCATCAAAGCATCCAAACTATAGCCAAATCCATACTCATCCATCACTTAGTCATTTATCCATCCATCTCATCCTCCCATCAATTATATTGTACACATTTGGAGAGCCATCCAGATCAAACAAGCAAGAGGAGCCCATCCAATCAAGTTGAAGAGAGAGGCGCTATTCAACTTCACCAAAGGCTCAATCCAAAGGAGAAGGTAAAATAGCAAGGTGAAATGGTCTCTTCATGATATTTTAGCATTTTTCATGTTTATTTCATTATGTTTTGATCATTTTCCCTTTTAATCTATTTTCCCCTCTTCATTTTGGCACGCCCGGTGGGACCCACGTCCCTAAGAACTAATGTTTTTATGAGTTTTTTTTTTTGTGAGTTGTGAGACGCAGGTTCCGAAATAGTGCGACTGTAGAAAAAGAAAAAAAAAAATCTTTGGCAGCTCTATTTTTGTTTCTGTTTCTGTTTCTATTTTTGTGAAAATTGGAATACCTGTTGTTTGCTTTTTTTTTAATCTATCTAACCGCAGGAATTATTCGATTAACCAAATGGTGTTGCAAGTTGCAGGTTGCCTTGGAGATTCAATTAAACCATGTGTTTTCAATTTTTAGGCACTTAAGCTTAATTTTGTGTTTGTGGGAAGTGTGAAAGTAAGAGAGTATGCTCTTGTCTATCTAGACAATCAGAAATCCAGACCTTTGGCACTTTTCTGCTCTGTTATTTTCCGCTCTGTTATCTGCTCTGTTATTTTATCTGTTATCCATTGTCTGTGCAGTGTAGTTAGGACTAATTTCCATCTTTTTAGTTATGTAGCTTAATCCGACCACCTGCTAATTAATGTGACTACATTTTTCCTGTTTCTGTTATTTGTCTATTTACATTTTTAGTTAGTTCTATTAATTATTCTATTTTTTCGCCATATCTACTTTATCTTCACTCCATTTTCCTCCAAACTTCACCAGATCCCCCATATTGCCATTTTGCACATTTCCTTCCTTGGGGGCCTTATCCCAAAATCCACTTTTTGAAGCTCAAAAACCCACATTCCTCTATTTTTAGGGTTTGCCATAACTCCTTCCTCTTTTATCCAATCACCTCCAAATTTTCCTATATTGTCCATCTCCAACTTTATCTTCTTTGTCCCTCTTGGAAAATTTTTTCCATTCCTTCATCTCTCCTCCAAAATCCCCATTTTTTTTCTTGCTTATCCCTCGGAAAGTAGCAAAAACCTAGTCAAACCCCATTTACCCATCAAATTTTCCTCCAAATCCATGTTTGTCATTAGTAAAAAAGTTTTTATTCATGTTTTTCTACTTATTCCCAAAAATTCAAAAAAATTAATATTTTTGTCATTTTGTTGTCTTTTGCAGGACGCTTGTTGAAGACTCCATTTTTCAAACTACTAATCAAGTTGTTTTGCAGGTTGCCTAAGAAATCCGACCAAACATTGTGCATTTATTTGTGTACGTTAGGAAATAGGAAATCATCACAAGCATATAAAAACTAATCTAGCCCAATCACAAAAGCTCAGTTGCAATGATCTATCCTAAACACATTCAATAGAGACATAAAGATGAATCATTCAAAAAGATTCTGCAAACCAGATGTTCCCTTCATGCGGCTCCATTGTTCTTCTTTCTTCTCCAAGTAGTTTTGTTGTAGATCTCACCTTCAAGTGCATAAACCTAATTGTGAAAGCAAGATTGACATTGACACAAGAATACTCGAAGCGTGATTTGACAAAGTAATTAGAAATTCAATAGTCTGATTAGGGGATCAGAATCTAGGGATTCAAAAATGCAATCAATTGGGGGTCTTGATTGAAGAAAATCATCCAATTTATAGATAAATTGGAGAGATGAACAAATTAGCATGATAGTGATTCAAATGGAAATTCAAATCAAGAATAGCAAAATTATGACATGTGCATGACAAATTGCTATGCAAGGATTTATGACAATTTATGACAAATTGCTATGCAAAGATTTATGACAAGATTTTGAAATAGAAATAGACATTTAGGAATTTAGGAGAAATTAGAAAATTAGGTTAGAAATGATGACTTGGAAATTTGGAAATTAGGAATTAGGTAAATTAATTAATAATTTGTCATTTATTAGTTAATTTACAAAAATAGGAGGAATTAATTAGCCAATTAAATATACATTTAATCGTGACAAGAAGACTTAGGATAAATAAATAATTTATTAATCCTAGAGAGAGAAATGACAAACAAGGTTAAATGATTAAATCATGAAACCCTAAAAGATGAATTAACAATGCAAGAACGACAATTAGGTCTTGATGAAAGATAATTGATGTTGATTTGATTATGATCATTATTCTAATAAATGTTTTGATTGATAAATGCGCCGAGGAACAATGACAAATTGATCCAAATTGACATGATTGAGAAGGACGACGATCGATGACAAATCGATCGCAAAATGACAAGATTAACAAGGACAAAGATCGACCAAAATCATGAATGAAGATTGTTATCGACAAGACCAAATTTGAAAACGAGACAACTGAAGAATGTAGAAGAAGGACTCGATGCTCGCAAATGATAAAAACCAAGTGTGTGACATAGGAGAAATGTTAATGCGACGCAAAAACCTAAAATGAGGCAATGCGCAAATGTTAAAGTATGACTCCGCAAGCGTTGACCATTTTTAGGTGTCTACATTTTGCCCCTCTTTGAGACAATGCGATTTTAAGCATTGTTTCAAAGAACAATAATGAAAATGCCCCAGACAATGAAAATGACATATGCATGCCCCCTCGAGGAATTGGCCGAAAACATCCAGGAAAGAGGCCAATTGATCGATAAGAATGACAGAGGACGATAGGTTTGAACAGACTGCCAAGATTGACGGAAGAAATGTTAGTAAGAAGAAATTAGACAGAGGATAGTTAGAGATGAAGGGAAAACTTGCTTTCAGTAATGCACTTTGTAGGTGAGAACCTTTATTTTAATGTAGCAAAATGGATGCATAGCATCATGGCATGGAAGGCCAGAGCTGAAATGCAACCCTTTTTTGCAAAAGACAGACACATCATAGACAAACAACAATCACAACCAAAAAGAAAAGAAACCATGAACCATCCTGGTCACTCTAAATCACTCAGTGACATCATCGAGCAACATAGGAACATGATCGAAGATAAATCAATAAAAAGATAAGATGCACAAATTCCAACAAATCAAACAAACACCTTGATCTTCATTGTCAAAAGTTGAAAGTGCTGATAGGACGATCATGCTATCTGGTTTCAGAACATGCAGTACCCCGTCTAAGACAGGACACAGTCTGGTTTCGAGTATACCACACCCTATATAAGACCCATGATAGTGTGCCAAGGACGAATGATTTGAGGCTGATTGATATGACAATTTTGATCAGTTTGAATGTCTGGTTTGAGTGAAAAAGGTTCATCTGTTGATGCATGATTTCAGTAAAGCACAGTGTTGATTGCGAGTCGTTGGAGGGATGCTCAGTGATCTGTCTATGCACAGAGGGATTATTTGTTGCAAAAATGCTTGTTTTTGGATTTTAATGTTTTTGAAAAAAAAATTTGTTCATTTTTTTCAGGACTTTTATTTGACTTTTAGGGATTTTTTCAGGACATTATTTAATTTTTAGGGATTTTTTCAGGACATTTTTTAATTTTTATGATTGTTTTTTTTTCAGGACATTTTTCAATTTTTATGATCTTTTTTTAGGACATTTTTAAATTTTTATGATCTTTTTTTAGGACATTTTTAAATGTTTTTTATGATTTTTCCCCCAGTGTCTAGCAAGGCAAGGGATATGATAGGTGAATAAATAGGCTTGCTGAAATGATGGTGGATAGAGGGAAGACACAGACCTTTTATCATGGAGACAATACAGATGCAATTTTCAAGGGCTATTGCGTGATGGGATAAGAGACTGGATATGACAATTGAAAGCAGTGATAGGGCATGAGGGACATGTCAAGAGGTTTTTGAAACCATGTTTAAATTTTGCGTCCTTATGTCAAATCAAGATCAAGGAATGAAAAAGAGTGTATGGATAGTGATAAGATATGGATAGGATAAGCAAGACCAAGAATGGGTAAGGGACATGGACTGAAGGTCGAGATAGGATATGGGATAGTGGTAGAAAGTTGCAATAAGCTAGGGAATATGGATGAAAGGATATAATAAGCAAATGGATAAAGACCAAAAGATATGATGGACTAAAAGTTGCAAACAAGATGCATGATGCTCATGACGATCGTCAGCCTTGTCAAGATCAAAGGTGGAAAAGGAAACTGAACATGAGGGACAATAGGATAGGAATGGTAATGACATGGTATGATAGGATAATGAAGGGCAATAGGATATGGAGGAAACCTGCCCCCAAGTGTGGTGTGCAAGAAGTCCATAGACTTTGCATGATGCCTGTTTGCCAAGTTTTCATCACGGTACTTGCCCAAGGCGCCTGTTTGCTAGGTTTTCACCAGTGGATGAATTATTTTTTGCTTTACTTTTTTCTTTCTTTTTTTTTTCAATTTTTTTTTTTCTTTTTTTTTTTTTGCATTTTGACATTTTCAATAGAAGATGGACACATGATAGGGGATGGAAGAAGGACTCAAACATCTTTTTTTTTTTTGGATAGTAGCCTTGAAAAAAAATGGACCATGACCTTTAAAAGTATGCTCAAAGACGTTGGTAGGATAAGGACATAGAAAAAGAGACGACACTAAGGCAAGGATTTATGTAAAGGATGGGATCAAATGGATCGAAGGATGGAAAATATGCATTGGATAATGGATAGGGTATTGGAAGAATTGGGCTTCAGCAGATGAAAATGTTGGCAAGATCGACATTGGCACACACCTTGAGGTGTGATGGACTGATGGAGGAAAAATGGATCTCAGATTGTGAGATTTGGATGGAGGAATAGCTTGGGATTTTGGGACATAAGGGCCCAAAATGGATGAAGAAGGTGATGGAGGAATAGCAATTGTAGATGCCAATTTTGATGTTTCTTTAGGCTTTTGTGCTTCAAGGAGCCGCTTAGGGATCCACATGGTTTTTGATTTTTCATGCTTTTGTGGTTCCTTGGAGTGCATTGCTTGCACAAGGGATTTAGGAACCCATATATATTTTGACTTTGCTTTATTTTTCTCAGTGGGCCTTTGTGGCCTTTTGGATATTTCTTTTTCTTTATAGATCATATCTTCCTTTGTTTTGACATGTCGATTATATTGGACATGTTGATCCTTGAATACATGCGGATTTCTAGACTTATGACTTTTATACTTGGCATCCAAATTGCTTGGAGGGGGAAAGGAATGCATGGATGGATAGGAATGAAGTGGAATTCTTTTGGATTGATGAAATTTACTCAAGGATGTGTGCCTTTGCTGACCTTACATAGAGGACAAAGGGATATAAGGACCTAAGATGGATGGAAGGTATGATGGGGAAGGTGTATGTTTTGATTTTGGAGGAATACCAACGTCTTGAGAGTGAGTTGTGTAGACATGACCCTTAAGATCTTCTTTGACATAAAGGGATTCTTGCTTATGGAGATCTACTCCTTTGCCTTTATGAATATATTGACTTGTAGGATGCTCTTTTCTTTGGGAAGAAGACATGAGTCCATTATGAGGTGGATATGATATGAGAGAAATAATGAGATCTTGAAGTGGATCAGATTGCACCAAAGTGGAAGAACCCATTATGCATGTCAAGGGTTCATGAACATCTTGCACTGACATGTTAGAATCATGAGGGGGACTAGGATTGTGTAATGGACATGGCTCAATGATAGGCTCTTCAAGATATGGAATGGGAGAAATAATGGGATCATCACAAGAAATGAGATCTTGGAGTGTATATGGAGCATTAAGACAAGGAGATGGAGGAATGATGGCATCTTGTGGAGGATTTGAAGGAATAATTCGATCATGACAAGGAGGAAGATCATTGGAATCCTCTTTAAAGGTTCTTTACTCTTGACTTTCAATGGGATCATCGGAAATGATGGAAGGGATATCTTGATCTTTCGTAGAAAGTGGAATGTCAATGGGATTTGAAAGGACATTTTTTTCATGAAATGGAAGGGGATCGTTTGGGATTGGATGAACTGAGATATCTTGATCTTGCTCGGGGAATGAAGTGTCAATAGGACTTTGGATAGGATGGACAAGAATAGGGGAATCATCATGAGTGTCTGGGGAAATGGGATCCTGGTCAACAATTGGATGGGATGATAAGGTTTCAGGATCTTGATCTTGATCTGTTTTAACATGCATTTCTTTATGCTCCAAATTATCCTCTTGACATGAGGTTGGACTTTGGATATGCATGGGGGATTCTGACAAGGAATCAATGTTTTGGCATGAAGGAAATGCACTTTGAACCTTTGTGATGGATTCTGGCAAGGAATCAATGCTTGAACATGAGGAAGAGGGAATTTGAATGGGGTCCTCTAAAACAGGTAATGGCAATAAAGTGCATGGTGGCATTGGATCTTGTATTTCTAAAACATGACAAGGATGTGCATCATGAATTGGATTATCTTGGCAATCAATTATGGATAGCTCTTGGATAATTGCATCCTTGGGTGTATTATTTGAGGAGGACAATATGGAAGGTTCTTGTGAAACTTCTAGAGGTGCAGGAATAGATGCCACTGGAGAGTCAATTTGTTTGTGGGGAGATGAGGCATTGCTAGACATAAGTGTATTAGTTTGATCTTCCTCAAAGAACTCACTTGGTAATTTCCTTAAGATCATTGCAATAAAGCCACCTTTCTTTCGAGGTTTTGACATAGTTGTATCTGGAATTTGAATTTGTTTGGCAAGGAGTTGGTTTGATTTCATGTTTTGATGTTGAACTAGATTCAATTGTTCCGACATGTTTGAAACTTGGGTTGGTGTGTGCTGCAACCTTTGCTTTTGAATGTTTGGTTGTTGTTGTTGATACTGAGTTGTCCATTGAGTTTGTTGTTGATACTTGATAGTCGGTTGGACATATTGTTGAGATTGGACCATTGGTTGTGTTGGTTGAATATGTTGGACAATTGGTTGAACCATTGGTTGTGATGGTTGAAAATGTGATTGATAGTAAACACCTTCTTGTTCTTGTTGTGGAGGCACATAATGTTGAAATTGATGTTGTCTCTTTTCTTGAAATTGTTTCATCATCTCTATTTGTGAGAGGAGAGATGGCATGTCTGATCGTTCGATAAGAGATCTTACATCAATTGGCTCAATATTTGGATTTTGACCTAGAAATTTTTGAAACATTTTGGACATTTGTGATCTATTCTTCGCAATGTTTTTCACTCTTTGTTCCAAAATCTCATTTTATTGAGCTAGTTTCTCCTCTAGTTTTTGTATTTGGAGACTTGTTTCATCATAAAAAGTTTGATCGATATTGCCTTGTTGTTGGGTTGGATAGAATTGTGATTGCATTGTCGGTTGATATGTCAAACTTTGTTGCATCATTGGTGCTTGGAACCTTGTTTCAATAGACATGTCACTATGCAAATGCAATATTTTTTGGAATTTTTCAAGGGCAATATATGCTATGCAACTAAATGCAAACTTGAATAGATGAAAATGCAACCTATGGCAAGAATGTAACCTATGTTTTTGGTTGTTTTTTGAAGATTCTGACAAACTTATGAATGCAAATCTAAAAGAGACCCTTGGGAAATTGGAATGATGTCTAGATCTCAAAGGACAAGATGACAATGTCTCCCCTATATGCTTGGATACTAAGCTAGGTTTGACGAAATGACATGGATGACAAAAGGAAAAAAGTTTTGACAAGGTCTAGACTTCCTAACAATAACTTAGGGTTTATCAAAGATTTGGATTACTCAAGTATGACAAGACCTAGTTTTTGAGACTATATGCAAAGGGACAATTAATATGCAACTGACCCTAATATGATATGATAATGACCTAAGCTTGATGAAGAGACCTAGGGTATGCAATGTATGACAATGGTATTACTCTAATACAAGAGGACACATGCAAATGGATGACCCTTATTGATATGCAAAGGAGTATGACTTAGGTGAAACCTAACCTTGGTACTTGACAATAAAATTTGCAAAATGCAACCTAGGATGAACCTAAATGTAAGTGACATGAATGTTGAGACAAGATTTTGAACAATGTTTGACAACCATGTTTGAAAGTATTTTGAAGTTTGTTGGATGAAATGCTCTTATGTTTAACCTTGTTTTGAATCAATTTGCCTTGTTTTTGAAATGAGATGCAATTCAACTTTTGACAAACAAAGAAGACAAGATATTTCAACTTAGACTCAATACAATCATGCTCATTCACACATTTATTATGGTAGGCAAGGACAGTAGGTACTTGAGAGGTAGACTTATTATGGGATTCAAGGAGAATACATAGATGCTTGACCCCACGGGCTCCCCTCCATGGCACTCACTTCTCAGGGCAGCCAAGCATCAGTCCCCATGGAAATCTCCCCATGGCGAACTTAGTATCTCTTCCAAGTATCCGAACTTGTCCTTCTCAAGCAACTAGAAGGGTTTTTGGCCTCTAAAAACAAGGTGTTTAGTCAGGATTTCTGTTAAGCGTTACTCCTTGATGTCACGCAAGCGTGATTGAGACATTAAGCCCATCAAGATACCAAACAAATGTAGTTGTGCAAGCATGATTTAGACCAAGAGGCCCTACTTAGATGTTGATATGAGAAAGAGTCCAAGGGTCATCACTTCCCAAGTAACTACAATTCCCATGTAACACTTCCTTCAAAGCTTTCGCTCATCGGGTATTTTTTTATAGTGAGTTAGAATGCCAAGGTATTCTAGCCATACTCACTTTGGGTCGTTCCCTTCTCACGATTATCACTTGCTTGCAAAAGCAAATGGTCGGGAAGGCAGGCCCTCTAAAGGAGACACACAATCAAAGACATGAGCATGGTATCGAAGATCTGGATTTCTGATCACCCTAAGAAGGATGAGAGCATACTCTCCTACTCCAATGTCACACTCAACAATCAAAGGAGAAACATGTTCATTCCATCCTATTTAAAAATCACTAGGTGCCTAAAACACTAATGACAAACACCAAGTTTAGTTGTTTCTCCAAGGCAACCTGCGAAACCCAAGTTAGAAGTTTGAGGTGTTTATTCTTTGACTATCGATTCTGCATAACACATGTTAGTAGTTTCATTTGTTGTCTTTGCCATGCGTATGCCAAGATGCTGCACAGATAATTAGTACCAAAAACCAAAACACAGAAAATAGAATGCAAAATCAAGACAATTTTCAAGTAAAACACTGCATTTTTACCTCTATTCTGGACTTTACATAGGCGCAGAACTCATGACACAGGCGCAGAACTCATAACACAGGCGCAGGTTACCTTACACAAACGCAGTTTTTTTTTTTTTTACACAAGCGCAGAATGCATGGACATAGGCGCAAAACTCATAAAAAATGTAATTGTGTGCCTTACACGGGCGCAGAATGTCTCACACAGGCGCAGAAGTCTCCAGAAAACCCTGCACAACCCTATTTTTTGGTTTTTGGCCTGCAAATCAACTTGAAAGCACTCAAAAACATAGTTAAGGGGTCAGATGGTTAGTGTTCACGTCGGGTTCACCAATTAATGTACGTTAGGAAATAGGAAATCATCACAAGCATATAAAAACTAATCTAGCCCAATCACAAAAGCTCAATTGCAATGATCTATCGTAAACACATTCAATAGGGACATAAAGATGAAACATTCAAAAAGATTATGCAAACCAGATGTTCCCTTCATGCGGCTCCATTGTTCTTCTTTCTTCTCCAAATAGTTTTGTTGTAGATCTCACCTTCAAGTGCATAAACCTAATTGTGAAAGCAAGATTGACATTGACACAAGAATACTCGAAGCGTGATTTGACAAAGTAATTAGAAATTCAATAGTCTGATTAGGGGATCAGAATCCAGGGATTCAAAAATGCGATCAATTGGGGGTCTTGATTGAAGAAAATCATCCAATTTATAGATAAATTGGAGAGATGAACAAATTAGCATGATAGTGATTCAAATGGAAATTCAAATCAAGAATAGCAAAATTATGACATGTGCATGACAAATTGCTATGCAAGGATTTATGACAATTTATGACAAATTGCTATGCAAAGATTTATGACAAGATTTTGAAATAGAAATAGACATTTAGGAATTTAGGAGAAATTAGAAAATTAGGTTAGAAATGATGACTTGGAAATTAGGAAATTAGGAATTAGGTAAATTAATTAATAATTTGTCATTTATTAATTAATTTACAAAAATAGGAGGAATTAATTAGCCAATTAAATAAACATTTAATTGTGACAAGAAGACTTAGGATAAATAAATAATTTATTAATCCTAGAGAGAGAAATGACAAACAAGGTTAAATGATTAAATCATGAAACCCTAAAAGATGAATTAACAATGCAAGAACGACAATTAGGTCTTGATGAAAGATAATTGATGTTGATTTGATTATGATCATGATTCTGATAAATGCTTTGATTGATAAATGCACCGAGGAACAGTGACAAATTGATCCAAATTGACATGATTGAGAAGGATGACGATCGATGACAAATCGATCGCAAAATGATAAGATTAACAAGGACAAAGATCGACCAAAATCATGAATGAAGATTGTTATCGACAAGACCAAATTTGAAAGCGAGACAACTGAAGAATGTAGAAGAAGGACTCGATGCTTGCAAATGATAAAAACCAAGTGTGTGACATAGGAGAAATGTTAATGCGACACAAAAACCTAAAATGAGGTAGTGCGCAAATGTTAAAGTATGACTCCGCAAGTGTTGACCATTTTTAGGTGTCTACAATTTACATTAGGCACGTAGATATTAATTAAAATGGGATGAACCATTGTCTTATGTGTCTTTAAGAAAAGCGTAAAGGTAGGAGAGTATGCTCTCGTCTAGCTAGATGATCAGAAATCCAGACCCTCCAAACTTTTCTTATTTGATTGCATGTTTACCTCTAGCGGGCCTACCCTCCCAACTTTCTCTTTGAGAAGGTAAGAGGGGAATGACCCAAGTGAGTACACTCGGACCTAGGGTTCCCAACTCACTATATTAAATAGGCCATTGACTATGAAAGGGTCAATGGTTGGGGCTATATTAGAGTTCACTCTCACATTGGGTGCTTAGTAGGTCCTAGAGATCTCGATCATGCTTGCGTGACTACTAAGTTCTTGGTGCTTCATTGGGCTATAGGCCTCAATTACGCTTGCGCAACTTCAAAGGGTAGCTCCTAACGGGAAGACTTACTAAACACCTTGTTCATAGTGGCTAAAAAACCTTCTAGTCATTGTTGCAGGAGGTCGGACCTCCGAAGCCGCCCATATTTTTATGACTCTTAGTAGAGACACAAAGTTCGCCATGAGGAGCTTTCATGGGAATTGATGCTTGGCTGCCTCGAGAAGTGAGTGTCATGAAGGGGAGCTAGTGGGGTCAAGCATCTAAGTGTCTGCTCTAGATAAGCGTAGCTGGGAAACCAATTGGGATCCAATGACTATTGTCCTTGCCAGCCTTAAGAATGTTGTATATGAGCATGAGTGTCTTTGAGATAATATGCATTTGATCATTGTGTTTGCTTTGTTTGATACATACTTGCCAAGAGTAGACTAAAGACACATCACTATCCCCAAACACTTTGCAAAAAAAAAAACACTTGTCAAGACACAAACAATTGCCCAAGTCATTACCCACACAAAGTCCAAAGTTGTGTCAAAGCTCCATCCGTCCCATGTTTCATAAGCCTAAGAGAGAAGCTAAGAGTTCATCCTCTCCATCAACATTCAAGATTGTCCTTTGAAACACCAACTATCATCCAAATCAGGGTGGTCGTGTCCCTTCATATAACTTGCCATTCGAATCTATCCTCCATTGAGTCATGTTCATGCCAAGAACAACCTAGTCATCAAGTTTCTTCTAAGCCATCACTATCATACCTCCTCCATCAATCATCCTCAAATTTCCCAAGGACTTAGCACATCAAATCAATCTCCCTCCACTATCAAATCAATTATCAAAATTCAAATCCAATCATCCTCTAATCCAATTTAACCTTAGACCTCATCATTAATCAATTGGCTCTCGTGCTTCAAGGGGAATCCTCTCCAAGTACCTTTTGCCTAATCCTTTTGAGTCGATCAAGACTCTTAACTCACATCTTTACTTTTCTTAGGGTCATTAGCCAACCCTTGGTATAAGAGAGGCTTTTTAATCATCAATCCAAGGTCTAAATTCTACACAACTTGGACATCACCTTACTTGTGGTTGCATCCACCACCTAAAATCCTCATCCAAGGACTAAGGTGTCAAATCCTAATCAAATCCGGGCTCTAATCCAAGAACCATACCAATCAACAAAATCCCTTGTCATAAAAGACAAAATCCAAAATTCCACAAATATCTTGCTAAGTCCTTTCATCAAAAATTTCCCCCTTCAAACTTTTCCAAGGTTATTCATGTATGGTTACAACTCAATCCCAAAAAACAAAGATGGTTGAACAACAATATGGCATGCCAAACATTACTGCCCTATATGAAGATCCCACACAAGATCCTACAAAAAGTGAGCAACCTAGCAATCAAGATCAAAGACATAATCCTAACATGGTTATCCAAGATGAACTTTCTCCGGAAGTGAAAACTTTCCTAGCGGATTCTTATAACCAAGAGATGATGGAAAAGTTTATTCAACACAGTCCTACTACACTTCTAAAAACTCTCCTTGAAAATGGAGCTCAACTTCCACCTGAATTTAATAGATCCACTCTCGCCCAATAACCACAAGGAGACCTCACTCCCACACAAAGTGCTACACCTATTATTCAAACTCAATCAATCGCAGCCCCATCAATCATCCAAGCTCAATCAATACCACCCGTGGCACATCCCACCATGGTCTCCATCCCACCTTCTTTGTCCTTACCATCTATACCACTATCAAATCCGATCCCATCTATTCTCCAACACACTTCTATACCACCTCCTTCCATTCAACCACATATTTCTATTCCACAAACTTCCCTTCCTGCCAACAATATCACATATTTCATCTGGGCCGTACTCAATCCCGTCACAATAGTTTGTGGACCGCAACCAACTATCACACAAATCCCTACGACATCGGTCCTCACATCCCACATTCTTGCCTCCTCATCATATCAATACATTGGTGGTGGTGCACCTTCTTTGGCTCACCCAATTCTTGGGGCAAATACAATTCATCATTATCAAAGTCCACAACAAGACCTCATCAAGGAAATTCAAGACATGAAAAATATCATCAAGGACATGAAACAAAGGACTAATAAAAGAAAAACTTACTCATTCGAAGAGTTTTGCCCTTGTCCTTACGACCCATCTATATCAGTTGCACTCTATCCCCCGAGATTTGAGATCCCCAAATTCACCAAGTATGAAGGCAAAGGAGACCCCCGCGACCATGTCTGAGAATTCCACATCTTATGCCAAGAAATCTCCTATAGTGACCTTTATCTTCACAGACTCTTTCCCAAGAGTCTCACAAGAGATGCTCTGGCATGATTCTCATCTCTACAACGAGGATCCATTGTCTCCTTTCCAGACTTGGCAGAAAAATTTGTGGCCCACTATGCTTACAACATTGTTAATGATGTTTCTATGATGGACCTATGCAATATAAAACAAAGGCCTGGAGAAACGTTTACCAATTTCCTACAAATATGGTGACATCTTATCAAAAAATTCTATTGGGACATGCCAGAACAACACCAAATTGAGCTATTTCAAAAGAACTTGGTGCCTGAACTTTCAAGACCCTTAATATTCCAATGTATCAAATACTTCCAAAAATTGACCGATAAGGGCCTCGCCCTCGAACGTGTCTTATTGGAAGAAGGAACCTTGAAACATTACCAGAAATCAACACAAAGTTCTTATCATAACGACAAACCAAAATTCTAGTCTAAAAACAAAAATGTGGTCAATGATGGTGTAACTGACGCAAAGCGGGTTCAAACAGTGGCTGCTCCCCAAAAATCCACCACCAATAATCATCAATTCAACAATCAAAACAACCAAAATCAATCCCAAAAACCTCATAAAAATATCTCAATCCAGGGACGACCACCCCAATCAAATAATAGGACTCCAAGAGACTTCACTCCTCTAGCTGAGCCTATTGAAATGGTGCTTCAAAAACTTGTCCATGCAGGTATAGTGGTTTTTCCAATCACTTGCCCGTTTGACCCCAATCAACCTAAACCAAGATGGTATAATGAAAATGAGTATTGCGAATACCATCGTATCAAGGGACATGATACATGAAAGTGTATGAAGCTCAAAATCTACATACAAGATCTCATTGATAGGGGTGAGATTGAAGTAGCAAACGTGAAACCTGGTAATAACAATGACAAACTTAAAATCTACCAGGAACCATTCCTGAAGCATGATAAAGGAAAAGGCTCATCATCCAACGCAATGGGTTATGACTACACTAATCACATAACCGGCTTTGATTTCTTAGTAGGTCGAATTGAACCTGTAAACACTCATGTCAATATCATAACCATCCAAGAAGTTAATCCTCCTTCTTCCCAAAGAAGACCAAATCCTACTAGGATAGTCATCCAAGGTGCCATGCCTTCCACCTCCCATTTCCAGAATGACTACAATGTAACTACATGCCGAGGTAAAATCACCATCCAAGGAGTCCCCCCCCCCACCAAACCCCCCGCCCATGTCTTCCACCCACTGATATGACCTCCTTGACCAACTTGGGAAGACACTCATACAGATCTCTATTTTGGAACTTCTCAAGACTTCCCCGATCCATAAAGAAATCTTGGAACAAGCCCTTCTTGAATCACGCATTCTTGATAACATCAACACCACCCAATTCCAATCCCTCATTGGAAACCTTGCTACCTAGCAGCACCTTGTATTTACCTCCAAAGATGCTCCCGCAGATGAAGACCATAACAAACCTTTGCACATCAAAGCTCTTATCCACAAGCATAAGGTCAAACGTATCCTGATAGATGGTGGATCCCGGCTTAATCTGTGTACATACAAATTAATAAAACAATTGGGACTTTCTGAGGATCTGATAGACACATCAGGAAGGATCACAATAAAGACATATGATGATGTGGAAAGAATTTCAAAGGGCATGATCACCTTACCTCTTCAAGTGGGCCCCATTACAATTGAAACCCCTTGCCAAGTACTAGATCTTGATCTCCCCTACAACATTCTCCTCGGGCGGCCATGGATTCATTCCTTGTAGGCCGTACCCTCCACTTATCACCAATGCATCAAATTCCTCTATAATGGAAGAGAGATCACTATCAAAGGTGATCCCCAACCTTTTCAATATTGCAAACTATTAGAGGGGAAGCATCCGTATCATTGCCCACTAAATATACCCTCACCAACGCCTACATCTGACACATCAAATGTTGCCTCCACTTCATCACTACTAGATAATCAAATCAAGATCTTGGACAATGGCTCTGGAGAATACAAATTGGAGAACGTCTTATTAATAGGCAACCTCCCTCTCTCTCCTAAGTCATTTGGAAAACTGAAGGAGCTCAAAAAGGACCCGAAACTAGTCATGCAATGCCAAAATACCACCTTCCAGTGGTGGGGCCCACTTAATGAGGAGAGCCTTGAAGCAGATGTCTCTTCCTAGTTGTATAGGGAAGAGGATGATGATCCAGTGAAAATATCCAAAAAACGTACCCAAAAGCATCTGCCATAGTTCAAAGAATGGGTTACAAAGGACATGGCCTAGGACCAGAGGAGAAAGGAAGAAAAGCACCCATAAATCCTATCTCCTACAGATACAACAGAGGCTTGGGGTACACCCCGATGCCTAAAATTACTATCGTTGGTGCCCCTTCTAGTCCTTTTTCGGATATCGAAAGCGCTGACGAAGAGGAATTCCATGAAATGCCCTATGAATATGAGAAAGATATCTTCCTTGACACTTACATCAATACCATCACCCCCATAACCCCTCCCACTTCACACGAGCTACATCTTGTCCATCCTGAACTCATTGACTGGGGCCAACAAGACAAACCCACTTTAGATATCTGCACCAATGATAATGCTCTCATTTCTCTCCTGACGACGCGAAACCTAAAAGATTGTGACAGAATCGAGGGTATTCAACTACACAAAAAGGGATAATTTGGTAGTTAGGTCAATCTCCTTAGCCACAAAAAAGATAATAAAAGGAAAAGACATGATTCCCTAGGTGAAAACCTCCTTGAGGCACCTTTGGATGAACAAAAAATAAAAACAAAGAGCGTATCCGAAAGTGAAAACTTGGAAAAGGCACTTGACGATGAGGGACTTGACCTCCCTACCATTGGTTATCTTCCACAGGACAAATCAAATTTACTAATAGGAGAAACAAACAACATCAACATGGGCACCAAAGTCATTCCGAAAAATATGCTCATTGCCAAATCCCTCACAGAAATAGAGAAACAAGACTTCATCAACTTCCTTACAAAGGTAAAAATCAATTTTGCATGGTCCCATTCCGATATGCTAGGGTTGGATCCTGCCTTGGTGGTTCACAATCTCGCCGTCCGCCCAGACACAAAACCTGTAAAGCAAAAATTGCGCAAAATGCACCCACATATTGCACTCCTGGTCAAGGTGGAACTCCAAAAGATGTTAGAAGCAAAATTTATGAAACCAATAGACTACGCTGAATGGGTCTCTAACATTGTACCTGTCGGCAAACCTGCTGGGGGCATCCGCATCTGCACAGATTTCCGAGATCTAAATAGAGCTTGTCCTAAATGATTTCCTACTCCTTAATATAGACATGATTGTGGACCTTACAACAGGACATGAAATGTTATTGCTAATGGATGGGTTTTTTGGATACAACCAAATCAGGATAGCAGATGAGGATCAACATAAAACCGCATTTACAACACCATGGGGTACTTTCTATTATCGGGTCATGCCTTTCGGTCTCAAAAATGCTAGAGCTACATATCAATGTGCCATGACAACAATTTTTCATGACCTCTTACACAAAATTATGGAGGACTATGTGGATGATCTGCTAGGCAAATCTAAGACAAGACAAGAACACATTCCCATTCTAAAGCAGATCTTTGAAAGATTAGAAAAATACAAACTACGTTTGAATCCCAAAAAGTGTGTTTGGAGTCACATCGGGAAAATTATTAAGATTCATTGTTTCCTGCAGAGGCATCGAGGTTGATCCTACAAATGTAAAAGCTATCATGGAAATGCCTCCACCAAAAACTCTCAGACAACTGTGCAGTCTCTAGGGAAAACTCCAGTCTGTCAGGCATTTCATTTCATAGCTAGCAGACAAGTGCCATCCATTTGCACACCTGTTGCATAAAGACACAAAATTCAAATGGGATTCCTTATGTCAAAAGGCCTATGAGAAATTAAAAGAATATCTAGCATCACCTCTAATTTTGATGCCACCTACCCCTGGAAAACCCCTCATTTTGTACATATGTGCTACTATAGTGGCATTGGGGGCATTACTGGCACAAACATATGATCAAGGGAAGGAACATGCCATTTACTACATTAGTTGAACATTGGTATGATATGAACTCAATTACACCCCCATTGAAAGAGAATGTTTGGCATTAGTGTTTAGTACATAGAAACTATGACACTATATGCTAAACAACAAGACAAATATAATTGCTAAAATTGATCCACTTAAATATCTCCTGTCAAAAGTTGCTCTCACTAGTAGAACCACCAAATGGGTCATGCTCCTAAGTGAGTTTGACATCGAATATGTGGACAAAAAGGCAATCAAGGGACAAGTCATTGTAGATCAGTTGGCTGAAGCTCCACTTCCAGGTGACCATCCTATTCTCATAGAATTACTAGATGAGTTCATTATGACTGTTTCCACATCCTCCACATGGCAATTATACTTTGATGGCTCCTGCACCCAAAATAGATCGGGGGCAGGAATATTATTGGTCACACCTCAAGGAGATGGCATCCCCAAATCATACAAGATAGCCTTTGCATGTACCAATAACATAGCAGAATACAAAGCACTCATCATAGGTTTGTGTCTAGCTATCCACTGGAAAATAAAGAATTTACAAGTTTATGGTGATTCTTAGCTCGTTATAAAACAAGTCAATGATGAGTACCAAACAAAAGATAATAAAATCCTTCCTTACCGTACCATGGTCGAAAATCTTAAGAAACATTTCACAAAAATCACATTTAATCAAATCCCACAAACAAACAACAGGGCTGTAGATGCAATGGCCACCATTGGCTCCCTCCTTCAAATGCAAGCACACAATCAGAATTGCAAGTTCTTGGTCGAGTAATTATTTGTACCAGCATATGACCTACCAAAGTCTGAAATGGTGTGTGTTCTCATTGGTCCTGAGTCCCCTTGGTACCAAGAAACCTTCTCTTTCCTCAAAGACAAAACCATTCCCCCACATCTCACCAAAACCCAACAACAAACCTTCATTCGTCGATGTGCTCGTTACACCATCCTTGGAGACACTCTATTCAGAAGACATTTTGATGGTTCCCTCCTAAGGTGCTTAGATAAATAAGAGGCAGAATGGGCATTACACGAAGTACACGAAGGTATCTGTGGGGCACACTCAAGTGGGCTCACATTGGCTAAAAAACTTTTGAGAATAGGATACTATTGGCCTAAAATGGAAGAAGATGCATATAACTATGTCAAGAAATGCATCCCTTGCCAGCAACATGGCAACAAGATTCATGCATCGTCACAAGAATTGCAGCCATTTATTACATCCTGGCCCTTCTCACAATGGAGGCTCGATCTCAGTGGGAAAATCCACCCTTCATCCTCCAATAGACATAATTTCATTATAACTGCCACCGAGTATTTCACCTAGTGGGTAGAGGCTATCCCTCTTACTTTTACCACTGGTAAGCAAATATCGAAATTCATCTTGAATTACCTGATATGTCGATATGACATTCCAAAAGTTATTATCACAGATAATGGCAAACAATTTAAAAACTAGGATGTCAAAGAACTTTGCCAAAAATTCAACATCCAACATTGCTTCTCCACCCCATATTATCCTGAAGGCAATGGCCAAGTTGAGGCTTCTAATAAAACCTTAATCAAAATCCTCAAAAAGATAGTCAATGAAGTTGGTCATGATTGGCACCTCCAACTCCATCCCGCTTTGTGGGCCTACCGCACCCCCATAGGCACCACCCCTTATTCCCTGGTCTTTGGCTTCGAAGCCATCTTTCCCCTTCAGATCGAGATCCCCTCACTAAAGGTATCGCTACAAGACATCCTACCAGAGGAAGAATACAGAAGTGCCCGCTTACAAGAGCTAGAATTGTTAGATGAAAGGTGACTCAAGGCCTTGAACCATCTCCGGGTATATCAAAACCGCTTGCAGATGAGTTATCACAAAAAAGTCAGAACCCAGGAATTCCAAGTTGGTGATCTTGTCCTCATGGAGAATCAAAAAAATCTAAAAGAAAGAGAAAAGAAAGGCAAGTTCGAGCCTAATTGGCTTGGACCATATGTAATCACAACAAAATATGGATCAGGAGCTTATCAGTTGGCTACTCTTGAAGGTGATCCTTTGGATGATCCAATGAATATCATGCACCTCAAAATATTTTATGCTTAGTCCTCAGAAAGTCTTAAATTGTCAAAAAAATCAAGAAAAAAATAAAAATAAAAAATGAGAGAAAGATCCTAAAAAAAATCGTCACTTTGGTGAAAACCTGGCAAACAGGCACCTTATGACACAAAAAAATTAAAAAATCAGAAAAATAAAGAAAAGGAATTCGTCCATTAGTGAAAACCACTTTGTGGCGCTATGGACAAGTACCTTGGTGAAAACCTCTGTGCAGGCGCCAAGGTAAATAACCGGATCCACTATCTATCATGTCAATACTACAAATCATCCACCATCCAGCTCACCCATGCAGAACATTCCTTCTTTTTCGCCTCCCAATAAAACATGTGTATGATGATGAGTCTTTGCCTAAGTCATGAACAAGGAATGTCCCATTAAAACTGAGCTTTTATGCCTTTGTGTAAGCTTCAAGAAGTCTTGAGAAACAATCCCAAATCCACTAGTCACTCTCCAAAACCATAGAATCACTTGCCTAATCCAAAAGCCCACTTTTCCCTAAGGATGACCCCTTCCCTCGCCTAGAAACCTAATCCTTCATCCTAGTTCTACTCTTGGCAAGAGGTATCATTTGGTCGTAAGGAAGTGACTTGTTAGATTTTGTTAGATCTTTTCATATAGACTTGCATCTTTTGCCCTACGACTGCCACTATTTACGACTGCCTGGGTTCTTCCATATCCAGGTATGCTATGATAGGTACATACTAGGGCATATTTCATAGTATGGCATGTTTGGGATCCCTCTTGTATAAACCGGTGACCTAGTACTAGTGTTTATCAACACTTACCTTCTCGTGTACAAGAGGTATCGATATGTTTGAGGGTTTCCTTGCACATACCCACAACTTTGTATTAGTGTTTCTTAACACTTGCATTGTTGTGTGCAAGAAATTCCTATTTGTCTACAGAGTCAGTCCACGCCCTGGGTTTCTCATGGCATCCTAATTTCTATAATCAATGGTGCAAGCCACTCAGGGCAACATCAAACTAGGCTGGGTCTCCACATTTGTTGTGCACAAAATCTTACCATCATCCCATCAAATCCTAAACTCAATAATCCCATGGAGTTCTCAATTTCCCCCACTTCCCATCTATTCCATATTCTTCTATCTAAGATCATTGTGTTATTATTGGCATATTACCTCTTTTTATTAATTCATTCACATCATGTAAAGTGCATTTCTTAGACAGTCATTTTTTTCCACAAAACATTTACCATATAAGATTGCATCACATAAATAAAATATACACTCATTACATCTAGACTGCATCATAAATCATTCACACATGTGTATTTATACATAAAGCATAAAATAACACTCATCCTGCATCCAAAAACTATGTCAGCAACACATCATAAACATACATACATAAGCATTCACTCTACATCACAAAATAGGTCAGCATAGCACATCCATGATTGCATCATAAGACAAACAAAAATAATCCATCACAATAAATGCTACACATCATATGTCACCAATCAATCATGTATAAATATATATATATAAAGAGGAAAATATGTCCGTCATGATAAAATGACCCCTCATCAGGTCCATTGCGGCATATATGGGCCCCTGTGAGGGCCCATCTTCCCCCGCGTTCTCACCTCTACTGTTATTCTTTCTAAATTATTCACGTCTTCTTCATATTTCTTTCTCATTTATCCCTTCCACCCTAATTCTTCTTCCTCTTTTTTTTCAAGAATTTTTCATCCTTTTTTCGGAAAAAATCTTGAGGGGGCATACACCTCCCATGCTTCATGCTGGGGCATCCTTTTCTTCTTCTATCTTCTACACATCACTAAAATGTAGACACTTAAAAATAATTATCTTAGTTAGTTTTAATTCCTCACATAATTAATTCTGATTCTGATCATGTCTTATACAGGATGAATCCTTCCTAAAACCAGACGTTGCACTCTGATCATGTCTTATACAAGATGAATCCTTCCTGAAACCAGACGTTGTGATCAGTCATGTCTTATATAGGATGAATCCTTCCTAAAACTAGACGTTGTGCTCTGATCATGTCTTATACAGGATGAATCCTTCCTGAAACTAGACGTTGTGATCAATCATGTCTTATACAGGATGAATCCTTCCTAAAACCAGACGCTCTGATCATGTCTTATACAGGATGAATCCTTCCTGAAACCAGATGTTGTGATCAATCATGTCTTATACAGGATGAATCCTTCCTGAAACCAAATTCTTTAATCACCTTTGTCTTATATAGGATGAACTCTTCCAGAAACCAGACTGAATCTAGATCTTATCAATCAAATCAAACAAGATTATTCGTTGAACCAATGCATCATCACACCTCGCTTCAAAGAGGGGCAAAATGTAGACACTTAAAAGTAATTATTTCTAATTATTTTTAATTCCTCACATAATTAATTAATTAATTATGTTAATTCAAATTCTCCTCAATATTAATTAAATATAATTGATATTGTCACTATAGTATGTGACTAATTTATTTAATAAATCAATCCCTTTCTTTATTCTTCTAAAAATTGAATTCTCACAAATCTCCCTCTTAGCTAATTAATTTCAATTAATTAGTTAACCCACATGCTTCCTACAAACCATCTTCTTAATTTATCATTAACCTAATAAAGTCTTCTAGAAACTCCCTAAACTCACTTAACCTTATTCTTCCAATTTTTAATTCCCTCCACTCATTCTCTCTCCTAGTCAAATCCTCCTACAAATCCTAAT
This sequence comes from Cryptomeria japonica, assembly GCF_030272615.1. Lineage (NCBI taxonomy): Eukaryota > Viridiplantae > Streptophyta > Pinopsida > Cupressales > Cupressaceae > Cryptomeria > Cryptomeria japonica. The sequence goes on along the minus strand of NC_081411.1, from coordinate 245,874,910 downwards.
CCCACCTAACATTTCCTCTAATCCCCCTCCTAATGAGTTGCTAATGGCTAATCAGGATGATTAGCCACGAAGTCAACTCCTTGTCCCTTCCATCCAACCACTAGCTTTTAATGCTCTTAATTAAATATAATTGATATTGTCACTATAGTATGTGACTAATTTATTTAATAAATCAATCCCTTTCTTTATTCTTCTAAAAATTGAATTCTCACAAATCTCCCTCTTAGCTAATTAATTTCAATTAATTAGTTAACCCACATGCTTCCTACAAACCATCTTCTTAATTTATCATTAACCTAATAAAGTCTTCTAGAAACTCCCTAAACTCACTTAACCTTATTCTTCCAATTTTTAATTCCCTCCACTCATTCTCTCTCCTAGTCAAATCCTCCTACAAATCCTAATCCCACCTAACATTTCCTCTAATCCCCCTCCTAATGAGTTGCTAATGGCTAATCATGATGATTAGCCACGAAGTCAACTCCTTGTCCCTTCCATCCAACCACTAGCTTTTAATGCTCTTTTCCCATGTGAATGTGAGATCTTCAAAATCTCACAATCCTCTAGGCATCTCCTCTCCCAAGGAATTTTTAATTCGTTCTTATTCCTTCAATCCCCATGATTACCCTTTTTCAAAGAATTTTAAATTCCTCCTCCCCATTCTTCAAGGAATGTCACATCCCTTGCTCCTCTCAAGGCACATGGGGAAGTCTTCCCAATGCACTTTGCTCTTCTCAAGGTACCTTGGGAAGTCTCCCCAATGTACCTTGAGGAGTGTGGAGACAAGAAATGCATTTAAGGCATATCTCTTGGTCTCCACACCCTCTCTTGGGCCTTGTGTGAGCTCACAAGCAATCCTAGCCCTTCATCTTGAATCCATCCTAGCCATCCATTTTTCCTCTCCTCTTCCTATAAATTGAGGACTCCATCCATCCATTTTTCATCTCCAAGTTTAACAATATTATGCTGCCCATTTGAGTTCAAAAAAGTCATCAAAGCATCCAAACTATAGCCAAATCCATACTCATCCATCACTTAGTCATTTATCCATCCATCTCATCCTCCCATCAATCATATTGTGCACATTTGGAGAGCCATCCAGATCAAACAAGCAAGAGGAGCCCATCCAATCAAGTTGAAGAGAGAGGCGCTATTCAACTTCACCAAAGGCTCAATCCAAAGGAGAAGGTAAAATAGCAAGGTGAAATGGTCTCTTCATGATATTTTAGCATTTTTCATGTTTATTTCATTATGTTTTGATCATTTTCCCTTCTAATCTATTTTCCCCTCTTCACTCCTCTTCTTCATCAGACCCCTCGTTGAGCCTCTTTCCTTTCTTCATTGCTTTGAGTTTAGCTTTGAGAGCCTCCTTGACTCAGTCTTGATCATCTCTTCTATCTCTTGGACCTTCTTAGCCATCTCTGTGGAAATCCCCTTTGGAGGCATTATGTTAGCCTCTACTTCACTTTCTTCTATTGACATACACCAGACTTCCCTTACAACCAAATTGTAGAACCTTTTAGCTCTGATACCAATATGATGAAGAGCCCTATGAGGGTTTTAGTTGACAAACCAAATTTTTGGGACAAAGCTCCAAAATTGATAGGCCCAACTTGGGGAAAATCACACAACAATCTTAGACCCTACACAAGATCCTAAGCATCAACACAATCATCCTAGGTATGATGGGTAATTCATCATACAATACCAAGCCTTAAACCTTCAAGGCTTCAACACTTACTCACAAGGTAACTTGTACATGACTTGGTGGACATTAGGCAGTGATCAAGAAACCCTTGAACATGTTTATGACAATATTTATGGTCCCCAAAAGGAGTCTATATTGATCACAACCTTCAATCTAAAGTTGGGCACAATGAAAACCACACTTTGGCCTAGTAGCCCTTCAACATTATAACACCAATATACACAAACACAAGGAATATGGACACCCCTTTCATACATGAAATGAAATAATTCAACAAGGTCTAAGACATGCCACAAATCCAACCTTTGATGCTTTGGATTTTCCTTGAGAATCAATGCTGACCTACTAGCCCTAGAGCCCCAATTAGGTCATTTTTACAAACAAACCACCCTCCAAATTGGTCAATAAAACAAGTCAAAACTTGGAACACCCTCTATCAACCTCCAATCCACCAAATCCACTACTATTTGGGGTCCAACCTTCTGCAATTTTTCTCAATACTCAAAACTCAGTCAAACTATTAACCTGTCACATGGAGATGCCAGGTTATAAACTCTTGGTTCTTCCTCCATCCATTCCGGCCATCATTCAGACATACAAAATCCTATAATAAACTTATAGACTTGACATTCCCCAAAATATTTTTGTTTTTGGCTCAAGGAATGTCAAGTTATGTCTCCATTTGTTCAAAACCTTAGGTTTGGAGGGTTTTCTAACCCAGTAAGAGAAGATTGTGAAGATCTCTCTCCCTACTGCACTAAAACACCTCAAACCAATTGGAGATGGAAGCCAAATCACTATTATAACATTCCAAGTACACCTTAGGCCAACATCAATCCATACAAAAGAGAATTAAATGACTGTTACGTGTTTTTGCAACAAAATTCAGGAAAAAAGAGATGTTTATATTGCAAATTCTTCAAAAATGTTTCAATAATCATTGCCTTGGTCAAAGAGAGGATTATATAGACCAATTACAACTTCCCAACCAGCCATAACCACCTTTTGAACCTTATGCTTGTTGGAATAGTGAAAACTTTAAGAAACCCCTCTCAAAAAATTATATAAAATCTTGGCGAATTTTTAATTTTTTTAAAAGAAAATAATATTTTTTATTGGCTAATCTTTCCTTTTTTTGGTGAAAAATACTAATTTTATTGGCGAATTTTTTATATCATTTTTTTTGGGTAGAAAATATTGGTGAATATTGAAAAATAATAAGAGTATGCAATAATTACTATTACGAATCATTTCATTTAAAAACTAGTTTTTTTATAGAAAAGTAGAGGGCTAAAGGTGGAAATCATTAACGAGTTTAAACGGTAGGCTCTACTTTATTTAGTTTGTACCATTAATTTAAAAAAAATCTAATAACCCTCTTTATATTTTGTGAGATAAAATGTACCAACAATTTGTAATACTCATGGGGCCAAAAAATTCTTTTAGACCACTGATTTTCATTGAGGTCACTAGATTATATTTTAAATCAATGGTGGCAACTAAAGATTATTGATATAACCCTAAAGTAACTAATAATTATGATATATTATTAGCGAATTAATTTAGATTTCTACAATAAATTATAAAAACTTGGCTAATTTGATCCAATCATGTATTGAATAATGTGGCGAATCTTTTAGTTTTAAAAATTAATAAAATAAATTCTTTAGCGATTTAAATTACTCTAATATAAAAATTTGTAAAAATGTGGCGATTCAGGTCACCTTAGAAGTTGAACTTATTCACCAAATTTTGATTCCCAAATTTTGAAAAATAGCCAATTGGCAAATATTAGCCACTAAAGTTTTCACTACGTTGGGATACAAATTTTGCAAAAGTTGTCAAAAAAAATGCAAAAGTTGTCATGCACTTTTTGCAACATTGACAACATTGTACTCTAACCTATCAAACTCACCTAGACACATGTCAATCATGAAAAATAGACCACATATGACTCAAATATGACAAATACATTAATCTCACCCATTCTTGCACACTTGGGTGACCATTGACCACTAGTTGACCAAATAGGTCCTGATAGGTTACAAAACACAAAATGACATGAATGTCTTACATCATTGTCAAAACATCATGAAATGGCCCAATGGACCTTATTACATCACAAAAACATGAAATAACACAAAAACAAAAGAATATGATCCTCTTGAGCCTCTAGGTGCTCCTGCACCAATCATGTGACTTTTCTTTTTCATTCTTATTCTTTCCTTCAACCATATTTATTTCATAAATTTCTCCGTTTTCAAAACTAAGACCAACCTTGTCTCTTTATTATTTTTCAAAACTAAGTATCTCATCAAGGATGTCACTACCACCTTAGTTTTAATCTTTTGTCTATCTTCTCTTTTGCATTTTCCAATTATTTTGTAAGAGTGACAATATCTTCCTCAAGATTCATACATTTAATAGATTTTTCATGAAGCTTGGACTCCAAACAATCAACAATCTTCTTGCCTTCTTTAGCTTGGACTTTTAGGTTGACAATTTCATGTGTTTTCTTCTTGAGTTTGTATTCACATTCTTTGCTTCCTCCAATATGAGCTTTCAATTTGATAATTTCATTTTCTACCTTATTGAATACGATCCTGTATTCTTCACATTACATGCTTGCAATATCCATGTCTTCAAGAGCAGACCAAAGTTCTCCTTCAAGGTCCACTTCACAATCATTTAGATTAATGTCCCATCCTTCAAATTCCATTACCTCTAGATTTCATTTAAGATAAATTATATCTTTACCCACTACTTAAGACCACATGTGTTCAAATGTAGGATCTAGCTCAGTTGTTAAACTATTTGTTGAACACTTCTGGATGCTGAGAGAGGGGCGAACCAATATATATTAAAACTTAACCATTTATTCATCAATCATTCCAATTATCATATGTGTAGAAGCAAACAAGTGAAATCAAAAGATCACTCACACAAGGACACCGAGATTTTATGTGGAAAACCAAGTGTGGGAAAAATTATTGTGAGAACTATCTCAATATATGAAAATTTATTACAAAGTTTTAGGCTCTAGGCCAAGGAAGCTCACTACTCTAGATTTGGACTTGTAGGCTAAGGCACACAACCTTAGGATAAGATACAATGGATTTGTAAAATACCAAAGATCACTTCTTCAAGGCAAGATACAATAAATCTGATTACAAAGATTAATTGTTGTTGAACGGAGAAGAAGAGAAAAATCTAAAATGTTGATTACAGTTCACTATTATAAACATTTGAAATTGACTTCAACACTATTCATATCTAATTGTGCACCTTTGCACTTACACCACACACCATTCACAACTTATTATTTCACTTTTACAATCCTCTAAAAGATCTCATCCTTTATATATCATCAACACAAAGAAGATACATTAATTAGGTCGGCCTAATTAGATCTAACATGTAGATTATAAACAGTTATGTTGGCATATGATGAAGCGGTGATAGTGTATGTTGTCATTGATGTCAATAAGTGAACTGGTATATGATGCTCAAGCAGGTGAACCGGTATGAACCGGTGTGAAGATTGGAAGCGGTTTTAGTCAACTAGGCTGGTGTGAGCCGATGTCAGGGTTCACAGTGTGTCTATCAATCTAGCGCAACTGATGACATTCTGTGATGAGTTAGTTAAGAGATAAAGATGAGATCGAGAGGCCATGTTAGCTATGTGCATGTGAAGAATCTCTTTGAGGATCTTGAGCCTAAAGATCGAATGTATTGAATGTCTACCTCAGGAATGTGTGTTTTTCTTAGAGGTATGAGAAAACATGCATGATGGGTTACTGTTTTCCAGATGCGGTGAAGATTGGACGATGCAGAATGACTTGAGATTTGTTTTAGATCATTTCACTCTATGCAATATGTTTGGATGGTCAGGATTGGACCGCTTGTAATTGTAAACCTAAATGTTTAGGGTTTAGGTTTTATGCTACCGACCTAATTTTTGTCTATAAGGTCAATGATGTTTGTTATTGTTTGTGTTGGAAAAAGTTGTGTTTGTGTCCACGTGTTGAGATACTTGCCAAACCAGGGTGTGGAATCTGTAGAGTGTGATTGTAGAGGAGAGGAAATAAAAAGGATCTTCCTTAGCAAGTATTGTTGTTATCAGATCGAAGCTTTACCTGTTAACTTCTAACCATCTCAATAGAAGGAAAATCCCTTGACTAGGTAGCTTTAACAAGCTTGTTGCAAATCCTCTAACTAGGTGACTCAAGTTCATTGAGTTATTTAAATCCTCTAGCGAGGTAACCTTTAACAAGGTTTCAACCTTTAATAGGGTTTATAGCCATCCCTTAATCGGATCATCCCTAACAGAATCGGTTCCTAACAGAACCTTATTGTAAAGTCTTTAACCGGACTAGGCTCCTAACATAGCGGACTTCAAAAGAGTTCAAAACAATCTTGTGGGTATTCATCCCCACCGTGTTTTTTCCCATCTGGGTTTCCATGTGAAAAATCTGTGTGTCATGGGCTGTGTATTTTTCATGTGTTGATTGTGTAGTTTTTGTTTCAGTTGTATATGCATGCAGAGCTAATGGTTGTGATATTACTAATGCAACTCATGCATGATCAAATAGGTTAAATAGCTATCTAGATTTGAAAATTGTTGGATGCTATTTGAAGTACTTTTGTTTTACCGGTTTAGCTGTCTGAAGTATTTTTGTTAATCGATATTGTTATTGTTAAGTATAGTGATATAGACAACCGGTTATCTATGTTCAGGGAGTGCCTAAATATTAAAGCTAGTTTTTGTGTATACTGATTCACCCCCCCCCTCTCAGTACCGATTAGGATCTTAGACATTCATCATTATTCATCAAGTTAGACACAAATACTTTCTACAAAGTAATGCAGAAGGGAAACAAGATGTGAAGCATTACACCATGTTGGCACACCTTCCAATCACTCCCAAATCATCACCTTCAACTCCACATGTTACCAGATGGACCAAAAACACTCAAGTCAACTCTATAAGATAGAATTGACAATTCAACATAGTCAAACATACTCAAAATGCAATCCAGATCTCCACAACACCTGCGGGTGCATAACATAAGATCACCTGATAATAATAACACTATATCAAAGAACCACAACACCAAAAACATCAAAATGTGGAGGAATACAAAGCATTCCTACAAACAAGTACATTGTCACTCCATGACCGATACTTAAAACGACACCAAATCAACCGCAAATCAAATAGGAACATGAGAACTTATATATAACATTATTTTCCATCCACTAGAATCATACTACAACCACAAGCAAACATAAATTGCGGACTAGAATATTGAATAATGTCTGACAGTCTGTTCACTGAAATAGCCACACTTAGCCAAAATTTGTTGCAAACATCTAAATACAACTTCAATGCTCCAGAATAGCCATGAGTAAACTGGACATAGCATCTACTATCACCACAATCAACCTTCATACATCAATATGAACACATGAGCATACTACTAAGACAACACCACTAATCACATACTTTTGGACCTTGGTTGACATGAATGATAACACAAAATCATATTTACAACAATATCCCCATTTTTCATTGATGGCAACACTTGTGCAACCTTGAAAACACAAGTATATCTATCCCCCTTTGACATAAAAGAAAAAGGACATATGTGCATCATTGTACAAACTCAATCTACAACACTTATCCATCTCTATAAAACTTATCCCCCTATCTACATCAACTCCCCCTGAGGGTATGAACTTGTAAAACTAAAAACAAAATTGCACTCCAAGAATCTTCTACTTATCTGCATATGTCTGTATAGGAACAAAAATTGTCTTACTAGCAAAAACTAAGCACCATGCATAACTACTAGCACGATTCCCTTGTGAAGTAACTTGAGTCGATTCCAATATTTCTTCCAATCATCTCCCACGAAGAACAAAAATTTGCACTAACTTTTATTCTTCAAAAGAAGATTCTTTGCCTCATTGTTATCTAGAACCTTCACTAACTAATCTAACTTCTAAGAGTCTTCAAGGAGTCTCACCATGCTCAAGAGTTGAAAATCTACATCTCTCAAATGACCAAACTACTTGATTTTATCCTTTTGATCAACCAATAGATTGAAGTAAAAGTTCTATATTTGAATCCTCTCATTTCTATCCACATTCTTCTTAAAGTCTATTATATTGGATAGCTATACTATATGTGATTCTATAATATCTATTTGACCCTTGATATCCTTAGTAGATTCAAGCCATTGGTGAATAAATTGGTATACTACCACTACATCCTTTACACTCTTCTCAAAAACTTATATGCTTTCTTGTAGCTTGATTTGTGTCATTGCAAATCTATTCACTAGATCTTCTAGTCTTCTTTCTTTCATATTTTTCTCTACATCTTTCAAAACATTTGCTACCAATTTGGAAGCATGCTCCTTAAATCCATTAAGAAACAATTGTAGCTACTTTGCACTTGACAAAGGCTCATCCAAAACTACTTCTGAAAGTCTTCATGAAAGACTTTCATTGCATCATCAATAAGTTTTGTGCCTTGTATCTATGACTTAATAAACTTCTTGTGAGAAGAATGGTGAAGTATATCACATAGATCAAGCATGTGTAAGGGAGACATCCAGTTAAGTTCCATCTAACCTTGAGACACTACCAGTTCAAATTACAATTGTAGATCTAATAAGTCTGATATAGATTCTTTGGAAAGTTTGAAAGATTATCCACCAGGCTCTACATTCTTCTCAGCTTCAATCAACTTCTCATTTACTTGTTCCTTCTCTGGACTCTTCTCATTCTCTAAAATTTTATCTTTCTTTGAAGTCTTCTCTACAAACATCTCCACACCTTTGTTTGTTCCCATTTTATTGTCCAGACCTATATCACCATCTCCTTGCTCATCTATTTTCTTCTCTGAACCATCTTCAATAATAATAACATTGGGAGAACCCATTCCAATCTTCACCAGACAAGTATCAGTATTTGTCTTCTCTACAGGAGAAGACACAGTCTTCTTCAAATTTTCAACTTCTATTGTTGCATCTTTTGTCTATTTGATCAATCTTTTGTAATCATCACGATCCTCTCCCATCACTATTGTAAAGTGGAAAATTTGAGCTTAGCAAATTCACCACGTGAAAGGGAGAAATCACTAAGTCAATTTTTACTTAGAGGAATTTACATTCAAAAGAGGAGATGAATCCACTAGATCCAATCCTAAATGAGACAAGGACTAAATACTGAGTAGATTGGGTTAATTTGGGTTTTCCTCTTTTGTAAGTTGAATTGTTTAAATAAGTAGAATGCTATAATTGAAGACAAAATATGCAAAAACAGTGAGCTATAAGTACAGGATTTTGTCGTGCACCTGGATCTAAGAAATATGAGATGATTGGAGTTCCTCTGTGAAAACTTCCAAAAATAGCAGGGATTGTGTGCAAGGACCAAGGCACCCCCCCTCTTGGTCCTCCAAGATTTCCGATCACTGAAAAGGGTTTTTTTGTCTCTGTGTCTGAAGCTTATACTGAGAGTTACAACTGCACACCTATTTCCTACACCAAAAGAAAAGGGAAATGTGTTGGGGATAGGGGTTTGCCTAAGTCAAACCCTGGTTGAGGAATCAAGCTTGAATGAAATATTGCAAATATTGAAGTAAATAATGAAAAGGTATACCTTAGATCTGTAATGATTGATGATGATTCTTTTCTTCTTGAATGCAATCACATATGTTGTATGAAATGGCTTGAACATGACAAAACCCTAACACACACACATGCTTACAAATGAATGATGTAAATTTGCTTTAATGGATAGATGAAGAATATGCAGTCTTGAAGAATGCTTGATGATGAATTCTTTATGTAGTCTCCTTTCCTTATCACCTTATTCTCTTTGTGTATGATTGATGGATTGATTGCCAAATGAGAGGAGAAAATATCCTTATACTTGCCTATCATCAAACTTATTAATTTTTTGACATAGGCTGACATGAAGGGGCAATTCCCACTCAAATTTTAGATAGAACCTAGGGGCCAAAATGGGACCCAATTGGGAGGATTGGGGTGTGGCACCCTAGTTCTGGTGAGGACCAAGGTGTGGCGCCTTGGTTCTACCCCAATTAGGCCAAGGTTAAGGGCTCATGTAAGGTGAAAGATGGAAAAATGAAGCTTGGTTGCATGGAGGAGGCACAAATAGGTTCTAATCAAGTATGGGCATGAGAACACTAAGGTGAGGGCCCCAAATATGGTTTCAAATTGCAAGGGGTGCAATTTTAGGACGCTAAAACTATATTAACTCTCTTTTGTTCTAAACCTTGTGTTGACAGCTTGGGAAATCTTAGGTTAGTCATCTCGAGATAAGGAGCTGCATACCTTGTCCAAATAATATGTCTAGATGTTTCAACCTTTTATTACTGCCTCCTTTCTCCATTCGATCTGGGTCTCCTCCAACTCCTCGAGAATTTTTCAAGTGAGTTTATTGATATGCATGTTATAAGTGATCAAGTGTTGGATGATAACATTCTCTATTGTTACATTGTCTATCGACAAGGCATCCTTGTATAGTCCTACAATGAACTCCAAATCATCATATTGAATGATGGCATTAACCAAACCATTGATATCAAGATGTTGATAACTAGTATCAACTGAAGGGGCATCTGACTTTTTCTTCTTCTTTCCATTTTCCTTTAATGTTTTCTTTTCTCTCTTCTATTCTACTTCCTTCTCCTCTCTTCTTAGCAATGGTCTCTATCGGAAAGACCATTGTTCTCTTTCTTTAGATGAGAGGAAAATTATCCTCTTCTTCCTCATCCTCCTCTTCATCTCATGTCCTTTTGGACCTCTTCATTATCACCGAATTCTTTTGTTCTTCTTCAACATTTATATTTCCCAATTCCTCAACAATTATCTTTGGACTTGATTTTTCCCTTGTGCCTTCTATTTTGGTCTTTGGTCCTTCTTGTCACTTGATGCAACTGTATATGGTAAAAATGAATTAACAATATTGAAAGACTAAATGAATTCAACCACAAAACCCTAGCCTAACAACAACAAAGATCCACCATAACATATGAAGATTACCTAAGACAATGCAAATCAAATGAAATCACAAAGATTATACCATCACATGTCCAATAGGGTTTGGATCTCCATTCTTCCTATCTCCATTGATCTTGCTTGATATATTTGCTCTCAGATTTTATGTGTGCACAAGAGCTCATCAAAGAACGGAAATGTGGTTGCAAGTAGGATTGCATATGAAAGTGCAAAGCATAGTCGGGGCTGAATGCATAGTCAGTTTTTGTCAGGGTTTGATAATGAAGGAAGCATCTCCTTATATAGAAGACACTATATGAAATAGAGGGATAAGATTGAGAGGTGTAAAATATAAATGGTCAGCTATGATTAAAGGGTAGGTAGAAGAAATAAGAAAATAATGAGAGGGGTAGGTAGTGTATGAATTAAGAGATGAATGACATGTGTCATGGGCAGAAAAGGTTAATGAATTAATTAAATAAATAAAGATTTATTTAATTAATAGAAGAAGTGGGATCAATTAAATAAATAAGATATTTATTTGATTTAAGAAAAGGATAATTTAAATAAATGTATTTATTTAAATGAGAAATAAGGCTAGAAGAGGATAAATGAATTAATTAAATAAATAAAGATTTATTTAATTAATAGAAGAATTAGGCTAAAATAATTAAATAAATAAAAATATTTATTTAATTAGACTGGACAATTTTAGGTGTCTACATTTTGCCCATCTTTGAGACAATGTGGCTTGTCGCGTTGTTTCAAAGAAGATAAGATGAACTGATGCAAAGTTGCCCCAAGATGGGAATGATATGCCCCCTCGAGAGATTGGATGAAAATGTCTGAAAAGATCACAAACAATCTCTCGATAAGAAAGAAAGGCTAGAATGGATTGACTGGGTAGGATAGAGTGATAGAGTCACAGGATAAAGAAGACTGACTCGGGCTAGGGCTAGGGCTAGGGCAATCTATAAGATAGACCATGAAGGGAATACATTCTCATTGTCATCCACACATCCAAGAGATCGGAGTGCAGAGAGAGAATAGAGCAACAACAGTCAACAGCAATGGCATTGGTGCACAGATTTTATCATGTCCGCCAATTTTAGAGGCTAGTAGATGCAGGAGAGCCGATAAGTACCACAAAACCTCATTGTACTTTGTCACATTAATTGTTGTCATTAATGCATTCTAGGTAGTGTAATAAATGTGCTTTACAATAGTGTCAAAAAAATGTCAAAAACGCCAAGGTGCGTCTACGTTGGTGCCAAGCGTGTTTATGTCATGAAGGGGCGTTTGTGTCAAAAATGTACATTTATGTCTTCTAGGGAAAATCGACAGTTCTGTGATGAACATACGTTGTCGATTGGATAAGCTGCTGAGAGGATACACTCAAGCAGGTCCTCTAAGGAAGACTAGGATAGCAGATAGGGCTAGGATTGACAATTATGTGATAGAACATACGTTGCCAATCAAGAAACTGCTCAAGAAGATACACTCAAGCAGAAGCCCTAGGATAGGAAAGATCGAGGCACTTTGTGATGAACAGTGAGTACCAAGACATAGTACTTTGTGATGAACAGGGAGTACTAATATGAGTAGCACTTTGTGATGAACAGGGAGTGCAAATATGAGCAACACTTTGTGATGAACAGTGAGTGCAAAATATGAGCAACACTTTGTGATGAAAAGGGAGTGCAAAAACATGTAGTACTTTGTGATGAACAAGGAGTACCACTAAGATAAAATAGCAACACTTTGTGATGAATAGTGAGTGTCACTAGAACTGGCATGATTTCTTTGCTTGATTGCAGGAGTACCTACCTATGCTGGAGTCACAAGAGAGATTCCCATCGACATAGAGGTTATGACTGGAGCTGACATTTGAGGACCGAGCTGCCATTGACATTATGGGTTTGAGATTTATTCTGTACGTGCCTAAGTTTCAGGCGAACATGGGTTTGCTGACTACACTTGCTGAGAGATGGCATTCTAAGACATGCACTTTTCATTTGTTGATGGGTGAGATGGCAGTCACCTTAGAAGATGTTTACAAAATACTAAGGATACCAATCGATGGGGAGTTATTACCTTATGATCGAGACAGAGATAGGGATGCACTGAGATGAGTGTTCTAGGATCCGGGGCTTGGGACATGATGACATAGACAGGATTAGCGCTACCAATAGTATTGGCAGGATTGATCAGTGGGTTCCTCTATCCGGATAGGGCGACGTGAGGATTGGTTGTAGCCATATGTATTTTGACATCATTGTATCATGACACATGTGATTTTGAGATATATATGAGATGATTCATCTTTGTGGAAGCTATATGCATGTGTACCTATGTGATGAGATGTTTCATGATGTATGTTTCTATGTGATAAGATGTTTCATGATGTATGTTTCTATGTGATGCAAATATGTACATAATGAAATGCAATATTTTTGTTCTTTTATGTTTTTAAATATTATGCATATGTGAATGTGAATGTATGAAATGCCAATGAATATGATAATGCAAATAATTATTTACATGATGAAAATGTGAAATGTTCTAATATGTATTGTTTGCAGGATGTGATGCAATTGTAATATATATATGTATGTATGAAATGCTAATATGTGGTAATGCAGGTGTAAACTATATGAAATGTAAATATTTTTGGTGTGTCATTATACTCAGTCATGTGATAACAGGCTATGCGGACTCAAGAAGGATGATGGAGGTCAATCAAGAAAGGGAGATAGAAGATAGAAGATATGAAAGTGAAAGAGCTTCTTGTGCATTATCATCATTGAGCTTTATTATGGCAAGTAGGTTATGACAATCGAGGCATATGTTCGACCCAGAAAGTCATTATACCCATTTGCATGGAGATAAGATAGTTGCAAACAAGGAATGCCCCAGTTCATACTAGACTCACAACATCCTCATATCCTTGGACAAGTCATAGCATTACTAAGAGACAATCCACAGAAAACAAAAGAAAAATAGGTGATGATACCCCATCCTCGCCTTTCTAGTCAAAGACATCCTGGAGATAGAATCTCTAGTCAGAGACATCCCGGAAAAGCTAAAAGACATGTCACCAGAAAGATAAAATCAAAAGAAAACCAAGACTCGACACCAACATCCACTGTAGTCCTCAAGTTTAGTGTCTCTTGTCACTTGTATAAGTCTATTTGATTGTGGTCACAATGTTTACTTTCACAAAAAGGATAGATAGCACTGAACCATAATGTTGTCTGAGTCTATTGAAAGATTTGATTTGTTGAAGCCCATTGTTGCTGCTATGTCTCCTCTAAAACTGATACTTTATTGCGGATCGGCGATGCAAATGCTACTTTATTGCGGATTGTGTGTGGAAAGACTAAAGAAAATTGGAAGAAACTATACTGCTTGAAACATGTGATGCTCTCAGTTCCACACCCATCACTAGATGTAGGATTTGCCTTAGCCATAGATAGGCGCTGATTTATTATGGATGGAAAGAGGGGGAAAAAGGGAGGTTTATTATGAATGGCTAACCAATCTTGGGTAGATCAATGACAAGCCATGATGGGAATGGGTAAGTTTATTATGGATGAATAGGATGTGAGTGTGTGCAAAGTGAAGGATGAAATGGAATCCTAAAGGAGGGAGGAGCAATGTCTCTACGCATGGCGCCGGTGACCCAGTTTTCACCATGGTACTTGCCCAGGGCACCACCGAAGTGGTTTTCACCGTTGGACGAAATGTTTTTCTATTTTTCAATTTTTATTTTTTTTTTGTTTGTGTCACCAGGCGCCTGTTTGCTAGGTTTTCACCAAGTAATGATTTTTTATGTTTATGATTTTTTTTTGTATTTTTTGATTTCTTTTTTTGATTTAGGATATTCTAAAGAGCTATGTGTAAAACCTGTGAAGGTGCATGTTGTTGATAGGATCCTCTAAAGGTTCACCCTCTGTCGTTGAGAGCTGATATGCACCAGATCCATATGTTGTTGTAATGATGTAAGGACCAAGCCAATTTGGTTCGAACTTGCCCTTCTTCTCTCTGTCTTGCTGATTTTTAGGATTTTCTCTGAGAACCAAGTCACCTACCTCAAATGTGTGAGGCTTTACTTTATGATTGTAGCTGCATTGTTCCTTGACTGAATGATATGTAGCTCGAGTGACTGTCTTCCTTGATGAAGGAACTAAGATAGAATTATTAGTGTGTGGACTACATAGGCCCATATTCATGTCACCTAAAGAAGTTTGGGCATCCCTGATAACAAAGTCCTTTGAGGAAGTTCCATTAAAGGTCTATGATATATTGCCAAAAGGGGATGGATGTGCGGAACAAGTGGATGAGTGATGAAGGCTTATGATTGTGAAAAGACGTGAAAGTATCATGACATGATAAAGACTTAGGATCAACAAGTATGCTTTTTGACTTGAAATTTTAGAACTTTTGCCCCCAGTTATTTTGATATTAGGGGAGATCAACTCTTGCTCTTTTTGCTTCATAGGATTTTTATCCTTGACTTTGATTTTTGTAGAGTCCAATAGCTTTTGATTTTGATTTGGACTAAAGGACTTTTCTTTATTTTTGACTTTTAGATTTTTCATTTCAAAGCTTGATTTTTGATCCCCAATGAGTAAGGGCTTTTGTAATTCTTGTTGATCCAAGTCTGGAAGTGGAGTGGATGAAATGGTAAGGCTATGTGAGTTCTCAAGAGGGCTGGTGATATGCTCAATAGATTCTTTGTTGGAAACACTCTTAGGACTATTAATATCAAGAGTTGCTTGCACCACTAGAGGAGATTTGCATTCAAACTTAGTAGCCACAACACTATGTGGTTCACACCCAATTCCTTGGCATTGCAAGTTGTTTGTAGGTTGTTCTTGTAGATTGGATACCTTAGGAGATAGTGGGAGTTGAACAACATGAAAGATATACTCACCACATCCCAGGTCTTTAACCTTGAATTTTTCTTTGAGCTCTGTTTGTTTTGATGTAGAAGCTTTCAAGGATTCTAGATCCACATATGCTGAAGATGGAACAACTTCTCGATTGATTGGGATTGTTATTTCTGATCTAGGTCGCATCTTGTTGCAATATATGAATGGATTAGGATCAACTTTGATGGTTACTTCAACTCCATTGTGTGGCAACTTGATACATCGATGATATGTTGAGGGAATAGCTCTCATTTCATTAATCTATGGGCGTCCCAAGAGTATATTGTATGTGAGATCTAGGTCTAGGACCTGACAAACCACATCCATTGTAACTGGCTTGACTCTGAGAGGTAAGGTGACTGTGCCTTTGGATGAACGCTCCTCATCATCATATGCCTTGATGGTGATTTTGTTTGTAGAATTCACAGATTTATCAGAATATCCCAATTGTTTAATAGTGTTCAATGTACAAATGTTTAGACCTCCTCTATCTATTAGGACTCGTTTTATTCAATGTTTGTGTATGAAGGCTTCAATGTGTAAAGGTGCATTATGTGGCTGACTTACAGAGGCATCATCGGCTTCTGTGAATGTAAGGGAGTGTGGAATGGAAAGGTATCCCACCATGGTTTGAAATTGGTCCATGTTCAGATCAATAGGGACAACGGTGTCTCTCAAGATTTTTTCAAGAATAGCTTTATGTGCGGGGGATATACATAAGAGCTCAAGGATTGAAATAAGCGCAGGTGTCTTCCCTAACTATTCTACAAGATCGTACTTAGGCTTGGTTGATGAGGAAGCAATGTTTTTAGCTGGAGCACCTTGCAAAGTGAATTTACCTCGATGAGTTGTGACATTACATTCAGAGGTAGGTTCGGAAGAAGATCCAATGCCTTTGAGGACAATCTTGGGTCTTTGGGTAGAATTATCAAGTGTTTTGTCCTTGATGATAATGGTACAGACATAATTGTCCATCGAAATGTGATTGATAGTTGAATCATAGTTATAAGATGCTCTAGTATAGTTAGTTTGGTCATCTGTGGCTTTAGCTTTTCCCTTGTCATGTTTTGGGAATTGTTCTTTAAACATTTCATGTTCTTGATTGGATGAGTGTCCTTCAATCTCAATGTCGCCTCTAGCAATGAGATCTTGTATGATGTTCTTCAGTCGATGACAATTTCTTGTTTTATGACCTTTGCTCTTATGACCTTTGCTCTTATGAAATTCACAATACTCATCATCATTCCACCAATTTGGTTTGACCTTTGGCTCATATGGAGATAAATCTGGAATCGTTATTATTTTGTTTGCCACTAGCTTCTTGAAAACTGATTCTAGTGGTTCTCCCAATGGAGTGTACTTCCTTCGTGATTTGGAAGTTGTTTGAGTATTCACTTGATTGTTTGTAGAGCTTGATCTAGAAAAAATGATTTTGGGTCATGTTGTATTGGCATCCACAACACCATCATTGACTGTGTTCTTATTTTTATTCCAAAATCTTGGCTTGTCTTTTCCTTTATAGTCCTCTTCGTTTTCTTTGAATATTTTGATGATGCTTTGCTCAATTAGGACCTTCTCTATTGCTAAGCCTTTTTCAATGACATCCTTGAAGATGGACAAACAAGCTTTTCTCAAGTCATAACCAATGTCCTTGTTAACATTCTAGGTGAACATCTCTACCATTTGTTTTTGTGGAATTTCACAAAAGCATCTGTTGGCTAGATTCCTCCATCTTTGTAAAAATGATGAAAAAGACTCTCCATCTTTTTGCTTAGTGTTGCACAAAGTAGTGACTAATATGTTTGTCTCTATGTTGTAGGAGAAATGTTGGATAAATGCCTCAACTAAGTCACCCCATGACTTAATATTCTAGGTGGAAGTTGGGAGAACCATTCCATAGCTTGATCACCTAAGCTCTGTGGGAATAATCTCATCAAATATGTCTCTTCTGCTACTACCTCAATGCAAGTTATGAAAAATTGTCTTATATGTGCCTTAGGATCCCCTTTTCCTCTCTACTTATCAAACTTAGGTGTCACAAAGTGTGTAGGAAAAGGAGGCATTGGAATGCTCTTGTCAAATGGATAAGGACATATGTCTCTCATTGTGTATGTTGGCTTTGATGTATTTATGTCCTTCATTTTTTTTGTAAGTCCCTTATTTGTTGTTCCAAATTATTCTTAGGTGGAGACCGACTTCTTGGACCATACCCCATGCCTGAAGCACCAAGTGGAGGAGAATGTTGCATATATGGATGATATTGATCATACACATGTTCATATGGAAGAGGTCTATAATGATGTTGCATATATGGACTACTTGGTATAGAGTCATGGTGAGGAATGTAATATCTGTTTTGTCCTTGTATACCATACTCTATGGGAATGTCATGAGTTTGTTGTAGTGTGTTGCCCCCAAATTTGATGCGAGGTTTCCTTGTGTCCAAATTTTGAGCATGCCTTTGGATATCCAATTGCTTTGGTTGTTGATCCTTAACATTGGTATGTGATTGAGCATATTTTTCTGCATAAGACTTTTGTAATGGTCTGCGAAGGTGAGTATCATATGCTTGACCATGTGTGTATGGGACATCTGGTTTTTGAAACAAAGATGATGGTGATTTAGGCACAAGATGTGGTCCTCTATTGCTTCCACTATTAAGCCTCCTTTGATCCATGTTGGAGTCAGTTTGTTGCAAAGGTCGATTTTCCATTATTTGAGACGTGTCAAAATCATGAGGTATCTTGGCTCCACTTTGTGCCATCATTTGTAAGAAATATTGACTATCCCTCCTCATTATTTCCTCAACCAATCTATTGAAACGGGGATCCATAATGGAGTCTTCCACTTCTGCTGAATGTACTGAAATGTTGTCCATATTGTCATTGTGTGTATCATTGTTGTTTACAGTGTCCATGTTCTCAACATTTGGAATGTTTCTATAGGCATCCATGTCAGGTAATGTAGTATGATCAGAATTGAAAAAGACATCATTGTCATACTCATAGGAACTCATGTTTGCGGACTCTTGAGCCTCTTTAGCTTCTCTCCTAGATTTTTGGGAACCAGTTTCGACCATGAACTAGGTATTGACTAAGATGTGTGAGACTAGATGAAAATGGAAAGAGTATGGAAGACCAAGAGTTGGATGGAATGTAAATGAATCTGAGGTGTACTTGCAATGTCCAAAGTGTAAGACCAAGTATGTATGTAGTAGAGTAGGTGTGACTTCCAAAGGGATGATAGTTTCTCTTGATGAGGTAAGCTGACCTTGACTCTAAGTAAGACCAAATGAGACCCAAAGGTGATAGACCTTGATGAGGGACCACTTAGCAAAATGTTGTTGTATGTAGTGTGTTGACAAAGTATGATGAGGACAAGCAAGTGACCTTTTGACTCAAGTTTAGACAAATGTGAATGTAATGTAAGGTGTAAAGCAATGATGGACTTTGTGAGACCCAAAGACAGGTTGAATGCTAGATGAAAACCTGAAGAGATAGCTTAGGAAGCTCAAGAATTCTGAAACTGATTGCTCTTGTTTCTTGGACTGTAAAAGTTTTTCCAATTTGTGAGGTTGTTTTGTTGTGACCCAATCTGAAATTTTGACTGTTTTTCATGACAAGAGGACACAATGTTGATGAAGACTCAATATTTGCAAGTGTCTAGACTCAAAATGACACAAAGAAAAATGTGTTGTTTGATGTATAAAAAATTTGCATACACTTGAAGACACAAAAGACACAATGTTTTGTTGTTTGGTCTTAAATGTTTGATATTTCAAAATAAGTCAAGCACAAATCTTATGGCTGGCCAAGACAATAGTTGTTGATCCCACATGGAATTTCCCTCTAGGCTACACTATTCAGAGTGGATACTTAGATGTTTGACCCCTCTAGCTCCACCCTCGACACTCACTTCTTGGGGCAGCCAAGCATCAGTCCCCACGAAAACTCCTCGTGGTGAACTTTGTATCTCTACTAAGAACTGTATGTGTGTGGGCCGCTACCAGAGGTTCGACCTCCTACCCCAACAACTAGAAGGATTTTGGCTTCTAAAACAAAAAGGTGCTAGTAAGGGCATCCGCTCGTGTGGCCATACATGCGGCACTTTCATCTTTGTAAATATAGAAGGCTCCCAACCGGTAGGGGTTACACCCTACAACTGATCAAATAAATTTGATCAAATGGGTTTATGGGGAGACATAGTGTCGGTATGAACTAATCAACACACGTTATCCATATTTTTCACCATGAATACAGTTGTTTATAGTGGTTCGGAAGAGGTGGGTTTTCCTCACTACCACTTGGGTCGTTCTCTCCTCACTAGTAGTCCTAATGACCACACAGGGAGATAGGCCCTCTAAAGATTAAACAAAAAGAGCCTATTGCTCAAGACACAAAAAACAATGGTTCAATTTTAGTGCACCAATTGAAGTGTTTGCTAGTCTATAAAAACAAGGCACACAATAAAGATAAAAAACCCTTGCCAAGGTCTTGCAACAAAGATTTGTTAGTAGTTTGGATTGTTTCAAATGATCACCCCTTCGTGCAAGCACACAAGTTAGGTAAATTTTAGATCCAAAGGACTTTGTGAAATAGGGGCCTTTAACAATGCATTTTGTTGACCAACTCAAAGATTTGATTCATCATAAAAAAAGACCACCTGTAAAATTTCAAGAGATTTCCATAAATGTAAGAAAATCCAAAAAATTTGCTAATTTGCTCCAAAAAAAAATTTTTATGAAAAATCATAAAAAATTCATATAAAATGCAAAATCGATCCAAAAAATCAAAAAAAATTATTGGAGAGTTCTGATGGTCTTCCAAACCTGCATAAAAAAAATTATGCAACAAATCCAAGCAGTTTGTGAGATATGAGTAAAATAATGCAAAAGCCTAATTTTTGAAGATCCTATTTTTGAGGAATGATTTTGCATAAAATTTAAAATCACAAAGAACAGATCCTATGTATAATTCTGAGAGATTTCCAAAAATGTAAGAAAATTTGAAAAATTCGCTAATTTTCTCTCAAAATTAATTTTTTATGAAAAATCATAAAAAATTCATATAAAATGAAAATTTGATCCAAAAAATCTGAAATTTTTACTGAACACCTCTTATAATTTTCCTGGCCTGCACAAAAAATTTATGCCAAAATTCAAGGCCGTTTGTGAGATCTGATCAAAATAAAGAAAACCCTAATTTTTAAAGATCCGATTTTTAGGGAAATATTTTGCATCAAAATTAAAATCACAAAGAATAGATCCTCTGTATAATTATGAGAGATTTCCAAAAATGTAAGAAAATCCAAAAAATTCACTCATTTTCTCTCAAAATTATTTTTTTATAAAATTCATAAAAAATTCATAGAAAATTAAAATATGCTCCAATAGATCTGAATTTTTCTTTGAGAGCTCCTAATACTGTCTTCAACCTGCCAAAATGTATATGGTGAAAATGAATTAACAATATTGAAAGACTAAATGAATTCAACCACAAAACCCTAGCCTAACAACAACGAAGATGCACCATAACATATGAAGATTACCTAAGACAATGCAAATCAAATGAAATCACAAAGATTATATCATCACATGTCCAATAGGGTTTGGATCTCCATTCTTCCTATCTCCATTGATCTTGCTTGATATATTTGCGCTCAGATTTTATGTGTGCACAAGAGCTCAACAAAGAACGGAAATGTGGTTGCAAGTAGGATTGCATATGAAAGTGCAAAGCGTAGTCGGGGCTAAATGCATAGTCAGTTTTTGTCAGGGTTTGATAATGAAAGAAGCATCTCCTTATATAGAAGACACTATATGAAATGGAGGGATAAGATTGAGAGGTTTAAAATATAAATGGTCGGCTATGATTAAAGTGTAAGTAGAAGAAATAAGAAAATAATGAGAGGGGTAGGTAGTGTATGAATTAAGAGATGAATGACATGTGTCATGGGTAGAAAAGGTTAATGAATTAATTAAATAAATAAATATTTATTTAATTAATAGAAGAAGTGGGATCAATTAAATAAATAAGATATTTATTTAATTTAAGAAAAGGATAATTTAAATAAATGTATTTATTTAAAATAGAAATAAGGCTAGAAGAGGATAAATGAATTAATTAAATAAATAAAGATTTATTTAATTAATAGAAGAATTAGGCTAAAATAATTAAATAAATAAAAATATTTATTTAATTAGACTGGACAATTTTAGGTGTCTACAGCAACTATCATAGGGGTTCTGAAGGAACCAATCTTCACTGAAGGGGAAACAGATGCAGACCTTGTTCTCCTATGAACTTGTTTACCAAAATCCTCAGACACGAAGGGTATGCAAATTTTCTTATACATATTATCCATTCTCTTAGCATGACTTTTTTCAGACTTCTTCTGGATCAGGGTAAAAGTACAAAATTATGTCATGTTTCAGGCCAACTTATCAACATAGTGAATTTAAGTATTTCTAACTAAAGTTAATTTTAGTCAAACATATGGTCTATATAGATTCATTATAGTTAAATTATATATATGGTCCACAACATTTCCAATTGGAAGTGTCTACTAAATGTATATTTTATACCACTTTAGGTCCAATTACCAAAAAAAATATAAAAATTAAAAACTCGATGTTTCAACAACTTCTACTCTTATAAATAACATTTTTTTAAATATAAAAAAATATAAGGTTGATTATCTTGTCAAGAAAAAATACTAAATTTTATTTGGGAACTTTTTAAAAAATATGATGTCGTAGAGAAAAGAATCTATGTCAAGATGATATACTTCTTTTATATTTTGCATAAATAATTAAGACAAAATATGGTACAAAATGGAAAGAGTGTATTTCAATACACAACTTTTCAAATAATTTAAAAATATATATTTATTAAAAATAATGAAAAATATATCTATGCAATAAAGTTTCAAGTTATCAATACACAAAAAAAAAAAAAATTGAAAAAAAAAGAGATAAAATTTACTATATAAAGTGTGGGACGTCATGTAACCTTAATTTCAACATTTTATCAATAGCTAAATTTTAGTGTTTTCTATATAAAAAACTCTGCAAATAATTTTCTATTTTTTTAAAAAAAATTAATAACATAAAATACACTAAAAAATATACATTTTATAAGTTTACATCATTTCAAAATTCAAAACATTTATCGCTTTCTATTGTTTCAATTTAAAATGTTGTACCAATAGTGACAATTTCCTTTATAAAAGTGTGACATGTTGGTAATTGACACTCATCTAGGTTATAGGTGTTGTCATTGTTGGCAACACACTTCATGGGAGATCCGACAATCAAGGTAATCAATGTTCACTTCATCGATAAACTTGGAACCGGTATTCTAAGGCCGACATAGGAGATTGATTTGACAAGCGTGCAAGCGACAATGGTAATATTGTTTCATGTTTGTATTTTGTTTGGGCCGACATGTGTCTTATCATTTAAAATATGGTTGTAAGATGACATAAGGCATTTGTGTTTATTCATGTAATTGGGTATATAAGTTAGTGTGGGTTAGGTCATTTTGTGGATATGACAGATAAGAGATGTGATAGGTTATGTGATGGTATGTGAGTGAGATCTTGATCAATAGAATGTGAATGTAAAGATATGTAATCGATATTTATTATTTGTCTAGAGGTTTGGGAAGTGATCTAAGCTACCAATAAGGGAGGTTAAAATTTAACTGGTACAGACAATGCTTTAACCGAAACTCATCCAGCATAGCAAATGCTTATTCTGAGTTCAATTTTTGTTTGTAATCCAGTACTTTAGATCTGTAGTAAGTGAGGTTCCTTTTGTGACGAGCAGTATGCTCTAGGCAGTGTGCCTTCCTACATGTGCAGGCCCGTCTTGTAATATTTATTCAGTTGGCTAGTGGATAGATATTGTGGGTCTCCAATCCCGCTATGGTTTTTCCTCTTTGAGGTTTTCCACGTATAAATCTTTGTGTTATGGTGTTGATTCATGCGGTTGCATTAATATTACTTCTTGTTACTTTCTTTTATGCATATCAGTTATTAAGTGGACTTATTAATAAGGTTAAAAATATTATATCCGGTAAAACAATGATTCACCCCCCCTCTCAGTGTTCTTGGATTCCAACAATTGGTATCAAAGCTTGGTGCCTCAGAATAAGTCTAATAGCTTGAGGAAGATCATGTATCTGGAATCCATGGAGGTGAGTCTACAGAAGGAACTTGAAGTAGCACTTGAAGACTATGATGTTGAAAGGTTGAAGAACTTGAAGCTGCAAGATGAGTTGAATTCTACAAAGGAATTCATCCTTACCCTACGGAAGAGGTTATCATCTGCTCAAGTTAAAAGGAAGGAAATTTTACAAAATCTGAATGATGAAGAGAAGAATGCCCTTATGAAATTATGTCAAAAGTTGAGTTAGGAGAATAATATCATGAAGAATGAGATGCAAGCCATAACCATGAGGATTGTTACTACTTACTAAGATTGCCATTAGTCTTATATTCAAAGTTATTCTATATACTCTAGTCCGTTAACTCTATCAAAATATTCAGTCGGTATGCACAACACAGTCAGTAATAGAAGAAACTAGTCACAGAGCCCAGTATACATCGAGCTATCCACCGAGTATCATTCCATGTTTACCGAGCAGCAAAGATGACACACCGAGTGAAACATGTTACCAGATTCATTGAACCTAGATATACATATGGAAACGTGTTATAAGATCGAGAAACATAGAACCGTTATCACATTGGAAATAGCACTTAAAGATTGTGTATGATTTCGAGGTCATCTAACCAATGAAATATTTTGCATGGTTATTCATTCGATAAATCATGTTTGTAAGATCGAAGCAATGAATGGATCAGCAACATAAGAGATCTATTTATACAACATGGATTGAGATCAGAAATACATGTAGAAAGGAAGATATAGAAATATATGAAGCAAGACATGTGAAAGCAATAAGTGTTATGACTGTTACAGAGATACAGAGGTCACCGAGAAGGATTTCAGAGAACAGTCAAAGAATAGAGTAAATAGAAGTGTTGTAAAATCCTTTAGCAAGGTAGATCTAACAGATCTTGATACTCCTAATAGGGTAAGCTATCAGAAATAGCTAAACATGTAGCAACGAGCACCCTTCATTATTGCAGTAGTGAAGTTGTGGGTGTCATCCCCACCGTAGTTTTTCTCTCTAACCAAGAGTTTCTGTGTAACCAAAATATAAGTGTTATGGAGTGAATCATGTATGATTGTTATTTATTTCTTTTAAATTTATGTTATGTTACAACAGTTTTTGGTTTATGCATAACAATAAAGATATTGTTAAAGAAAGGATTTGAAGTACTGATTCACCCCTCCCCTCTCAGTACATTAGCTTTCCATATTGGGTCTAACAATTGGTATCAGAGCTTGAATCTTGGAAAAAGAAGGAAATTGTGTCAAATGAAGAAAGCACCTTACCTACCGAGTTAGGTGCACCTATTCCAAATTAATTGGTAAAGGTATGAAGGGACTGCATTCTTTCAAAATTAAATCTTAATAGTTCCTACTTTATTATGTACTTAATCCAGAAATCTGCATAGCTAAGATGTAGTAGTAAGTTTGAAATTTTATCAAAGTCTTTTTGAAGCATTATACAAGAAACCTCGATGAATACAGGAAGCCTGTCAAGTCGGTAAATAAAGGAAGTTTGGTTACTCAGTTAAAGCTCAAAAGGAAAGAAATTTTAATGGAACTAAGTGCATTTAATGCTTTTGACCTAACCTGCATGGAGCCTGATAAGGTATATTGTGTACTTAAAGCATTTACGCGATCATTTTTCACTCACCAAGTTTTCAAGACAGCAGAGCAAAGCGAATCTAAGGCAATCAAACCTCCTACAAAGCAAAATTCAAGGTATTTACATCAATCTCAACGCATTGTTAAGTTGGTTTACCGATCTTATCAAGTTATTATTATCTGCTATGTGTGAAGCATCCGCCATTTGAAAATCCTCAAGCCCTAAGGATCTTTTGATAGTTTTTATATGAAATCTTCAAATGGCACCTAAGATCCAAGATCCTATCATTGTTAATAATGTAGAAAAGCCCTCACTAAAATACTCATTGACTCCCAAAATTGCATTTGAACGGGATGACAATACTGCATTTTCAATCCTCCCGAATCAAGTTTTGTTAGTCGAAGATGTGAGATTTTTCACCAAATGTCGTGTTGAAGAACTCAGTCATGTTGAAATCAAAGACACATATGATGAATTGTGCACCGATGGTAAAATGGATAGCAAGTATGAGCACATTAAGATCAAGGGATTGACTGAAGCCCTAACCTATCCCCGTGTGTTCAAACCCCAGTGGGTCAAGTTTGTTCTTAGCAGAGCTCACGATGATTTCATGTGGCTAGAAGAGCAACCATTTAAGATTACCAAGGAAATCATTCATCTGATTACCGGTTACCTAATTTATGATCATGCCCGAGCTCAAAAGATGATATCACAAAAAGAATTGATCAGTTTAACCGGAGTAGAATCAAATTGCAAGGACTGAAATTGAACAATGTCATTGATGCAGAATTAAAGTTTGCCATTAGAGCAATTGGTTACTGTTTCTTCCAATCGGCAAGGGAAAACAGTGTACCCTGTGCAGTAGTAGACTTAGCATACAAAATTGTGAAAAAGGGAATGAAAATTGATCTATGTGAGGTGTTGCTAAAAAAACTGTTTGAGAATTTGAACACCATCAGCAAGCCTAAGAAGAACAACTCGGCTAATACACTAAAGTTTGGATCACTACTTGTATGCATGTTTTTCTATTTTGAAAAATTCTTTCCATCAGTCAGTAAAATTGTTTGGGAACTACACCGACCAATCACCCATCAGATCAATGACTTCATCAAGAATCTAGGTGATAATTTTAATGATATTATGGATGATTACTTCAGTAAGTTTTAGGAGAAAATGCATAATAGATACCAAATTCCACCCAAGCTAGTGGAAAAATACAAAGATGATATATGTTTTGAAGTAGACACTGATTACTATTATGTGAATGTTGTGGAACCAAGAACTCAATCTTTGCCACCTATGGGTTACGAGATTGATTTTGACATCACACAACAACAAATTGACGCATTTCTTACACTACCAAGGCATGCTACCGAGCTGAGGTATGGAACCTATGAATAAGTGAAGGAAAAAGTAAAAATGAGCATTGTAGTACCCAAAGCTACAAGAAAGGCAACAAAGATGATAAAGGCATTAACGAAGAAATTCGGAGAAGATTCTTCCTCCATACCTGACAAGGGCACTTTAACTATTATCGAAGAGGAATCTGAAGCCCAAGAGGCAGCTATAACACTGAGCACTGAATTGCCTAAGGGAAAAGTGTTGAAAAGAAAGAAATAGGACACATCAAAGGCCTCACTGACCCCTCTTGCTAAGCGACCTAATATAAGAGCTTATGCAGCTTCACCGAGTAAGAAAACAAAGAGTGTTATCGCACCTTAGGTAATAAAGACTTACAAGAAATCTACTTGGAGACTCATTTTGGCAAAAGAGTCTAGTGACACCGAATCTGAGGATGCAAGCAAATTTCAAATTGTGAAGAGCAAGAAGGTAGATGTACATAGTGTTGAAAACCTTTGTGCTAATCTGAAGGAATATGGTGGATTTGCATCCTTCAGATTTGTTAAATATGAATCTGCAATTGATGATGAAAAGAGACAAATTGAAGAAGTTGTCATCTACACACTTCTAAAATTCCGACTGGTCCCATTAGAAGTCTCTAATTCTCTTCCAAAAGAATTTTATGCACATATTGATAATAGATGGCAATATGCCCTGGACTCAGAGAAATAGATCAAAGAAAGAAGTTTGGTACATCTCTTTCCTAATATGTCTATAGCTGAAATAAAAGAACATCTAACAACCTACCACACAAAGTTCCTTGTCAAGCAAAAATCTTTGAAACTGATGAATGGTCTGTATATTGAAGTGGAAAATGAGACAAAAGAAAAGTGGCAGGAAATCTTTAGAATCAAGGATGTCGGTGAGTAAGTGGAAATTAAAATAGTTGATGTCACCGAGCAAGATCCTGATGTCACCGAGCAAGACCCTGTAGACACCATTCAAATAGATGAAGATATCATGGATACAGAGGCACTAGAATAGGAAATGATAGAAGGCAATGCATATGCAAAACTTGTATCCAGTGAATCAATTTTGGAACAAGTTCAGCATTATCCACCAGTCAATCAACCTATCTTAACTGAGGTCCCTCAAGATACTACACAAGGAAAAGAGGATGACAAGTCTACAATAGGAGAAGGTACTTCTCAAGCCCCCGGGGAACAACCCTCTCAAGTACCTTCCAACATCAAAAATATTGCAACTGAGACACCCAGTACTGAGACACCAAAGGACACTATAGAGGCTCAATTAACCGACCAAAGTGTTTCCTCTACTGAGCAACCTACCGAGGGTCAACAAGCCTCACAAGCCATTGTCCTAGTTCAATCAGTGAAAGGTAAAGAAAAGAAAATGAAAAAGCATAGTTTCAAAGTTGATTTGTCAAAACCAATAGTGTTGCCGAATATTGACATATCAAAATTAAAAGGGCAAGCACTCATTGATTTTAGTGAACTATGCAAAGCAAAGGCCAAACAAGAAAAACAAATGGCCATACAAAAGAAAAATAAAGTACTTCAGAAGGTAAAGACAATATTATCAGATATGCTATGTGAAGCAACAGTGTCAACCGATGCAGCCATCCATATTCAACTGGATGAACTTCTCAATCAGATAGAGACATCTGGAGTAGATGCATCTGAATATTTGAGCAAGCTAAAAGACAAGGAGCTCACTGCAAAAATGATAGAAGAGCTACAAAAATCTATCGCTATTGGTAAAGTCAAACTTGTCAAATTTATTGTTGAGTTGTCCCCTCAACTTAAGCACATTCTTTATTTATTTCAGAAACTCTATACATTTTCTTTATTCATTAAAGACATCAAAAATAAAACAGAAGCAATTGAGAAAGAGATCACTGATCTCTCAAATAAGTTGACCCCAAAGCCCAATTCAGTTCAGAATTTTTATACAAAGTTACAACAGCTCATGGCTCAACAATTGGACCTAAGAAATGAAGAACACAAGATCCAGATGGATATAATGACACTTCAGATATTATTCCTTCCTCATCTTTCATCCATTCAACAATAGATTAACCGACCCACTCACCTATCTACTACACAAGAGGGAAGCACATTAGATGGCTTAATTTCTTTATTGGTTGATATTCAAGCACATAATTCTTTAATGGACAGTGTAAAGAATGCCCTCTCTATCGCTCTCACTGAAGCACGAACAAAGTACAAATCCATTTTTGACCAGTTGCCACCACCAAATGGTAACTAAATTTTGATGTTTGTCAAAAAGGGGGAGTGATATAGCATTCAAAGTATAGTATCAAACAAAAGGAGTGTAGTATATAGGGGGAGTATACCGAGCAGAGTGAGCAGAGTATACTGAGCAGAGTGAGCAGAGTATACCGAGCAGTGAACAGAATAGTAAGCGCAGAACAAGAGTAGCACATAGAACATTGATCACCGAGCATGCAAAATCAAAGTTTTGTACAGTATATTGATAAGGGGAGTATATCTGAATATACTATTTCATTGACTAATGTATATATTGTCAATTTAGTCAAATTTTGCAAGTATATAGATTTTTGAGTTATAACTTTGAAAGTAGTTTTTGTCAAACATCTCAACTAATGTCAAAAGGGGAGATTGTTACTACTTACTAAGATTGTCATTAGTCTTATGTTCAAAGTTATTCTATATACTCTAGTCGGTCAACTCTGCCGCAATATTCAGTCGGTATGCACAGCACAAATGGTAATAGAAGAAACTAGTCACAAAGCCTAGTATACACCGAGCTGTCTACCAAGTATCATTCCATGTTTACCGAGCAGAAAAGATGACACACCGAGTTGATATACACTGAGTGAAACGTGTTACCAGATTCATTGAACCTGGACATACATATGGAAACATGTTACAAGATCGAGAAACTTAGAACAGTTATCACATTGGAAATTGCACTTAAAGATTGTGTATGATTTTGAGGTCATCTAACCAATGAAATATTTTGCATGGTTATTCATTCGATAAATCATGTTTGTAAGATTGAAGCAATGAATGGATCAGCGACATAAGAGATCTATTTATACAACATGGATTGAGATTAGAAATACATGTAGAAAGGAAGAAATAGAAATATATGAAGCAAGACATGTGAAAGCACTAAGTGTTATGACTGTTACAGAGACACAGAGGTCACCGAGAAGGATTTCAGAGAACAGTAAAAAAACAGAGTAAACAGAAGGGTTTACTGAGTTACTATATGGGTTACCGAGGTATGCTATAAGCAAGGTAATCTTATCTGAGCACATAGAATCTGCTATAACATTTCAGATGTAAAGTTGCAGATATTTGTAATGATTTTATTGTAATATTTTGAAACTATAAGAGAAACCTTTAACAGGGTAAAAGACTCTAACCAAGTCTATAAATTATACAGCCTCTAACCAGGTGCAGCATTTTAGATCAAGTGTTGTAAAATCCTTTAGCAAGGTAGATCTAACAGATCTTGATACTCCTAACAAGGTAAGCTATCAGAAATAGCTAAACATGTAGCTCTAACTGAGCACCCTTTATTATTGCAGTAGTGAAGTTGTGGTTTCTATCCCCACCGCAGTTTTTCTCTCTAACCAAGAGTTTCTGCATAACCAAAATATAAGTGCTATGGAGTGAATCATGTATGATTTTTATTTATTTGTTTTAGCTTTATGTTATGTTACAGCAGTTTTTGGTTTATGCATAACAGTAAAGATATTGTTAAAGAAAGGATTTGAAGTATTGATTCACCCCTCCCCTCTCAGTACATTAGCTTTCCATATTGGGCCTAATAGAGGATGTCCAAGGAAATTGAAGATCAGAAGAAGAATGAAGAAAATATTGCTATATCTCTGAAAGACATATATGAGGAATGCATTAGGCTGGCACATGAGAATGATGTGTTCAGAATTGAGTTGGTGCAATCATAAAACAATGAGCAAGAGTTGGAAAGAATGGTGACAGTCTTAAGAAATGATCTGGATGCTGCAAATGAATACAAAGAAAAGTTTAGGGTTATTTCTATAAGGCTTGATGAATTATTGAAGGATCAAAGAGACACTGGAGACACTACAGTTCTTGGATTTGAGCATGAAGAAAGCTCCAATATTGCAAATCAAGGGAATATACCAGACAACCAAAATTTGAAATCACTGGTAAGGCGACCCAATGCACACAAATTTAATGGTAGATGCTTTGTTTGTAATAAGTTTGATCATAAAGCAAGTCAATGCAAGAATAGAGAAAATCAGAATCATAATGCAGTACCTGGTCAGTATTCAAATTGTAAGAAGTATGGTCTGTTAGACACAATGCACCACTGAGGTGGAGGGGGTGAATCAATGGTTCTTAAAACTTTTCCCTGCCGCAAACCTATGTGAGCATACTAGTTAATAGATCTAACTCTATGCAGACTTACTGGTTAGTAAGAATACAAACTCAAATGCAAACACTCACAAGGGAACATCACATAACACTTGCATACACGAGGAAAACCCAAGATAAGAAAAACCTCAATGAGAAATGTTGCTGAAGTCTACTACTCCAATCTAGCCTCACAATGAAAACACCATTACAAAGTTTAGCGCATGAAACCAAGGAGCACCAACCCCTAACTTTAGGGCACTAGCCCAAGGAGATACAACCCTTGACTTTAGGGCACCAACCCAAGGAGCTACAACCCCTACCTGATTTATGGGCTACAATGCAAAGGATCTACGACCCCTGCACCGAGCTACAACTTAGTGTTCACAATGAAAACATTAAATATAAAAGTGGTTACTCTATTACAAGTGAATCTTACAACCATTCCAAATATCTTTCCCTATCAGTGAGATTCCTTCTTTGCAACATCGACTCACTTCTCTTGTTGCTCACACTTCCTGCTTCTCTTCTGGTAAGCCCTATTGGTACACTTCTTCAACTCTCCTTCTTTGCAAGATCTCCTCATCACTGCTCAGCACTTTATCAGTGCTCAACTCTATCGGTCCACTATTTGCCTTCATTGCAGCTCTCTTCCCTCTTACTTTAACAGTATAACCACTACCAGTTCTACTTCTCCTACCGGTTGAACATTTAAACCAGGTTCACCCTCACTCGCACTCACTTGTCAGATGCTCATTGAGAACTTAGCTGATTTGCACGTACTTGCTGAAGTATCACACCTCACAGTAGCACAATATACTTCTATTCTACAGCAGCACCTCAATGTCTTTTTGCCTTCATATATATACATTGGTTTTCCTACCAAAAGCTCATTCAAATTCTAGATGGTTAGAGTTTCTTCATCATCCTCAAGGAAAAAAAAATCTAATAAGATCTTGTTCGTTCTGATATTCCAAACTAGCAACCTAAAAAAACCTGCCATTTATGCACCTCCTAGATCACGCCTTCCATCTTTGATGATCTTCTTTTTACCCTTTTGGCTGGTCTCTTGGTCAAACACTAGGATTTGGTTTTGTTGTTTCCTCCATCCACCTCAATCTCCTCAATCACTCTTAGCTGGTTCATAGTTGTCCTTCTAACCTTGAGCCACAAACCCCTGCAATAGCTCTGCAACATGTCTCATGATTTGGGACCTTTCATTAAAGACGACCGACCCTACAACAACCCCGTCAGTGTACATTCCATCTTTATCTAAATGCAGGTTCACCACGTTGACTCCATGTGGCATCCAAGTTGACCAACAGCTAGCTTGGCTTCTTCATGTCAGTTTAGATAGGACCACCAACCAAAACACTTCTACTGGTTTTTCTTCTTTGTTTTGTTTGCTAACCCTGCTGGTAACACACATTGTACTGGTAACCTCATCATGTTTGCATTTTGGTGAACTGTGGGTGGAACACTTTGACCAATCGATAGACATTTCTTTCTTAAGCATGCTCATTTCCAAAAGGTGGGGAGTCCTCTACATCTTCACCTCACTCATATTATTGGTGGGCTTACATACCGATTACCACTCTTGATGACACCAGTCATCAACCTTCACTAGACTCCTTCATCGGTCAGGCCATTCTCCTCTGACTGTATCTTCTCAGCTGATTTTTCTTAATGACAAACATATCACTCTTCCATTGTATCAGCATCTCAGCATGCCTTCAGTGCATAACCCCGATCTCATGCACTTAAGGCATTCCCTCAATTCATCGGTGGATCTAGTGTGATCCTTCAAGTACTTGCCTTTACCTCTTTACTCTTATCTCACAAAACTATAATGCACTCAATGCATATAGGAGATAAGCTCCACTTACTTGGTGGAGTAACCCCTTGTCATCAACTCATGTGACATCCCTATTTGTACAACACATCTTCAAATAGGCACATGCGATTCAGTGTGGGCACACTCACTGTCAGTCATTGCTTCTCATGATGACTGCATGTTCATCATAAACAATAGCTCAAACACCTTGAACTCTGGTCATGATCTTCAAGCTGAAATCCACTTTCTTGGTTGATCTGCCTTCCTAAGTCAAAGCACCACTTACTAGTTGATATCCTTTCCTTATCGGTGATCTGCAACACAAGGTGATATCAAAGATATCTCAACATATAATTCTTGCTTGATAGTGTTACACATACATCTCTCATACTGATTGACATCAATGACAACAAAATGCCAATAATCTCCCCCTTTGGCATTGATGTCAACTCATGTAGGATGCAACTCCTCCTTTGATACCACTTGTTATTTTGTCACCAATTTTTGCATTTTGTTACATCTTCTCAAGTCACAACACTTGAGATGGGGAACTTAACCATCAACTGACACCCATTGGGCTTGCAAGTTAGATGCTATTTGATAGAGCACTTAATTTGGAGAAAGACTGACACCAATTATTGATGTATCAGTGAATACTAATTACTTACCAGTCAACCTCCAATACCTCTGCAATTTCTATCTCCTACATTTTGGGTGGTCAACATCCTTACAAGTTCAAGCAAGCTAGTTCTTCATTACGAAATACTTCATGATGAACAATTGAACTCCCCCTGAGTAATACATCTCAGGTCCTTATTTCCGGTCAAGTCCAATACTAGAACTCCATTCTTCACCATATATCGGTTGAGTTGTGCATAAGTGGTCACCTGATGATCTTCATCTCCATTGTATCACCACAGCCTATGACATGATCTTGAAACTACACAATGCCATACAATATTATCATCATGCCAAGAATCAAACTGGTTATCCCAAAACAATTCAACCCTACATGATCAACCACGTGGCCAAACACATGTCTTTCAGGTCTTTTCCAATACCACCTAAGATATGAACTCCATATTCCATGCTATCAGGGCTAATGCAATGATTTCCACCTTCATTGTCTTACATGACCTGCAAGTACTTATTAGCATACATTTCGGTAACATCCTGCATATATTAGTTAACACCTGATACCAATTGTTAACCTTTACTTATTGAAGCATGTAGTGGTGATCCAACACTGATCAGTAGATGTGTAGTTAATTTAGTCTCTACACACACTTATTACTTTCTTCCTTTACTCATACTGGCAACGACATGTTTTTCAATGTTGCTTTCTTCACTGAGGGGGTGAATAATAAATTCAAGGTACTGCTCCCCCTAAGATCCTCCATCTCCTTTAGGCCTTAGGAGATTTCTTTTGTGCGTTGAGTGCACAGTGTCCGTCCAAGGTCTTCTTCCTCCATACTTATTTAGTCTTATTCTTCTTCTCATTTTCAAGCTTGGGAGCAGGTCTTTCCTTCTTCTATAGATGGGTCTTTCCATTTCATAATTCCCCATCATAGCCAGAGGTAGTTCTATAGTAGCAGACAACATCCATCCCAACTTCATGATTTGGGAAACTCTTGACATACTAGTTTGACCATCTCCTTCTGGTCATGTTGCCATGACTGGCAACCGAAATTGGTGGACCTCTTGCTCCTATAGGGAGAATTTTCCTTTGGTTCCATGCAGGTCTCTTCTTTCCATATGCTCTGTTTTCACTTTTATGTAAAGCACAACCATTTTTCATTCAGGTTCCTCTTCCTACATTCAAACTTTCTATGGCCAAAACCTTTGCAGTTATGACAAATAACATTTGCATAACCAAAAGAGGGGATATGCATGTATCTCTTCCTAGATACATTTTTCTCATATGCATGCTATCTATGAGATCCTAGATTATTCTTTCTAGACTCTTTCTACATTCTTATGTCCTATGGTCATAGGAATTACATGCAAAATAGTACCCAGTAAAGGATGGCATATGACTTAAAAATTTATTTTTCCATGCATGAGGAGATCTTTCCAATTTTACATCCCCATATTTTCCTTTTTGAGAATGGATCCTTGGATGTCCATTCTGAGCAACTCTTCCATCTGATCTCTTCTTCTTCTCCCACACTTGCTTCCCCCTATGGGTGGTAGCATTTCTTTGTCCTCTACCAATGGAGGGTCTTTTTTGTTGCTTCCTCATCTTCTTGCTTCTAGTGAAGATTTCTACTCCCATCCTCTCCTTTCCTTTGGGATATCCAGTGTTCCTTCTTCTTGCAACATCGGTCTTCTTTCTTGTCTGTAAGTCCTCACCAGTTGTTTCTAGATCAATCTTCTTCTGGGGAGCATTTCTTACTAAGAGGGTTTGGTCTTTTTTCTCCATTTGAGGAGACAAACATAATGTCATTGTGAGGGACATTCTTGTTGGTGGAGCATTCATTGGCACCACTACTTAGCCCTTCAGTGTCCTTGGCATGCTTTTGCTTCTTCAAACTCTTGTCCAAGGCATCACTACTGCCATTAAACTTGATTCTTACCTTTAGCTTCTCTTGACACTTCTCAAGGTTATTTCTGAGAATCTCCATTTCTCCAAGCAGTTGTTGATATTGTTGGTATTTTGGCTATGTTGATATGATTTTGTCATTGATGTCAACACCTATTAACACTTATCGACTCTGACACTTTGGAGAATTGGCAATGTTCACCAACAAGCAACTTATGCACAGTCACCGATATCTGGTACACTGGCAGGATATAATGTTCACCAGCACTTGGAATAATATGGAAAACACTTGGTTATGTTGAAGACATTGTTTGGACACTTTTTCTTGGAGATTTATTCATTGGTATATTCATATTTGCATATTTGTTGTTACCGGCAAATAGGTCCAGCATAAGCACCAACATGCTTATCTATTCTAGATCAGCACGACACGATTTGGAGATGATTTATTATTATTGTAAATGCATTAAGCCGACATATTGAATCAGTTATTGCATTGGTCATTGATTTACTTGTAATTGATTTTATTGTAATATCTTTTAGAGCCAACCCACTAAAATTGGTCTTAGGTTATGGTATAAATGTAAGATCCTATTTGTAAGATCAAAATGTGAATGTAAGAAGGATAGTAATTCGGTATATGCGAGAATAATGAGATCTTTACACGCAGACATCATTTGAAGGTGAAGGAAGGTTTTATGAAGGCATATCAGAACTACACCAGTACTGAATCCAGTATATGAAGATGCTATTTTGAGCAGTACATCATTATTGGATTTAACCATCCAATTGTAGTCAGTGTGACTCCTATTTGTGTTTGACCAGTGAGCTGTAGGCGCTTGGCCTTTCTACATGTGCAGACCCCATTTGTGTACACATACTATCTGCAGTAGTATCATCTGATTGTGGGTAAGGTTTCCCACCATGGTTTTTCCCCTTACAGGGTTTCCACATACAAATATTGGTGTTATGTGTTGTGGATGTTATTGTCTTTCTATTTCATGCATTAATCTTTATCGGTACTGTAATTAACTGATAACTGTCTACCAGCACAAATTTTGCTTCATCGGTATTAATAATTAAGTTTATTTAAGTTGATTTTGGTTTAAATTTATTAGACAACTGATTCCCCCCCCATCTCAGTTGTCTCTGGGAGCTAACAATTGGTATCAAAGCCTAGTCCTCTTTTTGCAGAAGTTTAACAACTTGAGGAGATCCAATGTCTACTAACTATTTCAGGAAGGACAGTCTTAAACTTGATAGAACCAACTATGGGATATGAAAGATTGGGATGGAGACACATCTGAATTGCATTGGAAAGGACATCTGGGAAGTTACAAAGAATGGCTATACTGCTCCTACTCCCAGTCAACCTAATCCACCTACCTTAGGAAAAGATGAAGAAAATGATTGCAAAGCAAGAGAGGCACTTTTGAGTGCATTATCAGATCAGCAAATCATGGGATTATCAGATAGGTCTACTGCTAAAGCTATTTGGGATCATTTGGAAGTATTGAATGAAGGAGATTCCATAGTCAAAATTGCAAAACTTGAAAGCTTCCAGGTCAGGTATGAAAATTTGAAAATGGAAGAAGATGAAAGGATTTTTGCATTTATGGAAAGAGTCAATGAAATTGTTTTGGGTATTAAATGTTGTGGAGGAACCTTAAGTGAAGATGAAATTGTTTCAAAAGTTTTAAGAGAATTTCCACCGGCATACAAAATAAAAGTTACTACTATAAATGAGTTAAGAACAATGCCTAATACATCGGTAACTAGAGACCCATTGATTGGAAAACTTTCAACTTTTGAAATTGAGTAATTTGGTCATGTTGCTACTATAAAGACAAATTTAGCTTTTAAGGCATCAACATCATCTGCACCATCATTTGACAAATCTGATTGGAAAGCCTTTTATGCAAGAGAACTTGAAGAAAGCTGAAGAGAAAATGAAGAACTTGAAGAGCTTGAAGCACTATTCGCAAGGAAAATGCCTAAAGGTCCAGTTGGAAGTAAGTATGAAGGTAAAGCACCCTTTAAATGTTTTAACTGTAATAAGATTGGTCATATGGCTTCAAGATGCCCTGATAGACATGGTAGACTAAGAGAAGAAGCTAGAAGAACATACAAGCCTAACCTTGAATATCGGAGATATAGATTTAAGAACAATAAACATAAATCTTGTTATCTTGCTAATGAAGGAGTCATTGATGATTTTGATGAGGATCCGGTAGACAATGGATGGGTTTTTGTTTCTATAACAGAAGATCAACCGACACCTACTGTTCAACTGGTAGAGAAGGCCCTGACAGCTAAAGTTGAAGTTAAGGATGAATGGATCATTGATTCAGCATGTTCACATCATATGACTGGTGATAAAGGTAAATTCTTGAACTTTCAAGAATACAATGGAGATCTAATAAGATTTGGAGATGATAAAGCTTGTTTGATCAAAGGAAAAGGTATAGTATCTCTTGATGGTAAGCATAATACTGACAATGTTTACTATGTAGAAGGTTTAAAGCACAATCTTTTGAGTGTTGGTCAATTAGTTGAAAAAGGATTTTAGTTACAATTCAAGAATGGAAAATGCAAAATTATGAACAAAACTGGTTTGGAAATTGCAACCGGTAATCAAACTAGAGGTAATATCTTTCATTTGAATAACAATGAAAAGACATGCTTGATTGCACATATTGATGAAAGTTGGCTATGGCATAAGAGACTCTGTCATGTAAATTTTGATTACATGGTAAAAATCAGTACTACTAAGGTAGTTAGAGACTTACCTAAGATTGTCAAACCTCACAATTCGGTATGTAAGGAATGTCAGTTTGGAAAACAAGTTAGAACATTTTTTAAAAGTATTCCAGAAAAATCCAATAATGCTCTTGACTTAATTCATACTAATTTATGTGGTCTAGCTAGAACTATAAGCTTACAAGGTGATAAATATTTCATGCTAATCATTGATGACTATTCTAGAATGTGTTGGGTTACTTTTCTCAGAGAAAAATCAGAAACACTTGGGAAGTTCAAACTATTCAAGGTAATGGTAGAAAATGAAACCGGTAAGAAAATCAAATGTCTAAGATCAGATCAAGGAGGTGAATTTATATCTAAGGAATTTAATACATTCTATGAAGTGAATGGAATTAGAAGACAGTTATCAGCACCACAGACACCACTGCAGAATGGAGTTGTAGAAAGGAAAAATAAAACTATCTTGGATGCAGCTAGAAGTATGTTATCAGAAGCAAATCTACCACATGTATATTGGAGAGAGGCAGTAAGCTCAATAGCCTATACATTCAACAAAGTTCACATCAAGGGTGAAACTGGTAAGACCCCTCATGAACTATGGTTTGGTATTACTCCTACTCTTAAATATTTCAGAATATTTAGAAGTAAATGCTATATTAGAAGAGATGAGTATATTGGAAAATTTGATCCTAGAAGTGATGAAGGAATATTTCTTGGTTATTCATGTAAGAGCAAGGCATCTATATGTTTTAACAAGAGGTTGTAGAAAATTGTTGAGAGTGCAAATGTGAAGATTGATGAACAATTTAGAGGAACTTCAAGGTATATAGACTCTGAACCAAGAACAAAGATACTAACAAATAAACCTAAATTGAACCCATTGGTATAGAATGAAGATCCAGTTACACTGATATCATCTGAAAATTCCACTGTAACTGAGGAACATCAGCAAACGAAGACACCTCGGTATGTAAGACTAAATCACTCTGAAAATCAGATAATTGGGAACAAGTATCAAGGAGTTATGACAAGAGGAAGATTGGAAAATGAAGAGGTGTGTCTTATTTCTCAAATTGAACCATCAATTAATGAGGCATGTGAAGATAAACACTGGATTAAAGCTATGGAAGAACAACTAGAACAAATTGAAAAGAATAACACATGGACATTAGTTTCCCGACCTAAAGACAAAAATGTGATTGGAACAAAATGGGTATTCAGAAACAAACTTAATGAACATGGTAAGGTAATCAGAAATAAAGCAAGACTAATGTGTAAGGGATATTCTCAGAAAGAAGGAATTGATTATAATGAAACCTTTGCACTGATAGCTAGAATTGAGGCAGCCAGATTATTCTAGGCTTTTGCAGCACACAAGAACTACAAAGTATATCAAATGGATATTAAATGTGCATTTCTGAATGGAGATTTTGAAGATGAAATTTACATTGAGCAACCTAATGGATTCTCTTTGACAAATAAGCAGATTAAGGAAAGCTTTGTATGGGTTGAAGCAAGCTCCAAGAGCCTAGTATGCTAGACTGGATAAATATCTTTTGAAGATTGGATTTTCTAAAGGTAATGCTGATAGCAACTTATAATATAGAGTGACTAATGATGACATCTTGGTTATAGAATTTTTTGTTGATGATATAATCTTTGGAGGAGAAAATGGATTATGTAAAGACTTTTCTATTGAAATGCAGCAAGAATTTGAAATGTCTATGATTAGAGAGATAAAATTCTTTTTAGGATTGCAGATTTCATAAACTGATAAAGGTATATTCTTGAGTCAATCCAAGTACTTGAAGGAGTTATTAAAAAAATTTGGGATGGAAAACTCTAAACTGGTAAGCACACCTATGACTACAAATGACAAATTATCACTAAGGGATGAATCTACACCTATTAATCCGACTAGGTACAAATCTATTATAGGAGGTTTACTGTATTTGACACAAACAAGACCTAATATTATGAATGTAGTATGTATTGTTTCAAAATTTCAGAGTAATCCTAGAGAAAATCATGAATCAACAGTAAAAAGGATTTTCCGATACTTACAAGGCACTACAAATCTTGGTTTATGGTATCCTAGAGATGAAAACTTTGAATTATGTGCATACATAGATGCAAATTGGGAAGGAGATGTGGATGACAGAAAAAGCACCACCGGTGGAGCATTTTTTCTTGGAAGCAGATTAATTTCTTGGTAAAGTAAGAAACAAAGTTGCACATCTTTATCAACAACAGAATCATAATATGTTGCAGCAGCAACTAACTGTACATAGGTATTATGGCTTAAACAAATGTTGAAGGACATAAAGGTAAAATGCAAGGAACCTATAACTATCTATTGTGATAACACTACAACAATTGATATATCTAAGAATCCGGTACTACATTCTAAAACTAAACATGTTTCTATCAAACTAAATTTTTTGAAAGAGAATGTTGAGGCAAAAGAAGTAAAACTGGTTTATGTGAATACTAAAGAGCAGATTGTAGATATTTTCACTAAGCCTTTACCTAAGGAGACCTTTGAATATCTCAAAGATCAGATTGGGGTCATACCCCCACCGGTAGAGACTTAGAAAGTTGATGTTTGTCATCAACCAGAAGAATTAACAGAGAAATCTTTTATTCCGGCTTTGATGAGGAGAGCTACTTCTCAGGGGGAGTAGTTGGTATACTGAATTGGTTGGTATTTTGTATTTGAACTTGGTTTTGTAGTAACTTTGGCATTTGATGTCAAAGGGGGAGAGATTGATATGGAAAAACACATGGAAATACTTGGGGAGTGATTGTTACTTTGGGGAGAGATTGATTACTCTCTGTATTTGAATTTTGATTTCTTGTTATGATCTCTTTTGGGAGATT
Organism: Cryptomeria japonica; assembly: GCF_030272615.1. Taxonomy (NCBI): domain Eukaryota; kingdom Viridiplantae; phylum Streptophyta; class Pinopsida; order Cupressales; family Cupressaceae; genus Cryptomeria; species Cryptomeria japonica. The sequence continues at coordinate 245,833,676 of NC_081411.1, read as the reverse complement.
TTTTGGTTTTTGGCATTTGGCATTTATGTTTTGGCACTTTGATGGTTTTTCCATCTTGTGTTGCCATCAATGCCAAAGGGGGAGATTGTTGGTATTTTGGCTATGTTGATATGGTTTTGTCATCGATGTCAACACCTATTAACACTTATCAACTCTGGCACTTTAGAGAATTGACAATGTTCACCGACAAGTAAGTGACTTATGCACAGTCACCAGTATTTGGTACACCGACAAGATATAATGTTCATCGACACTTGGAATAACATGGAAAACACTTGGTTATGTTGAAGACATCGTTTGAACACTTTGTCTTGGAGATTTGTTCATTGGTATATTCGTATTTGCATATTTGTTGTTACCGGCAAATTGGTTCAGAATAAGCACCGATAGGCTTATCTATTCCAGATCAGCATGACATGCTTTGGAGATGATTTATTGTTGTTGTAAATGCATTAAGATGACATATTGAATCCGTTATTGCATTGGTTATTGATTTACTTGTAATTTATTTTATTGTAATATCTTTTAGAGTCGACCTACTAAAATTGGTCTTAAGTTATGGTATAAATGTAAGATCCTATTTGTAAGATCAAAATGCGAATGTAAGAAGGATAGTAATTCGGTATGTGAGAGAAAGCAGAGCTTTACATGTAGACGTCATTTGAAGGTGAAGGAAGGTTTTATGAAGGCATATCATAACTACATTGGTACTGAATCTAGCATATGAAGATGCTATTTTGAGCAGTACATCATTATTGGATTTAACCATCCAATTGTAGTCAATGTGACTCCTATTTTAGTTTGAGCAGTGAGCTCTAGGCGCTTGGCCTTTCTGCATGTGCAGGCCCCATTTGTATTCACATACTATCTGCAGTAGTATCATCTGATTGTGGGTAAGGTTTCCCACCATGGTTTTTCCCCTTTCCACGTACAAATATTGGTGTTATATGTTGTGGATGTTATTGTCTTTCTGTTTCATGCATTAATCTTTATTGGTATTGCAATTAACTGATAAACTGTCTATCGGCATTAAGTTTGGTTCACTGGTATTAAGCATTAAGTTTGGTTAAAATATTTTTGGTTTAAATTTATTAGACAACTGATCCCCCCCCCTCTCAATTGTCTCTAGGACCTAACAGATATTCTTCACTTTTAACTTCTAGCCTAGATGCTAGATCTTCACACCAGCATGCCTTGGTGTCTTCTACCCAAGTCTTCAACTCTGAGATACATTTCTTAGATTCTTCAAGGCATTTGACTAATTGGTTCTGTTCCACAATAGCAGCATTCTTGAATAGCTTGTATTCCCTTCTAACTCTATTGAGTTCTTCAAGTGTATTTACAGTTTCCAATAAAAATAAACAGCAATTATAGAAATATGAAATTATTTAAATCAAATAGTCCATTTAACTCTAGATTTTATTTCTCTGCAATAAGCATATGACAGAATTTAATAATTCTAAACAACAACTTTATTTATCTAGATTCATTAAAATTTAACCATAGAGATATGCATTAAGGAAATGGACTGAACATTTATTTTTAGAATTAACATGCAAAATAAATTTTCATTTCCAAAACTAGCATGCATACTACAATATAATTTCAATAACTATAGGGAACTTAATCCAAGATAAACATATTTCTTTTGCAACAAAATAATACTTAACAAAAATAATGCATTTCTTTAGAGTGCCTTTAAAATACATTATAGCCATCAATACAATTGGAATCTCTCATTTCTATTAAATGAGGACCTTTAATTAAAATAAATGCATTTTCTTTTCAAAGTATCTACAACATATAGTTTTCCATTCACACTGTTGCAACTTTAAAATATAAACTATTCTATTTCCGACTCTTTTCCTGCAACACATAAGTCTAGCAACTTCTACTTATCCATTTGTTTTCTTTCAACAACCTGCAAATAAAACCATAGGCTATGACCATGGAGTGCTCACCTCCCAGCCTAGGCTAACTAGTAGCCACCCTTGAGCTTGGAGAACCAAGCCCTAGACGGGTTACACACATGCAAACACAACAAGCAGGGGAAAACAATCACAAACATATTCCCAACCAAGGCTACACTGCACCACACAATGTGATGATTTTACACGGGTGGTAGTGGACCAAATACCCTGAGGAAACTGCAAGTATGGTAAAACACAAAGCCACCTCATGGAAAACAATGATATATCATAAGTATAACAATCCCACATCCTTATGCCCCCCAAGGCATTCATGCCTTATTTCCCTCCTTATGACCCCCAAATGCATAAACAAGCCATGCAACAAGGGTCACATAAATATCCCTTGAGATCACTCTCATAACGAGAGTCTCTCACTTGAGGGTTGTCAAACTTCTACCACCCACAAGACCATCCTCTCTCCCAAGAGTAGGAGGTCTTGGTTACTCCCAAAACACATAATGCATACAAGAAATAAAAGACATAACACATAATAATTTTCACACAGAAAAATACAAGAACTCTTACAAGAAAATCTTTTCAACATAACATACAACATGAAAACAATACAAAGAGGAGTTGAACCAACCTTCAAACTGCCCAAAGGTATGCTAGTCTAGTTGAGGATGAGTAGCCCAATTCCATAATCTCTTGCTTCTCTACCCTTAGCCAAATTCCTATACCAAATCTGTCTTTTTTTTCAAAATTGCATTGTCTCCAAAAATGGAGAGTGGGTGATTATCTACAAAATCTCACATTCTTGCCTAAGAAGACCTCAGTGAGAGTTCTCATAGGTTTCTAAAATTGAAAAAGGAAAAAGTCCAAAAAAGATTAAAAGGGATCTCTCATCAAAAAGGAAAGTTAACTAACCTAGATGATGCCTTCTAAATTCAATTTTCGCACATCTTAGAAAACTCACTTTTTGGGATGACTAAACAGTCACATGGGAGTTGTCACATGCCTAAAATTGCTCCTAACCCATAGGTATGCCTTATGGGCTTTAGGAAACACCTTTAAACTACCCCTAAGAGTTCATTTAACCCTCTTTAAACCCATCTGAAGTTAATTTTCGGGTCAAACCTAAGTTGACCACCCCAAAGATTCTCTACCCAAGGAAAATATAGAACCACATTAAATTATTTGAAAAAAGCTATGGTTACAACAACTCCCTCCAAGAGACAATTCAAAAATCAAGACATAAATCAACACGTGTCAAGTGACACAATAAAAATACTTTTACAAAATTACACATGAAATTTTGTCTCTTGTTGTATTTACACAATTTAATAAATTCAATGTAACACACATGCCACATTCACTTTCACAAATAAAACACGATACAAATGGGGTGTTGTCTCTCCAAATAGACAAACCCTGGTTTTACGAACGTACATAGGTCTAGGTTTGGTTCTCCATAATGTTTTCATGGTCACATGGATAATTTTCCCACGCATCTCAGTTACACATTAGTAATTCCAAATAACTTCATATAACATAAAACACATGAATAAGAATACACATCAAACCCATTGCATACAATATACATTTAAACAAATCAATACTTCTTACATCCAATAAATCTACATAAGCAATTATCATAATCCCCATAATTTTAATCCATATGTAAAACATGCATCCTATTTCTATCATCATAGTAAAGTCCTGCAAATCCAATAATGACATATATCATCTCAAAGTAATCCTATTCTAGAATCATGCATAGAAATGAAGCATCAATATATATCAATGTTATCCATGAAATCATATAAGTTCCAAATCCATAATGTATAAAAATAAAGCAACCATAATAGTCTCAACATGAAAAATACTGAAATGCTAGGATGAGTCGGGGTAGGGCCTCACATTCTTCTTCATTATCAAAAGGATCTTGATGGCTAGATCTATCTGCCATGTCTTCCTCTTCATCATCATCACTACCCAACACATCTTGTTGAGGGGAAATATTTGCCCAACCACTTTCAGATTCTTGAGCCATGAAGAGGTGAGCTCCTTCTTCATCACTGCTATGGCTGCTAGCAGATCTATCTTCATCATCCAGATAAATATGAGAGGTATTTCTCATATTTGCTTCAATTGTTTGTTCTACAGTTGAGGGTTCATTTTCATAGAGCTTCTTCAATCTTTACCATAAGCTCTTTGTTGTTTTACACTTGTCCACCTGTGAAGAGACATCGTCGGTGAGTCTACTAAATATAGCCTTCATGGCTTCTTCATTGCACTGGTTTCTTCTTTCTTGTACAAATCTGGTAGGAAGCCTGACCTTTCTAGGGAGACCATCAACTACTGATATCTATACATCAAACCCGAAAGAGGATAGGAAAACTTCCATTCTACAACTCGAAATGGAAAATTTTGAACCATCAAATATAGGAGAAGAGATTGACACTAAACAAACCATTGCGTCCTTAAGCCGAAATCTACCCAAGTTGGAGAACACTCTTCTAACTAGGAACCTATGCTCTGATACCAATTGTTAGACACAATGCACCACTAAGAGGGGGAGGGGATGAATCAGTGGTTCTCAAAACTTTTCCCTATCGCAAACCTATGTAAGTATAGCGGTAAATAGATCTAACTCTATGCAGACTTACTGATTAGTAAGAAGACAAACTCAAATGCAAACACTCACAAGGGAACATCACATAACACTTGCATATATGAGGAAAACCCAAGATGGGAAAAACCTTGGTGAGCAATGCTGCTGAAGTCTATTGCTCCAATCCAACCTCACAATGAAAACACCATTACAAATTTTAGGGCACCAACTCAACGAGCACCAACCCAAGGAGCTACAACCCTTGACTTTAGGGAACCAACCCAAGGAGCTACAACTCCTACCTAATTTATGGGCTATGACCCAAAGGAGCTATGACCCCTGCACCGAGATACAACTCAATGTTCACAATGAAAATATTAAATACAAAAGTGGTTACTCTGTTACAAGTGAATCTTGCAACCATTCCAAATACCTTTCCCTGTCGTTTGCCTTGGCGGTGAGATTCCTTCTTTGCAACACCAACTCACTTCTCTTGCTGCTCACACTTCCTACTTCTCTGCTGGTACACCCTACCGGTACACTTCTTCAACTCTCCTTCTCTGCAGGATCTCCTCCTCACTACTCAACACTTTATCAGTGCTCAACTCTATTGGTCCACTGTTTGCCTTCTCTGTAGCTCTCTTCCCTCTTACTCTGACGGTATAACCACTACCAGTTCTGCTTCTCCTACCAGTTGAACATTTCAACCAGGTTCACCCTCACTCACACTCACTTGTCAGATGCTCATTGAGAACTTAGCTGATTTTCTCTTACTTGCTGAAGTATCACATTTCACAATAGCACAATATACTTCTATTCTGCAGCAGCACCTCAATGCCTTTTTGCCTTCATATTTATAGATTTGTTTTCCCGTCGAAAGCTCGTTCAAATTCTAGGTGGTTAGGGTTTCTTCATCATCCTTGAGGAAAAACAAATCTAATAAGATCTTGTTTGTTCTAATCTTCTAGACTGCCAAGCTACAAAATTCTGCCATTTATGCGCCTCCTAGATGATGCCTTCTATCTTTGGCGATCTTCTTTTTACCCTATTGGCTGGTCTCTTGGTCAAACACCAAGATTTGGTTTTGTTGTTTCCTTTATCCACCTCGATCTCCTCAATCACTCTTATCTAGTTTGTAGTTGTCCTTCCGACCTCGAGCCACAAACCCCTACAATAGCTCTGCAACATGTCCTGTGATTTGTTGGACCTTTCATTAAAGATGACCGAACCTACAACAACCCTGTTAGTGTACATTCAATCTTTATCCAAATGCAAGTTCACCACATTGACTCCATGTGGCATCCAAATTGACCAACTACCAACTTGGCTTCTTCATGTCGGTCCAGATAGGATCACCGACCAAAAACACTTCTACCAGTTCCTCTTCTCTGTTTTGTTTTCTAACCCTGTCGGTAACACATATTGTACCGGTAACCTCATCATGTCTACATTTTCCTTAACTATAGGTGGAACACTTTGACTGGTTGACAGACATTTCTTTCTTGAGCATGCTCATTTCCACAAGGTGGGGAGTCATCTGCATCTACACCTCACTCATATTATTGGTCGGCTTACATACTGATTACCACTCTTGTTGACACCAGTCATCAACCTTCACTAGACTCCTTCATCGGTCAGGCCATTCTCCTCTGACTGTATCTGCTCAGCCAGTTTTTCTTAGTGACAAACACATCACTCTTTTGTTGTATCAGCATCTCAGCATGCCTTCTTTGGCAGTCTAGTGCATAACCCTAATCTCATGCACTTAAAGCATTCCCTCAATTCATCAGTGGATCTAGTGTGATCCTTCAAGTACTTGCCTTTACCTCTTTACTCTTATCTCACCAAAATATAATGCACTCAATGCATATAGGAGATAAGCTCCACTTACTTGGCGGAGTAACACCTTGTCATCAGCTCATGTGACATCCTTGTTTGTGTAGCATATCTTCAAATAGGCACATGTGACCTAGTGTGGGCACACTCATTGTCAGTCATTGATTCTCATGATGACTGCATCTTCATCATAAGAAACAACTCAAACACCTTGAACTCTGGTCATGATCTTAGTAGGCTAACATCCATTTTATTGGTTGATCTGCCTTCCTAAGTCGAAGCATCACTTACTAGTTGACCTCCTTTCCTTACCAGTGATCTGCAACACAAGGTGATATCAAAGATATCTCAACCTATACTTCCTCCTCGACAATGTTGCACATACATCTCTCATACCGGTTGACATAAATGACAACACAATGTCAACATGGTCATAGGACAAAAGATTGTAGAATGAATGTGAGATTTCATGCATATGGAAAGTTTGGACATGTGGCTAATTAATGTAGGTGAAAGAATGGTCAAGGCCTCAATAAGGCAATTCAGAAAAACAATGTTACTTTCTATGCATGCAACAAAATAGGACATGTATGCGGGGAAAGTGGGTTGATGAAACTCAATATATGAAAATATTCCAAAAGACTTGACCACACACACACATGGGACTTCTTGGTGCAAGTTACAGAGCTATGAAGGATAGCTCAACTTACCAAGGTTGGTTCCATGGTTCTCTATCTCACAAGGTCCCTCAAGCCAATGTCTTTGCTCTCAGATCACTGAGCAAAGTGACTTAGGGATGACTAATGCAAGAATGAGGGATGCTTTAGATTAATTCTAACATGAATGCATCCTATTTATGCATGTTTGTACAAAATGGATTAAACTGGATTATAAGATGACAAGGTTAGTAGCAATACTATCCTAACATGATATACTAGTTAATGATTTAAGCTAATGATAATAGAAATACTCTAAAATGCATATTAGATTAATTCCTATTGCAAAGAGAGGCTAAATGCAAGCTAAAATTGAGTATAAATGAGATACTAAAAGCTTGGTGATAAAATGGAGGAATGAGAGCTCTATTTATAGTGAAAATAGGGCAATGGATGGTCAAGATTGAAAGAGCTTATCAAGGGTCGGGATTGAAAGTTATCAATCCATGTTTACAATTTTCACCAATGAAATGGTGACAATTGCCAACATAAGATTGCTTGAGAGGAGAGATAGGAAGAATTAAATGTTTGAGAGGACATGATGGTTACCCTAGGGGGTTGGGTTAGGGTTAGGTTAATGGATATTCCTTTTATCCAAGGGATAAATGAATGTGCAAGGGTTAAAGGGATAACCATGGTCAAAGAAATGAATGCTTGATGAGACCCTTGGGTTAGATGATGGTTAAGTTAGTCAAAAAGTCTCTAACCATGCAAGAGGGTTGAGTTAACCATTAATGGTTTGGAAGACTTTCAAGGTTAAGTTGTTGAAGACCTAAAGCCTTTAATGGTTTTCAAAGACTTTGAAGGTTTGAGAAGTGACTTCCCTTTGCTTAGGGATGTGACAATGATTAGGATAGGATTAGGCTAATTAAAAGGAGTTTAGAAGAATCTAGAAGGGATTTAGGCATGCAAGTGGATTTTGTAGGAGAATGCAAGTGGGAGGAATTTTGGGATTTTCAATTAAAATAAAATCATTTATTTCAATTAAATGGTGTAATTTGCATTTGGATAAATATTCAAATAAATATTAATTTATTTAAATGAGAAAAAGGAAGATAAAGCATTTAAATGCTTGAAGACTTTGAGGGAAACCATTAAAGGCTTAAGAAGACTCTAGAAAGAAGCCATTAAGTTTGAAGACTTTAAGGGAAACCATTAAAGGCTTAAGAAGACTCTAGAAAGAAGCCATTAAGTTCGAAGACTTTAAATTTGAAGACTTTAAGTTTGAAGACTTTAAGGGAAACCATTAAAGGCTTAAGAAGACTCTAGAAGGAAGACATTAAGTTTGAAGACTTTAAGGGAAACCATTAAAGGTTTCAAGTGGGTGAGGATAAATAGGATTTTAAATAAATAATTTTTATTTAAAATAGTTGTGCAACTTGCATTTGTAGGAAAATACAAGTGGGTGGAGGATAAATAGGATTTTAAATAAATAATTTTTATTTAAAATAGTTGTGCAACTTGCATTTGTAGGAAAATACAAGTGGGTGGAGGATAAATAGGATTTTAAATTAATAATTTTTATTTAAAATAGTTGTGCAACTTGCATTTGTAGGAAAATACAAGTGGGTGGAGGATAAAGGATTAATTAAAATAAATTGCTTTATTTTAATTTGGTTGCAAGTTGGAGATTTAAATAAATTAGATTTATTTAATTGGGGTAAACTATTTAATTAAATGTAAATTTAATTAAAAGTAGAGAGAAGGGGTTTAATTAAATAAAATGATTTATTCAATTAAATGATATAAAGGGCTTAAGTGAATTTAAATAAATAAATTGATTAATTTATTTAATTAAATAGAAGAATGTGGTGATTTAATTAAATTAGATTTAACTAAAATAGAGGAATGAAAATAAATTAAATATTCATTTAGGAATATGGTCATTTTTATACGTCTACAGGACACATTTCTAAATATTGCAGAAGCAAGAATACACAGGAAGGGAATGCAACATCTAATGAGAATGGAAAGCAAAAGGTTGATGAAATCCAAGAAGCTTATGCTAAACAGTGGGTTAGGAAATCTGATGATCAATAAACAGAGGGAAATTCACTGGTTACTCAATCGACAGAGAAGAATGTTCCTGCACCCGCAGGAAACACATCTCGTAACTAAGGCATTAGCCTTAGGGGGAGGCAAATGAATGATAGATTCTACATTACTGCCATTAGTGATCTCAAAGCTTGTTTCAAATCTTGGTGAAGTCAGTTTGGAGGATAACCGACGCTAAGATAATGGATTTTGAATCCGGTATGATATGCCGACATGCATTAATGTCAATAAGGAATTAAGGTTTTGTAGGATAAAAAGGATAAGTTGCTTCATTTCTGATCACACAACACTCAGAGCGAAGAAGAGTGAGTTTAAGGTGATCAAGGCAATTAAGAGCATTTTCCAGCAATTTCCAGTATTTTCTAAGTGGATTTTTAAAGGTTTTCACTGGCTTAGGTTGAGAGGTATTTTCTCTTTTTTCATGCTACTTTTTTGAAATCATGATGGCTTCTGGATGTTCTCCCACTCCAGCAAATGTGGTGTTGGGGTGGACATTAAGGATCGTCCACATCCAAAATTTAAGCAATGCCCTCAAATTGCAAAGGTCAATGACTCAATCGATGCATTTTCTAGGGTTTCTGATGAAGTTCTTTATGTGGAAGATGTGAGAGCATATATTCACTGTACTTTGGAGGATCTGGGATCATCAAAGATTATATCAATGTACTTGTCCACTTTGCTGAACAAGGATGGATTGATCAAACCAGAATTTCAAATTCTGAAGAACTAGGGTTTGACCAATATTCTGGAGATGTCAGAGTTTGATGATGAAATGATTCGATACGTGCTGAGCTAAGTCCATGGTGAGTTCATATGGCTTGCCTGACCCTACAAAATCACCAAGAAGGTGATTCATGCTATCACCGGTTTACCCCAAGTTGGATAGACACCAGGTAGGAGGAAGATTTCGAACAATGAAGTGAACAAGCTAACCGGTGCCACCTTTAACAACCGGTCGATGCAGATTAGCACCATCAGGGATAAAGATGTTCAATTTGCAAGCATGGTGATCAGATACAAGGTAACCCAATCCAAACCATTGAACTTTGTTTCTATTTTATGTATCTACTATGCACATAAGATGGTAAACGAAAATGTGAAATATGATCTATGTCAGTGGATATGCGATGAATTGATTTAAAATTTGGGAAAGATTAAGGAAAAAGTGAAAGGTACATTTCAGGTATGGGAATATCATTGTCTGTTTAATGCTTTTCTTTTTGAATGAGATACCGGGATCCAGTAAAAGGTAATGGGCCTTTGATATACCAGTAGGAAAATAGATTAAGGATGTCTTGAGGAATTTGGGATAGGACAGAGACTCCATTATGTGGGGTTATTTCAAAACATTTCAGAAAGCAATGAAGAAGAGGGAAAGTATACCTAAGCATATAATTGACAAATACTCTACCGACATATGCTTCATGGTTAAAAATGATGAAACTTTAATGGAGGCAATGTAACCTAGAACTATTTGGGTTCTTGAAATGGGCTATGAGGTTGATGCACAAATTTTTGATCTTTATGCCAAGATGCTTATAGATGCCCCAGTTGATGAGAAGGAGAAAAATTTTGGTACTGCAAAGCAAAAGGAATATGAAGTGAAGATAGGTTTCTAGAAGATGTCTTCTGAGATCAAACAAATCATTGGTTTGACAGAGACATCTATTCCAACAACTATACAAGATTCTTCAAAAGCAGGAACTAGCAAGGGTATATCAAAGAGGAAGAAACCGGAAACCTTTATTGCTCTTGTTGAATCTGGTTTTGAGACTGAGGATGAAACCCTGAAGATTCCTAAGATCTACATGAGGATTTAGAGGAAAAAGCCCGAGGAAGGGAAGCTACAGAAAACCAAAGTCACTCCTCCGACAACACAGAAGAGAATTTTGAAGGAGAGGAAGCCTACTGAGAAAAGAAAACCGCCAAGGAGCCTACTCCCACCCCCAGTAACAAGAAGAAATCAGACCTAGATAAAACTCTTGAATTTGGCAAAAGTGTTAAGGTTATTGGTCCTCTTTCTGTTGCTGAATTAATTGATCAAATTACAAAGGATGGTATTTTGAGTAACATACAACATTATTATGGCGATATGGATGATAAAGAGAAAAAGGAAATAGAAGAATCAATTTTGTTATACTTAGACATATATAAGAAAGCTTTACTTGAGATTGAGAAGCAAATACCGGTAGATTTATATAATAAGTTGGATGCTAGGAGATTGTCTTCTATTGAGGAAGACAAACATATAAAGGTTTAGGAATTACTAATTATTTGTGGTTCTATTACTGAAGAAGAGATGCGGTAGTGTTTAGATTTTGCTAACAAAACAATTTTTTGTAGTACACACCAACATATAAGTCTTATGGTGGGTAGAGTAAATGAGATTGTCAAGGAAACTCATGAGGCTTGGGTTAAGTTCTTTGTTGATAAATCAAGTTTCTCTACATCATTGGAAACACCGCCTAAGTTTGACATTCTAGACATCTCAGTTGATGCTAAGGGTAAAGGTATACTGGGTGGAGATCCAGTGATTTTGGAACACAAACTAACTGAGGACATTCCTCCATCAGTAACACATGTACATGATGTAGAGATCAACATATTGGTAGAAGACAATCCTCCTCTAGTAATTGATGTTGATACAATTGAAATTCATGAAGTAGAGGCTACAAAAATAACTGCACCAAGTGGCAAAGCCACTGGTGTTGAGGAGAAGATAAAGCATGTAGTTTAATAGAAGGTAGAGGAGAAAGGTCAAGATGAACAGACAAAAGTCAAGGTACCAACACTTTCACCGGCTGTTGGTCCCTCATTGTTGGCACTTGACTCATCCAGTCAAGAAAATTTTGGTCATTTGTGAATAAGAATATTGAGCAACTGAGCAGTTTTGAATTCATGTTTGTTGCAACTCATAAATTGTGGAAGGATTAGAGGATAAACAGGTTATTGAACAGGCTATTCCAATTTTGTCGCAGCTTGCACCGGAATGCAAGATAGATCAGGTTGCTAGTCCATCTGGTAAGTTGAAAGGTTTGACTGAGCACATTGCAAAAGAGTATAAAACTCTTCAACAAGTGTCAAACTGACAGTTGGTGGAAAGGTATAATACAATGAGAAAGGTCACCTGTGATAATATGATCACATCCAACAAAGCTAAGCTGATAGAAGAGATGACAAGGATTCATGAAACTCTTCATCATGTTGGCATATTTATCAAGATTGAATTGATGAACTTAAGTGTTGTCATTGATCAATTGTAACTGGTAATGGAGTTGTTATGCAACTGGTAGTTGAGAAAGTGAAGGAAATTGATATTACTATTGAAGCAATAAGATCAACCAGTAACCCTACCTATTCATATGCCAAACCCTAACTGATAGAGCTTGGTGAATCGATTGTGTCAATCTATGATCAAACAGTGAGCGAAGATGATTATGCCATGTATGCATGATGCACATGATGAGTTTCAAAGTTGTTTTGGTGCGTAGAGATAATTGGTTTATCTTGGGAATGAGAGATTACATTGCATGAAGAGGAAACTATCTGATGAGTTATAGGATTCGATGAGTGGCGATCAAGGAGTAGTCAAGGTTGTCTTATACAATGTGCAATGATTTGTATGTAATCTAACAGTCATGTTTGGACCAATTTATTTGTAATCTCTATGAGATCTTAGGTTTGTGATGTGTTATCGACCTATTGTTTTTCTTATAAGGTTGATGAGTTTTTTTGTAGTAGTGTTGACAATTTTGGTTAAGTGTCAATGTGATTGATTACCAAACCAGAAGGAGTATCTGAAGTATGTGTGAAGGCAGATAGGAACATGAAAAGGATTTGATCAAGCAGAGTAGTGTTATTACCAGATCAACAAAATCTTGTTGTTCTCTAACAATTACAACAGTTAAATTCCTTAACCGGGTAAACTTTAACAAGCTTAGTCCTATCTAAATCCTCTAATCAAGTGATCCATTAACTTGGATTTCAAATCCTCTATCGAGGTTACTCCTAACAGGGTATTGTTTTTAACAGAGCATTGTAGTCAATCCCTTAACCGGGTGGTCCCTAACAAGATCTGTTCCTAACAAGACATTTTTTGTAAAGCTTCTAACAAGGCTTGGCTCCTAATAGGGCAAACTTCAGAAGAGTACATAATACTTGTGGGTATTCATCCCCACTATGGTTTTTCCCATTTGGGTTTCCACGTCAAAAATCATTGTGTCAAGTGGTGAATGGTTTTTGTGGTTATGTTTTGATATGGTTAATTTGTTTAACTGGTAAAGCCACTTAGATATGTTAAGATGACCAGAGGTAATCTAAAATGTGTTTTTACTATTGTTAGTAAAGTGGTTTGATGTTTTGGTTAAATGATTTGAGAGTTTTAGATCTATTACACTATTATTTTGTTATGACAGTCAATCGGTATACTTGATAGTGTAGTTGCAGTTTGTAGTTCAATCTTTGAACATATTAGTTCAGAAATTGATTTATGAGTTGGGTTTTGAGTTTAATGAAAGTTTAGTTTGTTTTATATCTACTGATTCACCCCCCCTCTTAGTAGTTGTCTTAATCTTTATTGATTCATCATATCATCACATCAATGTAGTCGCATATACCAGTCTTGCACTAGCACAACAAACCTGGATAATAAAGTTAAGATGAATAAGGAAAAGTTGGAACAACTTGTAGTCACTTTTGATGGTCAAATTTTTCTTTTAGAGTCTAAAATTTCAGCCCTGAAGAAGGAAAAGGACAAATTAATCTACCGGTCCAGAGAATTGAGAGGTTTGGTAAGTCCTCGGCTTAATACTTTGTTACTTCATAAGAGGGAATGTATGGACCAAATGAATATGCCCACATTGGCAACCCTAATAGAATAAGAACTGCACGCTTACATTCTGAACGGGTTTGTATCAATTTTGGGAACTCTAAAATCTGGCTGGGATACTTATTTGGCATTTTTGAAGGGTGCTTATTCGGACATTTTCAAGTACATTTAGATCCGGTACTCATAATTTTTCTTTGTACAAAATTTCATTCATTTCTTATTTTTTGTCCCGACCTTTGGCATTGTTGTCAAAGGGAGAGAGTTGGATGTGAAAAATGTCAAGGGACATAAGAATTAATGTATAGCTCAGGGGGAGCAGCCTTCTGAGATCAGTTTTTGGACAGGAACCAATACAACACTTCAACGATCCATTTTTTACATGAGTGTTGCCATCAATGCCAAAGGGGGAGATTGTTGGCAATTGACACTCATTTGGGTTATAGCTATTATCATTGTTGGCAACACACTTCATGAGAGATCCAAAAATCAAGGTAACCAACATTCACTTCATCGACATTTAGGGAACTGACAGGCATGTAACAGGCAAACTTGGAACCAGTATTGTAAGGTCGACATAGGAGATTGATCCGACAAGCGTGGAAGCAACAACGGTCATATTGTTTCATGTTTGTATTTTGTTTGGGCTGACATGTGTCTTATCATTTGAAATATGGTTGTAAGCCAACATAAGGTATTTGTGTTTATTCATGTAATTTGGTATATAAATCAGTTCGGGTTAGGTCATTTTGTAAATATGACATAAGAGATACAATAGATTATGTGATGGTATGTGAGCATGATCTTGATCGATAGAATGTGAATGTAAAGATCTATAATCGATCTTGATTATTTTTCTAGAGGTTTGGGAAGTGATCTAAGCTACCAATAAGGGAGGTTATAGTATAACTGGTATAGACAGTGCATTAACCGAAACTCATCCAACATAGAAGATGCTCATTCTGAGTTCAGTTTTTGTTTGTAATCCAATACTTTGGATTTGTAGTCAGTGAGGCTCCTTTTGTGATGAACAATGTGTAGCCCCTCTTGTAGTATTTATTCAGTTGGCCAGTGGATAGATATTGTGGGTCTCCAATCCCACCGTGGTTTTTACTCTTTGAGGTTTTCCACATATACTGTGTTATGGTGTTGATTCATGGATTGCATTAATATTACTTGTTGCTACTTTCTTTTATGCATATCGGTTATTAAGTGGATTTGTTAATAAGGTTAAAAATATTATTTCTGATATAACACTGATTCACCCCCCCCCCCCCCCCCCCTCTTAGTGTTCTTGGATTCCAACATGACATATGTAGTGTCCACCCTCAACTTGACTTGTTTAGACTAGTGTTGACTTTTAATTCATGTGTGATAAACATTATTGGGCATATGTTATTTCAGATGATTTATATGATGTTGGTACTATTATTATTGATCATGTGATTTACTAGTCACTATATGCTTATTATGTGATTGACTATCGAAAGATTATATTGATCATGTGATTTGATGAAAATAAGTGTTGATGGATTTTGCATGCCTTACTATAATCATGAATTATACTAATCATGCACTTGATGATGTTTTTATGTACTAATCATATTTAATGATTATCTATGATGAGCTGATCTTATGGTGTGTTTGATTGTTGTATGACTGTCTTTGGGATAGAAACAATTCCACATCACTCATTGCGAGTGGGATGTGTGGTTGTGATTCTCTAACCCTTGCCTATTATAATATATATGCATATGTCGTATAGTTGCTTTGTGGATGCAAAATTTGTAGGTACCAGACATTGAATCTACCTGGCTCCACAAGTTTGAGTGTGTCTTTAAATCCCAATGGCATGTGGTTCTAAGTTGGCAAAAGTTCCCCTTACATACTCTAGGTCTAAGTTGTTCACTGTGAGGTCAGCGTCTTGGTGCAATTCGCCATGTCAGTTAGTAAGCTTGATTTCTTCTATGTTGTGAGTATATTAGTATTGGCTGGTTAATCTTGTTATGTTGAGGCTGATTGATTATTGATGCGAGATTAAATAGTTAATAATGTTTATTTTAATTATTTTGATTAATAGCGATTTGGTTATTTGATCATCTAATGTTTAAATTAATTTATTGAATTCTTGCCTTTTGGGCATTTAATTACTTGATATTTAATATTTATTTATTTTAATGATGATTTAATATTTATTGTTTAGCTTATGTTGTGGTTTAATATTTATTTGTGATTTGATCTTTTATTGGTATTTAATTGTTTGTTTATTTATTTAATCATCTATGGTTTAATATTTATTTGGTATTTAATGTTTAATTGATTCTTTAATTCATTTATGAGCCTTTGGTTTATTTTATTTAATTTCCCCATTTGATTTATTTAATTGTGGCTCATGTTTTATTTATTAGTTGACTTTTATATTAAGTGGGTTGTATAAATGCACTTTAGAATAAAATAATAAAACATTCCCACCTAATTGTAAAAGCATGATTTATATTTACCTTACCTACCCTCTTCTTTTATTGGTTGAATTTGGAAAGGGAGGTAAAATTATATTATATGGTGGGTTTGGTAAAATATATTATAGATTGGAATATTTTCTTTCCCGTGAAGTTTTCGAGGTTGGCTCTCCTCTGGGAATATTTTTCTCTAGCAAATTTTCTTCTTGTCTTTGGATTTCTTCTTTCTTGGTTTTGGCTGGAGCTTGGATTGGATTTGGTTTGGGTAGTGGGAGCTCTTCTTCAGCTTCAATCAATTACTTCAAAGTTGCAGGTTGGAGTTCTTCACTTTGTATTTTGGTTTCAATGGCTTCTTTGTGTATGCATTGTGTCTACATTGTTTTGGGTATTGGGTTGAAATAATATTATATGCTATAGTTTAATTATTGCTGAAAGGAAATATTTGGGGAGAACTTTATATTATTTGGGTTTTGTATAGTTGCTAGAAAATGAGTATTTGGTATTTCCTATGTATGTCGTTCTTGGTTCTGTGAAAACTCTTGTGAAGATATTTGATTAAATCTTGATCTATAATTTGAGATATTTTATTGTGTTTACACCCAAGTATTCATTATTTCTAAGCATCTATATTCATGTGTTTTTTGTGGCTTTTTGTAAAGTCTAGATTTTATCATTTTACTCGAAAGTTTATGAGATTTCCATAAGCTTGCAAAAGCATTGTCTGTTTTTTGGCAGAAACGTTGTCTTTTGTTTTTTGGTAGAAGTGTTGTCTTTCTTTCGGCAGAAGCATTGTTTTTTTCGGCAAAAGCAGTGTCTTTTTCGGCAAAAACTTTGTCTCTGATTTTGGTAAATGTGCTATCTTTTTGGTAGAAGCGTTGTCCTATTGGGCAAAAATGCTAACCTGCCTGTGTGTTGTATTTTGTGAGTTTTTGGTCATTTCTGAAGTATTTTCCCGAATGGATTATTTTACCAGAGGCTATTTTTGAGGTTTGTTAATACTTTCCAGATTTGGCTTTTATCAACCATAATGTATTTTGATGGTTTTAGTATATTTATCTCTCTACACCATTGTGGGTGTTTTAGACTCTCTTCCATGTGGATACCCCATGGATGATTGAGATGATTTTTATGTTGTTTTGAACCAGCAAGTGAGTAGGCCTTGTTGTGATGTTATTCTTTATTTGATGGCAGCATTTGATGGCTTGTTATGCCTTTGTTTATTGCTAGCCAAGAGGCTCATTTTGCTATATGGATGTTGTTGTAGCCTTGCATATCTTGTGAGAGTGTGTGTGAAATGTTTTTGCTACTTTAACTATTGTTTTCATGTATTTATGTTGGTAGAGCCTCTTTTGATTTATTGTTGCGCCATGTTAGGAGGAGTGGACTTCCTTGTGATGACCGGGGTCACGAGAGATAGGCTTGCATGAGGTTCCTTGTAAGGATGCATAAAGTCTAGACCACTAGAACACATTGGAGTTTTCCATGATTTGTAAACAAGTGATAACATTGAAAATGAATTAATGGGGATGGAAATTTATAACTCATTTAAACAAGATAATGAATAGTTTTGGAGTCTCATGGCTTAGTCCTGGGGAGGATGTTTTAAGATAAGCATGAGAAGGCCATGAAGACGGTAAGCTAATATCCCTTGGTCTATCATAGGTTGAGATGGCTCCACATGTCCATCAGGCTAGTGTCTTGTGTTATTATGTTATTATGTTGTGAGGATGGCATGTGATGACACTCCACTCCACTCCTTAATGTGTTCCCCCTTTATATTTTATGGTTATGCGTATTGGATGCATTTATGTCCTGATGAGTTTTACACCTCTAGGAGTTTATTCTTGTGGTTATGTGTGAGTTCTTACTTGAGAGTCCTTATGTGGTTAGTCTCCTTGGTTATAAGTGTCAGCCTAGATGTAAAGTGTGTGTTGGGACCTTGTGTCATCTCCTAGCACGGGGGGTGTTTCCTTTGGTTTCACATGGTCGGGTGGTTGGTGATTTTAAACCATTGAGATGTTCCTGTCTTTGGATTCTTCTTGTGTGGATGAGGATGCTTTTTCATATTGTTCATGGATAATAATTGCAGCAAGAAAGTAAATGATGATGCGATTTATGTAATGAAATTCTTATATAACGGTTGTAAAAGAAGTCATGTATATGAGAAATGACTATGTTGTTCTAGTTATAGTGATAGCTTTTGATGATGGTAGATGATTGTAATATTGAATCTTGAGTTGTAGTGTAATGCATTTATATTAAATGAAATGGATGCATGAGATGTAGATAAGTATTGTTGTTCGAAACTAACTGATGCATTTTTTATTCTTAATGAACCATGTTAAATGTAAATCGGGTAAATGTCATGACAATGGTATTAGATTTGAAATGATGTCTTTAACTAATGATTTAAGTCAAAGAAATATTATGTCTTGATAGGATGTATGAGTTTGAGTAATGTTGGAAGATATCTTAGGACATGTTTATGAGTTGTGATTAAAGAATTTGAAATTATAGTATCATACTTCGTAGACAGTGATCTAATGATTGAATTGAAATCTTATAATGCTTGGGATGTAATTGAACGTTCCTTATGAAATATTGTATGGATGTTCTTAGTGAATGAATTACTAATCTTATTAATGAAATTACTAGTAAGTGTATGGGTAGATGTTAAAATGAATGCTTGCCTTTTAGGAAATTATTATAATGTATCATGTGTTATGGTTTAAGAATATCTCTCCATTTGGTGGATGCTATTAGTGGTTATGGAATTAGGATATTGTATCATAGTTTGTGTCGAGATGAATTCATGTAGTTGCCTGATTTGTAATGAGATGATTGTTGGTTAATTGATATAGTGTAAGAGATTTTATGAGTATTAAATGAGCTATGGGTTAAATGTTTAAGGAGACTTTGTGAGTATTGCATTATGTGCTTCTGGAATCATGATGAAGTAATAAGGATGCTAGGAGCATAGAATTATAAGTGACTATGTAGAAGTTAATTATAAATGGAAATTATGGTAATGCAATGTAAGGGATTAATATTGGTATGTGTAGGGTGAGATTTATAGTCAGAGGTGGGTTAATGGTAATAGGAACATTTGGACTTGGTGTATAAAATGAACCTAAGAAAAAAAAGGAAGTAGTTGTGCATTGAAAGATAGAATCTCATATTAAATGAAAGATTAAGTAGATTGCATATTATGAGTGTTAGGTATTGCTATGATGCACCCATGTGTGTATAATGATTAAGATTATGAGGTATTGATCTGGATGAAAGTAAATGTTTATTGCTTATTTAGGTAGATTAAGTAATGACGTTGAGATGCCCTAGGGAGTTAGCAGTAATGATTTATTGTATTTTGCTTGCTTAATTGTTTGAATAGCTTGAGTGAATTATTCTATGTTCATAACACTTAATTGTTATTGTGTGCTCCGTGCATTGCTTAAGTGATGTTATGTGTTGTATTGTTTTTAAAAAATAAAAAAAATTAGCGCGTTTTTACCTATATTTCTCTGGGGTATTTTGGTGGGCATTACATTTGGTATCAGAGCCGATTTTGCAACGTTGGGATCTCTAGTTAAGGATGTTGCTATTAGTCTTGTGAATGTGCCTTGATGTCCCTTGGAATTTTTGGGATCTTAGATATCTATGCCTTGTGTTCCTCTCTAATTCCTTTTAGGAATCATAACTTTAAGTAAAGTGTGTATTTATTCCTTATGCATGTCTTTAGAATAAGAGAAGTGCCTATATGTTCTTACTTGCTCTATAAATTTATAGTGCTTACTTGAATAATTAAGGTTGCTTTCCTTATACATAATTAATTATGTTGCAGAATGAGAAAAGAATGTGTGTATCCTCCTAACTAATGCGATGATCATAAAATTAGTCTATTATGTTGATCTTCCAATGAATAGAAGGATGATGTGTTTGTATTATACATTTAGGAAGAATTTAGTATAGATCATGATGTGAAAATCGAAGGAATTGTATTGGGTGTTTAATAGAAGTAGTTGAAATGCCTTTTTCCTTATTTTAATCTCCTATGTGAAATGCAAGGAAGTTAGTTGGTAATGTAATGGTTACCCCATAGAACTATTGGTTGTTTTGGTATATGTGTGATTTTGTATGTAATAAAATATCGTTTGAGGAAATCATAGTTATAAAAGGATTTGGGATTGCTAGTTGCACGTGTATTGGTAGGAGATCTTATGGAATTTGAAATTGCATACCTTTAAAAGTGGTAGCTGTATTTGGCATGACTAGGAAATTCAAACTGAGTTTGTATAAATTTGCGTGTACTGATTTGTGTGGCAATATCCCTTCCTTCCTCTTCTCTCTTTGGGGTAAAAGATTCAAATACTTGGGGGTTATTGATATTAAGTAGAAGGATTGGATAATGATTCATGAATATGAATGGTATACATTAAAGGGAAGATTGGATGAAATTAATCTGCATTGAAAACTGAAAATTAGGTATTGCAATTATGATCCTTGTTCTTTAAAAGGAAGAATTGATTAAATAGAATATCCCATCACTTAAATAGGAAATGTATCATGAAACTAAAGGAGATAAATATGTTTATTGAAGAAAGGATTGGTGCATTGCATATGTAGAAATCATAATGATATCATTGTGTCTTTATTTGGTTTGGAAAGGTAAAAGTTTTAGCTTTGTGTAGGAATTGTGTGGCATTGAATAAATATTTATCTTAACTAGATGGATAAATTAAGAAAGGTTACTATATCATTGCCTTATTTGAATTTTAAGAAGTGCTTCCTTAGCGAATTCTAATGAGATAAAATGATAATTAGTTATATGAAATTGTGTTGGGATTCTAAATGCCAACTTTTCTTGAGATGTTGAAAATACATAGTCTATGAATGATAGAGATCAAGTAATAATAGGAAGTGATTTTAAATAGAATGATGTGTGTGTTCTTATAATTTAAGTGGTATTAGATGAAAAGAAAACTAAGTTCTGGAAGTGGGATTGAGATATTCTTAACTTAGATAACTAGAAGTATGTCAGAAGATTATTATTGGTACAAGTAGAAATTGATATTAAAACTTTGGCGTTTGTAATAAGACCTATTTTGCTTGTTTAAATATATGATTGACTAAATTGCTTAAAGACCTTATGAAGGAATTTCTAATCTTCTATAGGTTATTAGTTGTACATTAATGGAAATGATGCGTGTTGTAGTTTAATATCAAGTGATTAATTGAATCTCTAACCTTTGTTTCTATTATAACTTGGTGAATATGATCATGGTAGAGATAAGATATCTTGAACATTAGTCATGGTATACATATATTCCTTGTGCATGTGTGAGTGAGTAGTTGCTTTATCTCTTCCTACCTATGTCAACTTTCATAAAGGATAATTGCCTAGACTTTCAAAAATATTGAATTGCTATAAAAATAATGAAAAGAATACGGACATATGGATTGTTGGTATTTTGGTATGATTTTGCCATTGATGTCAACACCTACTAAAACTCTAGCACTTTGGAGAATCCAACTACATTCACCGGCAAGCAAGTGACTATTGCACAGTCACCGGTTTATGGTACACCGGTAGGATATAATGATCACCGACACTTGGAATGGCATGGAAGATACCTAGTAATATTGAAGACATCATGTGGACATCTTGTCTTGAAGAATTGGTTATTGACATATTCATATTTGCATATTTGCTTGTTACCAGCAAATAGGTCCAGGGTTACACCGTCAGGTTTATCTTTTCCAGATTAGCATGGCACGCTATGGAGATAATTAATTATTGTTGTAAATGCATTAAGATGACATGTTCAATCGGTTATTGCATCAGATATTGTATTGTTTGTAAAATCATTTTATTGTAATATCTTGTAGAGCCGACCTACTAAAATTAGTCTTAGGTTATGGTATAAGTGTAAGGTCTTAATTGTAAGATCGAATGTGGAATGTGAAGAAGGTTTTTGTGAAGGTATATGCGAGATTAAGAAGAGATATACATAGAGACATTATTTGAAGGTGAAGCTAGGTTTTTGTGAAAGCATATCAGCATTACACCGGTACTGAATCCAACATATTAAGATGCTAATTTTAGCAGTACATTCTTATTGGATTTAACCATCCAATTGTAGTCAGTGTGACTCCCATTTGTGTTTGAGAAGTGAGCTCTAGGCGCTTGGCCTTTCTGCATGTGTAGACCCCATTTATGTATAGTTACTATCTACAGTAGTATCATCTAATTGTGGGTAAGGTTTTCCACCGTGGTTTTTCCCCTTACAGGGTTTCCACATACAAATATTGGTGTTATGTGTTGTGGATGACTTTGTCTTTTATTTTCATGCATTAATCTCTACCGGTATTGCATTTATCTATTAATCTGTCCACCGGTACTAAGCAGTAAATTGTTTAAGTTGTTTTTGGTTTAAAATTATTAGACAACTGATTTACCCCCACCCCCCCCCCCTCTCAATTGTCCCCGAGACCTAACAATTGGTATCAGAGAAAAGTCCTCTTTTGCAGAAGTTTAACAACTTGAGGAGATCCAATGTCTACTAACTATTTCAGGAAGGACAGTCCTAAACTTGATGGAACCAACTATGACATATGGAAGATCATAATGGAGACACATCTAAATTGCATTGGAAAGGAAATATGGGATTTTACAAAGAATGGTTATACTATTGTTGTACAAGGTCAGCCTAGTCCAACTAACTTGACAAAAGATGAGGAGAATGATTGGAAAACAAGAGAAGCACTTTTGAGTGCATTATCAGATCAACAAATCATGGGACTATCATATAGGTCTACTACTAAATCTATTTGGGATCATTTGGAAATACTGAATGAAGGAGATTCCACACTCAAAATTGCAAAACTTGAAAGCTTCTGGGTTAGGTATGAAAATCTGAAAAATGGAAGAAGATGAAAGGATTTCTACTTTTATGGAAAGAGTAAATGAAATTGTTTTGGGTATTAAATGTTGTGGAGGAACCTTAAGTGAAGATGAAATTGTTTCAAAAGTTTTAAGAGGATTGCCACCGGCATACAAAATGAAGGTTACTGCTATAAATGAATTAAGAACAATGCCTAATACATCAGTAACTAGGGATACATTGATTGGAAAATTTTCAGCCTTTAAAATTGAGGAATTTGGTCATGTTGCTACTATAAAGACAGATTTAGCTTTCAAAGCATCAACATCATCTGCATCATTATTTAATAAATCTGATTGGAAAGCCTTTTATGCAAGAGAACTTGAGGAAAGTAGGAAAGAACATAAAGAACTTGAGGAACTTGAAGCACTGTTTGCAAGAAAAATGCCTAAAGGTCCAGTTGGAAGTAAGTATGAAGGTAAAGCACCCTTTAAATGTTTTAACTATAATAAGATTGGTCATATGGCTTCAAGATGCGCTGATAGACATGCTAGACTAAGAGAACAAGCTAGAAGGGCATACAAGCCTAATCCTGAATATCAGAGATACGGATTTAAAAAGAATAAGGACAAATCTTGTTATGTTGCTGATGAAGGAGTGACTGATGATTCTGATGAAGATCAGGCAGACAATGGATGGGTTTTTTTTGCTATAACAAAAGATCAACCGGCAACTATAGTGCAATCGGTAGAACAGGCCTTAACAGCTAAATTTGAAGCAAAGGATGAATGGATCATTGATTCTGGATGCTCACATCATATGACTGGAGACAAAGGTAAATTCTTGAACTTTCAAGAATATAATGGTGGTTTAGTAAGATTTGGAGATGACAAAGCTTGTCAAATCAAAGGTAAGGGTTCAATATCTCTTGATGGTAAGCCTAACACTGACAATGTCTACTATGTAGAAGGTTTAAAGCATAATCTTTTGAGTGCTGGTCAATTAGTTGAGAAAGGATTTCAGTTACAATTTAAGAATGGAAAATGCAAAATCATGAACAAAACTAGTTTAGAAATTGCAACCGATAAGAAAATCAAATGTTTGAGATCAAATCAAGGAGGTGAATTTACATCTAGTGAATTTAATACATTTTGTGAAGTGAATGGAATTAGAAGACAACTATCAGCACCTCAGACACCTCAGCAAAATGGAGTTGTTGAAAGGAAAAATAGAACCATCTTGGATGCAACCAGAAGTATGTTATTAGAAGCAAATCTACCACATGTATATTGGAGAGAAGCAGTAAGTACGGCGGTCTATACATTCAACAAAGTTCACATCAAAGGTGAAACCGGTAAGATCCCTCATGAACTATGGTTTGGTATTACTCCTACCCTTAAATATTTCAGAATATTTGGAAGCAAATGTTACATTAGAAGAGATGAGTATATTGGGAAATTTGACCCTAGAAGTGATGAAGGAATATTTCTTGGTTATTCATCTAAGAGCAAAGCATATAGATGTTTTAACAAAAGATTGCAGAAAATTGTTGAGAGTACAAATGTAAAGATTGATGAACAATTCAGAGGAACTTCAAGGTATATAGACTCTGAACTGGCAATAGAAATTCTAACAAATGAATCTACACTGAATCCACTGGTATGGAGTGAAGATCCAGTTACATCGGTATCATCTGAAAATTCCACTGTGACTAAGGAACAACAACAAACAAAGACACCCCGGTATGTAAGATTGAATCATTCTGAAGATCAGATAATTGGAAACAAATACAAAGGAGTTATGACAAGAGGAAGATTGGCAAATGAAGAGGTATGTCTTATTTCTCAAATTGAACCATCATCAATTAATAAGGCATGTGAACATAAATATTGGACTAAAGCTATGGAAGAAGAATTAGAGAAAATTGAGAAAAATAACACTTGGACATTAGTTCCCCGACCTAAAGATAAAAATGTAATTGGAACAAAATGGGTATTCAGAAATAAACTTAATGAAGATGGTAAGGTTATCATAAATAAAGAAAGACTAGTGTGTAAGGGATATTCTCAAAAGGAAGGAGTTGATTATAATGAAACCTTTGCACCGGTAGCTAGAATTGAGGCAGTTAGATTGTTTTTGGCCTTTTCAGCACATAAGAACTACAAAGTATATCAAATGGATATTAAATGTGCATTTCTGAATGGAGATCTTGAGGAGGAAGTTTACATTGAACAACCTAATAGATTTTATTTAACAGATGACAAAGATATGGTTTGCAGGTTAAAGAAAGCATTGTATGGATTGAAGCAAGCTCCAAGAGCTTGGTATGCAATATTGGATAAGTATCTTTTGAAAATTGGTTTTTCTAAAGGTAATGCTGACAGTAACTTATACTATAAAGTAACTAATGATGACATCTTGGCTATAGAAGTTTTTGTTGATGATATAGTATTTGGAGGAGAAGATGGATTGTGTAAAGACTTTTCTATCAAAATGCAACAAGAATTTGAAATGTCTATGATTGGTGAAATAAGATTCTTTTTAGGATTGCAGATTTCATAGACTGGCAAAGGTATATTCTTGAGTCAATCAAAATACTTAAAAGAGTTACTTAAGAAATTTGGAATGGAGAACTCTAAACCGGTAAGCACACCTATGACTACAAATGACAAACTATCTTTAAGAGATGAATCTACACCTGTTAATCCAACAAGATACAAATCTATGATAGGAGGTTTCCTGTATTTAACATCAACAAGACCTAATATTATGAATGCAGTGTATTGTTTCAAGATTTCAGAGTAATCCTAGAGAAAACCATGAATCAACAATAAAAAGGACTTTTCAGTACTTACAAGGCACTACAAATCTTGGATTATGGTATCCTAGAGATAAAAACTTTGACCTATGTGCATACACAGATGCAAATTGGGCAAGAGATGTGGATGATAGAAAAAGCACCACCAGCAGAGCATTCTTTCTTGGAAACAGATTAGTTTCTTGGTTGAGTAAGCAACAGAGTTGTACATCTTTATAAATAGCAAAATCAAAATATGTTGCAGCAGCAACTAACTGTACACAGGTACTTTGGCTTAAACAAATGTTGAAAGATTTAAAGGTAAAATGCAAGGAACCTATAACTATCTATTGTGATAACACAGAAGCAATTGATATATCTAAGAATCTGGTACTACATTCTAAAACAAAACATGTTTCTATCAAACTGAATTTTTTAAGGGAAAAATTTGAAGCAAAAGAAATAAAACTGGTTTATGTGAATACTAAAGAACAGCTTGAGATATTTTTACTAAACCTCTACCTAAGGAGACTTTTGAATATCTTAGGGAACAACTTGGGGTCATATTCCCATCGGTAGATACTTAGAAAGTCGATGTTCGTCATCAACCGACAGAATTAACAGAGATATATTTTTAACTCCGGCTTTGATGAGGAAACTACTTCTCAGGGGGAGTAGTTGGTATATTATAATTGGTTGGTATTTTGTATATGTATCTAACAATTGGTAACTTTGGCATTTGATGTCAAAGGGGGAGATATATCTATAGAAAAACAAAAACACATTATCTTTTGGGAAGAGATTGGTACAGAAAAACATAAGGAAACTTATGTTACTCTCAAGGGGAGAGATTGTTACTTTAGGGAGATTGCTGGCAATATTGCATTATAACAGACAATGAAAGATTGTTGCCATTTCATAAGGATATTGAGAAGGTTGTTGATGATTATGGATATAACTGATTAAAGATGTTTACTATCTTGATATTTTTATTTTGTCATTGATGTCAAGAAATTGATTCTCTAATTCAGTATGATGTTGCCATATCTTGAGAAGTATGATATGAAGATTATAAAGATGTCAGTAAAAGACACAGGAAAGAATATGATGAATAAGGGGATGAATAAGGTATTCAATGGGAAACTAGTACTGAGTCAGACAATGATGAGAT
Source organism: Cryptomeria japonica (assembly GCF_030272615.1). Classification (NCBI taxonomy): domain Eukaryota; kingdom Viridiplantae; phylum Streptophyta; class Pinopsida; order Cupressales; family Cupressaceae; genus Cryptomeria; species Cryptomeria japonica. Next base: position 245,806,412 of record NC_081411.1, on the reverse strand, counting down.
CATGATGTTTAGATTGTTTTAACATCATACATATGTTGTAAAATGTAAAGGTTAATACTATACTATGTTATCAAGCAAGGAACCTAGTCGGTAAACTCTAAGGTTATCGCTATCGGTTAATGAAGGCAGAATGTCTACTGAGTGAAGTTTAGTATTCACCGAGTTGTTACTGAGTTGTAACCGAGCTATAACAGAATGCATTAAATGTTTACATGTGTTATTCAATGAAGGAAGCTGATGAGCTAGAACTGATCAATGATTGGTGAGCCATGAATGAAGTTTGTTAACAAATCTAAGGCAATGAAAAGTTGGCATGAAGATCTACAGCTCAGATTGAACCACAATACCTTGGCACAACTTCCAAGACGGGTTAAAATGTTTTCAGATCAAAAGATGCATTGAACCTGGAAAATATTGAAGATCTGATGGCTATGATTGATCATGGGAAATGTGATCAAGGAGATTAAGCGGTTACCTAATTGTTTATAAATAGGGAACTGTTGATAAACAATGTATGCGAGCAAGTGTATGCACAGGGATGCTACATAGTGATTACCGAGCACAGAAGCTTGAAGACTTGTTTGAATAATAGAGTATAGAAGCCTAGTAGATAGACAAGATTAGTTTTATGTCTAGATTGTATTGAACAAATAAGAATCTGCTTTAGCATTTTAGATGTGAAGTTGCAGATAGATTTTATTACTATTATTTTGTGAAAGTGACAGAAAATCTCTTAACCGAGTCGACTTAACAGTCTTATTTGTAAAACCCTCTAGCAAGGTGACATTCTGATTGAGTGTTTGAAATCCTTTAACAAGGTCACTTTTAACAAGGTGAAGATCCTAACAGATATAAGGGAAATCCCTTAACCGGGTCACATCTAGCAATGTGTTTGTAATCTTTAATAGGATTTGCTTTTAACTGAGCATACTCTAGAAGAGTATATTTCTTAGTGGGTCCGAAATCCCATAGTGGTTTTTCCCTATTTTGGTTTCCACGTTAAATATGGTGTTATGAGGTTTATGATGTTCATATGCTTTTGAGTTTGCATGTTTAACAGTTTTGGTTATATTACTGAAATATATGTTACCGAGGTTGAATCTGATGTTTTTATGAAAGATTAATTTTGTATGATTCACCCCCTCCTCTCATCTTGTTGGCTATTGGATCTGTACTTATATTAAGTATCAGAACTATCAATTGGTATCAAAGCTTTGGACTCTAGAAGGAAAGTTTAAAGGAACTTGAGTTAAAGATCCAAAGATGTATAAGAGGGATGCACTGAAGGTGAACAAGTCAAGTTTCTCTACATGGCAGAAAAGGATGAAGCTACATCTATCAGGAGTTGGAGAATAAGTTGTATACTATCTAGAGAATGATTCTGTCACACCAAGAACCTATCCATTGAGTATGGAAGAGATAAAGGCAAAGAAAGAACATATTCAAGCAATGATTGAAATAACATTTGCATTGACCGATTCACAGTTTAATGATCTAGAAGGCTGCAATGATGCAAAGGCAATGTGGGATAAGCTCATATCAGTATATGGTGGAGATGAACATGTTTAAAGATCAAAAGTAGATAGTCTAAGAGGACAACTTGAATCTATGAGGATGAATGAAGGTGAGAACATAACTCAGTACAGTACAAGACTAAAGGAGATTGTCAATCAAATCAAAGGAACAGGTGGAACTATTGAAGAAAAGGATATAACAAGTAAGTTGTTAAGAACCCTTCTACTAGCTTATGCAATCCAAGTCTCTGCAATCAATAAATTGAGGTTTGTACCTAATATGTCAGTTTCTTTAGATGCTACTATTGGTAAGCTACATGCATTTGAGTTAAGTAATTTTGATAACAATGGATCTTCGGTAAATAAAGTTGAATCTGCATTTAGTTCTTTTCATCTTGATGAATCTAATTATTTCAATCAAAGAAAGTATGAGTACTCTGAAGGAGATCACAGTGGAGCAAGTGAAAGATTTCATAAGAACATGGAGGAAATACACAAATTATATGAGGAAATCAAAAAGAAAAAAGAGTTTGAAGCACTATTAGCCAAAAGGTTACCGAGAGGCAAAGGTAAGTATAAAGGAAAACTACCTTTAAAATGTTTCAATTGTGATAAAATAGGAAATATGGCTTCTAACTATCCTGACAAAGATTCTACTGAAAAGAGAGATTACCGAGATGATAGATAGAAAGATAATCATTACAGAGGACACTGAGACTTCAGAAGAAGAGATAGAAAGACATGCCTAATAGCTAATGAGGAATCCAACGATGATAAATCAAATGAGACTGATACAGAGGAAGTAGTTTATGTGGCTATCAAGGATGGATCAGATGAAGAAAGGTATGAAGAAAAAGCCCTAATATCTCACATAAACACTAATGATTCTTGGATTATAAATAGTGGATGCTCACATCATATGACAGAAAATAAACACAAGTTTGTTATATTAGAAGATTATGATGGAGGCTATGTTAGATTTGGTAATGATGCACCATGTTCGGTGAGAGGTAAAGGATCTATAACACTTCTTGATAATGCAAGACGCAATGATGTTTATTAGGTTGAAGGTTGAAGGTTTGAAGTACAATTTATTGAGTGTAGCACAGCTAAACAACACAGGTTACCGACTAGAATTTTAGAAGGGAATTGTCAAAGTTCATGACAAAAATGGAAAGTTAGCTGCTACCGGGACACAAACAAAAGAATGATGAAAATGGAATACTGATCTCAGCCATATTTGTTGATGATATTATATTTTGTGGAAATGACTCTTTATGTAAGAACTTTGGAAATGAAATGAGAAAAGAATTTGAGATGTCATTAATCGGTGAGATAAAGTATTTTATAGGTTTACAGATACTGCAAATGAAAAATGAGATTTTCATTACTCAATCCAAGAACATAAAGGAAATCTTGAAGAAATTTGGAATGGAGGATTCAAAACCAGTAAGTACTCCAATGACTACCAACTGCAAATTATCAAAGAATGATGAATCTGCATCTATTGATGAGACACTTTACCAATCCATGATTGGAAAGCTACAATATGTTGTTCACAGCAGACCAGATATAGCACATGCAGTAGGCATAGTTGCAAGATTCTCCACAGATCCTAAGGAAACACACATGACAGCAATCAAAAGAATTTTTAGATACTTGAAAGGCACAGAGGATTATAGCTTAGTATATTAGAAAGGAAATGATTTTGATTTAAAAGTTTATACTGATGCTGACTGGGCAGGCACCATTGATGACAGAAAAAGCACAAGTGGTGGAGCTTTCTTTTTAGGAGAAAGACTAGTGAGTTGGCTTAGCAAGAAACAAATATGTGTTTCACAGTCAACAACAGAAGCTGAGTACATTGTTGCAGCATTGAATTGTACCAACATTGCATGGATCAAACAACTATTGGAAGGTATAAATGAGAAAGTTACCGAGTCAGTAACTATATTCTATGACAATACTAGTGCCATTAATATTTCAAAGAATCTTGTTATGCACTCTAAGAGAAAGCACATATCTATCAAATACCATTATCTTAGAGAAGAAGCTCAAGAGAAGAAAGTGGTATTGGAGTATGTTAGCACAAAGGAACAAATAGCAGATATCTTCACCAAATCACTACAAAGGGACACTTTTGAATATCTTAGAAGTAAGTTAGGGGTCCTACTCCTATCTTCTACTCACTGACCGAGTTCGGTGAAAGCATCAATCTGATGACTCTAATAAATATCTTTTGGGAGTTGATGTTGATTTATACACTTTAGGATGTTTTCTAAAGGTGTACAGGAAATAATATAGGAAATATTACAGGGAACAGGTATTGAGGACAAATGCTTTGACCGAGACTCAGTTGATACACAACATCAGGAAATAACTTCTTACAAAAAGTAATTATGTTTTAGTTATTTACTTTTTGGAATTGTTGTCAAAGAGGGAGAAGACTAATATAGAGGAAGAAGACCCATCAGGGGAGAAGACTAAAAGAAAATCGAGCAGACTACAGATTGGAAAGACGACTGAAAACAAGAGAAGTCTAATGTATGGGGAAGAGCATTTCAGCATTTCAGAATCACAGCAATCCGAATCTTTTAAGGTCAAATCAATTGGTTTTTCCATCAATGCCAAAGGGGGAGATTGTTGGCATTTCATAAAGATATTGAGAAGGTTGTTGATGATTATGGATATAACTTATTAAATATGTTTACTGTCTTGATATTATTATTTTGTCATTGATGTCAAGAAATTGATTTTCTAATTCAGTATGATGTTGCCATATCTTGAAAAGTATGATATGAAGATTATAAAGATGTCGGTAAAAGACACAGGAAAGAATATGATGAATAAGGGGATGAATATGTTAGGATTCCCACAGATACTAAGAGGGGGGGTGAATCAGTATCTAACCAATGAGTAGTATTTCTTAAGTTAAAACATGCAGAACATAAAATAGCTGTATACCGATATGCAAGAATTAAAGCAATAAATAGAATCAAAAACATCCACATGAAAAGAACACCATAACACAAGATGTTTAATGAGGAAACCCGGTGTGGGAAAAACCTTGGTGGGATTTGTGACCCACAATATTCACTTACTGGCCAATAAGAGAATATTACTTATAATAGGGGCCTACACATGCAGGAAGGCCAACTGCCTAGAGCTCACTGCTTAATGAGAAGTCATGCTGACTTACAATGAGGATTATACTAATCCAAAGACTTGTACTACTTTACAATAGCATCTCCAATGCCAGATTTAGTACCAGTTCTAACTCTGTTCTTTACATATACCCTTGACCTATAATTCGCACATTAGGTCTGCCTAATAATTTTCTTTATGCTCGCTTACTTATACACTTAAATGTCTATAATGATCTCCTTTATATACAAGAGTCATTTTACAATTTGTCAAGTCAGCTTACAATAATAATCAAAATATTAGATATCAAAAATATTGTCGGCCTCTATGTCGGTATACATCTTTTCTTCTGTGCCAGTGTCGATGTCAGTGTAGAGTGATCTTGTTGATGTTGGTGCACTGTCTTGCTTGTGTAATGCTTTTCCGGTATGATGTCTTGTCGGTGCCATAGGATTGCAAGGTTGCCATCAATGAAAAAACCTTCAATCATACACAATGTCTCATTGGAGTGTCCATATGCCAACAATCTCCCCCTTTGGTATTGATGGCAACACTCATGAGAAATTTCAAAAAGTGTCCAAAATGTGTAGTCCAAAAAATTTACCAAAAATATGTTTACCAAAAATATGAAGGGCTCCCCCTAAGCATATGATTCCTGTCTTTGAACTTTCTCATCCTACTACTCCCCCTTTGGCATCAATGACAAAGGTTGTCAAGATGTTAGTAGAGTTTGTAGTTATATCTGTCCATATCCTCAACCTTGTAGTTGGGAAGTTATTATCTAAAAAAGATCGCCCAAAATTAAGTTTATACTATCCATAAACTTTTTGCTATCTTTTATTGTTGTCTCAGTCCTCTTCACAATACCAGTGAGATGCTGCAATTGTTCTGCCGGTGTTTTACTTCCCTGTGCTAATGCCTCTGAGATTTCCTTCCGTAGAGATGCTAGATAGTCCAATCTTGGACTCAGTTTAGATCTTAAGTGTTTTGCCTTGTTTATTATTGTCTCTCTCTCTCATTAATATGAGCAATTCTTCCTCAAAATTTGCTAACTTATCTTCAAAAATAGATAGTGAATCCAGTGAGTTGACAAAATTGTCTACAAGCTTGTTTATCTCTTCTTGTGTCTTGCTTATTTTCTTGTCAATATCTACAGTCAAGAGGTTTGTTTTGTATGTGTCTTTGTACAAGTTTTTATACTTTTTCAACAAACTACACAGTTCCGGTAGAACTGTGTCAAAGTCTCTATTACACTTCTTTATTTCTTCTTCAATGAATTTTTGTTTCTCCTTTTCTACCATATCCTTTACAAATTCTTCCTTTATTTTCTCAATATTTCTAGAAATGTATTTACATAATGTATCCAACTATCCTAAAGAATCTTTATTATCTATATTACAATCAGGAGCAATTATCTTCAAAATTGGTATTGAATCATCTATTGCTTTGTAAGCTTGTGAACTGTAGTCAGTTATTTTCTTAATGGATTCAAGTAATACCTCAGTCACATTTGTTGACTTTGATGATGACCCAACAAACTAAGTACCGGTGGAAGTGACCATGCTTGTATTGACCTCTAGCAGGTCAGTTTGTGTCTGCATTTCCTTTAGCACTGGTTTTCCTGCTTCATTGCTTACCGGTGGCATTGTTTCCTTGTGAGCCTGTTCCCAAGCCTTTAGCTCTGTCGGTTTCTCTGTTTGTGCCTCAAATTCCATCTTTTTCTCCGTATCCTCTACCGGTTGCTCTGTGTTTCCTATTACCAGAGGCTCTTTAGCCATATCTGATTTTTTAGTTGTATCTTTATCAACATTTACAGTGTATAGGACTTCAGGATTTGGATTGCTATCCTCTACATCCATGCTTTCAACTACCGGTTGGTTTTCAAGGGTTGTAATTTTTATAGGTGGAGGTAGGTTGTCTTTAACCTTTATGCTTGGAGGTCCACCAATTTTGCCTTTCCCTTTGTCCTTGTCCTTCTGATATACCTTAATAGGCTTGGGATTCCTATTTTCTTCTTGTTTTTCTTTTTCAACAAAAAATATGTCCCAACCATCTTCTGTTTCCTCTAAAACTTTTGTAACTCTTCCTGCCATTAGTGAAATATGCCGGTGTGCAGTGGAGAAAACTATCCGGTTTGCCTGAGCAATCAGATCATCAATTTCCTTTGGGGAGTTTGCCGGGTATACAGCAAGTAGTTTTTCTATTTTTATTTTCTTGTCTAATTCAATTACTCCTTGCCTTCTGGCCTCAAGTCTTTTGTATAAATCATCAGGAATTTTATTTATGACTTCCATCAAAAACTTTTTGAACATGTCCATATGTAGTATTACACTCTCCTCAACTTGCCCTTTTTCATCAGCAGATAGGGTATCATAAATTTTCTCCATGTTTTTCAGTTTTCCTTCCTCTGTGATCTCATTTAGCAAAATGTCTAGAGGTGCCAAGTTAGTTTTTGTCTTTTTCTTTTTCTTAGGAGTCAACTTCTTTTTAGGTGTGACCTTTCTAACCGAAGATCTCATAACTTGTTGCTTCTGCCTTGTCCTTCTAGGTGAAGGAGTGGTTGCCAGTGAGGGATCTCTTTTCCTAACAACTCTTTTAAAGGTTGTTGGCATGTCTCCTTCCAAAGAGGTACCTACCAGTGATAGATGAGCTTCAGGTTGTGGGGTTGCCAACTCACCTTCAGTTATGCCGATTTTCTTTAATACATCTTCCTTAATGGCTTTTGCTTGTCTAGATCCTTTTCTCACAAATGCCTCTACCTTCTTCACTCTTTTCTTGGAATGTATTTGTTTTTCTATTGTTTCAGCACTACCAAATACTTCCTCCTTAGGTTCATTGGGGGCTTCCAGAAGTGCTTTGGCATAAGTTTCAACTATGTGGTCATCTGTCTCATAGCCCATTTCTGTTACCCAGATTGTCCTTGGGATGACTGCTTCCATCCATATTTCATCCTTTTTAATAACAAAGCTTATATCATCTTTGTATTTATCTACAATTTTCTGAGATAACCTTGTCCTTTTCTTCATTTTTGTCTTTAGTGCTTGGAAAAAGTCATGAATGTTGTTTTCCTTGTTCTCACCCATGGTATTGAACAATTCTGTCAGTTGCTTTCCTACCGGTATGTCATATCCAAGTTCTTTTGTTATATGAAGCATTAGACATACTAACAGCTTTCCAAATCTGAAAGTTCCTTTCTTATCCTTCTTTATCTTTCCAAGGTTGTCTATCAGTTCATCCTTTAACCATTCACAGATGTCAATTCTTGCATTGTATGTTACCATATCATAAGCACTCTTAATGCATAAACTTGAAACTGAGTTAAGTCTATTGGCATGAGTGGCTTTGTAACCTAATATCATACTTAGGAATCTCACATTTGTATCCTTTACATTTTTAACCCTTAGAGATCTTTTATCAAATGTTGCACCTGTTAGGTATATGACTAAATCATTTGAAACCTTCTTGTTTTTGTCTGGTCTTCTACCGGTGGCCGGTAACCCTGTGACAGCCTTTACCGCTTCCTTGGTGATCTTATGAATTGCATCTAACCATAAAAATTCTCCATGAGCTCTACTTAACACTATCCTAATCACATCCTTAGGAAATTCAAGAATGCTAAGGATTTCTATGAATCCTAGGGTTTAAATGATTTTGTGTTCAGCTTTAACATTGCCGGTATCATCACATATCTCAGTTTTATACATGGTTTTGATTTCCTTGTCTCCTAACTCTTCAATATTGCAATGAATATACATTCTAGGGTCTTCAGCATATACAACACCTTTAGGGATTTGAGAAAATGCACCTAAGGTATCATCCTTCTTTGCTATTTCGGGGACCAACTGAAATACGGGCCTAGGTCTTTTAATTACTTCCACAACAGTAGGGTTCGCTATTTATTCAATTGCAGAGGTGGATGCCATGATAAAATACGTTTTTTCTATCTTGGATGGATGATTGCTTGGAGTGTGCTTGCTTCTTGCTCGAAATGCCTTAACTCAGAATCTTCGCGCTCTCTGAAAGTTTGAAATCATGATGAAATGAAATGGAGCCAAAACCTTATTTTATAAAGTCTTTTTTGCTATCTACCACATTAATTGTATGCCGGTTAAGTATTCACTTAACATTGTTTGCTGGTAATAAGTGATTTTCAACTTCTTATCTCTAACCGAGGGAATAATAGCACATGTGTCATTAGATTGTCAAACCCTCAAGAAAGTTTTCTTCAATTAGATAAAGAACTTCCTGCTGGTGGAGCACTGCTCTGTCCTAACGGTGAAGCATCACTCTGTCCTGCCGGTGAAGCATTAGTTGGTTCTACCGGTGGAGGAGTATTCCCAATATTTAGATCAGCTTTTCTAATCCATTGCTTTGAGAATTCTTGCTTAACCTCTTCAACTTTTTCTTTACCTTTCAAGCTAGCACTTTTTTTGTCTATCGGTGTGCCTTTACTTCTACAAAATTTAGCAATATGCCCAATCTTGTTACATGCATAACAAGTTACATTATTTTTCTGAATAGCTTTCCCATAACCTATGTCAGTTTGTGTTCTGCATTGATTAGATATATGTCCAAATCTTCCACAAATATAACATCTCACATTCATTCTGCAGTTTTCAGAGTTATGACCAACTTTGTTGCATTTGGAACATTGACCGGTGGGTGTATTGATATTCAGATAATTCCTAGATCTACATTCATTTGCCCTATGACCATATTTATTACAGTTAAAGCATTTTCCATTGAATTTATAAGCATTAGGTGGTCTTACCGGTTTGCTATGATCCTAAGTATTTGCAGTACTAGAGCTTTCTCCGACTTCAAAGTCAATTCCAGAAGTGTCACCTTTGGGTTTTTGATTCTTCAATAAGGTACCAAGTTCTTCTGAGCTTTTCTTGAATTTTTCTTTATGTTGATTTGCAGTTTCCAATCCCCTTTCCAAGATTTCTTTTTGTCTCATTAGTTCATTTGAGTCATTTTGAGTATGCATCAAATCTATCTTCAACATGTCATTTTCATAGCTAAGTCTTGTGTTCTCATTTGCTACATCACTTAGTCTTCTGGTCAATTCTTCTTCATTCTTCTTTCTCTCCTCAATCTCTTTGCAAAATCTCATAGTCATATCCTGCATTTCATTTTTTGTTGTCATGATCTCTTATTTTAGCTTGCTTATCATATCATTAAGTGACTCCTTTTCATTATTCTCATTTTGCAATTTTTCTCAAAGTTCTCTTATCTTATTTCTTGTAATAGTAAGATTTTCTTGAAGTGCCTGAATGATATCATGAGCTGCTCTTAAATCATCTTCTAATTTGATATTTTTCAACTTCTCTGCATCATAGTCAGTAAGAGCTCCTTCAAGTTGCTTCATCAGATTTTTCATCTTTACTGGTGTCAAGATCTTCCTCAAGTTGTTAGGCTTCTAAAAATAGAGGACCAGGCTCTGATACCAATTGTTAGGATTCCCATAGATACTGAGAGGGGGGGTGAATCAATATCTAACCGGTGAGTAGTATTTCTTAAGTTAAAACATGCAAAACATAAAATAGCAGTATACCGGTATGCAAGAATTAAAGCAATAAACAAAATCAGAAACATCCAAATGAAAAGAACACCATAACATAAGATGTTTAATGAGGAAACCCGATGTGGGAAAAACCTCAATGGGATTTGTAACCCACAATATTCACTTACTGGCCAATAAGAGAATATTACTTACAATAGGGGCCTACACATGCAGGAAGGCCAACTGCCTAGAGCTCACTGCTCAATGAGAAGTCACACTGACTTACAATGAGGATTATACTAATCCAAAGACTTGTATTGCTTTACAATAGCATCTCCAATACCAGATTCAGTACGGTTCTAACTCTGTTCTTTACATATACCCTTGACCTATAATTCGCACATTAGGTCTGCCTAATAATTTTCTTTATGCTCGCTTACACTTAAATGTCTACAATGATCTCCTTTATATACAAGAGTCATTTTACAATTTTCCAAGTCGGCTTACAATAATAATCAAAATATTACATATCAAAAATCCTGTCGGCCTCTATGCCGGTATACATCTTTTCTTCAGTGTCGGTGCCGGTGCCGATGTAGAGTGATCTTGTTGATGTCGGTGCACTACATTGCTTGTGTAATGCTTTGTCGGTATGATGTCTTGCCCGTGCCATAGGATTGCAAGGTTGCCATCAATGACAAAACCTTCAATCATACACAATGTCTCATTGGAGTGTCCATATGCCAACAAAATAAGGTATTCAATGGGCAACTAGTACCGAGTCAGAAAATGATGAGATCATGATGTTTAGATTGTTTTAACATCATACATATGTTGTAAAATGTAAAGGTTAATACTATACTATGTTATCAAGTAAGGAACCTAGTCGGTAAACCCTAAGGTTATCTCTATTGATTAATGAAGGTGGAATGTCTACCGAGTGAAGTTTAGTATTCACCAAGTTGTTACCGATTTGTAACTGAGCTATAACAGAATGCATTAAATGTTTACATGCATTATTCAATGAAGGAAGCTGATGAGATGGAACTGATCAATGATTGGTGAGCCGTGAATGAAGTTTGTTAATGAATCTAAGGCAATGAAAAGTCGGCATGAAGATCTATAGCTCAGATTGAATCGCAATACCCTAGCACAAGTTCCAAGACTAATATGCAAGTTCCAAGGCGAGGTAAACCATTTTCAGATCAAAAGATGCATTGAACCTGGACAAGATTGAAGATTTGATGGCTATGATTGATCATGGGAAATGTGACCAAGGAGATTAAGCGGTTACCTAATTGTTTATAAATAGGGAACTGTTGATAAACAATGTATGTGGGAAAGTGTATGCACAGGGATGCTACATAGTGATTACCGAGCACAGAAGCTTGAAGACCTGTTTGAATAACAGAGTATAGAAGCCCAGTAGATAAACAAGATTAGTTTTATGTCTAGATTGCATTGAACAAATAAGAATCTACTTTAGCATTTTAGATGTAAAGTTGCAGATAGATTTTATTACTATTATTTTGTGAAAGTGACAGAAAATCTCTTAACCGAGTGGACTTAACAGTCTTATTTGTAAAACCCTCTAGCAAGGTGACATTCTGATTGAGTGTTTGAAATCTTTTAACAAGGTCACTTCTAACAAGGTGAAGATCCTAACAGATCTAAGGGAAATCCCTTAACCGGGTCACATCTAGCAATGTGTTTGTAATCTTTAACAGGATTTGCTTTTAACCGAGCATACTCTAGAAGAGTATATTTCTTAGTGGGTCCGAAATCCCACAGTGGTTTTTCCGTATTTTGGTTTCCACGTTAAATCTGGTGATATGAAGTTTATGAAGTTCATATGCTTTTGAGTTTGCATGTTTAACAGTTTTGGTTATATTACTGAAATATATGTTACCGAGGTTGAATCTGATGTTTTTATGAAAGATTAAGTTTGTATGATTCATCCCCCCCCTCTCATCTTGTTGGCTATTGGATCTGTACTTATATTAAGTATCAGAACTATCAGAGATTGTTGTTTTTTTTACTTGGCATTTCTATTTTGGCACTTTGATGGTTTTTCCATCTTGTGTTGCCATCAATTCCAAAGGGGGATATTGTTGGTATTTTGGTATGGTTTTGTCATTGATGTCAACACCTACTAAAACTCTAGCACTTTGGAGAATCCAACTACATTCACCGGTAAGCAAGTGACTATTGCACAGTCACCGGTATATGGTACACCGAAAGGATATAATGATCACCGGCACTTGGAATGGCATGGAAGACACCTGGTAATATTGAAAACATCATGTGGACATCTTGTCTTGAAGAATTGGTTATTGACATATTCATATTTGTATATTTGCCTATTACCGGCAAATAGGTCTAGGGTTACACCAGCAGGTTTATCTTTTCTAGATCAGCATGGCATGCTATGGAGATGATTAATTATTGTTGTAAATGCATTAAGCCGACATATTGAATTGGTTATTGCATCGGATATTGTATTGTTTGTAAAATGATTTTATTGTAATATCTTGTAGAGCTGACCTACTAAAATTGGTCTTAGGTTATGGTATAAGTGTAAGGTCTTAATTGTAAGATTGAATGTGGAATGCGAAGAAGGTTTTGGTGAAGGTATATGCAAGATTAAGAAAAGATATACACGCAAACATCATTTGAAGGTGAAGCTAGGTTTTTGTGAAAGCATATCAGCATTACACCAGTACTGAATCCAACATATGAAGATGCTAATTTTAGCAGTACATTCTTATTGGATTTAACCATCCAATTGTAGTTAGTGTGACTCCCATTTGTGTTTGAGCAGTGAGCTCTAGGTGCTTGGCCTTTCTGCATGTGCGGACCCCCTTTATGTACACTTACTATCTGCAGTAGTATCATCTGATTGTGGGTAAGGTTTCCCACCGTGGGTTTTCCCCTTACAAGGTTTCCACGTACAAATATTGGTGTTATGTGTTGTGGATGACTTTGTCTTTTATTTTCATGCATTAATCTCTACTGGTATTTCATTTATCTGTTAATCTGTCCACCGGTATATCAGACTATCTCACCGGTACTAAGCAGTAAATTGTTTAAGTTGTTTTTGGTTTAAAATTATTAAACAACTGATTCACCCCCCCCCTCTCAGTTGTCCCCGGAACCTAACATGGATAAAATAGAAGTCTTAAATATGGCGTGCACTCTCTAACACATTCAAGGAATTTCACCCTTGGATGTTGTGTGGCAATTACTCCCTTTAGTGTGACTAATGTTGGTCACTGTGTGATGTGGGTTGGATGAGTTGTTTATTTTGCCTTGTGTTAATTTATGATTTATGCGATGTGTCATTGGGATTAATGTGTCATTTTGAGATGTCTTTACTTTTGGATGACCACTGAGTTCTTCTTTCTTTTATTTTTCCCTTGTGGTGGCACTTGTCACACTTAAATTTCTTGATTGATTTCGCCAGCAACTTTTCTTCTCTTTTAATTTAATGAATTGATTTGAGGATATCTCCTTTGACCTCCTCTTTTGTTGTCTGTGGTGGTCATTCTAAGTTTCGATGTATTGTTGGTCCATATCTTGAGCCAGTGTTGTCTCTATCATATTCATTCTGAACCGCTAATAGTGTGTGCAAGGGAGGACATCACAGAAAAGTGCACTAGACTAAGAAAACAATTAGATAATGTTGTTATTAGCTGAGTAAATGAAAAGTGTTAATAAGATGGAATTGCTTGGTAACTTTCTAAAGTTTATACTAGATAGAAGTGCCTTGGAATTGTGAAGTCTGAAATTATGAAATAGTTAAAGTGAAAAGTAGTTGTTGATTTCTTGCCTTCAAAATCTTTGTATACTCATAATGGATTAAGGATGTCTTTTGAATGATTTGATTGGATAAGGATTGCATCTAATGTTTGTATAAAGTGTAGCACAATATAAGCATGATGGAAATTAGGACATTTGAATGCCATGAAATTTGTTCTTTTAAATAAATAGGTTATTTATGCTTGGTTATTGTGTGAGATCTTGAATACATTTAATTTGAGGAATCTTATTTCTGAGAAATTTTCCCTCATTTAGGTTTATGACGTGATTTGTTTAATAATATAATAAGTGCATATGTGTAAGATATTATGTAAATGTATATATATCTCTCTCTCTATTTTCATGTAACTAGATGTTGAAGGAGTGTTACTAGGAATATTGGTGTGAAATATAGTGATTTCTTCTAATTGATGCTTAACTCAAAGACTAAAGTTATAGTTTTCTATTGCAAGTGTGGTTAAAATGAAGTTCCCTTGTAAATATTTTAATAGTTTAGTGTACATATCATAATTAACAGCAATTGGTGCTTCATCTACCTCTTGTGTAACATGTTTATTTCGAATAATTGAAGCATGAGGAGGAAATTTAGTTGTCATCATCTTTCTTGGAATTAGAAAATATTATAATATGTTTGTGTTAAAAGGAAGTTTTTGATTTATGTGTTCTAATTGTCACCCTAAATCAAACGAATTCTAGAAGTAAGTCGAGTCTAAGGGGGGGAGGATGTAGTGTCCACCCTCAACTTGACTTGTTTTGATTAGAGTTGACTTTTAATTCGTGTGTGATAGACATTATTGGGCATATGCTATTTCAGATAATTTATATGACGTTGGTACTATCATTATTGATCATGTGATTTATTAGTCACTATATGCTTATTATGTGATTGACTATCGAAATATTATATTGATCATGTGATTTTATGAGAATAAGTGTTGATGGATTTTAAATGCCTTACTATAATCATAAATTATACTAATCATGCACTTGATGATGTTTTTATGTACTAACCATATTTAATTATTATCTATGATGAGTTGTGTTGGCATTTTTGATGATTATGCTGTGATTGTCGTTAATGGACACACACTTGCTATGAGATCAATTTTTGAATGTATGAATTATGCTCAACCAGTATTTGTTCCAAACTGGTATTATGTTGTAGTTTTTCGACTATCGATGGTATGCAGAAAGTGTTTACCGATCTCAAGTAGTATGAAGACCCAAGAGGCATGAAGAGTTCAAACGGTTTGAGGATCTCAAGCGAAGCGGAGCAAAGGAGCCAGAAGCGGCAGTTATCATTCTCCCAGTCTTCATTTTTGACAACCGGTAATCTGTTTTATAATTGAACTGGTATTACTCTAAGTTACCAACCGGTAATACTCTATGATAAGTTACCAACCGGTATATTTTTGTGATGTTTTACCATCCACCAACACTTTGATGGTGATTTTGTGTCGTGTTACCAAATGTGTCTAGATACAATGAACCTAGGAACTTGCAATGTAATCTTATTGGACCAACATGAAAACAGATTCCTTTTAAGGACATCATGTCTAGGGTTTATGTGGGAGTGTAGCTGTTAGGTTTTTGGTGGTTGACGAAGTTCTTGTATGTGCGATCTTAACTGAGAAGATCAAGTCTGTGTGTTGTAACAGAGTGTGGATTTACTAAAGACTGAAGTAATGCTGAAATGCATTAGCAATGAGCTACCATGGATCTAATCAAGCAGACTATGCCATTTGCTAGATCATTCACTTGTTGATTACTCACATCTTTGACAAGTCAGAAACCCTTAACCGAGTAGGCCCAGAAAAGCCTTTGTAAATCCTCTAACAAGGTCATTCACATTGGTGGATCTGAAATCCTCTCATAAGGTATTCTTTAATCGGACTTATCTTCTAACAGAGATTGAGATTCCTAATAGGATCTGTTCTGGTAAAGAACATTGTATGACCTTAATCGGTCTGGTTACTATTTTGTAGATAGTTACTTGTGAGTTTCATCTCACTGTGGTTTTTCCCATTTGGGTTTCCACGTCAAAATCTCTTGTGTTATGGTGATTGTGCTTCTATGGGTGAATATCTTATTTGTTATTTGGTTTGCATGTGTGTTAACCGGTTTATTTGTGAAACTGTTTTACCGGTTTACTGCTAGACTGTTAAAGTGTTTAGGTACATTATTCTTTGGTATACTAATTCACCCCCCTCTTAGTATTCATCAATTGGTATCAAATCCAACCTTTCTATAAGTCTAACCACTTGGAAAGAGATATGGGGGAATACACTGTGAGGGAACTTACTCATCGGCTCACTCAGATTGAGAAAGCCTATGATGAACTTAAAGTCAAATATAAGGTCTCTCAGGCAAAAAGAAGAGAGCATGCTGAAAAACTAATGGAGCTAACTGAAAATAGTTCTTCTGACGGAGCAGACATGGAAGCCCTAGTTAAAGAAGTGGAAAAACTGAATGAATCCAATACCAACCTAAGAAAGGAGTTGAAAGGACTGACTATCCAAATGTGTCAAGAGCTTGAGAACTAGAGGAAAACTGAAGATCTGGTAAAAGACAAAGATCATGAGATCTCCAAGCTGAAGTAAGAAATCAATGTTCTCACCACTCATCTCCAAGAGAGTAAAGTGGAAAAAGAAGAAGTGCAAGGTGAAATAAACATGACTATTTTTGAGAATGCAACCTTGAAGGAATCTAATGCTACTATTTCCAAAGAACTCACTAAGTCAAAGGAAATACTTGCCAAATTCAATAAAAGCACTGTTAAGCTAGAGCAGAAGCTTGAATCAGCTAAACCGGTAAAGAATACCAATGGACTTGGTTTCTCTGACTATGAGGAAGGTGAGACCTCTGGAACAAAAGATGGAGCATCAAAGAAGCAACCAGCACCAAAGGATAAATGTAAGCGAAAGTTCAAACCTGTTTGCTTTAATTGTCTCAAGGAAGGACGTATTGCCAATGTATGTAGAAGTAAGGCTTATAATAATTCTCCATATTTTCTAAATGATAAGCCTAGACCCAATAGATTCAATGGTAATTGTTATGCATGCAACAAGTTTGGGCATAGAGCATTTGAATGCAGGTCTGTCATGCACAATACCGGAAGGTTTCCTCAAAAGAGTCAAGGAGTTTTTCCTGAACCCTCTGGGAACCAAAATCCAAACCGGTTTAATACCTATAATCATTGGTTAGGTAGTGGTGGCTATCAAGCGGCAACCAGAAGGAGAGAAAACTATTTGATTTGTCATGGTCATGGTCACACTGCTGCATCATGCAAAAGGAAGAATGGAAACATGAATAATGGACCTTGGAGATCACCTAGAATGATTTGATATTATTGCAACAAATCGGGTCATACAACAAGATACTGCAGAACTAGAAAGAATATATTGGATGATATACTGGTCACTCCAAAAGAAAAGATTGATGTTGAAACTGTTCAAGCGGATATGAAGAAAACCTAGAAGAAGAAGCCAGAAGAAGTGATACAAGAAGAACCGATTTCTGCACCTAGTGTGGAAGTCGCTGAACCAACAAACTAAGCATCAAAAAAGCTTAGGGGGAACAAACGGTAAAATGTTTCAAACCCCCGGCTTACATCGATAAAAGACCTCAACTGGTATGCGATACCCATTAGTTGGCAGAAGACCGGAAATGGTAAAAGGCAAATTAGGGTTTACGCCCTAATAGTGGAGCATTTATTATGGTAGGTGAAGAACTTGTTTAAAATAATTTTTTCACTTATCAGGTCTCGAGCGAAGAATTATTTTAAGCACTGAGCAAAGAAAAATGATTTGGATTGCAATTCAAAGAGTTTTTCAAAATATTGAAGAAGAATCAAAAGCAAACATCTGTTGGTGAAGTGTAGAACACAAAGCAGTACTTCAGCAACCAAAGGAGTGTGTGGTAAAGTAAAATTTGCGAGCCCTAAATTTCAATTTACGAAGGTACTTTTCAAATCTCTCTGTTTATCATGGCTTCCGCATCACACCCTAGCTCTAGTGCACCCATTGATTCAGTAGACTTCATTCAACGGAAGGCAAAATATAATGCCCTATCTCAAATACCCACTGGTGTCATAGTCGAGGAAGGCATTTTTTATTACATTGACTGTAAGATTGAAGATCTAGGATCTCTGGTGATCCATTCTCAATTGAGTTTGTTCTACGAGAAGGACAAGAAGATTAAACTAGAATTCAGCATTCTAGAAAAGAAGAAGCTTCACAATGCAATCTATTTCCTTGAAGAATTTTCAGATGATCACATCCGCATCATTCTGAGCAGAGTGCACGGTGATAAAATGTATTTAGATTGACACATGACATCACACCAAAAGCGATTCATGCCATCACCAGTTTCTGTAACATCGGTGAAGTGCCAGCCTTGAGGAAGATCAGCAAGATGGAAATGACCAAGCTCACCAGTTCTGTGAGCAACTCACGGGGAATGATTGTCAATTCCATCAAGGACGATCTAGTCAAATATGCATGTATGGTGATAAGATACCAGACATTCCATGCTAGCAGAATCAACTCTGTCTCTGTTACAGTAGTAAATGCTACCTACAAGATGATCATGGAAGATGCATCATTTGACTTATGCACCTGTATGCAAAGGCAACTTTTGGTGAACCTAAAGTCAATCAAACAAGACAATGCCTTGAGATTTAAGTTTGGAAAACTATTGGTTGGGTTGTTCTTCTACTTCCAAGGTTACTTTCTAGGAGTAGGTGATATTCAGTGGTCTGCTGACCAACCGGTTACAAAGCAAATCAAGGAAATCCTACAAGCGATTGGAACCGATTATCTTGAAGCTCTGAACAAATACTTTGATGAGTTCAGACACAAGATGAGCCAAAGAGTGAGAATATCAGGCAATATTGTCAAGAAATATGAAGATGACATATGCTTCACCATCAAAGTTGATGAGTGCATAATGGAGGCAGTTGAGCCAATTCAGGAAGAAGTGGAACCGATGGGAAATGAGGTAATATACGACATGTTAGATGGGTATGCCTATACCCTACTCGCCTCACCCCTTGATCCAAAGGCAAAGAGAACTGACACCTATTTAGAAAGGGTTACACTAGTTGAAGAACCCTCAGTAGAGAAGGGAAAGGCAGTGCCTTCAGTATCGGCATCGGTTACCATAGCAAGTCCCAAAGTGACCAAGAGGTCACCAGCAAAGAAGAAACCGGAAGTTGCACCCGCCAAAGTATTTGAGAGGAAGCGGAAGACAAAAAGCAACACACCAGACTCAGAGGACACTGTGTCTGAAGAAACGCCTAAGCAGACTAGGCAAACAAGGAAGAAGACAAAAACAAATAGCAATGAACTGGCAACATCTGCACCGGTAAATATTCGTTTCTCCTCTTATAAACCTTTGACACATTGTCAAAGGACTATCAAGAATCTTAGAAGAAAATTGCTTAGTGATTTAAAAGAATATTTTGATGATTTCAATGACACTAAGAAAGAGAAAGTAGAACAGGAAGTCATTCAATACTTATGTATTAATGACCGGTCACCCTCAAAAATTAGATCTGAGGTACCTGATTCTTTGTATAATTCTTTAGATAACAAATGGTGCATTTCCATATAAAAGGAAGAGGAAATAAGAGAGGAAGTGTTTGCACACTATTTTCCTAATGTGTCTAATTCTGAACTGTATGAAGTCATCTAAAAAATATAAGGGCCTCTTCTTCATGAGAAGAAGGAGACTCCTATTACTAGAAGGAAAAGTCTCGAAAGTGGTAAAAAATACCCACTCCCTTTCCCAATCCGCTCTAAGGTTGCATCAAATGGCTGAAGCCAATGAAAAGGCCGAGCAAGAACCGAAAATCAATCAACCGAATGAAGTATATGACAGTGAAGGAGAATCGGTTACTACTCAATTGGGCCCTATTGATGTTGATGCTTTGAACGATGAAAATGTTACTCTAGATGCACCAACTTCCTCTGATTTCCCTGTCATTTCTTTTCTTCTTTCATATTCAACTTCCTCTAGGAGAAACAAGAGGAAGAAAAGAGAAAACAGGTAGAAGAGGAAAAGAAGCAAAAGGAGAAGAGAAAGAGAAAAGAGGAAGAAAAGAGAAAAGAAGAGGAGAATAAGAGACAAGAGGAAGAGAAGAAGAAGAAGGAAGCAGAAAAGAAAGAAGAAAAGAAACGAAAGGAAGAAGAAAAGAGATGAGGAAGAGAAGAAGAAGAAGGAAGCAGAAAAGAAAGAAGAAGAGAAATGAAAGGAAGAAGAAAAGAGACAAGAGGAAGAGAAGAAGAAGAAGGAAGTAGAGCAGGAAAAAGAAAAGAAAAAGGAAGAGGAGAAGAGAAAGGAAGAGGAGAAGAAGAAGCAGTAAGAAGAAAAGAAGAACAAGGATGCAGATGAAGAGAAGCAGAAAGAAGAGGAGAAGCAGAAAGAAGAGAAAAGAAAGATGGAGGAAGAGGAGAAAAAGAAGGCAGAAGAGGACAAGAAAAGAGCTAAAGAGAAAGAGGAAGCGACACAGAGCGACTCCTATTACTAGAAGGAAAAGTCTCGAAAGTGGTAAAAAAACCCACTCCCTTTCCCAATCCGCTCTAAGGTTGCATCAAATGGCTGAAGCCAATGAAAAGGCCGAGCAAGAACCGAAAATCAATCAACCGAATGAAGTATATGACAGTGAAGGAGAATCGGTTACTACTCAATTGGGCCCTATTGATGTTGATGCTTTGAACGATGAAAATGTTACTCTAGATGCACCAACTTCCTCTGATTTCCCTGTCATTTCTTTTCTTCTTTCATATTCAACTTCCTCTAGGAGAAACAAGAGGAAGAAAAGAGAAAACAGGTAGAAGAGGAAAAGAAGCAAAAGGAGAAGAGAAAGAGAAAAGAGGAAGAAAAGAGAAAAGAAGAGGAGAATAAGAGACAAGAGGAAGAGAAGAAGAAGAAGGAAGCGGAAAAGAAAGAAGAAAAGAAACGAAAGGAAGAAGAAAAGAGATGAGGAAGAGAAGAAGAAGAAGGAAGCAGAAAAGAAAGAAGAAGAGAAATGAAAGGAAGAAGAAAAGAGACAAGAGGAAGAGAAGAAGAAGAAGGAAGTAGAGCAGGAAAAAGAAAAGAAAAAGGAAGAGGAGAAGAGAAAGGAAGAGGAGAAGAAGAAGCAGTAAGAAGAAAAGAAGAACAAGGATGCAGATGAAGAGAAGCAGAAAGAAGAGGAGAAGCAGAAAGAAGAGAAAAGAAAGATGGAGGAAGAGGAGAAAAAGAAGGCAGAAGAGGACAAGAAAAGAGCTAAAGAGAAAGAGGAAGCGACACAGAGCGACTCCTATTACTAGAAGGAAAAGTCTCGAAAGTGGTAAAAAATACCCACTCCCTTTCCCAATCCGCTCTAAGGTTGCATCAAATGGCTGAAGCCAATAAAAAGGCCGAGCAAGAACCGAAAATCAATCAACCGAATGAAGTATATGACAGTGAAGGAGAATCGGTTACTACTCAATTGGGCCCTATTGATGTTGATGCTTTGAACGATGAAAATGTTACTCTAGATGCACCAACTTCCTCTGATTTCCCTGTCATTTCTTTTCTTCTTTCATATTCAACTTCCTCTAGGAGAAACAAGAGGAAGAAAAGAGAAAACAGGTAGAAGAGGAAAAGAAGCAAAAGGAGAAGAGAAAGAGAAAAGAGGAAGAAAAGAGAAAAGAAGAGGAGAATAAGAGACAAGAGGAAGAGAAGAAGAAGAAGGAAGCGGAAAAGAAAGAAGAAAAGAAACGAAAGGAAGAAGAAAAGAGATGAGGAAGAGAAGAAGAAGAAGGAAGCAGAAAAGAAAGAAGAAGAGAAATGAAAGGAAGAAGAAAAGAGACAAGAGGAAGAGAAGAAGAAGAAGGAAGTAGAGCAGGAAAAAGAAAAGAAAAAGGAAGAGGAGAAGAGAAAGGAAGAGGAGAAGAA
This sequence comes from Cryptomeria japonica, assembly GCF_030272615.1. Taxonomy (NCBI): domain Eukaryota; kingdom Viridiplantae; phylum Streptophyta; class Pinopsida; order Cupressales; family Cupressaceae; genus Cryptomeria; species Cryptomeria japonica. The sequence goes on along the minus strand of NC_081411.1, from coordinate 245,784,506 downwards.
GAAGCAGTAAGAAGAAAAGAAGAACAAGGATGCAGATGAAGAGAAGCAGAAAGAAGAGGAGAAGCAGAAAGAAGAGAAAAGAAAGATGGAGGAAGAGGAGAAAAAGAAGGCAGAAGAGGACAAGAAAAGAGCTAAAGAGAAAGAGGAAGCGACACAGAGCGACTCCTATTACTAGAAGGAAAAGTCTCGAAAGTGGTAAAAAATACCCACTCCCTTTCCCAATCCGCTCTAAGGTTGCATCAAATGGCTGAAGCCAATAAAAAGGCCGAGAAAGAACCGAAAATCAATCAACCGAATGAAGTATATGACAGTGAAGGAGAATCGGTTACTACTCAATTGGGCCCTATTGATGTTGATGCTTTGAACGATGAAAATGTTACTCTAGATGCACCAACTTCCTCTGATTTCCCTGTCATTTCTTTTCTTCTTTCATATTCAACTTCCTCTAGGAGAAACAAGAGGAAGAAAAGAGAAAACAGGTAGAAGAGGAAAAGAAGCAAAAGGAGAAGAGAAAGAGAAAAGAGGAAGAAAAGAGAAAAGAAGAGGAGAATAAGAGACAAGAGGAAGAGAAGAAGAAGAAGGAAGCGGAAAAGAAAGAAGAAAAGAAACGAAAGGAAGAAGAAAAGAGATGAGGAAGAGAAGAAGAAGAAGGAAGCAGAAAAGAAAGAAGAAGAGAAATGAAAGGAAGAAGAAAAGAGACAAGAGGAAGAGAAGAAGAAGAAGGAAGTAGAGCAGGAAAAAGAAAAGAAAAAGGAAGAGGAGAAGAGAAAGGAAGAGGAGAAGAAGAAGCAGTAAGAAGAAAAGAAGAACAAGGATGCAGATGAAGAGAAGCAGAAAGAAGAGGAGAAGCAGAAAGAAGAGAAAAGAAAGATGGAGGAAGAGGAGAAAAAGAAGGCAGAAGAGGACAAGAAAAGAGCTAAAGAGAAAGAGGAAGCGACACAGAGCGACTCCTATTACTAGAAGGAAAAGTCTCGAAAGTGGTAAAAAATACCCACTCCCTTTCCCAATCCGCTCTAAGGTTGCATCAAATGGCTGAAGCCAATAAAAAGGCCGAGCAAGAACCGAAAATCAATCAACCGAATGAAGTATATGACAGTGAAGGAGAATCGGTTACTACTCAATTGGGCCCTATTGATGTTGATGCTTTGAACGATGAAAATGTTACTCTAGATGCACCAACTTCCTCTGATTTCCCTGTCATTTCTTTTCTTCTTTCATATTCAACTTCCTCTAGGAGAAACAAGAGGAAGAAAAGAGAAAACAGGTAGAAGAGGAAAAGAAGCAAAAGGAGAAGAGAAAGAGAAAAGAGGAAGAAAAGAGAAAAGAAGAGGAGAATAAGAGACAAGAGGAAGAGAAGAAGAAGAAGGAAGCGGAAAAGAAAGAAGAAAAGAAACGAAAGGAAGAAGAAAAGAGATGAGGAAGAGAAGAAGAAGAAGGAAGCAGAAAAGAAAGAAGAAGAGAAATGAAAGGAAGAAGAAAAGAGACAAGAGGAAGAGAAGAAGAAGAAGGAAGTAGAGCAGGAAAAAGAAAAGAAAAAGGAAGAGGAGAAGAGAAAGGAAGAGGAGAAGAAGAAGCAGTAAGAAGAAAAGAAGAACAAGGATGCAGATGAAGAGAAGCAGAAAGAAGAGGAGAAGCAGAAAGAAGAGAAAAGAAAGATGGAGGAAGAGGAGAAAAAGAAGGCAGAAGAGGACAAGAAAAGAGCTAAAGAGAAAGAGGAAGCGACACAGAGCGACTCCTATTACTAGAAGGAAAAGTCTCGAAAGTGGTAAAAAATACCCACTCCCTTTCCCAATCCGCTCTAAGGTTGCATCAAATGGCTGAAGCCAATAAAAAGGCCGAGCAAGAACCGAAAATCAATCAACCGAATGAAGTATATGACAGTGAAGGAGAATCGGTTACTACTCAATTGGGCCCTATTGATGTTGATGCTTTGAACGATGAAAATGTTACTCTAGATGCACCAACTTCCTCTGATTTCCCTGTCATTTCTTTTCTTCTTTCATATTCAACTTCCTCTAGGAGAAACAAGAGGAAGAAAAGAGAAAACAGGTAGAAGAGGAAAAGAAGCAAAAGGAGAAGAGAAAGAGAAAAGAGGAAGAAAAGAGAAAAGAAGAGGAGAATAAGAGACAAGAGGAAGAGAAGAAGAAGAAGGAAGCGGAAAAGAAAGAAGAAAAGAAACGAAAGGAAGAAGAAAAGAGATGAGGAAGAGAAGAAGAAGAAGGAAGCAGAAAAGAAAGAAGAAGAGAAATGAAAGGAAGAAGAAAAGAGACAAGAGGAAGAGAAGAAGAAGAAGGAAGTAGAGCAGGAAAAAGAAAAGAAAAAGGAAGAGGAGAAGAGAAAGGAAGAGGAGAAGAAGAAGCAGTAAGAAGAAAAGAAGAACAAGGATGCAGATGAAGAGAAGCAGAAAGAAGAGGAGAAGCAGAAAGAAGAGAAAAGAAAGATGGAGGAAGAGGAGAAAAAGAAGGCAGAAGAGGACAAGAAAAGAGCTAAAGAGAAAGAGGAAGCGACACAGAGCGACTCCTATTACTAGAAGGAAAAGTCTCGAAAGTGGTAAAAAATACCCACTCCCTTTCCCAATCCGCTCTAAGGTTGCATCAAATGGCTGAAGCCAATAAAAAGGCCGAGCAAGAACCGAAAATCAATCAACCGAATGAAGTATATGACAGTGAAGGAGAATCGGTTACTACTCAATTGGGCCCTATTGATGTTGATGCTTTGAACGATGAAAATGTTACTCTAGATGCACCAACTTCCTCTGATTTCCCTGTCATTTCTTTTCTTCTTTCATATTCAACTTCCTCTAGGAGAAACAAGAGGAAGAAAAGAGAAAACAGGTAGAAGAGGAAAAGAAGCAAAAGGAGAAGAGAAAGAGAAAAGAGGAAGAAAAGAGAAAAGAAGAGGAGAATAAGAGACAAGAGGAAGAGAAGAAGAAGAAGGAAGCGGAAAAGAAAGAAGAAAAGAAACGAAAGGAAGAAGAAAAGAGATGAGGAAGAGAAGAAGAAGAAGGAAGCAGAAAAGAAAGAAGAAGAGAAATGAAAGGAAGAAGAAAAGAGACAAGAGGAAGAGAAGAAGAAGAAGGAAGTAGAGCAGGAAAAAGAAAAGAAAAAGGAAGAGGAGAAGAGAAAGGAAGAGGAGAAGAAGAAGCAGTAAGAAGAAAAGAAGAACAAGGATGCAGATGAAGAGAAGCAGAAAGAAGAGAAAAGAAAGATGGAGGAAGAGGAGAAAAAGAAGGCAGAAGAGGACAAGAAAAGAGCTAAAGAGAAAGAGGAAGCGACACAGAGCGACTCCTATTACTAGAAGGAAAAGTCTCGAAAGTGGTAAAAAATACCCACTCCCTTTCCCAATCCGCTCTAAGGTTGCATCAAATGGCTGAAGCCAATAAAAAGGCCGAGCAAGAACCGAAAATCAATCAACCGAATGAAGTATATGACAGTGAAGGAGAATCGGTTACTACTCAATTGGGCCCTATTGATGTTGATGCTTTGAACGATGAAAATGTTACTCTAGATGCACCAACTTCCTCTGATTTCCCTGTCATTTCTTTTCTTCTTTCATATTCAACTTCCTCTAGGAGAAACAAGAGGAAGAAAAGAGAAAACAGGTAGAAGAGGAAAAGAAGCAAAAGGAGAAGAGAAAGAGAAAAGAGGAAGAAAAGAGAAAAGAAGAGGAGAATAAGAGACAAGAGGAAGAGAAGAAGAAGAAGGAAGCGGAAAAGAAAGAAGAAAAGAAACGAAAGGAAGAAGAAAAGAGATGAGGAAGAGAAGAAGAAGAAGGAAGCAGAAAAGAAAGAAGAAGAGAAATGAAAGGAAGAAGAAAAGAGACAAGAGGAAGAGAAGAAGAAGAAGGAAGTAGAGCAGGAAAAAGAAAAGAAAAAGGAAGAGGAGAAGAGAAAGGAAGAGGAGAAGAAGAAGCAGTAAGAAGAAAAGAAGAACAAGGATGCAGATGAAGAGAAGCAGAAAGAAGAGGAGAAGCAGAAAGAAGAGAAAAGAAAGATGGAGGAAGAGGAGAAAAAGAAGGCAGAAGAGGACAAGAAAAGAGCTAAAGAGAAAGAGGAAGCGACACAGAGCGACTCCTATTACTAGAAGGAAAAGTCTCGAAAGTGGTAAAAAATACCCACTCCCTTTCCCAATCCGCTCTAAGGTTGCATCAAATGGCTGAAGCCAATAAAAAGGCCGAGCAAGAACCGAAAATCAATCAACCGAATGAAGTATATGACAGTGAAGGAGAATCGGTTACTACTCAATTGGGCCCTATTGATGTTGATGCTTTGAACGATGAAAATGTTACTCTAGATGCACCAACTTCCTCTGATTTCCCTGTCATTTCTTTTCTTCTTTCATATTCAACTTCCTCTAGGAGAAACAAGAGGAAGAAAAGAGAAAACAGGTAGAAGAGGAAAAGAAGCAAAAGGAGAAGAGAAAGAGAAAAGAGGAAGAAAAGAGAAAAGAAGAGGAGAATAAGAGACAAGAGGAAGAGAAGAAGAAGAAGGAAGCGGAAAAGAAAGAAGAAAAGAAACGAAAGGAAGAAGAAAAGAGATGAGGAAGAGAAGAAGAAGAAGGAAGCAGAAAAGAAAGAAGAAGAGAAATGAAAGGAAGAAGAAAAGAGACAAGAGGAAGAGAAGAAGAAGAAGGAAGTAGAGCAGGAAAAAGAAAAGAAAAAGGAAGAGGAGAAGAGAAAGGAAGAGGAGAAGAAGAAGCAGTAAGAAGAAAAGAAGAACAAGGATGCAGATGAAGAGAAGCAGAAAGAAGAGGAGAAGCAGAAAGAAGAGAAAAGAAAGATGGAGGAAGAGGAGAAAAAGAAGGCAGAAGAGGACAAGAAAAGAGCTAAAGAGAAAGAGGAAGCGACACAGAGCGACTCCTATTACTAGAAGGAAAAGTCTCGAAAGTGGTAAAAAATACCCACTCCCTTTCCCAATCCGCTCTAAGGTTGCATCAAATGGCTGAAGCCAATAAAAAGGCCGAGCAAGAACCGAAAATCAATCAACCGAATGAAGTATATGACAGTGAAGGAGAATCGGTTACTACTCAATTGGGCCCTATTGATGTTGATGCTTTGAACGATGAAAATGTTACTCTAGATGCACCAACTTCCTCTGATTTCCCTGTCATTTCTTTTCTTCTTTCATATTCAACTTCCTCTAGGAGAAACAAGAGGAAGAAAAGAGAAAACAGGTAGAAGAGGAAAAGAAGCAAAAGGAGAAGAGAAAGAGAAAAGAGGAAGAAAAGAGAAAAGAAGAGGAGAATAAGAGACAAGAGGAAGAGAAGAAGAAGAAGGAAGCGGAAAAGAAAGAAGAAAAGAAACGAAAGGAAGAAGAAAAGAGATGAGGAAGAGAAGAAGAAGAAGGAAGCAGAAAAGAAAGAAGAAGAGAAATGAAAGGAAGAAGAAAAGAGACAAGAGGAAGAGAAGAAGAAGAAGGAAGTAGAGCAGGAAAAAGAAAAGAAAAAGGAAGAGGAGAAGAGAAAGGAAGAGGAGAAGAAGAAGCAGTAAGAAGAAAAGAAGAACAAGGATGCAGATGAAGAGAAGCAGAAAGAAGAGGAGAAGCAGAAAGAAGAGAAAAGAAAGATGGAGGAAGAGGAGAAAAAGAAGGCAGAAGAGGACAAGAAAAGAGCTAAAGAGAAAGAGGAAGCGACACAGAGCGACTCCTATTACTAGAAGGAAAAGTCTCGAAAGTGGTAAAAAATACCCACTCCCTTTCCCAATCCGCTCTAAGGTTGCATCAAATGGCTGAAGCCAATAAAAAGGCCGAGCAAGAACCGAAAATCAATCAACCGAATGAAGTATATGACAGTGAAGGAGAATCGGTTACTACTCAATTGGGCCCTATTGATGTTGATGCTTTGAACGATGAAAATGTTACTCTAGATGCACCAACTTCCTCTGATTTCCCTGTCATTTCTTTTCTTCTTTCATATTCAACTTCCTCTAGGAGAAACAAGAGGAAGAAAAGAGAAAACAGGTAGAAGAGGAAAAGAAGCAAAAGGAGAAGAGAAAGAGAAAAGAGGAAGAAAAGAGAAAAGAAGAGGAGAATAAGAGACAAGAGGAAGAGAAGAAGAAGAAGGAAGCGGAAAAGAAAGAAGAAAAGAAACGAAAGGAAGAAGAAAAGAGATGAGGAAGAGAAGAAGAAGAAGGAAGCAGAAAAGAAAGAAGAAGAGAAATGAAAGGAAGAAGAAAAGAGACAAGAGGAAGAGAAGAAGAAGAAGGAAGTAGAGCAGGAAAAAGAAAAGAAAAAGGAAGAGGAGAAGAGAAAGGAAGAGGAGAAGAAGAAGCAGTAAGAAGAAAAGAAGAACAAGGATGCAGATGAAGAGAAGCAGAAAGAAGAGAAAAGAAAGATGGAGGAAGAGGAGAAAAAGAAGGCAGAAGAGGACAAGAAAAGAGCTAAAGAGAAAGAGGAAGCGACACAGAGCGACTCCTATTACTAGAAGGAAAAGTCTCGAAAGTGGTAAAAAATACCCACTCCCTTTCCCAATCCGCTCTAAGGTTGCATCAAATGGCTGAAGCCAATAAAAAGGCCGAGCAAGAACCGAAAATCAATCAACCGAATGAAGTATATGACAGTGAAGGAGAATCGGTTACTACTCAATTGGGCCCTATTGATGTTGATGCTTTGAACGATGAAAATGTTACTCTAGATGCACCAACTTCCTCTGATTTCCCTGTCATTTCTTTTCTTCTTTCATATTCAACTTCCTCTAGGAGAAACAAGAGGAAGAAAAGAGAAAACAGGTAGAAGAGGAAAAGAAGCAAAAGGAGAAGAGAAAGAGAAAAGAGGAAGAAAAGAGAAAAGAAGAGGAGAATAAGAGACAAGAGGAAGAGAAGAAGAAGAAGGAAGCGGAAAAGAAAGAAGAAAAGAAACGAAAGGAAGAAGAAAAGAGATGAGGAAGAGAAGAAGAAGAAGGAAGCAGAAAAGAAAGAAGAAGAGAAATGAAAGGAAGAAGAAAAGAGACAAGAGGAAGAGAAGAAGAAGAAGGAAGTAGAGCAGGAAAAAGAAAAGAAAAAGGAAGAGGAGAAGAGAAAGGAAGAGGAGAAGAAGAAGCAGTAAGAAGAAAAGAAGAACAAGGATGCAGATGAAGAGAAGCAGAAAGAAGAGGAGAAGCAGAAAGAAGAGAAAAGAAAGATGGAGGAAGAGGAGAAAAAGAAGGCAGAAGAGGACAAGAAAAGAGCTAAAGAGAAAGAGGAAGCGACACAGAGCGACTCCTATTACTAGAAGGAAAAGTCTCGAAAGTGGTAAAAAATACCCACTCCCTTTCCCAATCCGCTCTAAGGTTGCATCAAATGGCTGAAGCCAATAAAAAGGCCGAGCAAGAACCGAAAATCAATCAACCGAATGAAGTATATGACAGTGAAGGAGAATCGGTTACTACTCAATTGGGCCCTATTGATGTTGATGCTTTGAACGATGAAAATGTTACTCTAGATGCACCAACTTCCTCTGATTTCCCTGTCATTTCTTTTCTTCTTTCATATTCAACTTCCTCTAGGAGAAACAAGAGGAAGAAAAGAGAAAACAGGTAGAAGAGGAAAAGAAGCAAAAGGAGAAGAGAAAGAGAAAAGAGGAAGAAAAGAGAAAAGAAGAGGAGAATAAGAGACAAGAGGAAGAGAAGAAGAAGAAGGAAGCGGAAAAGAAAGAAGAAAAGAAACGAAAGGAAGAAGAAAAGAGATGAGGAAGAGAAGAAGAAGAAGGAAGCAGAAAAGAAAGAAGAAGAGAAATGAAAGGAAGAAGAAAAGAGACAAGAGGAAGAGAAGAAGAAGAAGGAAGTAGAGCAGGAAAAAGAAAAGAAAAAGGAAGAGGAGAAGAGAAAGGAAGAGGAGAAGAAGAAGCAGTAAGAAGAAAAGAAGAACAAGGATGCAAATGAAGAGAAGCAGAAAGAAGAGGAGAAGCAGAAAGAAGAGAAAAGAAAGATGGAGGAAGAGGAGAAAAAGAAGGCAGAAGAGGACAAGAAAAGAGCTAAAGAGAAAGAGGAAGCGACACAGAGCGCTCAGTTGGAGACCCTAAAGGCAACCGATAGTCAAGTCAAATTGGCTGACATTACCAGTCTCATTGACCTCCAGTCCGCAAATGAATCAGAGTTGCTGCAGAGCATTAAGGTTTCTCAAGAACGCCTGGAAGTGATAAGGAGGAAGAAGGAGCAAGACGTGATCCAAGCTACAGTGGACACTCTTATCAGTTTGATACCTGGTACCAACCTCCCTAGTACCGATTCCTCTCTTGCCCAATTGAAGCTCCTATGCATAGTTGTAGAAGACCAAGTGTAAAGCCTGGAAGAAGTTGTTGAAGCCAGTGCACAAAAGAAGCATCAAAAGGCTCTAAACACTGCCTTTGTGAATAATTGAATGAGCTTCGGTTAGAACTTTAGAAGGCACAGAAAAACATCAAGGATGTTCTGGATGAAGGGAATCTGCTACTCAGCAAGATAAGCTAACCCCAATTATTCTGTGATGATGTGCTTACTCAGAAAGACAAACTGCAATCTGATATGCAGTCCTTCATAAGCACCTTCAAGACTCCCTATGATTCCTTCACCACATATGGACAAACCGTTCACCGGTTTCAAATCCAGTCTGCAAGGATAGAGGCAGAGATAAGCAACCGGACACGAAATTTGCAGGAACGTCAACTGGTCCTACTATCAAGACTGCAAATTCTCCAGAAATGCTATCTCAATCTGAATGCCCTAACAGTCACTCAAGAGATGAGTACCTTGGATGCCATGGAAAAGCAGGTCTATAAGATGCAAATGGAGAATGAGGTTGCTACCTCATTGCTTGAGTCATGGTCTGTATCCATGAAGCAATTTATGTAGGACTTTAAATCTATTTTTGACAAATTTCACTCTTTATTGTCATAAACACTTATTATTTTAATGTTAGTGGAACAAGGGTTATTCAGCTATTTTTTGTCATTGTTGGCAAAGGGGGAGAAGTATTTATAAAATTTTGATGCATTCTATGTATACTTTCATGTTTATCTCTGTAAGGGAGTAATATACATTGTATTTTCTGCAAAAGGAATAGTGTATATGCTTAGCGGGAGTAATTTTGATTATGGCATAATTTTGTTGTAAAACACTTAGATGTCAAAAAAAAAAATTCTAATTGTTGCCATCAATGCCAAAGGGGGAGATTGTTGGCATTTTTTATGATTATGTTGTGATTGTCATTGATGGACACACTTGCTATGAGATCAATTTTTGAATGTATGAATTATGCTCAGCTAGTATTTGTTCCAAACCGGTATTATGTTGTAGTCTTTAGACTATCGATGGTATGCAGAAAGTGTTTACCGATCTCAAGTAGTATGAAGACCCAAGAGGCATGAAGAGTTCAAACGGTTTGAGGATCTCAAGCGAAGCGGAGCAAAGGAGCCAGAAGCGGCAGTTATCATTTTCCCAGTCTTCATTTTTGACAACCGGTAATCTGTTTTATAATTGAACTGGTATTACTCTGAGTTACCAACTGGTAACCGGTAAAGTTGTATAAACCTGTAATACTCTGTGATGAGTTACCAACCGGTATATTTTTGTGATGACTTACCATCTACCGACACTTTGACGGTGATTTTGTGTCGTGTTACCAAATGTGTCTAGATACAATGAACCTAGGAACTTGCAATGTAATCTTATTGGACCAACATGAAAACAGATTCCTTTTAAGGACATCATGTCTAGGGTTTATGTGGGAGTGTAGCTATTAGGTTTTTGGTGGTTGACGAAGTTCTTGTATGTGCGATATTAACTGAGAAGATCAAGTCTATGTGTTGTAACAGAGTGTGGATTTATTGAAAACTGAAGTAATGCTGAAATGCATTAGCAATGAGCTACCATGGATCTAATCAAGCAGACTATGCCATTTGCTAGATCATTCACTTGTTGATTACTCACATCTTTGACAAGTCAGAAACCCTTAACCAGGTAGGCCCAGAAAAGCCTTTGTAAATCCTCTAACAAGGTCATTCACATCTATGGATCTGAATCCTCTCACAAGGTAGTCTTTAATCGGACTTATCTCCTAACAGAGATTGAGCTTCCTAATAGGATCTATTTTGGTAAAGAACATTGAATGACCTTAACTGGTCTGACCTTAACCGGTCTGGTTACTATTCTGCAGATAGTTACTTGTGAGTTTCATCTCATTGTGTTTTTTCCCATTTGGGTTTCCACGTCAAAATCTCTTATGTTGTGGTGATTGTGCTTCTATGGGTGAATGTCTTATTTGCTATTTGGTTTGCATGTATGTTAACCAGTTTATTTGTGAAACTGTTTTACCGGTTTATTGCTAGACTATTAAAGTGTTTAAGTATAGTATTCTTTGGTATACTAATTCACCCCCCCCTCTTAGTATTCATCAAGTTGATCTTATGGTGTGTTTGATTGTTGTATGATTGTCTTCAGGATAGAGACAATTCCACATTACTCATTGCGAGCAGGATGTGTCATTGTGAATCTCTAACCCTTGCCTGTTATAATATATATATATGCATATGTCGTATTGTTGCTTTGTGGATGCAGGATTTGCAGGTACCAGACACTGACTCCACCTGGCTCCACAGGTCCGAGCATGTCTTTAAATCCCAATGACATGTGGTTCAAAGTTGGCATAAGTTCCCCTTACATACTCTAGGTCTAAGTTGTTCACTGTGAGTCGTCAGCGTCTTGGTGCAATTCGCCATGTCAGTTAGTAAGCTTGATTTCTTCTGTGTTGTGAGTATGTTAGTATTGCCTGGTTAATCCTGTTATGTTGAGGCTGATTGATTATTGATGTGAGATTAAATAGTTAATAATGTTTATTTTGATTATTTTGATTAATAACGATTTCATTATTTGATCATCTAATGTTTAAATTAATTTATTGGATTCTTGCCTTTTGGGCATTTAATTACTTAATATTTAATATTTATTTATTTTAGTGATGATTTAATATTTATTGTTTAGCTTATGTTGTGGTTTTATATTTATTTGTGATTTGATCTTTTATTAGTATTTAACTGTTTATTTATTTATTTAATTGTCTATGGTTTAATATTTATTTGGTATTTAATGTTTAATTAGTTCTTTAATTCATTTATGAGCCTTTGGTTTATTTAATTTAATTTCTCCATTTGATTTATTTAATTGTGGCTCATGTTTTATTTATTAGTTGACTTTTATATTAAGTGGGTTGTATAAATACACTTTAGAATAAAATAATAAAACATTTCCACCTAGTTGTAAAAGCATGATTTATATTTACCTTACCTACCCTCTTCTTTTATTAGTTGAATTTGGAAAGGGAGGTAAAATTATATTATATGATGGGTTTGGTAAAATATATTATAGATTGGAATATTTTAATTGGTCAAGATTGAGGCTAGGGTTTTTGGTTAATGTTTGTCTTTTTATTTTCTTTCCCGTGAAGTTTCCGGGGTTGGCTCTCCTCTGGGAATATTTTTCTCTAGCAAATTTTCTTCTTGTCTTTGGATTTCTTCTTTCTTGGTTTTGGGTGGAGCTTGGATTGGATTTGGTTTAGCTAGTGGGAGCTCTTCTTTTGCTTCAATCCATTACTTCAAAGTTGCATGTTGGAGTTCTTCACTTTGTATTTTGGTTGCAATGGCTTCTATGTGTATTCATTGTGTCTGCATTGTTTTGGATATTGGGTTGAAATAATATTATATGCTATAGTTTTATAATTGTTGAAAGGAAATATTTGGGGAGAACTTTATATTATTTGTGTTTTGTATAGTTGCTGGAAAATGTGTATTTGGTATTTCCTGTGTATGTCATTCTTGGTTCTGTGAAAACTCTTGTGAAGATATTTGATAAAATCTTGATCTATAGTTTGAGATATTTTATTGTGTTTATACCCAAGTATTCCTTATTTCTGGGCGTCTCTATTCATATGTTTTTCGTGGCTTTTTGTAAAGTCTAGATTTTATCATTTTACCCGAAAGTTTCTGACATTTCCGTGTCTTGCAAAAGCATTGTCTTTTTTTTTGGCAGAAACGTTTTTTTTTGTTTTTTGGCAGAAACGTTGTCTTTTGTTTTTCGGTAGAAACATTGTCTTTTGTTTTTCGGCAGAAGCGTTGTCTTTCTTTTGGCAGAAGCATTGTTCTTCTCGGCAGAAGCACTGTCTTTTTCGGTAGAAACTCTATCTTTGTTTTCGGCATAAGCATTGTCTTTTTAGCAGAAACGTTGTCCTTTTGGCAGAAGCACTGTCCTACTAGGCAAAAATGCTAACCTACTTGTGTGTTGTATTTTGTGAGTTTTTGGTCATTTCTGAAGTATTTTCCTGAATGGATTATTTTACCAAAGGATATTTTTTAGGTTTGTTAATACTTTCCAGATTTGTCTTTTATCATCCCTAATTTATTTTGATGGTTTAAGTATATTTATCTCTCTATACCATTGTGGGTATTTTAGACTCTCTTCCATGTGGATAGGCCATGGATGATTGAGATAATTTTTATGTTGTTTTGAACCAGCAAGTGAGTAAGCCTTGTTGTGATGTTATTCTTTATTTGATGGCAGCATTTGATGGCTTGGTATGCCTTTGTTTATTGTTATCCAAGAGGATCATTTTGCTATATGGATGTTGTTGTAGCCTTGCATATGTTGTGAGAATATGTGTGGAAGTTTTTGGCTGCTTTAAGTATTATTTTCATGTATTTATGTTGGTAGAGCCTCTTGTGATTTATTGTTGAGCCATGTTAGGAGGAGTGGGCTTCCTTGTGATGATCGGGGTCATGAGAGATAGGCTTGCATGAGGTTCCTTGTAAAGATGCATGAAGTCTAGACCACCAGGGCACATTGGAGTTTTCCGTGATTTGTAAACAAGTGATAACATTGAAAATGAATTAATGGGGATAGGAATTTATAACTCATTTAAACAAGATAATGAATAGTTTTGGAGCCTCATGGCTTAGTCCTAGGGAGGATGTTTTAGGATAAGTATGAGAATGCCATGAAGATGGTAAGCTAATATCCCTTGGTCTCTAATAGGTTGAGATGGATCCACATGTCCATCAAGCTAGTGCCTTGTGTTATTATGTTATTATGTTGTGAGGATGGCATGTGATGACACTCCACTCCTACATGTGTTCCCCCTTTATGTTTTATGATTATTCTTATGGATGCATTTATGTCCTGATGAGTTTTACACCTCTGGGAGTTTATTCTTGTGGTTCTGTGTGAGTTATTGCTTGAGAGTCCTTGTGTGGTTAGTCTCCTTGGTTATAAGTGTCAGCCTAGATGTAGAGTGTGTGTTGGGACCTTGTGTCATCTCTAGCACGGGGGGTGGTTCCTTTGGTTCCACATGGTCGGGTGGTTGGTGCTTTTAAACCATTGGGATGTTCCTGTCTTTGGATTCTTCTTGCGTGGATGAGGATGCTTTTTCAAATTGTTCATGGATAATAATTGCATCAAGAAAGTAAATGATGATGTGATTTATATAATGAAATTCTTATATAACGGTTGTAAAAGAAGTCATGTATATGAGAAATGACTATGTTGTTCTAGTTATAGTGATAGCTTTTGATGATGGTAGATGATTGTAATGTTGAACCTTGAGTTGTAGTGTAACGCATTTATATTAAATGAAATGGATGCATGAGATGTGGATAAGTATTGTTGTTCTAAACTAAATGATGCATTTTTTATTCTTGATGAGCCATGTTAAAAGTAAATCGGGTAAATGTCATGACAATGGTATTAGATTTGAAATGATGTCTTTAACTAATGATTTAATAGAAGAAATATTATGTCTTGATAGGATGTATGAGTTTGAGTAATGTTGGAAGATATCTTAGGACATGTTTATGAGTTGTGATTAAAGAATTTGAAATTATAGTATCATACTTCATAGACAACAATCTAATGATTGAATTGAAATCTTATAATGCTTGGGATGTAATTGAACGTTCCTTATGAAATATTGTATGGATGTTCTTAGTGAATGAATTACTAATCTTATTAATGGAAATTACTAGTAAGTGTATGGGTAGATGGTAAAATGAATTCTTGTCTTTTAGGAAAGGATTATAATGTATCATGTGTTATGGTTTAAGATTATATCTCCATTTGGTGGATGGTATTAGTGGTTATGGAATTAGGATATTGTATCATAGTTTGTGTCGAGATGAATTCATGTAGTTGCCTGATTTGTAATGAGATGATTGTGTGTTAATTGATACAGTGTAATACATTTTATGAGTATTAAATGAGCTATGGGTTAAATGTTTAAGGAGACTTTGTGAGTATTGCATTATGTGCTTCTGGAATCATGATGAAGTAATAAGGATGCAAGGAGCATAGAATTATAAGCGACTATGTAGAAGTTAATTGTAAATGGAAATTATGTTAATGCAATGTAAGGGATTAATATTGGTATGTGTATGGTGATGTTTATAGTCAAAGGTGGGTTAATGGTAATAGGAACATTTATACTTGGTGTATAAAATGAACCTAAGAAAAAAAAGGAAATAGCTATGTATTGAAAGACAGAATCTCATATTAAATAAAAGATTAAGTATATTGCATATCATGAGTGTTAGGTATTTCTATGATGCATCTATGTGTGTATAATGATTAATATTATGAGGTATTGGTTTGGATGAAAGTAAATGCTTATTGCTTATGTAGGTAGATTAAGTAATGGCGTTGAGATACCCTAGGGAGTTAGCAGTAATGATTTATTTTATTCCTCTTGTGTAATTATTTGAATAGCTTGAGTGAATTATTCTATGTTCATAACACTTAATTGTTGTTGTGTGCTCACTGCATTGCTTAAGTGATGTTATGGGTTGTATTGTTTAAAAAAAATATATTAAATTAGCATGTTTTTAGCTATATTTCTCTGGGGTATTTTGGCGGGCATTACAACATAGCTTTGTACTTTTACCCATCATTTTATTTAAGATCTCAACAATAGTTCCAAATATTCTTACCTATGGATCTATCGGCAAATGCAACAATGTTGCAATGTTCTTCTCAACATACTCTTCGGGTATCTCATATATTAGTTTCGATAGCCAAGTTGTCCTTGGTTCTACAACTTCTATGTAACAATGGCCCTTGATAACTAGAAAGGTGATTTCATTTTTGTACTTCTAGACCAATCCACAAGGGATTCTCTCTCTCTTACATCATATCCTTAAATTTTTTGAACCACCCTGAATATTGGGTATTGTATACCTTTGTGTCCTTATTGAAATTCCTAATGTGTTGTTTTATCTATATTGCAATAGAGGTGAACTTGTTCTAGACTTTACTCCTAACTATCAGAAGCTCATTCATGAACATAAATGCTAAGCAGGTTATCAGTGACCCATACTTGAATGGATAGTTGTTATTCTTTGTCCTCTCCAAATTGTCAAATAGTTGTTGTCTTAGAATCTCACAAAGATCAAACTTCTCTCCTTCGACCAACATTTGAAAAACAAAGTATATTATGGTGGTGAAATCCTCATAGTTTTGATAGTATATCTTGTACATGCCAAACCTTTGGTCATATAGAAAACACCAATATAAATGATGTCCTCAATCATTATTGCCCTCATGTTTGACTTCATACTGATTAGTTGAGTAACCATATTATTCTTCACCATTTTCATGACAAGAAGAATGTCAAAGGTACAAAAACCTGTCAAAGCCCTAATTGCATCCTTTGTGATTTTATGTGGGAGATCTAGAAACATAGTATCTCCACAAATCTAGCTCAAAATGATTTGAATCCATACATACTCATAAGTTAAATTAGGAAACTCCTTCCATATATTTGTTCCCATCTCTGAAATATGCTTGTACTATTGCTTGAAAGTTGTCAAACCATCTTCTACAATCTTCGTCCATAGATAATTGAATTTCACATGACTGACCTCTATTAGGGGTGCATGATTGTAAGCCTTAACATCCTCTGTGTATATGTAATTGAACGGTACCTTCAAAAATGCTCCTTGTCTTTCTTCATTGCCACAAATGGGTAAGGCTTGAATTGGAGTTGTGGCTTCCAGGATAGGCTAACAAGGGTTTGCACAAGAGACCCTCTTTCGTAGACTATAGCTCTCGAATTTTCAAGATTACAAGTGATCAAAATAAATTCAGAAACATAATTTATTTGTTACCTTTGTAGCTAGGAATTTGAACATAAGCATCAAAGCAATATGAATTAGGTAACCACAAACCTAAATTGCAATGAAATTGAATCCTAATACACTCAATGAAAGAATGAAGGCAAAACACTAAAACAAAAATCAAAACCATCACAAGTTGTTTCCTTCATTGACCTCCATTGGCATTCTTTCTCTTTCAAATGGGATGCATGTAGATCTCACCTACACGATGCAAGTGAATTAAAAGAAATTGGATAGCAAAATGAGATGAAATTGACAGCATAAGCATACTCAAATCGTGATTGTCGAAAATGAGCAATGAAAGCTCAATTTATAGAAAAGAGGATTTTGAGTCAACAAATGAGATTAATCTGAAGACATGAAGAATAAATGGCTAGGATCAAACACATAGCATATTTTCCATTAGGAGACAAAGAAAAAGTGGAAGAAATCCAAAATCAAATCGAGGAAGATAATATGGGGATTTAATAAACTTATTATCCTCATATTTTTCCAAATTGGCAAGTTGAAAAGATAAATATGGAATAATTAATAAATTAAATTTATTAATTATCCGCATATATGAAAATATAAATATGATAAATTAATGAATTAAATTTATTAATTTACTATTCATATTTATGAGTTAGTTAATCAATTAAATTGAATTTATTTAATTATTGAGGAAATATTAGAATAAGCGAAAAATAATTAATTTATTATTGTCCTAGGATGCATGATGAAAAATTAATGGCTTGACTAGAGTTAGGTGTCTACAACCTTCAACTACTTAGGGTTTTCCATTAAATTGATTTGATCATTAGACACTAAAAAGCCACTACTCTGTATTGATAGAGATCACAAATACCTCCAAAAATCATTTCAAAGACTTGGAAAGATTAAAAAATACCTTCATAACATCTCCCATGCTAAAAATAATCAAACATTCAAACTACAAGGGGTTTCTTAGAGTCATCAATCAAATCCCCCCCTCAAATAATGCACTTTATCTAGTTTCTGGAGGAAGCATCTGCACCACTAATAGATACAAACTCGTCCTTTGTCTCACCTTCTACATTTTGATCATATTTCTTCACCCATGTCTTTTTCATATATTTTTAATATAATTGATATCAATCCTTTTTTTCAAAGCAAAGGTCTTCTCACTCTTCTCTCTACACAACTTGGCAATGTCTCCTATGTTTTGCAGTTATAAAAAGTAGGACCTTGTTGCAAACCACTTCCATTCCTTCTAACATTAGATTTGCACTCAATAGACTTGTCCCCATATTTGTTGGATGCATTGCAATATCCATTAAAATATTGATCATTTCTACCATAGTTTGTATTCCAATATCCATTCCACATCATTCTACTTCAACATTCATTTTCCTTATGTCAAAACTTATTGCAACTATAGCATTGACCATTAAATGATTGAGATCTGATTTGACTTCTACATTCACTAGCTCTATGACCAAACTTGTTGCATGTACAACATTTACCATTGAAAGATGGGAAATACCTGGTTTGAGTAGGAGGAGGATTATTGAAATTCTTCTTGTTCAGGACTTGAGTGAAACCCTTTTGATCTTCATCAATCTTCTTAAATTCAACTTTGACCTTTTTCTTTCACTTGTCATCCTTGCTGGGATTTTAAAAACTTTCCCCTTTGTCCTTATAGATGGTTTTTGAGAGCTTCACATATTATACAGCATGTAACACCCCGCCAGGAACCCTAAAGGAAAACAACCCAACTAGGCAACTAAAGGGGTGAATTTTTTTTTTTTAAAGATTAACTGCATTAATTATAACAATAGCACGTTTAATAACACAACGGAAGTCTAACACATGATTTTCCTAAGGGTTACCAACGAAGAGTAATTCACAGATTATATTAACACCATGGTTAAATAAATTAGTCCTAGCACTTAGATTATTAATGCCTATATTTTATTTTAACAATAATTAAAATGTGGTTAAACTAGTTGAACTAAAAGGGTCAATTAAACCCATAATGTAAATTTTCCTATAAAATTTAGTCTGGAATAGCCTAAATTCAGGTGGACTAAATAATCCCCTATAAACAAAATAACTTATAAAGTCATTATAATTTCCTAAAAGATTACACTTCAAAAAATAATTTAAAAATTAAAACATCATATATATATATATGAATGTTTAATTAAGACAATTAAACTCAAGTTAATTTTATACATTCATATTTTAAACTATATATATATAGGTATAGGTATACCTATGTGTGTGTGTGTGTGTCTGTGTGTGTGTGTAGTATATGTGTGTGTGTGTGCATATTTTCATTAAACCCATATATATTTTATATGAGGATAGTCATTTTCTAAACAAACAATATTATAAAAATATCCATGAAACGTAACTAAAAATATTATAAAACAATGGTACCCTAATTTTCTTGTTATAACTTAACCCTACCCCCTTTTTTTTATTTCTTTCTTTTACAACAAACCTAAAAACTACCCTAACCCGAACCGAGTTAGGGTTTTATTGTTTTTCAAGGAGGAGGAGGTGGCCAAACTGCATGGTGGAGGAAGGAGGGCCATGGCAGAGGTTTTCGCACAAGGGGGTGACGCTTGGGGGGTGCGGCCGCTACAGTGGTGCCATCAGCGCCACTGTGGGTCGCAGCTCACAGGGAGCCCGCGCCGCCCGAGGGCCCGTGGAAGCCCTTGGCTTCAGGTCCCCTAGGGTTAACATTATTTTATTTTAAATTTATAATTTTTTTTTTTATAATATATATATATATATAGTGTTACAAATCATAAGTATGTGTATATATATATATATATATGAATAAATTTGGAAAAGAGTTAGTTTCAAATCTAACTAAATATGTATACATTTCCTTTGCTCTCTAAAATTATGCAGAACTTAACCAAGTATGGACAGCATGGAAATAGAGGCAAAAATTACTTTTGTCTACTTTAAACAAACTGTTTATATATATTCTTTTTTTTAATCTCTTAAAATAGGTTTTCAAATCTAATAGATTTACATAAAGCATTTCTTTTTATTTTATATATATCTAGCTGCATACTTTAGAGATAGACTTTTAATTCTTGATTTACTTTCAGCAATAGATAAAGGGAAAAGTAACAGAATTTAATAAATTTTAACAGCAACTACATTAACCTAGAAATCATTTAAATTGACCTTAGAGATATGCATGTTAAATCTATTAAACCATGATATGTATTTGGAAATAAATAATTAGGATTAAATGCAAAATTTTCTTTTACTAAACATGCAAGCTTTCCACTTTACTCATTTCTCATTATTTCAATATGCATAAAGAGATAAAATGAACTTTTATTTTTCAAACTAACATGCATACAACAAATATTATTTCATTAACTATAGGAACTTAATCCAAGATAAACATTTCATTTTTGCAACAAAATAATACTTAATAAAAATAATGCATTTCTTTAAAGTGTATTTAAAATACAATATAGCCAACAATACAAATGGGTGAGATACCCAACTAGTCTCTCATTTCTATTAAATGAGGACTTTAAATAAAATAGATAAATTTTCTTTTTAAGGTAATTACAACATGCAACTTTTTATTTACATTCCTACAACTAAAAATATAGCATCCCTTTTCTTAATCTTTTTTTGCAAACCAAGTAAAAACAACAACTCCTAGCTTGACTTTTTCCTTCCTTTCCAAGCAACCTGCAAATAAATCATAAGGTTTGACCATGGAGTGCTCACCTCCTAGCCTAGGCTTACTAGAAGCCACCCCCAAGCTTGGAGAACCAAGCCCTAGACAGGTTACACACATGCAAACACAACAAGCAAGGGAAAAACATACAACACTTTCCCAACCAAGGCTACACTTCATCACAAAATGTGATGATTTTACATGGGTGGTAGTGGACCAAATACCCTGAGGAGACTGCAAGAATGGTAGATCACAAAGCCACCTCATGGCAAACAAAGATATATCATAAGTTCATTAACCCCACATTCCTTATGCCCCCCAAGGCATTCATGCCATACTTTCTCCCCTTATGACCCCCAAATGCACAAACCAGGTCATGCAGCAAGGATCACATATACACCCCTTGAGATCACTCTCATAACGAGAGCCTCTCACTCAAAGGCTGCCAAACTTCTACCACCCGCAAGAACATCCTACACTCCCAAGAGTAGGAGGCCTTGGTTACTCCCAAATCACAGAGAATGCATAAAAGAATAAAAGATAGGATGCATAATAATTTTCACAAAAGAAAATACAAGGAAACAACTTCTTCATACAAACAATATTTCCAACATAAACATGCAATGTAAAAAGCAACAAAAGGAGGAGATGAACCAACCTTCAATCTGCCCAAAGGTGTGCTAGAACTAGTTTGAGGATGAGCAACCCAATTCCACAATTCTTCCTTCTACACTTAGCCAAAATTCTACCCCAAAACTGTATTTTTCAAAATTGCATAGTCTCCAAAAATGGAGAGTGGGTGATTACCCACAAAATCTCTCTATAGCATAGGAAATAGGAATCATTAAAGCAATATATATAAAGACATATTAATCATTATTAGCTCAATCACAAACACACATTGCAATGATCTAATCCTAAGCACACTCAATAGAGACATGAAATAAAACATTCAAAAGCAAAGATCATGCAAACCAAAGATGGGATTCAAATGCTCCTTCATGCGGCTCCATTGTTCTTCTTTCTTCTCCAAATAGGTTTGTTGTGGATCTCACCTTCAAGTGCATACACCTAATTGTGAAAGCAAGATTGACTTTGACACAAGAATACTCGAAGTGTAAATTCAATAGTTTGATTAAGGATTCGCAAAAATTAGGGCTTGATTGTAGAAAATCATCCAATTTATAGAGAAATTGGAGAAATGACAAGATTAGCACGATCCAATTCAAATGGAAATTGCAAATCAATATGACAAATTATGACAAATTATGCACTTTCTATGCACAATTTGTTGATTGATAATTTATGACAAAATATGACACATTCTATGTCAAAATTGATTGATTGTCAATTATGACAAATTATGACAAATTGAAATGTCATTCCCATAGAATTAGGAGATGAAATAGGAGGGAAAAGAAATTAGAAATTAAGAAAATTAGAAAATTGAAAAAAGAGGAAAATTAGGAATTAGAAATTAGGTAAATTAATTAATAATTTTTCATTTATTAATTAATTCACAAAGAGGAATAATTAGCCAATTAAATGAAGATTTAATTGTAATGAGAAGACTTAGGATAAATAAGTAATTTATTAATCCTAAAGGAAGAAAATGATAAGCAAGGTTAAATGACTAAATCATGAAACCCTAGAAGGTGAATTAGCAATGCGAGGATGACAATTAGGTCTTGATAAAGGATAATTGATATCGATTCGATTTGATTTTGGATTGATAAATGATTTGATTGATAAATGCGCCAATTGACGAGGAACAATGACAAATTGATCCAAATTGACATAATTGAGACAAACAATGATCGATAGCGAAATGATCGCAAAATGACAAAATTGACAAGAGGACAAGGATTGATGACAAAATAGATTGCAAGATGACAAGATTGAAAATGACCACGATCGATGACAAATCGATCGCAAAATGACAAGATCGAACATAACAACGACCAATGACAAATCGATCGCAAAATGACAAGATTGAAAATGATAAAGATTGATGACAAATCGATAAGAGGACAAAACCCTAATTAGGATTGACGATGTCCAGAATGATAACAAAGTAGCATGCACATTGATGCGATAGGATAAAATCGATCAAAATCATGATTGGATAGTGTTGTCAACAAGACCAAATTCGAGAGCGAGATAAATGACGAATGTAGAAGAATGACTCGATGTTCGCAAATGATAAAAACCAAGTACGAATCATAGGAGAAATGTTAATGCGACGCAAAAACCTAAAATGAGGCAATGCGCAAATGTTAAAGTATGACTCCGCAAGCGTTGACCATTTTTAGGTGTCTACATTTTGCCCCTCTTTGAGACAATGCGATTTTAAGCGTTGTTTCAAAGAACAATAATGAAAATGCCCCAGACGCTGACAATGACATATGCATGCCCCCTCGAGGAATTGGCCGGAAACATGCAAAAAAGAGGCCAATTGATCGATAAAAATGATAGGATCGAACGGACTGACAATCAGAGATCGGATATATGAAGGACAAGCACTTGAAGATGCAAAAGACCGCGACCAACATAAGATGGAGAAGACGCACGTCCATCTATGCAATGACAAAGAGCTATAAATGAGACCAAGAGAGTGAAAATTTTCTCATTTGCACTAGACAAGGAGGAGAATTTGTTGCTCTGGACAAGGACACTTGCAGATAGATGGCGAACATTCCAATGGCGGATCACCTAGGGGAACGTGTACGCACATTCAGACGATCGGAGGACGCAGGAGCAGCGGTATGTATCTTGAAAACCCATGTTTTCAATTTGATGAATTTGACTCATTTGCGGGACATTGCGGGGATGAGGAGGACAGAGATGATGAGGATAGAGACGAGGATGGGGATGGGGATGACGAGCAGGAGGCATGGCAGGATATACCCATAGAGCCGGAGACAGCTAGGACAGAGGAGATGGAGATGTGCAGGGCTACCATAGCGAGTCAACAGGATCACATTGAGACTTTAGAGAGACAGCAGGACCAGTTCAGAGCGGAGATAGCTAGACTCACAGCGGCTCGAGATGCAGCGATTGCTCAGGCACAGCGAGAGGAACAGAGAGTCACTGAGTATATTGGGTCGATTCAGGATGCCAGTGCACGGGAGATGGCACAGATGCTAGTAGAGACTGGAGAGGAGATACGCCATTGGAGGACACTATATGAGAGTGCAGTTCCACCAGAGCAGAGAGCACCTTCATATCGGGCACGATCGAGGACAGAGAGCAGGGCACGCTCTCGGAGGTCATTGAGTAGCATGGGGGTGAGTGGACCTATGAGACCACCATAGCCAGGACCAAGAGGGACATCATCCGCGAGACATGGCAGGGATGAGGAGGACAGAGGGAGCACCCAGTGACAGAGGCGCGTGCTCCTTACGACAGACAGTGGACATTATGTAGTTTGACATGTTGTAGTCAGCTTGCGAGCCATACTTAGGACAGACAGTCCGATTTTGTACTCCGATATTATTATGATATGTGATATGAAATGCATCGATATGATGGGATGCAATGTGTTATGATTTGTAGTTATTTTGCTATGTATGGATGACTTATGTATTGTTTATGAACATGTATGGATGTATTTTTATGTATTTTTGATGTATTTATGAAATGAAATGGATAAAATGCTTGATGTGGTGCAAATTTAATGCAAATGTACTAACCAAATGGATGCAGGATGCAGCATATGTGTTTGGATATCGGAGCACTAGACCGAACTGACTATCCGGACTGACGGAAGAAATGTTAGTAAGAAGAAATGAGACAGGGGAGAGTTA
This sequence comes from Cryptomeria japonica, assembly GCF_030272615.1. Classification (NCBI taxonomy): domain Eukaryota; kingdom Viridiplantae; phylum Streptophyta; class Pinopsida; order Cupressales; family Cupressaceae; genus Cryptomeria; species Cryptomeria japonica. Next base: position 245,760,919 of record NC_081411.1, on the reverse strand, counting down.
GAGACGAAGAAAAACTTGCTTTCAGTAATGCACTTTGTAGGTGAGAACCTTTATTTTTATGTAGCAAAATGGATGCGTAGCATCATGGCATTGAAGGCCAGAGTTGAAATGCAACCCTTTTTGCAAAAGACAGACGCATCACAGACAAACGACAATCACAATCAAATAAGAAAAAGACCATGAGCCATCCCGGTCACTCTAAATCACTCAGTGACATCATCGAGCAACATAAGAGCATGATCAAAGATAAATCAATAGAAAGATAAGATGCACAAATTCCAACAAATCAAACAAACACCTTGATCTTCGTTGTCAAAAGTTGAACGTGCTGATAGGACGATCATGCTGTCTGGTTTCAGGACATGTGGTACCCCGTCTAAGACAGGACATAGTCTGGTTTCGAGTATACCACACCCTGTATAAGACTCATGATAGTGTGCCAAGGACGAACGATGTTGAGGTTGATTGATTTGACAATTCTGATCAGTTTGAATGTCTGAGTTGATTAAAAAAAAGTTCATCTGTTTAAGCGTGATTTGCATTAAAGCGCAACATTGTGATTAATTGTTGTTGGATGCATACTCAATGATCTGTCAATGCACAAAAGGGGATATTTTTATTGCAAAATGCGTGTTTTTGGATTTTAATGTTTTGAAATGTTTTTGTTCATTTTTTCAGGACTTTATATGACTTTTTAGGGATTTTTTCAAGACATTTTTCAATTTTTTTAGAGATTTTTTTTCAAGACATTATATGATTTTTTTGAATTATTTCAGGACATTATTCAATTTGTTTATGATTTTTTTCAGGACTTTTTTCAATTTTTTTGTTAATTTTTTCCAAACATTATTTGATTTTTAAGATTTTGCCCCCAGTGTCTAGCAAGGTAGGGAATATGATAGGTGAATAAATAGGCTTGCTGAAATGATGGTGGATAGAGGGAAGACAAAGGCCTTTTATCATGGAGACAATACGGATGCAATTTTCAAGGGCTATTGCATGATGGGACAAGAGACTGGATATGACAATGTAAAGCAGTGACATGAGGGATATGTCAAGAGGTTTTTGAAAATATGTTTTGCATTTCACGTCCTTATGTCAGATCAAGATCAAGGAATGAAAAAGAGTGTATGGATAGTGATAAGATATGGATAGGATAAGCAAGACCAAGAATGGATAAGGGACATGGATTGAAGGTTGGGATAGGATACGGGATAGTGGTAGAAAGTTGCAATAAGCTAGGGAATATGGATGAAAGGTTGTAATAAGCAAATGGATAAATGACCAAAAGCTATGATAGACTGAAAGCTACAAACAAGATGCATGATGCTCATGAAGATCCTCAGCCTTGTCAAGATCAAAGGTGGAAAGAGGAAATGGACAATAGGATATGAAGGGTAATGACAGGGGTATGATAGGATAATGAAACAATGAAGGACAAAAGGATATGATAGGATAAAACCTGCCCCCAAGTGTGGTGTGCAAGAAGTTCATAGATTACGCATGATGCCTGTTTGCCAGGTTTTCATCATGGTACTTGCCCAAGGCGCCTGTTTGCCAGGTTTTCACCAGTGGATGAATTACTTTTGCTTTACTTTTTTTCTTTTTTTTTTCATTTTTTCATTTTTTTTTTTGATTTTTTTGTATTTTTCAGGATCATATTTGAAGAAGCACTGATAGAAAATTATGCCCAGTACTTGCGAAGATGCATGCTGTTTATAGGATCGGACAGAGGTTCACCTTCTGGGGTAGCAAGCTGATATGCCCCCAAGCCATATGCTGCAGTTACTATGAAAGGACCAACCCAATTAGGTTCAAATTTACCTTTGATGATGTCAGTAGACTGTGCATTCTTAGGGTTTGCCTTTAAAACCAGGTCTCCCACTTCGAAGTGTCGCCCTTTGACCTTCTTATTATAAGAGCGACGGAGACGGTTTTGATATGCTTGCAAATGTGTCAGAGCTGTCTGACGTTTCTCATCTAACATCTCAAGTTGATGCAGCCGAGAGACTCTGTGTGTCTCGTCATCAATCAGATGTTGCAAGGAAACACGCAAGGAAGGAATCTCCACTTCCAAGGGTAAAATAGCTTCCGCACCATACACCAAAGAATAAGGTGTTGCGCCAGTAGGTGTGCAAATAGAAGTGCGATAGGCCCATAGTGCTGGATTTAACTGAACATGCCAATCGCGACCAGCATCATTGACAACCTTTTTCAGGATCTTGATAATGGTTTTATTGGATGCCTCGGCTTGACCATTCCCCTGTGGATAGTATGGACTGGAGAAACGGTGTTGGATATGAAATTTTTCACAAAGTTCCTTGACATCTTTATTTTTAAAAGGTCGACCATTATCTATGACTATGGCAAGGGGTACCCCATATTTGCATATGATATAGTTCAACAAGAATTTTGAAACTTGGACACCAGTGATATAAGTCATGCGGATCGCTTCGATCCACTTTGTAAAATACTCTGTAGCTGTAATGATGAACTTGTGTCCATTTGCAGATGTTGGGTGAATCTTGCCAATAAGATCCAATCCCCACTGAGAAAAGGGCCATGGAGATATAACAGAATGAAGCTCTTGAGCTAGTGCATGAATATAATTTCCATGAATCTGGCATTTATAGCATTTCTTAACAAACTCATGAACATCTTTTTCCAGAGTAGGCCAATAATACCCAGCACGAATCAACTTTTTGGCTAAGCTAAGACCATTGAAATGGCCCCCACATATACCGTCGTGAACCTCGTGTAAAGCCGTTTGTGCTTCGTCAGAATCCAAACACCTAAGGAGGGTATGGTCAAAGGAATGGCGGTAAAGAGTGTCGGCGATGATGACATATTTGGCTGTCTGTCGAATAAAGGCTCGACGTTGGTTAGCAGAAAGGTTAGGTGGTAAGGTTTGGGATTTCAAATACTGATATACATCATTGTACCATGGGGAATTGGGACCAACAAGAATGCACATCACGTCAGCTGTGGGAATGTCAAAAGAGGGAACCAGCAATTGTTCGACCAAGAATTCACACTTGTCCATATTATGAGGCATATTCAACATGGAAGCAATCATAGCCATTGCATCTGCCGACTTGTTTTGCATTCTTGGCACTTGACTGAAATGGATAGCTGTGAATTTTGTCTTGAAGAAATCTACCATGTGCTTATAAGGAATAAGCTTTTCATCTTTTGTTTCGTAGTCATCGTTGACTTGTCGGATGACTAATTGAGAATCTCCGTAGACTTGCAAATGCTTGATGTTCCAGTGGACTGCTACTCGGAGTCCTGTGACCAGTGCTTCATACTCTGCAATGTTATTGGTACAGTGGAAAGTTATTCTGTAAGACTTTGGAATAGCGTCACCTTGAGGGGTGACAAACAAGATGCCGGCTCCGGACCCGAACTTAGTATGGGACCCATCAAAGTATAACTTCCATTCATTAGAGGATGTGAAAGCAAAGACTGATTCATCTGGAAAATCGGTCAACATGGGATGATCATCAGAAATAGGAGCCTCTGCAAGTTGATCTGCTATGACTTGTCCTTTGATGGCCTTTCGCTCCATATACTCAATGTCAAATTCACTGAGGATCATGACCCATTTTGCTAGGCGACCCATCAAAGCTGCTCGGCTAAGCAAATATTTTAAGGGATCAATTTTTGCAACCAACAATGTTCGGTGGCTCAGCATATAATGTCAGAGTTTCTGCGTTGCAAATACCACTGCTAAGCATGCCCTTTCAATAGTTGAATAATTGAGCTCATAGCCTACCAATGTCCGACTGATATAGTAAATAGCCTGCTCTTTGCCGTTCTCATCTTGTTGGGCCAAGAGAACCCCTAATGCCGTTTCAGTGGCAGAAATATATAATGAAAATGGCTTTCCATCTATCGGAGGCATTAGAATAGGTGGCGACAACAAATATTCTTTAAGGGCTTGAAAAGCTGCTTGACATTGCTCAGTCCATTTGAAAGCGACACCTTTATGCAATAGATGTTGGAATGGATGACATTTGTCGGCCAACTGAGCTATGAAACGGCGGATTGACTGGAGCTTTCCTTGCAGACTTCTTAATTGCCGGAGATTTGAAGGTAGAGGCATATCCATTATTGCTTTGACTTTGGTAGGGTCGACCTCAATGCCTCGGTGAGAAACAATGTATCCTAGTAATTTTCCAGCTGTGACACCAAATACACACTTCTTTGGATTGAGCCTGAGTTTGTAGGTCTCCATTCGGTCAAAGATCGGGCCCAGGATGGCTAGATGACTATCTCGGGTGACAGATTTGCATAACAAATCATCAACATAGTCCTCCATCAAAGTGTGCATGAAATCATGAAAAATGGTCGTCATTGCTCTTTGATATGTTGCACCTGTACTTTTAAGACCGAAGGGCATCACGTTCCAACAGTAGGTACCCCAAGCACAGGTGAATGCTGTCTTATGCTGATCTTCAGGAGCAATGCGAATTTGGTTATAGCCGGAGAAACCATCCATTAATGAAAGCATCTCATATCCAGCCGTCATGTCCACTATGATGTCTATGTTTGGCAATGGAAAATCATCTTTAGGGCATGCTTTATTGAGATCCCTAAAATCTGTGCAGATTCTGATGCCCCCAGTTACTTTGCTAACTGGTACTAAATTTGAAATCCAGTCTGCATAATCAATGGGTCTGATGAAGCCCACATCTAGCAATTTTTTTAGTTCCACTTTGACCAAAAGAGCCACCTGAGGATGCATCTTTCTAAGTTTCTGTTTGACAGGCTTGGCATCAGCTTTTAGTGGCAAATGATGAAGAACCAATTCTGGATCAAGGCCAGGCATATCTGCGTAGGACCATGCGAAGCTGATCTTCTTCTCAAGAAAGAAATTGACAAAATCTACTTTTTCCTGTTGTGAGATGAATGACCTTAGGGTTGTCAGGTGTACCCAAATTGATTTCCTCGGTCATTTCCACAAGTAATGTTGATTTGTCCTGACTTGATAGGGGTATGTCCACTCTTCCACCTTTGGGTGCCTCAGAGAGGTTTTCACCCACAGGTACTTCTTTTCTTTTTACTTTTGTATGATCAGAGAGTGCCTTACGGTTTTCACCCAAAGATCTATTCTTTTGATTTTTTACTATTTCTTTTCTTTTTTCATTTTGATGACTGGAAGAGGGAGTTGACTCCCCAAAATATGCCGTGGAATCCAGGTCAACAGCAAATCCTGCCTTGTGATCACCTTGTGGTATGCCTTCCCGTAATCCAAGGAATTCTGCAATTGCTTCATCATTTTGAAAACAGTCCAATGTGAGCGGTTCTTGTTGGTCATATTGGATAAGTTGGGGATAGATGAGGGGCATGTCATCATCAGTTGTAAGAAGAGAGAGGGCTGATATGGTAAAGATATGAACATCTGTAGTGTCACTATCCGAACTGCTTGTATCGGATTCAGAGCTTGGATCCCAAAATGTCTCTATCCAAGCATGGGGACAGGTTTTAGGAAGAGGAGTTATTTCATGTTTGTCTTCCATAGGCAAGTTATCAGGGTCAATGAAAATATTGTCGAGGGCATAGGAGCTAGAAGAAAAAGAACTCAACTCCCAATCATTAGAATCAGTTTCGGGTCGGGTATCCTCAGGTGTTATTTCATCGTCAGAATCACGCCCTTTTTGACATGGGGGCACTTTGGTAGATGTGGATCCAATTCGCAACGGTACAAAACCTAACCCTAAAGTTGGAGGTCTCCTCTTGGGTATGACAGGTTCTAGCCTTCCATTGTTGTTCAGGCCTAAGCCACTGCAACCATCATATCCTTTCTTTTGCAGCATAGTAAATCCTTTGCCATATTGTTCCACTGGCAACCTGACAGGTGGGGTCTCAGTTGGATCTTTATAAAGCCAACCTATGACATCATCATCTACAGTTTCTTTGTCAAGTTCACCCCATCTTGTAAATGTGGTCGGAGGCTGATATTGAATAATGACCTTAGGTTCCTTTTGCAATAAATGCGGTTTGCCATATGATTTTGGAGATATTGGCAAATTCCTGATGAGGAATGTCTGATCCATTAAGTATTCTCCACATCCTTGGTCTTGTATCTTCAATTTTCCTTTGACAGCATCTAATAATTGATTAGGATCCACATAGTTATGTGATTTAGCCTCTCCATTGATTGGGACTTGCTGCTGAGGGGTATCCTTTAGCATAGCACAAAACTGAAATGGATTAGGATCTCCTGGAATTGTTATCTCAGTGCCATTGTAAGGATATTTTAGACATTGATGATATGTGGATGGAACTGCTTTCATTGCATGGATCCATGGACGGCCAAGAATCATATTATAAGGGAGATCAAGGTCTAGGACTTGTAGGAAAGTATTTTCCGTCACTGGACCAACTCTGATAGGCAATGTAATTATCCCTTTGGATGGGCGTTCAGCATCATCATTTGCTTTAATTGTTATCCTTTTGGAAACATCAATGTCATTTTCTGTATATCTGAGGCCAATGACCACTCTCAAGGTGCAGATATTAAGACCCGCTCCGCCATCTATCAAGACTCGCCGGATTTTGCAATTATGGACAAAGACTTCTAGGTGCAAAGGGTCGTTATGAGGGAGCTTATCAGATGAGATATCACTATCAGAAAATGCGACACTTTGGGAAACAGCTAAATGTCCGATCCGCGCTTGAAATTGGTCAACATCAATATCTGTTGGGACAGTGGACTCAATCAAAGCTTTATCTAGGACTGCACGATGCATGGGAGACATTTTCAACAACTCTAGAATGGATATTTGTGCAGGTGTTTTTCCTAGATGATCCAAAAGATTATACTGACTGGCAGGAGTTGGTTTGGGAGGAGCTGCAGGAGCTCCTTTCAAGACTATTTTGGACCGACGAGTGGTAACCGCGCAAGAAGGATCTTGTCCTTTTATTCTCAAGGTGGAGACATACTCATTTGACGCATAAAAACAATTAATAACATTGTGATAACCGGTATTTGCATAATTGGCCATTTGAGCAGAGTTGGAAGAAGACGCTTTACCCTTGTCATGATCCAGCAAAGGAGTTTTGAAAATGGTATGATCAGCATTGGAGGTCGGATGGGGTGGATCTACCTCAATTACTCCTTGCTCTAATAAATCTTGAATCATGTGTTTTAATTGAAAACAAGAAGCAATTTTATGTCCTTTAGACCGATGATACTCACAGTATGCATTATCATTCCACCAATGCGGCTTTACCGCTGGTTCTGCCTTAATATCTGGTAGCTTGATAAATTTCGCTTGTATTAATTGCTTCATTACTGATTCGATAGGCTCTCCGAATGGCGTAAACTGTTGAGGGGGCCCATCCCGCGATCAGAAGGGTTTACGTTGTTGATTTTGTTGTTGGCCTTGTTGTTGATTATATTGTTGAGCATGCTGTTGTTGAACATGTTGTTGATATTGCGGCTGTTGAACATGCTATTGATATTGCGACTGTTGAGCATGTTGTTGATATTGCGGCAGTTGAGCAACATTGCTCCTTGGTGCTTGATTTTGTTCCATAGTTGACATGTTAGGAACACTCATTTTCTTGATTGTGAATGGGGGTTGATTTGCATTCACCGCTCTCGCATCAACAACACCATCATTAGTGACATTCTTGTTCTTATACCAAAATCTGTTTCTATCCCCTGAATAATTTGTGTTGTCATTATCTTTATTGAGCTTGATAATTCCTTTAGCTACAAGAGCCGTTTCAATGCTCATTCCTTTCTTAATGAGTTTCTCTATAGTACTAGGACTTTTCAAATTTAGTTCATACATCATTTCTGGGACCAAATTCTGGATAAACAGATTCACTTGCTATTCTTCAGGTATATCGAGAGAAGAACGACTATACAAGCTTCGCCAGCGTTGCAAGAAAGTCACTAATGGTTCACCTTGCTTTTGCTTGGTATTACATAAACCTGACATAGTCACGTCACTATCGATATTAAACGCGAAATGAGATAAAAACTTTTGAGCCAATTCCGACCAAGTCTTTATATTTCCTGGGAGATGTGAATACCAATCCATGGCTTGTCCCGTGAGACTTCGTGCAAATAATCGCATTAAATATGTCTCTTCATAGCTCACTTCCGTACATGCCACAAAAAATGCTCGAATATGATCTTTTGGATTGCCATTCCCTTTATATTTCTCAAAGTTAGGTGCCTCAAAATGCTTAGGGAATGGAGGCATGTATACACTCTTGTCAAATGGATTAAGACATAAATCTTGATCTGTATACAACTTCTTCGTTCCTTTAGTTTCTAATGCATAAAATTTTCGTTGCAACTTCTCAAGTTGTTGCGCAATTGTATCAAATTTTAGAGGTCCATCATTAATCCCAGTTGGTATTCTTTGTTGATATATCGCATTTCCGATCGATTGTTGATACTCTGCAATGGGCATTTTTGACGTTTCCGGCACATAAAGTTCTTGGTACATCTCTTGTTGTTGCGGTTGTGCTATGCCTTGATATTGACCTTGTTGTTGTGCTTCTTGGAGCCTAGGTTGATATTGCAATTGAGTAGGTTGTTGATATTGCATAGGCGCCACTTGCGGTTGTGAAGTAGAATAGCTTGCTTGCCTTGGCACATATTGAGGCACATGTTGGTGTTCAGGTTGACAAATAGGAATTTGTTGACTTTGTGCCAATTGTTGTCGTGGTGTATATCCCATCAATTGTAAAAAACTTTGTTTAGATGGTTTTCGTTGCTTCTCCTTAGGATGGGGTATGGCACTTGCATTAACTTGCTGTGTTGCTTGTCCAATCCATTGTGATGGTTGCAAGTTTGCGTTAACTTGTAATGGTGCCGAAGGCGCTGCAATTTCTTGTCGAATGCGATATTGTTGTTGTTGCACATCATTTGTTTGCACATTTGATTGTACCTTTTGTATATTATTCAATCGTTGCAACAATTGTTGTTGGTACAAACCACTATCCATAGCTCTTTGTGTCACCATTATCGAAGGATCTGTCGCAACAGTGTTTGGCAAATATATTGAATTTAATGGGACATAAGAACTTTTTTGCATCGTGGAATTGCTTTGGACATTATTGATATTAGGCATTCCAGTTGTGAAGCTTTCTTGTATCTTAGATGTTGATCCAATTTTATGCATATTAGGAACTACTTCTTGTTGAGGGATATTTGTCAATATTTGCGTAGTCCTTGTTTGATCTTGTGTTGCAGGTGTTACATTGAATAGTGGATTATTTATGGTCTCAAATGGTGACTTTTGAGGAATAGTCACTGTCAATGCCTTTGAAGCACATTTACTCATTAAGGTAGGCTGAGTTTTAGGTTGCACATTTTCTTCAGTTGGATGTGGAGAGAAACTTAACAACTCACCACTTTGTTGTTTTTGCACATTGACTTGTTCGTTTGAAGAGGTCACATTACTCATCATGTTAAGATATTTTTGTGGAAACATCTTAAAGACTTTACTCAAGAATTTATCCATCTTTTTTGTTATCTTTGGATTCTGAAGGAACATGTCAATATCATCTGAATCATCGGAATCAGATGAAGAGTCTGGTTGAATATTTGAATTTGTTTCTTGGTGAATGCCTTGACCCAAACCAAATCCTTGTGAGAGAGTTGGTTCTTCATACAATGTTTGTATTTCCTGTTGCAAGCTGGACTGATTCCAATTGAAAGGTGCATTTCCTCTTGGAGTTGGTGGGACACTCCCTTGTCCTGGTTTCATAGGTACAAACACTGGTTCATATAATGGTGGTGGTCCAAGTTGAACTATTCCATATGGTGGTAGAGATGTGTTTGATGAACCTTCAACTTGCACTGTTTGACTAGTTTGAAACTGCGAATTTGCTATGTTGTCCATGGGTTGATACATTGGTTCACTCATCTTCTTAGATCTTGATCTTGTCTCAACAGGCATGTCACTTATGCAATGTTTTTTTTTTTTTTGGAATTTTTCAAGGATAATATGTGATATGCAACTAAATGCAAACTAAATAGATGAAAATGCAATCTATGTTTTTGGTTGTTTTTGAAGATTTTGACAAACTTATGAATGCAAATCTAAAAGAGACCTTTAGGAAATTGAAATGATGTCTAGACCTCAAAGGACAAAAGGACTTAATTGACAAAGGACAAGATGACAATGTCTCCCCTATATGCTTGGATACTAAGCTAGGTTTGACGAAATGATATTGATGACAAAAGGACAAAAGACTTGATAAGGTCTAGACTTTTTAACAATGACTTAGGGTTTATCAAATATTTGGATTACTCAAGTATGACAAGACCTAGTTTTATATGCAAAGGGACAATTGCTATGATATGATAATGACTTAAGCTTAATGAAGAGACTTAGGGTATGCAAATATGAATGTATGACAATGGTATGACTTTAATGCAAGAGGACACATGCAAATGGATGACTCTTATTGATATGCAAAGGAGTATGACTTAGGTGAAACTTAACCTTGGTACTTGACAATGAACTTTGCAAAATGCAACTTAGGATGAACTTAAATGTAAGTGACATGCATGTTGAGACAAAATTTTGAACAATGTTTGACAACCATATTTGAAGGTGTTTTGAAATTTGTTGGATGAAATGCTCTTATGTTTAACCTTGTTTTGAATCAATTTGTCTTGTCTTTGGAATGATACACAATTCAACTTTTGACAAACAAAGAATACAAGATATTGCAACTTAGACTCAAGACAATCATGCTCATTTCCACATTTCTTATGGTAGGCAAAGACATTAGGTACTTGAGAGGTAGACTCATTATGAGATTCAAGGAGAATACATAGATGCTTGACCCCACGGGCTCCCCTCCACGGCACTCACTTCTCAGGGCAGCCAAGCATCAGTCCCCATGGCGAACTTAGTATCTCTTCCAAGTATCCGAACTTGTCCTTCTCAAGCAACTAGAAGGGTTTTTGGCCTCTAAAACAAGGTGTTTAGTAAGGATTTTTGTTAAGCATTACTCCTTGATGTCACGCAAGCGTGATTGAGACATTAAGCCCATCAAGATACCAAACAAATGTAGTCGCGCAAGCATGATTTAGACCAAGAGGCCCTACTTAGATGTTGATATGAGAAAGAGTTCAAGGGTCATCACTTCCCAAGTAACTGCAATTCCCACGTAACACTTCCTTCAAAGCTTTCGCTCATCAGGTATTTTTTTATAGTGAGTTAGAATGCCAAGGAATTCTAGCCGTACTCACTTTGGGTCGTTCCCTTCTCACAATTATCACTTGCTTGCAAAAGCAAAGTGGTCGGGAAGGCAGGCCCTCTAAATGTGACACACAATCAACAACACAAGCATGGTATCGAAGATCTGGATTTCTGATCACCCTAAGAAGGATGAGAGCATACTCTCCTACTCCAATGTCATACTTAACAATCAAAGCAAACAAATGTTCATTCCAGCCTATTTATAAATCACTAAGTGCCTAATTAAAAATCATAAACACAAAAGTTTGGTTGTTTCTCCAAGGCAACCTGCAAAAACCCAAGTTAGGAGTTTGATACGCTTATTCTTTGACTTTCGAATCTGCACAAAGCATGTTAGTAGTTTGATTTATTGTCTTTGCCATGCGTATGCCAAGATTCTGCACAGATAATTAGTACCAAAATCCAAAGCATAGAAAACAGAATGCAAAAACACAACAAATTTCAAGTAAACACTGCATTTTTTACCTCTATTATGGACTTTACACAGGCGCAGAACCCATGACACAGGCGCAGAACCCATGACACAGGCGCAGAATGCAGGACACAAGCGCAGAATGTCTGACACAGGCGCAAGTTGTCTTACACAGGCGCAGAAGTCTCCAGAATACCCTGCACGACCCTGTTTTTGGGTTTTTGGCCTGCAAAATCAACTTGAAAGCACTCCAAAACACAGTTAGAGGGTTAGATGGTTAGTGTTCACGTCGGGTTCACCAATTAATGTAGCATAGGAAATAGGAATCATTAAATCAATATATATAAAGACATATTAATCATTATTAGCTCAATCACAAACACACATTGCAATGATCTAATCCTAAGCACACTCAATAGAGACATGAAATAAAACATTCAAAAGCAAAGATCATGCAAACCAAAGATGGGATTCAAATGCTCCTTCATGCGGCTCCATTGTTCTTCTTTCTTCTCCAAATAGGTTTGTTGTGGATCTCACCTTCAAGTGCATACACCTAATTGTGAAAGCAAGATTGACTTTGACACAAGAATACTCGAAGTGTAAATTCAATAGTCTGATTAAGGATTCGCAAAAATTAGGGCTTGATTGTAGAAAATCATCCAATTTATAGAGAAATTGGAGAAATGACAAGATTAGCATGATCCAATTCAAATGGAAATTGCAAATCAATATGACAAATTATGACAAATTATGCACTTTCTATGCACAATTTGTTGATTGATAATTTATGACAAAATATGACACATTCTATGTCAAAATTGATTGATTGTCAATTATGACAAATTATGACAAATTGAAATGTCATTCCCATAGAATTAGGAGATGAAATAGGAGGGAAAAGAAATTAGAAATTAAGAAAATTAGAAAATTGAAAAAAGAGGAAAATTAGGAATTAGAAATTAGGTAAATTAATTAATAATTTTTCATTTATTAATTAATTCACAAAGAGGAATAATTAGCCAATTAAATGAAGATTTAATTGCAATGAGAAGACTTAGGATAAATAAGTAATTTATTAATCCTAAAGGAAGAAAATGATAAGCAAGGTTAAATGACTAAATCACGAAACCCTAGAAGGTGAATTAGCAATGCGAGGATGACAATTAGGTCTTGATAAAGGATAATTGATATCGATTCGATTTGATTTTGGATTGATAAATGATTTGATTGATAAATGCGCCAATTGACGAGGAACAATGACAAATTGATCCAAATTGACATAATTGAGACAGACAATGATCGATAGCGAAATGATCGCAAAATGACAAAATTGACAAGAGGACAAGGATTGATGACAAAATAGATTGCAAGATGACAAGATTGAAAATGACCACGATCGATGACAAATCGATCGCAAAATGACAAGATCGAACATAACAACGACCAATGACAAATCGATCGCAAAATGACAAGATTGAAAATGATAAAGATTGATGACAAATCGATAAGAGGACAAAACCCTAATTAGGATTGACGATGTCCAAAATGATAACAAATTAGCACGCACATTGATGCGATAGGATAAAATCGATCAAAATCATGATTGGATAGTGTTGTCAACAAGACCAAATTCGAGAGCGAGATAAATGACGAATGTAGAAGAATGACTCGATGTTCGCAAATGATAAAAACCAAGTACGAATCATAGGAGAAATGTTAATGCGACGCAAAAACCTAAAATGAGGCAATGCGCAAATGTTAAAGTATGAATCCGCAAGCGTTGACCATTTTTAGGTGTCTACACTCTCATTCTTGCCTAAGAAGACCTCAGTGAGAGTTCTCACAGGTTTCTAAAACTGAAAAAGGAAAAAGTAAGAAAAAGTGGAAAAAGGATCTCACATCAAAAGGGAAGGTTATCTAACCTAGATGGCACTTTTTACTTTTGAATTTTTGCTCACCTTAGGAAACTCACTTTTTGAGGTGACTAAACACATGTCTAAAAATAATCCTAACCTATAGGTATACCTTATGGGCTTTAGGAAACACCTTTAAACTACCCCTAGGAGTCCATTTGACCCCTTATAAACCCATCTGAAGTTAACTTTCGGGTCAAATCTGAGTTGACCACTCCAAAGACTCTCTACCCAAGGAAAATTTAAAACCACATTCAAATGTTTGAAAAAGCTATAGTTGAACAACTCCCTCCAAGAGACAAGTCAAAAATCAAGACATAAATCAACATATGTGTCAAGTGACACAATAAAATACATTACAAAATTACACATGAAATTTGTCTCTTGTTGGATTTACACAAATTTATAAATTCAATTTAACACACATGCAACTTTTACTTTCACAAATAAAATACGATACACACAGGGTGTTGTCTCTCCAAATAGACAACCCCTGGCTTCACGAACATACATGGGTCTAGGTTTGGTTCTCCATAATGTTTCCATGGTCACATGGATAATCTTCCTGTGCATCTCAATTTACACATTAGTAATTCCAAATAACTTCACATAATATTAAACACATGAATAAGAATACACATCAAACACTCTGCATACAATTTACATTTAAACAAATCGATATATCTTATATCCAAATAAATCTACATAAGCAATTATCATAATCCTCATAATTTTGATTTATAGATAAAACATGCATCCTATTTCTATCATCATAGTAAAGTCCTGCAAATCCAATAATGACATACATCATCCGAAATTTATCTTATTCTAGAATCATATAGAGTTCTATATCTATAATGCATAGAAATGAAACATCAATATATATCAATGTTATCCAAATCATGGAATCACATAAGTTCTAAATCCATAATGCATAAAAATAAAAAATCCATAATAGTCTCAACATGAAAATCACTGAAATGCTAGGATGAGTCGGGGTAGGGCCTCACAAATAAACCTACACATACATCTAAATTCCATAATGAAAGAATCAAAGTATTCCAATGCATTTATTTATCCATATTTTATTTATATATAAGTTCAAGGCAACTGAATTAACATTCATTCCACTGATATAATATTACAATATCCATAAATACATGGCTTCCAAAAATACCACGGAATCCAAAAGTTACAATGTTGGATACAATGACCACAAGGTCTCAACTGAACAATGATCACGGACATGAGCTGGTACATGAACCACAGACCAAGAAATTGTTGGCAAATGCACACTCTAATAAGAAATTATAGGTGATTGAAGGTATTGTCATTGATGGAAACATTACAATCATATGGCACCGGCAGCGGTAGACTCTACACTGGCACACAGAACACCAACACCGAAAAGGAAGAATATCAGCACCCTGGCCGACAAGAATTTTGTGTATATATATTTTATAATTAATTGTAAAATCTTTTTGTAAGCCGACTTGGCGGATTGTAAAATGACTCATATATGTATGAGATCATTGTAGATCATTTAGTGTGAGAAATAGGCGAAGTGTGGAAAGATAATAAGTAGACCTAATATGCGAATTATTGGATAAGGGTTTATGTATGTAGCAGGGCTTAAACCGGTACTGAATCTGACATGGTAGATGTTGATCTGAAGGAGTACAAGGCATTGGATTTGTATAATCCATTTTTGTAAGTCAGTGTGACTTCCTTTGTAATTGAGCAGTGAGCTCTAAGCACTTGGCCTTCCTGCATGGGCAGGCCCCTATTGTAAGCAATAATATTCCCTTATTGGCTAGTAAGCGAATATTGTGGGTCACAAATCCCACCGAGGTTTTTCCCACACCGGGTTTCCTTGTTAAAATATTGTGCTTCTCATGTTGTGGTTGTTATTCTTATTTGTTGCATTATTTCTAGTTTACCGATACACAGTTTTAATATCTTATTCATGTTATAAGTTAAGAAAATTCTATAACAGGTCAGATATTGATTCACCCCCCCTCTCAGTATCTTTGGGAATCCTAACAATTAGTATCAGAGCTTGGTCCTCTATTTTCAAAAGCCTAACAGCTTGAGGAAGATCTTGACACCGGTAGAGATGGAAAATTTGATAAAGCAATTAGAAACAACTCTATCAGACTATGATGCAGAAAAAGTAAAGAATATCAAACTTGAGGATGATCTGAAGGCTGCACAGGATATCATCCAAGGACTTCAAGAAAATTACACTATAGCAAGAAATTAAAAAAAGAGAACTTTGTGAAAAGATGCAGAATGATGAAGATGAAAAGGAAACTCTTAATGAACTAGTGAACAAGCTAAGACAAGAAAACACTACAATGAAGTTTGAGATGCAAAATATGACTGTGAGATTTTGTAAAGAAAATGAAAATCGGAAGAAGAATGAAGAAGAATTGGTTAGAAGATTGAATGATGTTGGAAATGAAAACACAAGACTCAGTCATGAAAATGATATGTTGAAGACGGATCTGATGCATACACAAAATGAGAGAACTGAACTCATGAGACAGTAAGGAATCTTGGAGAATGAACTCACTACTGCAAATCAACACAAAGAGAAATTCAAAAAAAGTTCAGAAGAACTTGTTGACATGTTGAAGAATCAGAAACCTAATGGTGATACAAATGGCCTTGGCTTTGAAATTGGTGAAAGCTCTGGTACTACAAACAATCATGATCATAGTAAACCGGTAAGACAATCTAATGCTTACAAATTCAATGGGAAATGCTTTAACTGTAACAAGTATGGTCATAGAGCAAATCAATGTAGATCTAGAAACTATCAAAACGCCAATACACCCACCGATCAATGCTCTAAATGCAACAAAGTTGGTCATAACTCAGAAAGTTGCAAAATGAATATAAGATGTTATGTTTGTGGAAGATTTGGACACCTATATAATCAATACAGAACACAAACCGACATAGGATATGGGAAAGCTATTCAGAAAAGAAAAAAATGTGACTTGTTATGCTTGTAACAAAATTGGACATATTGCAAAATTTTGTAGAAGCAAGACTTCACCAGCAAATAACAAAGGTCCTAGCTTGAAAGGTAAAGAAAAGGTTGAAGAGGTAAAGCAAGAATTCTCAAAATAATGGATCAGAAAGTCAGACTAAAATGTTGATGGGAATACTCCTCCACCGACAGAACAAAGTATTACTCCACCGACAGGAGACTCTTCATCTAACTAAAGGAAAATCCTTTGGGGGTTAAGCAACAAATTGAAAAATATGCTATTATACCCTCGGTTGATGGTAAGAAGTGGAATTACTTCTATACCAGAAGATGAGTTAAGTTGTGACTTAAACCGGCAAGCATTAAATGCGGTAGTTGGAGAAAATAACATTATAAAGCAAGTGTTTTGGCTCCTTTTTCATTCATCAAGCTTTCAAATCTTTGAGAGAGCGAAAAATTCCGAGCGAAGACATCCCTAGCCAAAAAGTGAAGTAGTTCATCAAAGCATTCATCCTTAAAGCAGATTGAGGTATTTATAACTATGGCTTCTTCATCCACTCCTGAATTTATTGCAAATCCTACTATGATTGATGTTATTAAGCGTCCTAGACCCATATTCAAACTGGTTACCGAAATTGCAAAGAAAGATGATAGCATAGGTGCATTTTCTCAAATTCCTAAGGGAGTAGTATATGTTGAACACACTAGGATATACATACATTGTCATATAGAGGAATTAGGTGATGATGAGATCAAAAACATGTATAGGACTGTGATTTGTGATGTAGATGGTAATGTCAAGCCAGAACACAAGATAATAGAAACCCTAGGCTTTGTGGATATTCTTAGCATTCTTGATTTTCTCAAAGATGTAATAAGAATAGTTCTAAGCAGAGTCCATGGACAATTCTTTTGGTTGGATTCCATCCATAAGATCACCAAAAAAGCAGTAAAAGCAATAACAGGGTTACTTTCCACCAGTAGCAGGCATGACAGAACAAAGAAGGTCCCAAATGACACAGTGATGAAACTAACCGGTGCAACTTTTGACAAAAGGTCTCTAAGGGTAAATGATGTAAAGGAGACAAATGTCATATTTGTTAGTATGATTTTGGGCTACAAGGCTACACATGCAAATAGGTTGAACTCAGTTTCTAGCCTATGTATCAAAAGTGCATATGACATGGTAAATGATAATGCTAGAATAGATGTGTGTGAATGGCTCAAAGATGAATTGATAGACAATCTAAAGAAGATTAAAGGAGATAAGAAAGGAACCTTTAGATTTGGAAATTTGTTTGTTTTCTTAATGTTGTACATTACTAAGCAAGTACCCGGTATTGGTAGAAAAGATTTTGGCTTTGATATACCGGTAGGAAAGCAACTATTGGATTTACTAATCAACATGGGAGAAGACAGAGAGAAAAACATAAATGAACATTTTCAAGCATTGAAGGCTCAAATGAAAACAAGAATAAGACTATCATAGGCAATTGTAGATAAATATCAAAAGGAAATATGCTTTGTAATCAAGAAAGATGAAATCTGGATGGAGGCAGTTATCCCTAGAACTATCTGGGTAACTAAAATGGGCTATGAAACAGATGATAATATCATAGAAACTTATGCAAAAGACCTCCTTGAAGCACCAAAGGAACCCACTGAGAAAGTCTTTGGAAATGCAGAAACAATTGAAAGTGGAATTCAGTCAAGAAAAAGGGTTAAGAAGGTTGAAGAAACAGTAAGGAAAGGAACTCGACAGGCAAAGGCAATTAAGGAAGATGTTTTGAAACAAACTGGTATAAAAGAAAGTGAGTTGGGAGGACTTCAAGCGGAAGCTCATCTTTCACCTATTGGAACTTCCTCAGAGAGTGATATACCAGTCGTATTTAAAAGGGCAGAAAGGAAAAGAAAACCCTCACCGACACCCTCACCTACACCCAAGAAAACTAGACAAAAGCAACAGGCAATTAGGCCTCCTGTTAAGAAAATGACTTCAAAGAAGAAGAAGATGAAACAAGATATTGC
Organism: Cryptomeria japonica; assembly: GCF_030272615.1. NCBI lineage: Eukaryota > Viridiplantae > Streptophyta > Pinopsida > Cupressales > Cupressaceae > Cryptomeria > Cryptomeria japonica. Next base: position 245,742,322 of record NC_081411.1, on the reverse strand, counting down.
TCCACTAGATAAACTTCTTAGTGAAATAACAAAGGATGGTAAGTTGAAAAACATCAACAAACTGTATAACACACTCTCCGCAGATGACAAAGAAAGCATAGAAAACAATATAATTTTACACTTGGATATTTACAAGAAATTTTTGTTAGAAATTGTTGATGAGATACAAAACGATTTGTATAGAAGATTAGAAGCCAGAAGGGCAGCCATTGTTGAGCTGGATAAAAAAATAAAAATTGAAAAATTACTTGCAGTGCATCTAGTTAACTCACCTAATGAAATAGACAAATTAATCAGTGAAGCTAACCGGACAGTGTTTTCAACCGCTCACCGACATGTAGCACTGATGGCAGGTAGAATGAATGAAGTCTCTGAGGAAACAACAGATGCATGAGATATATTCTTTGTAGAAAAAGAGAAACAGGAAGAACTCAGAAGACCCAGGACCATCAGAGTATATCAAAAGGATAAGGATAAGGGAAAAGGTAAGGTAGGTGGACCTCCAAGCCTTAAAATATCTGATAATGTACTCCCACCTCATCCTGATACTCCACCAACACATACTACTGACAGTAAACCGGCCACTGAGAGTATGGAGACTCCACTAGAGGATACAAATCCCGAGTCTGAGATTTTGTATACTATGAATATAGCCACTCAAGAGGTGAATATTGTGGTAGACAAAGAGACCATTGTGGAAAAAAAGAAAGATGTGACTACTGCGTCACCGACTGTAGATGCTGAGGTTGAGGTAAAAGATACTGTAAATATAAACATAGAAAAACCCACTCAAACAGAGCAACCGGTAGAAGACACCACTAGTAAACCATTAGAAGAACCGGTAGACAAAACTGAAAAACAATCAGGAGAACCAGAAATGGAAAGTACAGAGGCACAAACTAAGAAACTGGAAGTACATACAGAGATTACATCAGAGAAACCGTCTGTTGAGAGCTCAGAGAAACCCTCTGAGACACAGATGGAGAAATTAGAACAGAAATAGGTTCAGACACAAGTTCAGATTGAAAGAGGGCCACTGGGAAAAACTGATAAGCCTAAACCTTTTCTAATAGAAATGTAAACACAGACTGACCTACTAGAGGTTGAAGCAAGAAAGGTTATTACTACAACCGGCAACAGGGAAATTGTGAACACGGTTGGGCAAACATCTGGTACTTCAATATCAGAATTCCAGCCTACAAATATGACAGAGGTCTTACTGGACTCCATAAAGAAGATCACAAAGTGCAATGCACAAGCCTATAAGGATATTGATGACACAATTCCCATTCTTAAATTTATAGCAACCAAGTGCATTGTAGATAACAAAGATTCTTTAGGTCAACTAGACACATTGTCTAGATTCATCACCGACAACATTTTGACAGTTGATCAAATAAATGAGAACACATTCAACGAAAGGATGATTAAGGAGAAAGAGAAATTCTTTGAGGAAATAGTGAAAAAGAACAAGGAGAGAATGGATACCCTATTACCAAAACTAGGAGAGATAATTTTGGATTTCAAGAAACTGTATAGAGATACTTGTAAAATAGATATTTTGACAGAAGACCTAGACAAAGAAAATAGCAAAACACAAGATGAGATTAACAATATTGCTAACAATTTGATAGACAAATCAGATTCATTTTTGGATAAAAAAGAAAATTGCAGATCTTGAAGAGAAAATTGAGAAGTTCAAAAAGGATAAAGAGAAAGTAAAGGAAAAGGCAAAGAGCTTAAAATGTAAACTTGGTCCTAAACTAGATTACCTCATTTCTTTGAGAAAATAAATTTATGAGGCTCTGGTTCCTGGACTCAAGACACCGGAAGAGAAAATGCACATACTCACCGGTACAGTTCAGAGAAAACAATAGGCATTACAGGATAGTAAAAGATTCACTGGCAATTTAAAATTGGTTTTGGCAGATATTTTCCAGATTGTAACCCACCGGTTACAAGAATCTAGGCAAGAAACACATTCCACTGACAACGAATGATAACCTTTGTCATGATGTCAAAGGGGGAGTAGTGTGATGAGAAAAATGATCAGAACAGGACATCATCAACTCAGGGGGAGCAGCACACATTTTTGTGCACATAGTTTTGGCAAGACAATTTTGGCAAACCATTTTTGGATTTTTCTCAGGAGTGTTGCCATCAATGCCAAAGGGGGAGATTGTTGGCAAATGCACACTCCAATGAAAAATTGTAGGTGATTGAAGGTATTGTCATTGATGACAACCTTACAATCATATGGCACCAACACCGACAGACTCTACACCGACACACAGAACACCGGCACCGAAAAGGAAGAATATCGGCACCCTTGCCAACAGGATTTTTGTGTATATATATTTTGTAATTAATTGTAAAATATTTTTGTAAGCCAACTTGGTGGATTATAAAATGACATATATGTATGAGATCATTGTAGATCATTTAGTGTGAGAAATAGGTGAAGTATGGAAAGATAATAAGCAGACCTAATATGCAAATTATTGGATAAGGGTTTATGTATGTAGCAGAACTTAAACTGGTACTAAATTTGGCATAGTAGATGTTGATCTGAAGCAGTACAAAACATTGGATTTGTATAATCCAATTTTGTAAGTTAGTGTAACTTCCTTTGTAATTGAGCAGTGAGCTCTAGGCACTTGGCCTTCCTGCATGTGCAAGCCCCTTTTGTAAGCAGTAATATTCACTTATTGGCCAGTAAGCAAATATTGTGGGTCACAAATCCCACCGAGGTTTTTCCCACACTGGGTTTCCTCATTAAAATATTGTGTTATGGTGTGCTTCTCATGTTGTGGTTGTTATTCTTATTTGCTACATTATTTCTAGTTTACCGGTACACAGTTTTAAAATGTTATTCATGTTATAAGTTAAGAAAATTCTATAATCGGTCAGATACTAATTCACACCCCCCCCCTCTTAGTATTTTTGGGAATCTTAACAGAAACACCAGTGAAGTCTTTCCTCGCCTGAAGATACAATCCAGAACATCTGATAGGAAGTGGCACTACCACTCGAACATGTGATCCCAAAATGGAACCACCCCACCATGCTAGGAGATAGTAGAAGACCTTCAAGCAAGCAAAAAAAGCCAAGTACGAAAGAACTACATGACTCGGCAAACATCCATGTGACACAACTCACAAACACTAGTGACTCTAAGGAGAGAGTGTCATTGCATGTCTTATGGTAGTTACCCCGGTAGGCCTCCATAGGTCCCGACCCCCATCCTGGGTTATCCTGGTAACCTCTCCTGAACCTCTGGCTCCATCTAAGCCTCATGCGGACCCTACCAATCCTTTCTTAAAGAAAAGGTGACAGGTTTTTCATTCCGAGCCTTCTCACCACATCCCGAGCCTATACAAGCACTCAACCATGTGTGAGGCACATTATCTTAATTAATATTTAATCTACCCACCCCCTAATCAATTATTAGGTTATCACTTCTTAATTGACTTTTGAAGGGTTATCCTGCCATCTACTTCGGGCACGGCCCCTGCTCGAAAGCCACTCTCTCTCTCATAGAACACTAACAGGAAAGGCCTCTTTACGAGAACTCTATGGCGAAATAGATAGCCATATCTAATCCTGACAAACCACAGGTGAAGGATACACAATCACTAACCCAGGATTGACCATTTGGAACAAAACACACAATGGCTCACATCAACAGGGTTATACAACAACACCTGACGAAGGAGGTATAACAACATATGATATAATGACAACTCAACCAGAATTACAACGAAATTAAGCTTGATTGCAAATACCATTTACACAAAATCTTAATACAGGCAATCTTTTCTTTAAACAACCAAAAGCATAAATAACTTTCAATTAAAGATTTTCCAAAAAATAAGAAAATATAACTATATTAATACAAGGAAATTAATGTTGCCATTTGTCCAATAAGGTTAAATAAAATCACATAAAAATTAACCCCCTAATTATATGTTCATGATTAATTTATAATAAAACCCGATTAGCTTATATCAATAATCTAAATTCCAAATTCCAAATTATATATAATAATATAATATAATTACATAAATATATATATATTCTTCGAATATAATATTATATAATTATATCACATTAAAAATATATAATTAAAATGAAGATTTAACTTTGCAACAACTTTCATTTCCAATTACTAAGAAATAACTTTATTTCTAAAATAACATAATTAAAACCTCAGAAAATAATATATATATATATAATATTATATTTTTTTAAAACATAATAAAATTAAATAAAACTAAATTATAAAACTCTGGCATGAAAATTCGAAAGTACCATATTTCGGTTTGCATGAAATTTATCTAGGGAATAGTGAAAATAAAACCCCCCCTGCTACCGCACGGTAGCAGGTACTATCGTAGGTAGCCTGCTACCTTATGGTAGACGTTGCTACTGCCGGTAGTACTACTACCATTCGATAGCTGTACTACCATCGGTAGTTGCTACCAACGTTTTTTTTTAATATATTTTTTTTTATTTTTTTATTGTTTTATTTTTTTTTTGTAATTTAAAATTTACAATACCATCAGAATAATATAATAAATTTCATTTTCAAGTAAGATTTATTTCTCACAAATTTATTTAATAAAATTTTCCCAATAATAATTAAATAGAACAATTTCCCATAACTTTAATAACCCAATAAATTTAATTGAAATTAAATTTATTACCATAGTAACTAAATAATTATACAGAGATGCACAAATACTAAAAAGGACCACCATAGTCAAATATCGAACAAAAACACAATTCTCATTTCCCTCAAAACTTGTAATTTTTAAGTACAGTAAAAATCTTGGCAAAATTTGCCAGAATAACTTTTCCCAATTTTCTCAAAATTTTAATCTATAAACACCCAGGAAATAACTTCTTTCCATAAACTAGAAATTAATTTCTGGAATGGACTTTAGCCAAGAACAAGAAATAACCAGAAAAGGTTTTGGATTTGACAAATATTTTTAACACACATCATTCAAAAAAAAGAAAAAAAATAAAATATTTTCTTTAAAAACAACCAAAAGAAGCCACCCAACCTGGTATAGCTTTCCTAGAAGAGCTTTGTAAGAGAGATTCAATCCTTCAACAAGCTTCCAAATAATTTTCCTTCACCAAAATCTCTGCCTCTTTCCCATGACTCCCCAAAAAGAAAAAGATCTATTCCCCTTTTAAACTAAAAATTTATGTTGCACATATTTTTCCCAAAAATCCTAATATTTAATTTTTTAGTAATTAAAAGCAATTTTCTTTTCTTTTCTAATTCCATGCAATAAGAAAAAATCATTTTTTTTTCTTTTTTTCTTTTCTCATGCAAATAATTAATTTTCTAAACAAAGAAATTAAAGCAGTACTTTAATTCTATTTTATTCTTTTATTCATTTATTTATTTATTTATTCTTTTATTCTTTTGTTTATTTAAAATTCTAGGAAACAATAAATGAAATTAATCTAATTTATTTTTCCCTAAATTTTAAATAAAATATATTTCTAATATCATGCAGCTTGCAACTTAATTTAATAACTTCTTTTTAATTAATTAAATTTATAACTCGATCATAACATACATAATTCAAAAATACCAACTATGAGATAACTCCATAAATTTACTTAATTAATTAAATCCACTAAAACACACAAACTGAACAAACCCCAAGCAAGGATTTAGAATAAGTCAAACGATAATACACGAAGGTCGAACAAACTACCAAGATGACCAACTGACAACACTCACAAGAGTGTAATTGGTTAAAATAGGGTCAACTACTATCTCCTCCACTTCCATCAGACAAATATAAGGCACACTCAGACCTGTGAAGCCAGGTGGAGACGATACCGTGTACCTACCTGATACTTGTACCTGCAATATCCTGCATCACCGAACCACACATGGATATATACAATATAGAAAACACGACATGCACACCAATGAAGGAGAATCACGACATTCCTTGTCTCACCGGAGTGAGTGAAAGAAAATCGTCCCCTTGCATCCAATACACTCGCAGAAATGTAACATATAATTTCACATTGCATAGATAAACTAAAGTGTCATTACATAGCAATAATCCATAAAATACCATAAATCACAAGTACTGAAATACTGCAAATAAATTATGCATCTCATATCCAAATAAAGCATGAAATAATGTCATATAAGTTTGAATAACACATCATGGTAATGTATCCACTGAAAGTAAACAATAATAAAATATGAGTCTAATAAGTTCAAACGAGGAGGGTACTACATTCTCCCCCCAAAACTAGGCTCACTCCTAGAAACCTAAAACAAATAAGAATACAACTCTCTCATCTTTGCTGCATCCTCCCAAGTTGCCAAAGTCTCATCATTTGGGTCCCATAGGCCCCTTACTTGGTCGATGGTACAACCCCCAAGGATCAAATATCGATGCTGAAGAATGCGCATGGGCTCCATGGCAAGCTGCCCGTCCTCAACCTGCAAAGAGTTTCAGTCAAGAACATGTGTCACATCAGGATTATAAGGTCGAAGAACTGAAACATGAAAAACATCGTAGATGCGGGATAGACTCGGTGGCAAGGCAAGACGATAGGCAATAGGTCCTATCCTCTCAAGGATCTCAAAAGGGCCAACAAACCGAGCCGCCAACTTAGAACCCTTTCCATAACGGATCAGACTCTTCCGCGGACGCACTCTCAAAAACACATGGTCGCCAACAGAAAACTGACAATCTACCCTATGAGCATCTGCATACTTCTTCTGCCTATCTTGTGTAGCTACCAAATGCTTATGAATCCACTCTACCTACTGCTCCATCTCTCGAAGAATATTCGATCCTATACGCACCCTGTCCTCTAGCTGATCCCAACTCAAAGGAGTGCGGAAAGGATGACCATACAATGCCTGAAAGGGGGACATACCTATGGAGCTATGATATCCATTGTTGTAAGAAAACTCCACTAGATAGATATAATCCTCCTAGCGTGACTGTTGGTCCATAACATACATGCAAAGCATGTCCTCCAAAACTTGATTCACTCGCTCGGTCTGACCATCTGTCTCTGGGTGATAAGTTGAACTAAAATTCAACTGAGTCCCCAAAGCATGCTGAAGTGAGGTCCACAATGCTGAGGTAAAGACAAGATCTCTATCAGAGATGATCTGCCTCAGAATCTCATGCAATCTCACTACATCTTCCAAGAAGACTCGTGCCACCACTACTGTCGTATAGGAAACTCGAATAGGAACAAAGTGAGCAACCTTTGTCAATCTATCAACTATGACCATGATAGCATCATGACGACGTGAAGAGACAGGCAAGCCAACAATAAAATCCATGGAAATGATATCCCATTCCCAATCCGGTACCAAATTAGGTTGTAAAAGCCCTGCCGGGTGCTGATGCTCTGCCTTCACCTGCTAACATTCCAAACACTTTAACACAAAATCAGAAATGTCACGTTTCATGCCAGCCCAATGATAAATCTGTCTAAGATCTATGTGCATCTTCTTGACACTTGGATGTGCCGAATAAGCTGCACGATGGGCCTCAGTCATGATCAAAATGTGAAGACCCTCTAAAGGAGGTACATAGATCCGTTCATGGTGACGAACAAGTCCATCTGCCTCAAGGTTATATCCAGAAAATCTACACTCTAAAGGCCTTCCGGACTCTATCATAGCTCTAACATCCTAATACCAAGTATCCTGAGGAAGAACTCCAAGAATCCTCTCTCTCAAGTCTACTCCAAGGGATAATGCTAAAATTTCATGTCCCTGTGACTCAAAGCATCTGCCACCACATTCTCTTTCCCCTGAATGTAACGAACCTCAAAATCATACTTGCAAAAGAATTCCATCCATCTCCGTTGTCAAGCATTCAAGTTCGGTTGCGTGAATATATACTGCAGACTGCGGTGATCACTATGCAGCTCAAACTGACGCCCTAACAGGAAATGTCACCATCTAACTAAAGCATGAACTACAACTGCCAACTCTAAATCGTAAACTGGATAGTTCAACTCATGGTTCTTGAGTTTGCGAGACTCATAAGCAACCACACGTCCATCCTGCATAAGCACTGCACCTATACCTCTTTCCAAGGAGGCATCTGTGCATACCATAAAATCTCTAGATGGATCAGAAACTGCCAAAATCGGAGCACTGACAATGAGCTCCTTCAAGGTCCGAAAAGTTGTCTCACACTGTTCTGACCAAACAAATTCCTTCCCTTTCCTCTGAAGAGAAGTAATCGGGTGTCCTATCCGAGAAAAGCCCTGAACAAAGTGACGATAATATCCGGCCAAACCCATAAAACTCTGAACTTCTGAAACGTCGATCAGCGCTGGCCAATCAACAATGGCTTGGATCTTTGAAGGATCCACATATACACCTTCTCCCGAAACCACATGACCAAGATAGTTCACCTCAGAATGGAAGAAGTCACACTTTGCCAAATTGGCATAAAGTTGATTCTCCCTCAAGCACTGCAGTACCTGACATAAGTGACCCTCATGTTCTTTCATAGTTCTAGAATAAATCAATATGTCATCCAAGAATACAATGATGAAATGATCAAGGTAGGTGTGAAAAACCCCATTCATGAGGCTCATGAAAACTAAAGGCACGTTCATCAACCCAAATGGCACCACTGTGAACTCGTAGTGACCATAACGAGTACTAAACGTTGTCTTATGAATGTCTGCATCCTGATTTCAGGTCAATCTTAGAGAACACCTAGGCTCCCTTTACCTGATCAAAAAGATCATCTATACGAGGCAATGGATATCGATTCCAAATGGTTACCTTATTCAGCTGTCGATAATCAATGCATAACCAAAGAGAACCATCTTTCTTCTTAACGAAGATAACAGGCGCACCCTAAGGGGAAACACTACGACGAATGAATCCCTTGGTCAACAATTCGTCTATCGGCAACTTCAACTCACTCAACTCCTGAGTAGTCATCCGATATGGAGCTCTCGAAATAGGTTCTGCGCCAGGAACCAAATCAATGCGAAAGTCTATGTCTCAATTCGGAGGCATACTAGGAATATCCAATGGAAACACATCAGCATACTCTCGAAGAATAGGGTGACCATCAAGAGAGATTTCTCGACTCTCTGACTCATCCACATCCTCAAGAATAACTGCAAAAAGTTGACACCCTCTACACATACACCGCTTAAGTTGCATAGCAGAAATCATACGTAGGGATATCGATCTCTGAACTCCAACAATCTCCACTTCTCTACCAAGGTCATCTAAACACTCCACTGTCTTCTTGCGACAGTCTACGCGAGCACTGTGAGATGATAGCCAATCCATCCCCAACACAACTCCATAAGAACCCAAAGGAATGAATCGAAGGTCAACTGAGGTAATTATGGTTCCTAGGTCCAAATCACAACTGGGAATAAAGGCATCTATAAAAACACGAACACCTATAGCCAACTCTACTTGCCACCTATCCGCCTGCTTAGCAGACACGAGTCCGCACCACTCCACAATGGACGAAGAAATGAAAGAATCTGAAGCTCGAGAATCAAAAAGTACAGAGATAGAGATTACATGCAACATACTTGTTGCCTCAATAATTGTACCCTGATGATCAACTTGGCGGTCATCCAACGCTGCAAACACTCTATGGGATCTCCCAGCATCTCCCACTGTAGGCTCTGATGTTGCTGGCCTCTGACTACCTATATGGTGGAAATGTTGAGGGCACTGCGCAGCTATGTGACCAAACTGCCCACAAGAGAAGCAAGCTCCCCTACCTGGTCCTCTATTACCTGTCGGCCCACTAGACTGCTAGAAACTTCCCTGGCTAGGGGCATGAGATGCACTCTATGAGGACTGCCCTGAAGAGCCCTATTTGCCCCTCTGCCAGTTTCTGTTCTTCCTATTTTGAGAGTTGCCACCCTATTGGCCTTAGAACTATTTCAGTTTCAACGGTTGTTGTTGCTGCTGATGTCCACGCTTAGTGGGTGCTTGAGCAGTCCTAAACGGTGCAGCTGACTGGGATTGATTTCCCCGAGCTCTGTTCCCACTGGAAGGTGCACTCCCTATCTGCACACCTGACTGACCACCAAGTGCACTGCTAAGGTTCAACTCAACCATTCTGGCTTTCACCACGGCTATCTCAACTGAAGGTGGCTCAAACACCCTCACTCCTCCACTGATGCGATCATTCAAACCTCTCAAGAAGTGTTGAACAAGCATAGCCTCATCATTAGCAATCCTGACATACTGTTTGAGCTCATAGAACTTGTGCTCATACTGGTCTACTGTCATACCATACTGATGCAAGGCATAGAACTCATCTACCCAAGTCTGCCTCCACTAGGGTGAGAGAAATCATGCCTTGAATCTCTCCAGAAATAACTCCCATGTTATGGTGTTAACACACACACCGATCTTCTCCTCCTCTAATCTCCACCAAATCGAAGCAAAACTATTGAGATGCATAATAGCACATCTCACCTTGGTGTTGCTACTATATGGAAACATAGCGAAACACCAGTCCAAACCGACGAGCCAGGTCTTTGTCTCAAGACCGATACCCATACCATCAAAGTAAGGAGGGTTGGACCTCATCAAGTCCTTTATGTGACTCAAAGAAGGTACATCTCGGTCAGCTGGAATCTCCCTCCTCCTGGTTGATCTCTCTCTCTCTCTCTCTCTCTCTCTCTCTCTCTCTCTCTCTCTCTCCTTTGGAACCTATTGATGCGCCTCCTCAACCTAAGCATGAATAGGTCGATCAACCTCAGGCCTGAGACCTAACCTTGCTAGAACCTCCTGAAACATCTGTCTTAGCTCTTCCCTTTCGGGAACCTTCTCTCCTACATGTTGTGAATCTTGATGAACTGACTGTTTCGGCTCAACACTCACATGAGTGGGTGGTGGTGAATGACTGTGACGGTCAGAACCACGACCCCGTCCTCCACCTCTGCCTCCTTTGAGACCACCCGTACGACCACCTCCCCTAACTTTCCTAGTCATGAACTAACACCACAAATGAGAAAATAGTTTAGATCTACGGCAAGGATAAGACAAGAGAAATACAAACATTAAGACCTAAGCACAATTGTCAAACTGAAAGGCTCACTACAAACCCAGAGTAACCATTGTTGAAACTTGGGCTCTGATACCAAATGTAATACCCCGCCAAGAACCCTAAAGGAAAACAACCCAACTAGGCAACTAAAGGTGTGAAATATTTTTTTTTTAAAGATTAACTGCATTAATTATAACAATAGCACATTTAATAACACAGCGGAAGTCTAACACGTCATTTTCTTAAGGGTTACCAACGAAGAGTAATTCGCAGATTATATTAACACCATGGTTAATCCAATTGTCCATACACATACATCTAAATTCCATAATGAAAGAATCAAAGTATTCCAATGCATTTATTTATCCATATTTCATTTATACATAAGATCAAGGCAACTGAATTAACATACATTCCACTCATATAATATCACAATATCCATAAATACATGGCTTCCAAAAATACCACGAAATCCAAAAATTACAATGTCAAGGTTACATATAAGTTGGATACAATGACCACAAGGTCTCAACTGAACAATGATCACGGACATGAGCTGGTACATGAACCACGAACCAAGAAACACCAACGAAGCCTTTCCTCGCCTAAAGATACAATCCAAAACATCTTACGGGAAGTGGCACTACCACCCGACCATGTGATCCCTAAATGGAACCACACCACCATGCTAGGAGATAGTAGAAGACCCTCAAGCAAGCAAAATAAGCCAAGTACAAAATAACTACATGACTCTGCAATCATCCATGTGACTCGACTCACAAACACTAGTGACTCTAAAGAGAGAGCGTAATCACATGGCTTATGGTGGTTACCCTGGTAGGCCTCCATAGGTCTCGACCCCCATCCTGGGTTATCCTAGTAACCTTTCTTGAACCTTAGACTCCATCTAAGACTCATGTGGACCCTACCAATCCTTTCATGAAGACAAGGTGACAGGTTTGCCATTCCAGGCCTTCTCACCACATCCTAAGCCTATACAAGCACTCAACCATGTGCGAGGCACATTATCTTAATTAATATTTAATCTACCCACCCCCTAATCAATTATTAGGTTATCACTACTTAACTGACTTTTGAGGGGTTATCCTACAATCCACTTCGGGCGTGGCCCCCACTCGAAAGTCACTCTCTCTCATTGAACACTAACAAGAAAGGTCTCTCTATGAGAACTCTATGGCGAAACAGACAGCCATATCTAATCCTGACAAACCACAGGTGAAGGATACACAATCACTAATCCAGGATTGACCATTTGAAACAAAACACACAATGGCTCACATCAACGGGGTTATACAACACCTGACCAAGGGGGTATAACAACATATGACATAATGACAGCTCAATCAGAATTGCAACAAAATTAAGCTTGACTACAAATACTATTTACACAAAATCCTAATACAGACAATCTTTTCTTTAAACAGTCAAAAGCATAAATAACTTGCAATTAAATATTTTTTAGAAAATAAGAAAATACAACTATATTAATACAAGGAAATCAATGTTGCCATTTGCCCAATAAGGTTAAATAAAATTAGATAAAAATTAACCCCCTAATTATATGTTCATGATTAATTTACAATAAAACCCAATTAGCTTATATCAATAATCTAAATTAAATTCCAAATTAAAAATTATATATAATAATATAATATAATTACATAAATATATATATTGTTCGAATATAATACTATATAATTATATCACATTAAAAATATATAATTAAAATGAAGATTTAATTTTGCAAGAACTTTCATTTCCAATAATTAGGAAATAACTTTATTTCTAAATAACATAATAAAAACCCCAAAAAATACTATTACTATATATATATATATATTTTAAAACATATTAAAATTAAATAAAACCGAATTATAAAACTCTGGCACGAAAATCCGAAAGTACCATATTTCGGTTTGCACGAAATTTATCTAGGGAACAGTGAAAATAAATCCCCCTGCTACTACACAGTAGCAGGTACTACCATAGGTAGCCAACTACCTTACGGTAACCGTTGCTACCACCGGTAGTACTACTACCGTTCGGTAGCTATACTACCGTCGGTAGTTGCTACCAACGTTTTTTTTAAATATATATTTTTTGTAATTTAAAATTTACAATACCATCAGAATAATATAATAAATTTCATTTTCCAGTAAGATTTATTTCTCACAAATTTATTTAATAAAATTTTCCCAATAATAATTAAATAGAATAATTTCTCATAACTTTAATAACCCAATAAATTTAATTGAAATTAAATTTATTACCATAGTAACTAAATGATTATACAGAGATGCACAACTACTAAAAAAGACAACCATACTCAAATATCAAACAAAAAAAACAAACAAGAGGGAATATTTTCTCTCGTAAATCCCGTTTCTCCCAGAACTTGTAATTTTTAAGCACGGTAAAAATCTTGGCAAAATTTGTCAGAATAACTTTTCCCAATTTTCTCAAAATTTTAATCTATAAACACCCAAGAAATAACTTCTTTCCATAAACTAGAAATTAATTTCCGGAATGGATTTTAGCCAAGAACAAGAAATAACCAAAAAAGGGTTTTGGATTTGACAAATATTTTTAACACATATCATTCAGAAAAAGGAAATAAATAAAAATATTTTCCTTAAAAACAACTAGAAGAAGCCACCCAACCTGGTATAGCTTTCCTGGAAGAACTTTGTAAGAGAGATTCAATCCTTCAACAAGCTTCCAAATAATTTTCCTTCACCAAAATCTCTGCCTCTTTCCCGTGACTCCCCAAAAAGAAAAATATATATTCCCTTTTTAAACTAAAATTTTAGATTGCATATATTTTTCCCAAAACCCTAATATTTAATTTTTTGGTAATTAAAAGCAATTTTCTTTTCTTTTCTAATTCCATGCAATAAGCAAAAATCTTTTTTTTTTAATTTTCTTATGCAAATAATTAATATTTCTAAACAAAGAAATTAAAGCAGTACTTTAATTCTAATTTGTTCTTTTATTCTTTTATTTATTTAAAATTTTAGGAAACAATAAATGAAATTAATCTAATTTATTTTTCACAAAAATTTAAATAAAATATATTTCTAATATCATGCAGCTTGCAACTTGATTTAATAACTTCTTTTAATTAATTAAATTTATAACCTCAATGCATAAAATACATAATTCAAAAATACCAACTATGAGATAACTCCATAAATTTAATTAATTAATTAAATCCACTAAAACACACAAACTTAACAAACCCCAAGCAAGGACTCGGAATAAGTCAAACGACAATACATGAAGGTCGAACAAACTGACAGGACGACCAACTAACGACACTCACAAGAGTGCAACTGGTTAAAATAGGGTCAACTACTACCTCCTCCACTTCCATCGGAAAAATATAAGGCACGCTCAGACATGTGAAGCCAGGTGGAGATGATACTCCGTACCTACTCGGTACTTGTACCTGCAATATCTTACATCATCGAACCACACATGCATATATACAATATAGAAAACATGGCATGCACACCGATGAAGGAGAATCGCGATGTTCCTTGTCTCACCGGAGTGAGTGAAGGAAAATCATCTCCTTGCATCCAATACACTCACAGACATGTAACATATAATTTCACATTACATAGATAAAGTAAAGTATCAGTAAATAGAAATAATCCATAAAATACCATAAATCACAAGTACTAAAATACTGCAAATAAATTATGCATCTCATATCCAAATAAAGCATGAAATAATGTCATATAAGTCTGAATAACACATCATGATAATGTATCCACTGAAAGTAAACAATAATAAAATATGAGTCTAATAAGTTCAAACGAGGAGGGTACTACAAAGCAAATCACTACCACCTTTGAGCTTTAGATTTTTATCAGTTTTTTATTTTCCCTCCTTCAATTCTTTCCTCAACATGACCACTTCTTCTTCAAGCATCTTGCATTCTTTGAATTTGATATGTAGCTTTGTTTCAAGATCATCTATGGTCTTATTTCCTCCATCAATTTGTCTTTTTTGATAGATTCAATGTTCTTCTTCTTTCTTGAACTTTTTTCTGATAATATTCCAGATCAAATAGAGCTAGCCTTAACTCTCCTTCAAGATCTACCACAGTTCTTGTACCATTTTTTAGGAACCTTTCTCTAATACCAATTGTTGAACACTTTCGGATGTTGAGAGGGGGGTGAATCAACGTATATACTAAAATTTAACAAAACGTGTCTAGCATCACACCACGCTAGTGTTGGCATTATACACTCAGATGAGAATGGTAGATGTTGTCATTGATGGCAACACAGTGGCAACCAGGTTCAAAAAGGTTTCAGAAGTTCAACCAGCAACAGACTTCACCTACCAGCACTGGCATCTAGTTTACACCGGCAAAAGATTATACCGACAGTCTAAGCTGACTTGGCAATAATATTGTTTGTAATGTAAATTATATTTGTATGGCCGACATGATGTATTGTAAAGACTCATATGTGTATGAGATCTTGTAGGTCATTTGGTATGTATAGAAGTAAGTAATGTATGTAGGTATGTGTGTATGTAAGTGACATTTGAGATGAGATAGGGATATGATACTGGATAGTTGTTTATGCACTTTGATGTATTTATTTTGAGAGCGAATAAGAAGCAGAGTAGAGCGAAGACTATTCTGTGAAAGCAGAATCATTTACTGGCAAGGTTTTTGGTAGAGGTATCAGACAGAGCTTAAACCGGTACTGAATCCAGCATTGCAAATGCTATTTGAAGCAGTACATTGTTATTGGATTTAACCATCCAATTGTGTAGTCAATGGGACTCCATTTTTTTTGTTGAGTAGTGAGCTCTAGGTAATTGGTCTTCCTGCATGTGCATGCCCCTATTGTACTAAGTAATATTTATTCATATTGGTCAGTGAGTAAATATTGTGGGTCACTAATCCCACTGAGGTTTTTCCCCTATCAGGTTTGCTCGCCAAAAATATCTGTGTTATGGTGTACATTGATGTTGATTCTTTTGTTTCTCTTTATTGCATTATTATTTGCTTACCGGTATATTAATTTCAGTTATAAAGTTGAAAATAAGTTTAAATATTTCATCTACCGGTCAGACACTGATTCACCGCTGCCCCTTTCAGTGTCTTTGGGGTTAACCTAGTATCTAACAATTGGTATCAAAGCCTGGTACTCTATTTGCAGAAGCCTAATAGCTTGAAGAAGATTTTGAAACCGACCCCAATGGAAAGTTTGAGACAACAGTTGGAAGTGGCTCTTGAAGCTTTTGATGCAGAAAAATTGAAGAATATCAGATTGGAAGATGAACTCGGATCTACTTGGGAATTCATCAAATCACTTCAATAAAACCTAGTCATAGCAAAGAATAAGAGAAGAATTACATGTGCAACTACAAAAACAAGATGATGAAGAAAAAGAACTCTCAGAGATATTGCAGAAAAACTGAGACAAGAGAACAATAACATGAGGAATGAGATGCAAGATTTAACCATGAGACTATGTAAGGATATTGAAGATAGAAAGAAGAATGAGGAAGATTTGGTCAGAAGACTTAATGAAAGATCAGATGAATCTCTAGGGCTTAGTTATGATAATGATATGCTTAAAACAGAGTTGACTCACATGCAACATGACAAAGAGGAACTTATGAGACAAGTTGGCACTTTGGGAAGTGAGTTGGTCGCTGCAAATGAATACAAAGACAAATTAAAAAAGAGCTCAGACAAGCTTGATGATATGCTAAAGAGTCAAAAACCTGATGGAGAAACAGTTGGACTTGGATTTGAACATGGAGAAAGTTCTGAAACTGCAAACAATCATGATCACAACAAACCAGTAAGGCAACCTAATGCTTATAAATTCAATGGCAAATGTTTTAATTGCAACAAATTTGGTCATAGAGAGAATCAGTGCAGATCTAGGTATAATCAGAATACAAACTTATCCACGAGTCAATGTTCTACTTCCAATAAATATGGTCATAACTCATACAATTGCAGAATGAATGTAAAATGTTATGCTTGTGGTAGATTTGGACATCTATCTAATCATTGCAGAACTCAAAACCGGGCAAGGTTATGGAATAGCTATTCAAAGAAACAATGTAACTTGTTATGCATGTAACAAGATTGGGCATATTGCAAGATTTTGTAGAAGCAAGAATGTACTAGCAAACAAAAAAGGATCTAATGACAAAGGCAAGGAAAAGGTAAATGAAATCAAGCAAGAATTCACTAAACAATGGGTCAAGAAGAGAGATCAGAGAAATGATAATTCTATCTTTGCACCGACAGAACAGAGCAATCCTGCACCGAGAGGAGACTCTTCATCTAACTAAGGAATAATCCTTAGGGGTAAGGCAACTAATTGAAGATCGTGCATTTTACCCTCAGATGGTGGTAAGAAGTCATAATTCTTCTTTGCCGACAGATATGTTGAGTATTCACTTAACCGGCGAAGCATTTATTGCGCTTGTAAGTTATCTTTTTGGTTATAAAGAACAATAATTTCTCATTTCGACTTACCAAGCATTCAAGTATTTGAAGAGTGCAGAAGTTGAGCACCGACATTCAAGAAGTGAAGCAACAAAGATTTTTTAGAGCATCCAAGGTTTTCACTTGCATTCAACAGTAAAAGGTATTTATTTTATGACATGGCTTCTTCATCTTTTGTTCCTGAATTCATTGCAAACCCTACTATTGTGGAAAATATCAAGCATCCTAGACCAGTCTTTAAGATAATCCCTAAGATAGCTAAGTTCGATGACTCCATTGGTGCATTTTCAAAAATCCTGAAGGGAGTTGCATTTGCTGAAGACCCTAAGGCCTACATTCACTGTAACATTGAAGATTTAGGGTCAGAGGATTTAAAGAACATGTTCATGAATGTTATCACTGATAAACAAGGTATAGTCAAACCGGAACACAAGATTGTGGAAGATTTAGGGTTCGTAGACATCCTTCACATTCCTAAATTTTCAGATGAGATTGTCCATTATTTTCTTAGCAGAGTTCACGGTGAATTTGTATGGCTAGACTCAGTTTTCAAAATCAGTAAGGAAGTGATTAAGGTTGTTACGGGTTTACCTTCTATCGGCACTAGGCCTGAGAAGAAAAAGAAAATTCCAAACAAAGAGGTTATGAACTTAACTGACGCAACATCAGATAACATATCACTTAGGGTTAGCGATATAACTGATAACAATGTCAAATATGTAAATATGGTTATTGGATACAAAGTTGCTCATACTAATAGGTTGAATTATGTTTCCAGTCTATGCATTCATAGTGCTTATGAGATGGTAAAGAACAATGCTAAAATTGATATTTGTGAGTGGTTGAAAGATGAATTGATAGAAAATTTGGATAAGATTAAAGGTGATAAGAAGGGAACTTTCAAGTTTGGAAATTTGATTGTATGTTTAATGCTATATTTCTCAAAAGAGATTTCTGGTATAGGCTACAAAGACTTTGCCTATGATATCTTTCTTGGAAAACAGATAAAGGAGGCAATTACCGACATGGGCTTAGATGGTGACAAGCAAGTAAAACAGTATTTCAAATATTTTCAAGCAAAAATGAGATAAAGGGAAAGAATCCCTCAAAGTATTGTTGATAAATATGACAAATAGATATGCTTTGTTATTAAGAGAGATAAAGTATGAATGGAGGCAACTAGACCTAGAACTGTCTGGATAAGTGAGATGGGTTATGAAGTGGATTCACACATCTTGGAATCTTATGCCAAGATACTCCTAGATGCTCCACCGGAACTGACAGAGAAGATCTTTGGCAATGCTGAAATTATAGAAAAAGATGTTGAAATTCAAAAGCAAAGGAAGAAAAGAGACAAAATAATAAAATATTCTTCGAAGTTTGTTGAAGTTGTTACAAAGGGATTGTTGAAACTTGATCCAATGAGTGGTGTTGCTGCACAAGAAAGAAAATCAGAACAACAACCAGTAGTACATATTTCTCTTGTTGCTACCTCATCCGATTTTGATAGTGATAAGGCTGGAAAATTCAAAAGGGTGGACAGGAAGAAAAGAAAACCCTCACCGACACCTGCTCCATCACCAAAGAAATCAAGGACTCTAAGAAAGAAACAATAGGCTGTGAGAGAGTCCAGTGGTCCCAAGAAGAAAGTTACACAGAAGAAACTGGATCAAAAGGAACCTGATACACTTTCATCAGAAGAGCTTATCAATGAAATAACTCAAGATGGCAATCTTAGAAATGTTAGTAAGTTTTATCATTCTTTTAAAGATTCTGATAAGGATACTATTGAGGAGAGTATAATTTTGTATCTAGATATATATAAGAAGGTTCTTATTGAAGTTACAGATGTTCTCCCAAATGATTTATATCTGAGACTTGAAGCCAAGAAAATGTGTACTATGGAACTAGATAAGAAACTGAAGGTTGAGGCACTGTTAGCGGTTCATCATGTTATGTCTAAGCAAGAAATAGATGATTTAATAGCTAAGGCTAACAAGACTATTTTTGCAAGTGGTCACCGACAAGTTAGCCTCATGGCCGACAGAATAAAAGAGATAGCAGATGAAATAGCGGATAAGTGGGACATATTCTTTGTTGAGAAAGAGAAAAGTGAAGAAAAAGATGACAGAAAGTTGACAAATCCTTCACTAAGGTATATCAGAAAGCAGATAAGGGTAAGAGTAAGGTTGGCAGTGTTCCTGATTTCACCATAAAAGATAACTTGCCTCTACCGGCACAGGACACCCCATCGGTAGTAGCAGAGGCACCAACATAAATGCAAAATCAGCCTAAAGAGAAGTCAAAGGAAGTGAAAACAGATGATGTTGATCCCAAGTCAAACATTCTATTCACAATGAATGTTTACACTCAGGACATCAATATTGTAATGGATAAGGAAATTGTTGAGGAGAAGAAATATAAATCTATAAATGTTGAAAATATCGACTTGTTGGTCAAGATTGTTGACACTCAGCTGAATATTGAGATACCGGTAGAACAGGAACAGACAGAATCTGAACCGGCGGAGAATAAGAGTGAGAATAAGGAAGACAAAGTGAATAAGGAAGTGGTTAAGGTGGCTGAATAGGTATCTAGAGAAGAGAAGAAAATTATTGTAGAACCTGGCACTTCTCCTATTACTTCTATTGAGGATTTCAGACTGACAACTGTCACAGATGTATTACTGGATTCTATTAAGAAGATAACTGAATGCAATGCCTTAGCATTTAAGGCTATTGATGAATCTCTACCGATTTTGAAAATGATTGTACCAGCGTGCAAGGTAGATCACATTGTTGGTTCAATAGGTAAATTGGACACTTTGTCCAAATTCATTTCTTCTAGCATTCAAACAGTAGATAAAATAAATGAGGAAACTATTCAGGAAGAGTTAATAAGGAAAAGGAAGATTTCTTTGACACAACAATAAAGGATTGTACAAAACATATTGATTCATTGCTACCAGCATTGAATTCCACCATTTTGGAAAACAAAGAATTGTACCGGGAAGCCTGCAAACCTCATCATTTAACAGACAACATTGATGAACAAATAAAGAAAAATCAAAAATAGATTGCTGACATTGCAAATAACATGATTGGTTCTTAAGAACTAACATCAATTTTGGATCAAGAGATGGCTATTCATGAAGAGAAATTTGAAAATTTGGCAAAAGAGAAAGCAAGGTTGAAGATGAAAGCCTGAGAGTTAAAGAATAAACTTGGTCCAAGATTGGATAATCTATTAACACACCGGAATGCACTATCCAAGGCAACAATTCAAGGAGAAAAATCACTGGAGCAACAGATGCATTATCTCATCAGGCAGGCAGAGACAATAATTTCTGATAGTACAAAATTCCTGCAGTGTCTTAACTTAGTTTTGGCAGATATTTTTCAAATTGTACATAACTGACTATAGGTATCTAGGTAAATTTTTGAATTTTTTATACTTTTAACATCCTGTGTCATTGATGTCAAAGGGGGAGTGGTATAATGAGAAAAATGTAGAGAGTGGGGCATGGTGACAAGTGAACAGAAGGAGATCATTTGCTCAGGGGGAGCACTTTCAGTTTTGGATTTTAGTTTTTTATTTTTCTCATGAGTGTTTCCATCAATGCCAAAGGGGGAGATTGTTGGCATTATACACTCAAATGAGAATGGTAGATGTTGTCATTGATGGCAACACAGTGGCAACCAAGTTCAACCGGCAACAAACTTCACCTACCGGCACCAACATCCAGTTTACACCAGCTGCAGTTTACACCAACAAAAGATTATACCAGCAGTCTAAGCCGACTTGGCAATAATATTGTTTGTAATGTAAATTATATTTGTATGGCCGACATGATGTATTCTAAAGACTCATATATGTATGAGATCTTGTAGGTAATTTGGTATGTATAGAAGTAAGTAATTTATGTAGGTATGTGTGTATGTAAGTGATATTTGAGATGAGATAGAGATATGATACCAGATAGTTGTTTATGCACTTTGATGTATTTATTTTGAGAGCGAATAAGAAATAGAGCAAAGTGAAGACTATTCTGTAAAAGCAAAATTATTTACCGGCAAGGTTTTTGGCAAAGGTATCAGACAGAGCTTAAATCAGTACTGAATCCAGCATCACAGATGTTATTTTGAAGCAGTACATTGTTATTGGATTTAACCATCCAATTGTGTTGTCAGTGGGACTCCATTTTTGTTGTTGAGCAGTGAGCTCTAGGCAGTTGGCCTTCCTGCATGTGCAGACCCCTATTGTACTAAGTAATATTTATTCATATTGGTCAGTCAGTAAATATTGTGGGTCACAAATCCCACTGAGGTTTTTCCTCTACCGAGCTTCCTCGTCAAAATATTTGTGTTATGGTGTGCATTGATGTTGATTCTTTTGTTTCTCTCTATTGCATTATTATTTGCTTACCGATATATTAATTTCAGTTATAAAGTTGCAAATAAGTTTAAATCTTTCATCTACCGGCCAGACACTGATTCACCCCCCCCCCTCCCCCCCCCCCTCTTAGTGTCTTTGGGGTTAACCTAGTATCTAACAGTTGGCACACCATCCAATCACTCCCAAATCATTGTCTTCAAATCTGCACAAACCCGAAACACTCAAGTCGGCTCTGGAAGATAGAACCAATAATGCAACCCAATCCAACATACTCAAAATGTGATGTGGATTTATACAAGACCTATGAATGCACAACATAGCATCACCTAACACTATAATACCATATCAGAGAACCACAATAGGAAAAAAAATAAGAAGGAACAGTAATGCAAAGCAATTTTACAAATAGGTACACTGTCACTGGATGACTGATACTCAAACCGACACCAAATCAACTGCAGACTAAATAGGAACATAAAAAACTTAGATATAGCATTCTTTTACATCCACTAAAATCATACTACAACCACAAGAAAATATGTATCAGTGTGACACAATGTGGACTAGAATATTGAACCCTATCTAATAGACTATTCACCAAAACAATCACACTTAACCAGAATCTATTGCAAACATCTAAATACATCATCAATGCTATAGAATAGTCATGAGTAAATTAGATATGCACCTACTATCACTGCCATCGGCCTTCATACATCAATATGAACACACGAGCAGACTTTTGATACAACACCATTGATCACATACTTCCAGACCTTGGTTGACATCAATGACACCAATTTTGACATCAATGACAACATAAAATCATATTTACAATATTTTTACGTAGGAACCTTTCTTTAATACCAATTGTTGAACACATCCTAATATTAAGGGGGGGGGGGGGGGGGGTGAATCAGTCTTGAACAAAACTTAAACTTTTTTTAATAATTCAAATTCAAAATCCTTAAAATACTCAACAATAATGAAAGATAAAACAATGAACACCGATGCGCTAGAGAACACCAGATTCACATTGAAAAACCAAGGGAAAAAACCATAGTGAGAGCAATCTCACAGTATATGAACAAGATTACAATTTTTTTAAGGCTCGCTACTTAAGGAAGCACACTACTCCTGGAAAGGACTTGCTAAGGAATTTCACTACCTCCAAACAAGATACAAAGGACCTTATGAAAGATTCACTATCTCAAAGCAATAAACAATGATTATTTGAATTACAAAGTATAAGCCTTTAGCTCATAGCTTCCAATAGTCTCCTTATAATCTAGGTGCTCTTGACATACTACCTCAAGGAATCATTAAGCAATTTGGCTCCAATACTTCCAGCACACTTTTATTGCCTCCACTTTGCATCTTTCTTAATCCACATCAATCCACACACTTACAACATACTTGATTTTCTATATGCATACCATCTACAAGACCTCAAAACAAGAATTAGGTCAACTAGAACAGGAGACAGACAATGATACCAATAACTCAGACACAAAATCAAATGTGCTGAAAGTGGTCCAATCCAGGAGATAAAGAGCACCTAAAACAACTTACTACAACTTTTTATGCAACCCCAAACATCAAACATGTTTGCGCAAATCCTCCCAAATCAACAAGATAACGTGTAGATAAAACATATAACACATAACCAGTCAATCCAAACCACATCTTTCAAATCAATTTACTCAATGTGGATCACCACAATGCATAATAAGACCCAAATACAACTCATCACATCCTCCAATGTTGGCATAGACCCCAAAATACATAGAACAAGCAAGAGTGTAGGCATTGTCGACCAAATGACCCCAAATCACCATGAAAACCAACTTCAAACAATATATAGCACCAAAAAGATAAACCATTATCATGAAGACCATATAAATACATTCCACAAACCTCAACATCATCTCCATACACATCTTGCACACTATCATGCCAAAACAAATTTGCATGACCAAAGAGATATAGAGGTCTTCATACCTTGATGCACAAACAACATAGTCATGAGATGACACACTAAAAAACATATTTTTAGTGCACTTCATCACCTAAAATCTGAATTCAGACATTGCACAGAAAATACAAGCACATCCACTAAGCCACAGGAGTAGGAACATCAATGCAGAGCATTTTTTGGACATGACGTAACAAACATCCAACCTCTCATCATAATGCATTTACCGAGAACATTTGTGAGAACATTTGTGAGAACTCTTGGGGCCTAAAAAGATAGGAGTGCAACGTCCACAACATATTAAATTTCAATCCCAAACCGCAAGACCACATCTTCAAGTGTAAAGGAATGTGGAGCAATTTCACACTTAACCAATCCTGCAAGGATTAAAATGCCTTTGTAGTACCATTTGCTCACTCGAGAGAAACAATAAAGATAGAACAATAGCTTATGATATGCACAAGACATCAACACTATATACACTTCATTACCATGCTTATAATCCTTATCTTAAAACTTGTAATCCTCAATTAAATGCTTATAATCCTCCGTAGCATCCTAAAATTTCACCCCTCACAATTTTTGATTGCATTTGGGTCTTCGCCTTAGTGTTTGCGCCCTTCGGCGTGACCGAAGACTTGCTTATGCTCACACATGTCAAAAACATCATTCAACTTCGTGATGCACCCAACTGCCACCTTGATCCTGCCCCAAATTAGGGCATGGTGCTCTGGTTCCCCTTAATGGGGACCTATCCTTGCCCCGCCCCTTGACCCATCTCAAATTTGAAGCTGGAAAACCCCTCTATGTCGACCCATGTCAAAAAATAATCAATTAATCTTATGGGAAAGTATATAATAGGGATTTCCCCTCTCATTTCACATATCATCACAAATTCAATCAATTATCTGAGCACTGAAGAGATCAAGCATTCAAGAGCAATTGAGCATTTTCAGTCTTCCTTCAAGGTTTGGAGTAGCAATAGAGTCAAAATTTTAGGCATTGAAGAGGAGATAATCATTCTAATTCATAAAATCATAATTCCATGTGGAGGCAAGCAAAACTTCTCAGATCCAGGTACATGTCTAAATCTTGAATCTGTAGCTCGTTGTTTTCTCATATTTGTATTCATTTCTAGCACTTAATCTCAATTCAACTAATCAACTTACAAAAAAGGGTTAAACACATTCCAAACATAATCAATGCACTTAGTATTTAGTCCTTGTATCATTTAGGATTGGATCTAGTAGATTTATCCCCTCTTTTGAATGTAAAGTCCCCCAAGTGAAAATCGACTTAGTGATTTCCCCCTTCCATGTGGTGAATTTGCTAAGCCCTGAATTTTTTACTTTAAATTTTGTTGAACCTGACGTGTCTTATACTTGCTTCAGATTTTCATTTTCAGATTTGATTTATATGCAATTAATTAATTCATATTTGCAATCATTTTTGAAAAATATAGCTTATGCACTTAATTGTTACATCACTTTCATAACTAATGTTCACCTTTACATTTTGGTAAACCTGACTCCTTACACCCTTAATTCTGATTTTTCTTTTCAGAATTGAGTGTATGCAATTTAAAATAAAAAAATTTAATTACAAGTTTAATTTCCTTGCAATTTTTTTTAAAAAATAAAAGGTTAAGTTCACAAAAACCTTAATTTTTAGATTCAAAATTGAGCTTATGATTTGTTTAAATTGGATTCATTGTTTCAAATCTGAGAACTCTTCAATTTTACAATTCAAGTTTTCATTTACATGTTTAATTTTCAAAAAAAAAAAAAAGTGGTTAAATAAAAAAACCCTAATTTTTTATTTTAAAATTAAACTTGTGGATTGTTTAGATCTTGAATTAATTTTCAAATTTGAGTCCTTGCTTCAATTTCAAAATTCAAATTCGCACCTTACAACATTCAAATTTTTAAATTTAAATTTTTAAAATTAAGCGGTTTATGCAACAAATCAACTGGTAGCCACTACAAGTGTGCCTCTGTAATGTTCCCTTCTCAGTGATGTGCATTTAGTGGTCCATTGGCCTATTTCGGAGACTCGTAGGCTATTTGGAAAGGAGAATTAGGGTTTCCTATTTTCTCGGAGGATTCTTTTGTGTTTTCAAGGCGTATATGTGGGAGTTTGACAGTTTGGATTCTGGATTCCTTCTGGGTTTTCAAAGAGCTTCAAGATGGTTCGACATGCATCTGCATCGGGTAACTTTTTCCTGACTTACTATTTTTAGTAAGTGCGACGACTGCTCAAAATGTGGTTAAAATCACTTTGGAAACACTTACTATTTTTAGTAGTATGCTATTTTTAGTGAGTACTATTTTTAGCAGGATGTTAGCTGGCCTGTTCAGATGGCTATTTCCGGCAGGTCAGTTTGAGCAGTTGGTCTTGCAGCATTTTTTGGTGCTATTCTTGGCAAGGATTCTGCAGCTCAGCTCAGATGACTATTTTTGGCAGTTCAGTTCAGAGCCGCAACTCAGTTCAGTTTTGGTGATTTCCAGCACTTTAGTCTCCGACTCAATTTGGCAATAATCAATATTTGAGGAGAAGGTATTTTAATATATTATACCTTAGGCATGAGGTATTAATATTTGATTATTTTATGGATGGACGACTTAGGAAGGGAGAAAATATTAATTTTATCCTAAGTCTATTAGGGCGAAAATTGCATATGACTTCAAGGGGGTCGTCATGGTGTTAATAAGTAAATTATAACTCAAGGCAAATGGGCGATTTTCTAAGTATATTGCCTTAGTAATATTTTTTTATTTGGAAGTCATAGTTGGGCGCCCACTTTACACTTTATTTTATGACACTTATATTTATTAAAAAGGGCGAACTTGTGCAAGGAAATGAAATGAAATGCAATGCTAAATGTTGATGAAATGGAATGGCATTTGGTTTGGGCGTATTTGGAGTGCATTTGAATTTGAATTTGGTTGGCAAAAAGTTATAAATAAGTGACTTGGGCTCTCATTTTGGTATCTTTGAAAATTGCATCGTTATGCTGCCAGTTTGGCTACTGAAAATCTGAGCTTCGAAGTTGGCTTCCTAGCTGAGTCTCAGTTTCGTGCTTGCAATATAGTACCTAGTTGTGCCCTTGTGTTCCCATTGCAGATTGGTTATTGAGTTGCAGATTATGGAGTGATTGATGTTGGATTTGATTGTTTCTGGTTGCTGGTCGTGGGACTATTGAAACTGAAATTTGCTCATACCTCTCAACCAGGTGACTCCATTCATCTGGGTACCAACTGACAATGTGTGAGTTTCTAGCTATTTTGATTGAGCATTATTTTTAATAGACAAAATCAAACTTCCAGGGTATGGCGTTGGTTTTTGCAATTGCCTTGGGATGCGTGCCAAATGAATATTGGGTTGTTTGAGTAGTAATTTGGTTGGGATGTTATTGTTAGAGTTATATTGGGAGATTGGGATTGATTTCATGTGATTCGGGTAGAAAATGAATGAGTTATGAGTGTTTTGATGTTTCCATAGGCTGTTGAAACTGTACTTTCAGCCTGCAGATCAGTGTAATAGAAAATTACAATCTTGTTGTAGAAATCTGCAATTAATATTCTCATCTCATCTCTATATTGTAAGGTTGTTTCAGTAGTACTGATTATCCCTTCTTTCTTCTTTCATTTGTAATCCCCACTGCATAAGTGGAAGAGGTTGGCTTGCCGCTTTCTAAGTTTTGTAATTCAATTTTTTGTAATCAATCCTCCCGCTGAATAAGTGGTCGAGTGATAAGTTCAATGCTATGGTCCTCCCGCTGAAATATGCGGTAGAGTGATTGTTTAATGTAATGTCCTCCCACTAAAATATGCGGTAGGGTGATTGTTTAATGTAATGTCCTCCCACTAAAATATGCGATAGAGTGATTGTACTTCAATTCCTTGTGATTTTCCCTTGGTCGGTTTACTGCCAAGAGTTTGGTTTCTATCCTACTAGATAAGCAGAAGGGGTTGGCTTGTTGCCCATGCATTGTAATTTTCAGTTTGATTATTGTTGTTGACGATCCCCGGAACACCGTATGCTCTCACCCTCCCAGTCTGGGCTCTCGGTGAATAAAAGGTGGAAGGGTTCCCTTTCAGTTGTTTGGTTTATTCCTCTAACCTTAACAGGTTATTTGTTGTGGTTGAATTGTTATTGGCCTAAAAAAAAAAAAAAAATTAGTGGGATATTACAGCCTCCTTTGTCTAAATACTTTAGAAGAAAAAAAAATTACTCCTTTGAATGAATCTTTGCATAGCATTATGTCTCAGTTAATACGAAGGAATATGTTAAAACTTACCCAAATCAAACCAATTGATCCATCTAAGACAACTTCACCTTACTTTGATGCTAAATCCTTTTGTCAATACCATCGTCAACTTGGTCATGATACTGAAAAAATGTTTTTCATTGAGAAGTAAGATTCAAGAATCGATTGATAACAATACCATATTTGTGGCAAGTGTGAATGATAAAGGAAACAAATCCGTAGCTCCTCCTAATCAAAACCTTCAAATTTTCACTAATCCTTTACCATTCCATTCCACTAATGTGATTAAGACTGATCATATTGTTTTCCCCCCAATGATGTTGGCCTTGAATCTACCAATTTGGTGAACCTTACAGACAAATAAGAACTTCCTAAGGACTTGTGCATCACATTTGATCCTAGTGAGACCATTAAAGCACATGATGGTCCATTATACATAAGTGCAAAACCCAAAGGTATACTTCCTAGAGGAGTGCTTATTGATCCTACTTGCATGGTTAATGTGATAACTAAAAAATTTGTGTATACTTTGCAATTGCACCAAGTGATATATGATGATACTAATGTGGTTGTTAAAGTTTTTGATGGCTTCTCTTATCTTGCTATTGGTTCTATAACACTTCCTATTGATGTTGTCACTAAATGCTTAGATGTTCAACTTGCTATCATTCCTTCATCCGATCAATTTCGTGTGCAGTTGGTGTTAGGATAATCGATGAACAACTGAGAGGGGGGGTGAATCAGTTGTTAACATATTATAACTTTTAATCCACAATATGACCTTAAACAAATGCCGGTAGGAATAGATATCGATAAACAAAGCAACTTAACAATTTAACCATAAAATCAATGCAAAACAACTATACCACATAACACCATGATTTGTACGTGGAAAACCCAAAAAGGGATAAACCATGGTGGGAAACCTACCCATAGTTAGATGATACTTTTGCAGAAAGTATGTGTTACAATGAGGGGCATGCACTTGCAGGAAGGCACAGTGCCTAGAGTGTATTGCTCGTTACAAAAGAGTCTCACTGACTACAGAGAGGCTGCAACATTCTCAAAATAAATGGACAATAATCCAATAGAGTGAACTACTGGAAATAACATCTACCATGCCCGATTACAGTCTCGGTTAAGCTCAATGTCGAAGGACTAAATCTTCTTCTGAATCTAATTCGATCACCAATGATCGACCAACTCCTCTATCTGAATGATATTACAATATTCACACATTACATTCCTTGACCATGACCTTCTCAATAACCATGATGCTTTACAAAGAGTTTCTACCTCTTATTTATACAAACCCTAAAGCATTCATCGGCGAGGAGGGACCTCAAAGAGATCAGTCCAAACCAGTCAACAAGAGTTAACACAATGGAAACACACATGTATGATTGAGGCAAATGCAAAACAGATTGTTTTATTGCATGAAAAGTCAATTACATCCAATCAGTGACAACCAAGTTACAGCATACCGACACACAAGCCTGGTAGAATAGGTCTCATAGGGACCTTGAGTCAAAAGATCTATCTTCTAAGCACTATCTATCTGATATTCATTTATCTCCCCGTTAATCTATCACATTGCAAAGCATGATTACAAATATATATATTGATCCAAACAATCAAGTCGGCCCAAAAGGATCAAAACCCTAACGTGCAAAAATGAATGAAGTCGGCCTCCTGAAAATCCCAAAGGAAGAAACATAGAAGGTCGGCCACACGTCAAGAAACATCGAGATCAACGTCAAAGGTTCTGCAAGCATTAGAATGGGTTCCAGTAGATCGCCAGAATAGGTGTCAAGCAATTGGTAACAACAGAACAATCTGGTAACAAGAAACTGTTGAGGAAACCGGTGTCGATATCTTGCGAGAAAGTGATCCAAATGAGATGTGGTTAGAGAGCAAAAAGGGAGATCAGGTCTTCAAAAAAGGAAACCAACTCCACAGGAAACTAGTGTGACAAAACCGGGACACACAGAAAGGAAAACCGAAACTACAAACAGAAAAGAAAATATTTTTGGTTGATGCAAGATTGCTATGAACCGGGGATGCTCCTGCATCAGACATCTGAGGTTAATAGAAAGTGAGCCTCTCACTTTGTTGGGGTTAGAATAAAACCAAGGCGGTCTACCTCTGCCTGATAAAACCAAGATGAGTCTTCCATTGGTTTGTTCTTCCACTTCACAAGGTATTCTTTGTACTAACTACTTTGGGTACTACGCTTGATCCTACTGTCCAAAATCTCTTCAATTCGATCCGGTTCCTTCCTGGGAAATTGTTTCTCCAAGTCTGCAATATTGTCCTCACTGAATTCTTGTTCATTGTACTCATGAAGATCTGCAATGTTGAATATAGGTGAAATACTTAAGCTATCTGGTAGCTCCACTTCATATGCATTTCCAGAACTGAACTTTCTCAAGATCCTACAAGGTCCAAACTTCTTCATCTGCAACTTATTATAAGTTCCAATCGGGAATCTCTCTTTTCTCAAATAGACCATTACTTCATTGCCAACTTCAAATTCCTTATGTCTCCTCTTCTCATCTGCCTTCTTGTATTTTCTATTCATGTCTTCCAAATGTTGTTTAACCTGAATGTGCAATGTTGCCATGTGATCTGCAAATTCTTCTGCTTTTGAACTCTTTTGGTCTTCATTGCTCATGTCTCTCAATTCTGCTATTCATTTAGAATGTACTCTGGTAACAATCACAAAAGTTGTTTTTTCGGTACTTCTAGTCACTGAATTGTTATAGGCAAACTCTGCTTGTGCAAGGATCAAATCCCAACTTCCGGTTTTATCTCCTACTAAACATCTCAACAAGTTTCCCAAACTTTGGTTAACAACTTTTGTCTATCCATCAGCCAGTGGGTGAAAAGTAGAACTCAACTTCAAATATGTCTTCATCTTCTTCCAAAGTGTTCTCAAAAAATAGCCAACAAACTTAGTGTCTCTGTCTAAAACTACACTCTTAGGTAATCCATGCAATCTTACTACTTCCTTGAAAAATAGGTCTGCTATATGCAATGCATCTGATGTCTTCTTACAAGGTATGAAATGAGCCATCTTTGAGAATCTATCCACTACCACAAATATAGAATCATTCCCCCTTGGTGTGTTAGGTAAGCCAAGTACAAAATCCATACTTATATCCTCCCAAGGTCTTACCGGTATTGTCAAAGGTTTATACAATCCCACATTCTGACTACTACCTTTTGCAACTTGACAAACTCTACAACTCTCCACATATCTATTAACATCTTTATGAATCTGGGGCCAAAAGTATTGCTCACTTACCAATGCAACTGTTTTATCAATGCCAAAGTGTCTAGCTAAACCTCTACTATGCTTCTCTTTTATTAGGTTCTCTCTCATGGAACTTTTAGGTATGCACAACTGAACTCCCTTAAACAACATTCCATCCTGAATGAAGTAATCCAACCATTTTCTCCTATCAACCATAATCAGTTCTCTACAAGCTTTCCAAGGTTCTACAAAATCTGAGTCTTCATCATACAAGGTCTTCAAATCTTCAAAACCTAATACTGTCACTCTCATCTCTGTCAACAAATTCCTCCTCCTACTCAATGCATCAGCAACTTTGTTAGATTTCCCACTTCTATGCTTCAACACAAAGGTGTAACTCTGCAAGAACTCTACCCATCTCATATGTCTCTGATTCAACTTACTTTGACTGCTCAAATATTGCAAATCTTGATGATCTGTATACAACACAAACTCCTTAGGCAACAAGTAATGTCTTCATTTCTTCAAGGCTTGAATTATGGCATAAAATTCCTGATCATATACTAAATATCTCTTCCTAGCATCATTCAATTGCTCACTGAAAGATGTTATTTCTCTCCCTTCTTGACTCAAAACTGCTCCTATTGATGTTCTAATTGCATCACAATATACTTGAAATACCTTACTGAAATCCGGTAAAGCCAACATAGGCTACTCAGTCACTTTCTATTTCAACAACTCGAAACTTTTGTTTTCTCCGGTGGTCCACTTGAATTCCTTCCTATCACCCCTCATGGTCTCGGTCATAGGATCATAAACTGAACTGAAATTTCTGATAAACTTCCGGTAAAAACTAGCCAATCCATGAAATGATCTCACCTCTCCAATGCTTTCTGGTGTAGGCCACTCAACAATGGTTTTCACTTTCTTCGGGTCCATCTTCAAACCATCCTCAGATATCACAAAGCCCAAATAGACTAACGCATCCTTCATGAAAGTGCATTTCTTGATATTGATCAGTAACTTTTCATCTCTCAACCCCTGCAAAACTTGTCTTAACTACCACAAATGTTCCTCTTTTGTTTTACTGAAAATCAAAATGTCATCCAAGTATACAATAACAAACTTACCCAAGAATTTCTTCAAAACCTCATTCATCAACCTCATTAAAGTACTTGGTGCATTAGTCAGTCCAAAAGGCATCACCAACCATTCATATAATCCTTCATTGGTCTTAAATGAAGTCTTCCATTCGTCACCTTCTCTGATCCTGATTTGATGATATCCACTCTTCAAATCTATCTTTGTAAAGTATTTTTCTCCACTCAAACAGTCCATTATGTCATCCATCCTAGGCAAGGGAAACCAGTATTTCACTATGATCTTGTTTATTCCTCTTGAATCGGTACACATCCTCCATTCTCCATTCTTCTTAGGTGCTAATACTGTTGGTACTGTACAAGGGCTCAGACTTTCCCTAATCAAACCTTTCTTCAATAGCTCATGCACTTGTCTACTCAGTTCTTCATTCTCTGCCGGTGTTAACAGGTGTGCAGTTTTGTTAGGAAAAGTAGCTTCGAGAAATAAGTCCATGCAATGACTAATACTTCTAACAAGTGGCAATCCATCGAGTACATTATCTGAAATGATGTCCTATTCTGTCAACAAATCTCTTATCTCTGTCGGGTGTTCTCCTTCCAACTCTGGTCTCTCAGTCCTCTTAGGAATTAAAGCAAAACATACATTCTCATGTCTCAGTCCATCTATGAACTTCCTTCCATTTGCAAGACAGATTTTGGTATTTGTACAGACTTCATTCTTCAATGGTTCCTCCAAAGGCAACAAGGTTAGCTTCATCCCATCGGCCACAATAGTGTATGTATTCTTCCTTCCATCATGTATTGCCTTTCTATAAAACTGCCAAGGTCTTCCCGACAAAAGATTACAAATGTCTATAGGCATAATATCACACAAAACTTCATCATGATAATTCCCAATTTTTAATTTTACTAAGCATTGTTCACTTACCAAAAAGTTATGTTCATCCTGAATCCATGCTATCTAGTAAGGCTTAGGGTGTTTCAATCTTTCCAAATTCAACTTATTCACCATCTCTTTTGAAACAAGATTATTGGAACTACCACTATCAATAACAACTTTACAACACTTACCAAATACCTTACATTTGGTCTTGAATAGGTTCTTCCTCTGTAAGGGTTCTTTATCTTCTCCGGTATGACACAAAGCTCTCCTCATCATCAACAATTCTCCATCTTCTGGTTTATTGTTTGATCCAATGGGATTCTCTTCCACCACTGCCGCTCTTCTGGTAGTCTCTAACTTCTTACATTCAAATGCACGGTGGCCTTCTCCTCCACATTTAAAACAAGTTCCTTGGAATGTCCCTTTGTCTTGTCTTCCAAAGTTCTCATTGTGGTAACCATCCGGTTCTCTCCTCCTGTAGAAATTTCTATCATCCTTCCGGTATGAATTACCTTCTTTTCTTACTTCCTTGTCCTTGTTCTGATCAATATTGGTTCCTCTTCCTCCACTGTATCCTCTTCCTCTTTGAAATATTCCTCTAGTAAACCTTCCACCTCTACCTCTTTGTCTCTACTCATGCCTTTTATTCAGTTTCTCTTCAGTCTTTATTGCATACTGATAAGCATCTTCAACACTCTCTAATTTGATCATATCGAGTTCATATTGTATAGACATCTGCAATCCATTCAAATATCTTGCAATTTGTTCA
Organism: Cryptomeria japonica; assembly: GCF_030272615.1. Classification (NCBI taxonomy): domain Eukaryota; kingdom Viridiplantae; phylum Streptophyta; class Pinopsida; order Cupressales; family Cupressaceae; genus Cryptomeria; species Cryptomeria japonica. The sequence goes on along the minus strand of NC_081411.1, from coordinate 245,708,094 downwards.
ATTTCATCATCAACATGTCTGGATCTAATATTCAACTTGTAAAATGTTTCGATGTATGCATTCACACTAGATTCCTTCTATCTCAGATTCTGTAACTTCTGGAATAGATCTACTTGATAATTTGTCAGAACAAACTTTGATTTTAACTTAACAATCATCCTATCCCATGCCTTAATCTTTTCTTTACCTCTTCTTTGCCTATCAACTTGCAAGTGCTCACACCAAAGACATGACCCACCGGGTACAGGCATAGTTCACCTTCCTCTCTTCTGTAGTGTTTTCAAAGTCAAAATATTTCTCCATCTCCGAGATCCAATCCAACAATTTATCTAAATCTAACTTCTAATCATATTCTGGTGGGGTAAAGTGAGGTTTAGTGTTCGCCCTACTCAAAACCCTTAACCCTTTCCTCCTCCGGATCAACTGCCGATAGGTTTACTTGTTCTGTCGGGGCTTCTTCTCCTTCATCTTCTCTCACATCCTCAACATGTCGGCCTCTTCTCTGGGTTGTCTACACGGCTTCTAACCGAGTTTCTATTCCTCGCAACATCCCCATTACATCAAGGTCTACATTCCCACGCGCTCCACCATTCCTAGTTCCCCTTCGCGCCATCTACCACACTAGTCCTATGCAATTGTAGGTCGGATACGCAATTTGCCACCCTGCAACAAGATTCAGGACACACAACATCCCGACCGAACTTCACTCTGATACCACTTGAAGCAGTCACCGACGAGGAGGGACCTCGAAGAGATCAGTCCAAACCGGTCAGCAAGAGTTAACACAACGGAAACATACAGGTTTGGAGGCAAATATAGAACAGATTGTTTTATTGCATGAAAAGTCAATTACATACAACCGGTGACAACCGGGTTACAACATACCGACACATAGGCCTGGTAGAATAGGTCTCACAGGGACCTTGAGTCGAAAGATCTATCTTCTAAGCACTATCTATCTGATATTCCTTTATCTCCCCGTTAATCTATCACATTGGAAAGCATGATTACAAATATATATATTAATCCAAAGGATCAGGTCAGCCCAAAAGGATCAAAACCCTAACATGCAGAAATGAATGAAGTCAGCCTCTGGAAAATCCAAAAGGAAGAAACGTAGAAGATCGGACACACGTCAAAAAACATCGAGATCAACATCCAAGGTTCTGCAAGCATCAAAATGGGTTCCGGTAGATCACCAAAATAGGTATCAGGCAACCGGTAAAAAAAAAACAATCTGGTAACAAGAAACTGTCAAGGAAACCGGTGTCGATATCTTACCAAAAAGTGATCCAAATGAGATGCAGTTAGAGAGAAAGCGGGGAGATCAGGTCTTCAAAAAAAGAAACCAACTCCACAAGAAACCAGTGTGCCAAAACTGGGTCACATAGAAAGGAAAACAGAAACTACAAACAGAAAAGATAATGTTTTTGATTGATGCAAGATTACTATGAACCGAGGATGCTCCTGCATCAAACCCTAAGAGCTAAACCAATTAAGTCGTCCACCTAAAAGATATTACAATAAGATCATTACATAATTCTATTTACAATGATATGCCATGTCGGCTCAAAACCAAAACAACAATAACAAATCCATAAAACATCTCGAAGCATCCTAGTAACATGTAGAATACACGCTAGCATAATACTAGTCCATAACCTAGATAGGTACCAGACCTATTCTGGGTCCACCACACCAAAGCAAAGTCTTCAAGCACGATCAACAAACATCTTCTACATCCTGAAATCTATGAGGAAGCTACACCAACACCAATTGCGCATCCTGTCAAAATTCCTCAATGAAAGCTTTGTTGGTAAAGCCTTAAACCTGTGCCGATAAGGGTTTACCAAAGTGAATGATAACATCTAATTACCAAGCCAATACCAACTGACCACAACATGCTCATGGATCATATAACATGTGAAATCAAATATACTTCACTGATCCAACATGTCGGAAGTGTCCAACAGATAGTCTCTTCTACCGATAACACTAGATCTTCTACTGGTAACCTGTCTATCGATAACCATCCATAACAACTAGTGTTGACATCAATGACAAAACATCAATTCATCCATAATGCCAACAATTTTCCCCTTTGGCATTGATGGCAACACTAGATGTGAAAAACATCTAAGTACCAAGAAATGTCAAACATGTCTCCCCCTGTGGAAGACAACTAGTCAAACAATAGCTCTACCAAGAAATGTCAAACAAGTTTCCCCCTATGGAAGACAATCAGTCAATCAATAGCTCTCCCCCTGTAAATGATATCTCTATAAGGTCCAGAATAATTTTTCATATTACTATCACTCCCCCTTTGACATCAATGTCATAAATCTGACAAAAATATCAAAGCAATAATATAAACCTTAAAATCTCAAAGCTGACAACTCCCCCTAGGTAGTAGCACCACTTATCCATTTCAGAATGAATAATGTTTCTAATAATACATGTCGGACTGATGACAAACTTCATCAGTCAAGTCTCTGTCGGAGGGGGAGAAACCCCTAACTTGTCTCTCAAATATTCAAATGACACAACGGTTTAGTGAATATGTTTGTAATCCATTCTTTAGTGTTCACATAAACCAATTTGACTTCCTTTGCTTCTACCTTGTCTTTTAGAAAATTATACTTTATTGAAATATGCTTAGTTTTAGAGTGAAATACCGGATTCTTAGACATGTCAATAGTTGCAGAGTTATCACAATAGATAACTACCGGTTCACTACAATTTACTCTAATATCCTTCAACATTTGCTTCATCCATAAAACTTGAGTGCAATTAGTTGTTGCTGCAACATATTCAGCTTCTACAGTAGATAAAGAAATGCATGATTGTTTTTTGGTTATCCATGAAACTAGTTTATTTCCAAGAAAGAAAGCTCCACCAGAAGTGTTCTTCTTGTCATCAGTATCATCTATCCAATCTAAGTCAGTATATACAAATAAAGTGAAATCATCATCTTTGCAATACCATAAACCATATTTTGTTGTTCCTTGGAAATACTGGAATATTCTTTTTACAACATATTCATGATTTTCTTTAGGATTACTTTGATATCTTGAAACAATACTTACTGCATTCATAATATCGGGTCTAGTTTGAGTTAGATATAACAGACCACCAATCATAAAGTATCCTTGATAGATAATTTTTCATGTGTAACCATAGGAGTACTTATCGATTTAGAATTCTCTGTACCAAACTTTTTCAACAATTCCCTTAAATACTTAGTTTGACAGATAAAAATCCCTTTGTCAGTTTGAGTAATCTGCAAACCTAAGAAAAATTTCATCTCACCAATCTTGGACATTTCAAATTCATTTTTCATGTTGTTAGCAAATTCCATGCACAGTTTATCTTCTCCTCCAAAAATGATATCATCAACAAAAATTTCAATAATCAGAATATCATTATCGGTGATCTTATAATATAAATTACTATCAGCACTGCCTTCAATAAAACCAGGCTTCAAAAGATATTTATCCAATCTTGCATACCAAGCTCTAAGAGCCTGTTTCAAAACCTATAAAGTTTTTTTCAATCTACAAACCATATCTTTATCACCTGTCAATGAAAATCCATGAGGTTTCTCAATGTAAACTTCTTCCTCAAGCTCACCATTCAAAAATGCACATTTAACATCCATTTGATAAACCTTGTAGTTCTTATAAGCTACATAGGCAAGAAATAGTCTAACAGCTTCAATTCTAGCAACAGGTGCAAATGTCTCGCCATAATCAATTCCTTCTATTTGTGAATATCCTTCACAAACTAATCTAGCCTTGTTTCTTATAACTTGACCATCCTCATTCAGTTTATTTCTAAAAACCCATTTAGTTCCAATAACATTCTTATTTCTAGGTCGAGGAACTAAAGACCAAGTTTCCTTCTTCTCTATTTGATATAATCCATCTTCCATAGTCTTTAACCAATGTTTATCCTTACAAGCTTCAATAACAGTTGCTAGTTCAACTTGATAAATAAGACATACCTCTTCATTTGTCAGTTTTCTTCTTGTCATAACTCCCTTGTTTCTATCTCCAATAATTTGATCTTCAGAATGATTTAATCTTACATACCTTGGTATCTTCTGAACTTCAGGTTCACTGCTCTGATCATCAGTCACAGTCGAATTTTTTGATTGTGTCGGTGTAACTATTTCAGCTTCCTGTTCCGGTTGAAGTAATGTCAGTTATGTTATGATCATTTCCACTATCGGTTCCCTATCATATGATATAGAATTATTTATGTACTGTTCATCCACTTTCACATTAGCTCTCAACAATTTTCTATAATCTTTTGTTATAACATCTATATGCTTTGCTTTGAATTGAATAACCAAGAAATATCCCTTCGTCACATCTAGGATAAAAATTTCCAATTGAATCATCTCTTTTGATGTAGCATTTACTTCCAAAAATTATGAAATACTTAAGAGTAGATGTATGTCCAAACAATAGTTCATAAGGGGTCTTACCGGTTTCACCTTTGATGTGAACTTTGTTGAATGTGTAGACTATTGTACTCACTGCTTCTCTCCAGTAGATATGAAGCAATTTGGCTTCCATCATCATAGATCTAGCTGCATCCAAAATGGTTTTGTTCTTTCTTTCAACTTCTCCATTTTGTTGAGGAGTCCTAGGTGCAGATAGTTGTCTCCTGATTCCATTTGTCTCACAATAATTGTTAAATTCATGAGAAGTGAATTCACCGCCATGATCTGATTTTAGATATTTGATTTTTAATCCAATTTTTGTTTCAACCTTCACTTTAAAGATCTTAAATTTCTCAAAAGCTTTAGACTTCTCCCTTAGAAAAGTCACCCACGTCATTCTAGAATAGTCATCAATAATCAACATGAAATACCTATTACCTTGAAAGCTTCTAATCCTTGTTGGATCACATAAGTCAGTGTGAATCAAATCAAGCACATCATTAGATTTATCATGTATGCTCTTAAAAGAAATTTTTACTTCCTTACCCAATTGACATTCCTTACATACCAGATTATGAGGCTTCATAATCTTAGGTATATCTCTAATTGCCTTAGTTGAACTGATCTTAACAATACAATCAAAATTAACATGACACAATCTCTTATGCCATAGCCAACTCTCATCAGTATGAGAAATCAAACATGTTTTATTACCAGTGTCAAGTGAAAGATGTTACTTCTAGTCTGAATACTCATTGCAATTTCCAAACCAGTCTTGTTAATGATTTTGCATTTTCTATCTTTAAACTGAAGTTGAAAACCCTTATCAACTAATTGACCAACACTTAAAAGATTATTCTTCAAACCTTCTACATAATAGACATTATCAGTATCATGCTTGCCATCCAAAGAAATAATACCTCTTTCTTTGATCATAAATGCCTTGTCATCTCCAAATCTGATTTGACCACCATTGAATTCTTGTAGGGACATAAATTTCCTTTTATCTCCAGTCCTATGGTGTGAGCATCCACTATCAATTACCCATTCATTTTTGTCTTCAAATTTTGTTGCCAGGGCCTTCTCTTCATTTTTCATAGCCGGTTCCAATTCATCTTCCTTCAAAGCATAGAACACCCATTCTTTTACATTTCTAAAACCACTAGCAGAGTCTTATGTCGATTCATCTCCAAAGTCATCACTTACTCCTTCCTCATCCGCTATGTAGCACTATTTATACTTCTTGAATCTATATCTATTTTGGTTAGGCTTAAAAGATTTCTTAACGCTTTCCTCAAACCTTGCCTTCCTTTCAGTTAATCTAGATGCAAAATGACCAATCTTATTACATGCAAAACATTTAAAAGGTACTTTTCCTTCATACTTACTTCCAGTTGGTCCTTTAGGTATTCTTCTAGCAGATAAGGCTTCAAGTTGCTCAAGCTCTTCATCTTCTTTCCTCATGTCTTCCAGTTCTTTTGCATATAGGGCTCTCCAATCACTTTTGCCAGTAGATGTTGATGATGATGCATGAAAAGAAGGTTCAAACTTTACAACTCCAGGTGATCCAAATTCTTCAAGATCAAAAGCAAATAATTTCCCAATCAGAATGTCTTGTTCATTGAAGCGTTTGTCATTGTTCTTAACTCATTAATTGCAGTTGCCTTCATCTTGTAAGCCAGTGGAAGGGCTCTCAAGACTTTGGAAACTATTTCATCTTCACTTAGAAATCCTCCACAACATTGAATTCCCATAACAATCTCATTTACTCTTTCCATAAACACAACAATTCTTTCATTATCTTCCATCTTCAAATTTTCATATCTTACCCGATAACCATCAAGTTTAGCAATTTTGATAGTAGGGTCACCTTCATTCAGAGTTTGCAATTTGTCCCATATAACCTTAGCCAATGATTTGTCAGTCAATCATAAGGTGTGTATCATTTATCAGTTATCTCCCAAATTTCCTTGCCAAGACATCTAAGATGAGTCTCCATCCTGATCTTCCATATCCCATAATTTGTTCTATCAAGCTTAGGGATTTCTCTTCTAATAATAGTTGTCGGTGGATTAGAAGTGTTAGTATCCATAGGATATACCTCAAGTGATGAAGGTTCTGCAAAAGAGGACCAAATCTCTGATACCAATTGTTAGGATAACCGGTGAACAACTGAGAGGGGGGGTGAATCAATTGTTAACAGATTATAACTTTAGTCCACAATATGACCTTAAACAAATTTCGGTAGGAACAAATACCGGTAAACAAAGTAACTTAACAATTTAACCAGAAAATCAATGCAAAGCAACTATACCACATAACCCCATGATTTGTACGTGGAAAACCCAGAAAGGGAAAAACCATAGTGGGAAGCCTACCCACAGTCAAATGATAATTCTGCAGAAAGTATGTGTTATAATGAGGGGCTTGCATTTGCAGGAAGGCACGCTACCTAGAGCGTACTGCTCATTACAAAAGAGTCTTACTGAGTACAGAGAGGTTTCAACCTTCTCAAAATAAATGGACAACAATCCAATAGAGTGAGCTGCTAGAAATAGCATCTACCATGTCAGATTATAGTCCCAGTTAAGCTCAATGTCGGAGGAATAAATCTTCTGAATCCAATTCGATCACCAATGATCAACCAACTCCTCTGCCTGAATGATATTACAATATTTGCACATTATATTCCTTGACCATGACCTTTTCAATAACCTTGATGCTTTACAAAGAGTTTCTATCTCTTATTTATACAAACCCTAAGGCCTAAACCAATTAGGTTGGCCACCTAAAAGATATTACAATAAGATCATTACATAATTCCATTTACAATGATATGCCATGTCGGCTCAAAACCAAAACAACAATAACAAATCCATAAAACATCTTGAAGCATCCCTGTAACGTGTAGAGTACACACTAGCATAATACCGATACATAACCTAGATAGGTACTAGACCTATTCTGGGTCCACCACGCCAAAGAAAAGTCTTCAAGCACAATCAACGAACATCTTCAGGATCCTGAAATCTATGAAGAAGTTGCACCAACACCAATTGTGCATCTTGTCACAATTCCTCAATGAAAGCTCTGTCGGTAAAGCCTTAAACCTGTGTCGGTAAGGGTTTACCAAAGTGAATGATAACATCCGATTACCAAGCTAATACCAACTCACCACAACATGCTCATGGAGCATATAACACATGAAATCAAATATACTTCACTAATCCAACATGTCGGAAGTGTCCAACAGATAGTCTCTTCTATCGGTAACACTAGATCTTCTACCGGTAACCTGTCTATCGGTAACCATCCATAACAGCTAGTGTTGACATCAATGCAACACATAATCGATCCATCCATAATGCCAACAGTTGGGCCATCCTTGGCTCTCTTCCATGAATGCGATCGCTTCTAATGTTCATAAATGTTTGAAATTTCCTCATAATGGTTAAATCACTGTAGACACCTAAAATTGTCATGTCTAATTAAATAAATATTTTATTTATTGAATTATCTAAGCTTAATTCTTCTATTAATTAAATAAATCTTTATTTATTTAATTAATTCATTTATCCTCTTCTAGCCTTATTTCTCATTTAAATAAATACATTTATTTATTTAAATTATCATTTTCCTAAATTAAATAAATATTTTATTTATTTAATTATCCCACTTCTTCTATTAATTAAATAAATCTTTATTTATTTAATTAATTCATTAACCTTTTCTACCTATGACACATGTCATTCATCTCTTAATTCATACACTACCTACCCCTTTCATTATTTTATTATTTCTTCTACCTACCCTATAATCATAGCCGACCTCATTTTACACCTATCAATCTTATCCCTCCATTTCATATAGTGTCTTCTATATAAGGAGATGCTTCCCTTATTATCAAACCCTAATGATGCATCCAAATGACCTAAGTATTTGATCACTTGACTACACTACGATCCTACTTGCAACCACATTCCGTTCTTTGTTGAGCTCTTGTGCACATAAAATCTGAGAGCAAATATATCAAGCAAGATCAATGGAGATAGGAAGAATGGAGATTCAAACCCTATTGGACATGTGATGGTATAATCTTTGTGATTTCATTTGATTTGCATTGTCTTAGGTAATCTTCATATGTTATGGTGGATCTTTGTTGATTGTTAGGCTAGGGTTTTGTGGTTGGATTCATTTAGCCTTTCAATATTGTTATTATTGTTATCCATTTTCACTATATACATTTTGGCACGCCCGGTGGGACTCTTGTCCCTTTTGCATTTAACATCCTTGTTGCAGATTTTGTAATGTGAAGTTGCAGATCCGACGTTTCCGGCAGCATATTGTTATTTCCGCATCTGTGTACTTTCGGATCGCATTTTTTATTTTTTGGCGCGTCTGCGACATCTAGATCCACATCTGTGTTTTGGCAATTTTTTATTTTGCAGGTTTCAGGAAAACGCGTCTGTGTTGTAAAGTCGCGTCTGCGCTGGTTTTGGCCGCGTCTGTGTCCACAAGACGCGTCTGCGTTCTGTAGCCGCGTCTGTGTCACCCAGTCGCGTCTATGTTAAAGGTAACCGCGTCTGTGTTCACCAGTTTCAAAATTTTGGGTTTTCATTGATTCAGTTTTTTGGATTTTGCATTTAGGGTTTCAAATCCGGTTTATTTTGAGCTAACATTTTCAGATCTAGCTAACAAAATTGGTGCAGCTTGTCTTGAAAGGAAAATCATTTGGTCGAAGGCCCCTATTTTCACAAAGTCTTTTGGGTTTAAAATTTACCTAACTTGTGTGCTTGTAGGAAGGGGTAATCATTTGAAACAATCCAAACTACTAACAACTCTTTGTTGCAGGTCCTTGGCAAGGGTTTTTGGATTTTTATTGTGTGCCTTGTTTTCATAGACTAGCAAACACTTCAATTGGTGCACTAAAATTGAATCATTGTCTTTTGTGTCTTGAGCAATAAGCTCTTTTTGTTTAATCTTTAGAGGGTCTGTCTTCCCGTGTGGTCATTAGGACTACTAGTGAGAAGAGAACGACCCAAGTGGTAGCGAGGAAAACCCACCTCATCCGAACCACTATAAACAAATGTATTCATGGTGAAAACTATGGATAACATGTGCTGATTAGTTCATACCGACACTATGTCTCCCCATAAACCCGTTTGATCAAATTTATTTGATCAGTTGTAGGGCGTAACCCCTATCGGCTGGGAGCGTTCTGTATTTACAGAGCTGAAAGTGCCGCATGTATGGCCACATGAGCGGATGCCCTTACTAGCACCATTTTGTTTTAGAGGCCCAAATCCTTCTAGTTGTTAGGGCAGGAGGTCGAACCTCTGGTAGCGGACCACACACATACGGTTCTTAGTAGAGATACAAAGTTCGTCACGAAGAGTTTTCGTGGGGACTGATGCTTGGCTGACCCGAGAAGTGAGTGCGGAGGGTGGAGCCAATGAGGTCAAGCATCTAAGTATCCGCTCTGAATAGCGTAGCCTCGGGGGTAAAACCCCATGTGGGATCAACAACTATTGTCTTGGCCAGCAATAAGAATTGTGCTTGACTTATGTTAAACATTCAAAACATTCAAGACCAAACAGCAAAACATTGTGTCTTTTGTGTCTTCAAGTGTATGCAAAACATTTTTACATCAAACAACACACTTTTCTTGGAGTCATTTTGACTCTAGAAACTTGCAAACATTAGGTCTTCATCAACACTGTGTCCTCTTGTCACGAAAAACAGTCGAACAGTCAGATTTGGTCACAACAAAACGACTTCACAGATTGGAAAAAATTGCACAAATTTTACAGAAACGTCTCTGTGTCGAACATAATAGCGTTTGTGTGGTATAACCGCGTCTGTGAAGGGCAGAAACGCGTCTGTGTTCAAACAGTCAACATTACACTTTGCAAAAATCTCAGAAACGCGTCTGTGTTAAACAGAGCCGCGTCTGCATCAGGAAACTGCGTCTGTGAAGTATACAGGCGCGTCTGTGTCCAGAATTGAAAAACTGTTACAGTCCAGCAAACAAACACAGTCAATTTCGGATTTCTTGAGCTTCCTAGGTCATTTCTGCAGGGTTTCATTTAGCATTCAACCTGTCTTTGGGTCTCACATAATCCATCATTGCTTCACATCTCACTTTACATTCACACTTGTCTAAACTTGAGTCAAAAGGTCACTTTCTTGTCCTCACTATACTTTGTCAACACACTACATACAACAACACTTTGCTAAGTGGTCCCTCATCAAGGTTTCTTACCTTTGGGTCTCATTTGGTCTTACTTAGAGTCAAGGTCAACTTACCTCATCAAGAGAAACTATCCTCTCTTTGGAAGTCACACCTACTCTACTACATACATACTTGGTCTTACACTTTGGACATTGCAAGTACACTTCAGATTCATTTACATGTCATCCAACTCTTGGTCTTTCATACTCTTTCCATTTTTCATCTAGTCTCACACATCTTGGTCAATACCTAGTTCATGGTTGAAACCCGTCTTCAAAAATCTAGGAGAGAAACTAAAGAGGCTCAAGAGTCCACAAACATGAGTTCTTATGAGTATGACAATGATATCTTTTTCAATTCTGATCATACTACATTACCTGACATGGATGCCTATAGAAACATTCCAAATGTTGAGAACATGGACACTATAAACAACAATGCTACACACAATGACGATATGGACAACTTTTCAGTACATTCAGCAGATGTGGAAGAATCCATTATGAATCCCCATTTTAATCGATTGGTTGAGGAAATAATGAGGAGGGATAGACAATACTTTTTACAAATGATGGCACAAAGTGGAGCCAAGATACCTCATGATTTTGACATGTCTCAAATAATGGAAAATCAACCTTTGCAACAACCTCACTCCAACATGGATCAAAGGAGACTTAATAGTGGAGGAAATAGAGGACCGCATATGGTACCTGAATCACCATCAGCTTTGCTTCAAAAACCAGAGGCCCCACATACACATGGTCAAACATATGATACTCACCTTCGCAGACCATTATGGAAGTCTTATGGAGAAAAATATGCTCAATCACATATCAATGCTAAGGATCAACCACCAAAGCAATGGGATATTCAAAGACATACTCAAAATTTGGACACAAGGAAACCCCGTGTCAAATTTGGGGGCAATACAATAGAACATGACATGCCTGTAGAGTATGGTATACATGCACAAAATAGATATGGCATTCCTCAACATGAATCTATACCAAGTGGTCCATATACGCAGCATCACTACAGACCTCCTCCATATGAACATGTGTATGATCAATATCATCCATATATGCAACATGCTCCTCCTCCAATTGGTGCCTCAAGCATGGGGTATGGTCCAAGAAGTCGATCTCCACCTAAGAGCAATTTGGAGCAACAAATCAGGGATTTACAAAAGAAAATGGAAGACATAAATACACCAAAGCCAACATACACAATGAGAGACATATGTCCTTATCCATTTGACAAGAGCATTCCAATGCCTCCTTTTCCTACACACTTTGTGACGCCTAAATTTGATAAGTATAGAGGAAAAGGGGATCCCAAGGCACACATAAGACAGTTTTTCACAGCTTGCATTGAAGTAGCAGCAGAAGAGACATATTTGATGAGATTATTCCCACAAAGCTTAAGTGATCAAGCTATGGAATGGTTCTCCCAACTACCACCTGGTTTTAAGTCATGGGGTGACTTAGCAGAGGCATTTATTCAACATTTCTCCTACAACATAGAGACAGACATATCAGTCACTACTTTGTGCAACACTAAGCAAAAAGAGGGAGAATCTTTTGCATCATTCTTACAAAGATGGAGAAATCTAGCCAGCAGATGCTCTTGTGAAATTCCACAAAAACAAATGGTAGAAATGTTCACCCAAAATGTTAACAAAGACATTGGCTATGACTTAAGGAAAGCTTGTTTGTCCACCTTCAAGGACGTTATTGAAAAAGGCTTAGCAACAAAGAAGGTCCTAATTGAACAAGGAGTCATCAAGATATTCAAGGAAAACAAAGATGACTTTAAAGGAAAAGACAAGCCAAGATTTTGGAATAAAAATAAGAACACGGTCAATGATGGTGTTGTTGATGCCAGCACAGTGCGACCCAAAGTCATCTTTTCGGGATCAAGTTCTACAAACAATCAAGTGAATACTCAAACAACTTCCAGATCACGAAGGATGTACACTCCATTGGGAGAACCACTAGAGTTAGTTTTCAAGAAGCTAGTGGCAAACAAAGTAATCACAGTTCCAGATTTTCCTCCATATGAACCAAAGGTTAAACCAAATTGGTGGAATGATGATGAATATTGTGAATTTCATAAGAGTAAAGGTCATAAGACAGGAAATTGTCATCGACTGAAGAACATCATACAAGATCTTATTGATAAAGGTGACATTGAGATTGAGGGACATTCGTCTAATCAAGAACATGAGATGTTTAAGGAACCATTCCCAAAACATGACAAGGGAAAAGCTAAAGCCACAAAGGATCAAACCAACTATACCAGAGCATCTTACAACTATAATTCAACCATCAATCACATCTCGATGGACAATTATGTCTCTACCATTATCATCAAGGACAAAGCGTTTGAGAATTCTATTCAGAGACCCAGGATTGTCCTATAAGGTGTTAGATCTTCTTCCGAACCTACCTCCGAATGTCATGTCACAACTCGTCGAGGTAAAATCACTTTGCAAGGTGCTCCAACTAAAAACACCGCTTCTTCATCAACCAAACCTGAGTATGACCTTGTAGAACAGCTAGGGAAGACACCTGCCCTCATTTCAATCCTTGAGCTATTACGCATATCTCCCGCACATAAAGCCATTCTTGACAAAATCTTGAGAGATACTGCTGTTCCTACTAATCTAAACATGGACCAGTTTCAAGCCATGGTGGGATACCTTTCCGTTCCACATTCACTTACTTTCACAGAAGCCGATGATGCCTCTGTAAGTCAGCCACATAATGCACCACTACACATTGAAGCCTTCATACACAAACATCGAATAAAAAGAGTCCTGATAGATAGAGGAGCAGGTCTAAACATTTGCACATTAAGCACTATTACACAATTGGGATATTCTGATAAAGCTGTGAATTCTACAAACAAAATCACCATTAAAGCATATGATGATGAAGAGCGTTCATCCAAGGGTACAGTCATTTTACCTCTCAGAGTTGGGCCAGTTACAAAGGATGTGGTTTGTCAAGTGCTGCATTTAAATCTCACGTATAACATATTGCTAGGACGTCCTTGGATTCATGAAATGAGGGCAGTCCCATCCACATATCACCAATGCATTAAGTTTCCTCATAATGGAGTGGAAGTAACAGTTAATGGCGATCCTAATCCATTCATATATTGCAATAACTTGAAATCAAAGACTGAGACCATCATTCCCAGTAATCGTGAGGCTGTTCCTTGCTCGGCATACATCGATCCTGAGTCATTAAAACCCTCGACATCAAAACAAGGTGAGCTTAAAGGTAAGTTTCAGGACAAAGGCATGGGGGAATATACTTTCAATTAGACCATGTACTTACGACAAGTCATGAGTTCCCCAAAAGAATATGGAAGACCACATCCTAACAAACAAATCTCCATCATGATGCTCAAATGGGACCCTACTACCTTTCAAAGATGGGGTGAACTAGAAGAGGAAGATTTATACCAAATGCTTTTCAGAGACAATGAAGAGGAAACACAAGATCACATTAGTCTACCATGTGAGAAATATGGCAAAGGCTTCAAAATTCTACAAAAATTCGGATATGATGGAAAAAGCCCTCTGGGGTTATGAAAGGAAGGCATCATTGAACCTTTACAACCTGAATTGACTCTCAAGAAGGAACGCTCGAAAGGACTTGGTTTCTCAACTTCCAAGGTCCACACTCAAAGGACAGAAGAAGCCTTACAAATCAAAGCTACCAAAATTCAACAAGAGGATCGCTATTCCACAGATTCCAACGAATGGGAATGGGGTTCAGACAAGTCTTCCAGTGACTACGAGCTCACCGAGACATTCAGAGAGCCAGATGAACCCACAGAAGAAGAGGAGTTTTATAACAAGTTCAGAGTTGGTCAAGAAACAACCCATGAGGATTCCACACAGTCCTTGTCTCAAGGTTCTAGGTTGAAATCACATAGGATGAGAACACCTGTCCCAGAATGCACTACTAGTGATGATAATTTGGATTCGCTCGCGATCGAGACTGATGAGGAGAGTGCCATCGATGACCTCGATAATTACCTTGACATACCCGAATATAACTGCATCTTCACTCTTAGCCCCGCTAACTTCGAAAACATTAACGACCTTCCCCTTGTTCACCATCAACTCATTGACTGGGATCATGAAGGACCTGCGCAGTTTGACACATTCCAAAATGATGAAGCTTTTATTGACTATCTGGGCATACGAGATGATCTTCCCCCTAGAGACCATAAAGCGGGATACACTATAGAACTCAATAGAGTGGCATATTTTGGTGAGGGTGTCGGACCTTCCAGTCCTAAAAATGTGAAAATAAGAACAAATCAAGGGTCTTATGATGAAAACCACACTGTGGCGTTGTCTGACCCCAAAAAAGTAAAAAGAAAGGACGTATCTGAGGGCGAAAACCTCTCTGAGGCACCCGAAGATGGAAGGCTCGACATCCTCCTAGCATCATATGAGGAAAAGTCATCCATGTTGGTAGAGGAGACTATCAAAACAAACATTGGTACAGAAGAGGTTCCGCACAACATATTCCTAGCTCAATCACTGACAGAGTCCAAAAGGTCAAAATTCATAAGTTTCTTCAAAGAACGACAAATTAACTTCGTCTGGTCATACGCTGATATGCCTGGATTAGATCCAGATTTGGTAATGCATCATTTGACAGTTAAACTGGGGGCAAAACCAGTAAAATAGAAATTAAGAAAAATGCATCCACAAGTGGCATTACTAATCAAAGCAGAACTTGAGAAATTACTGGATGTCGGATTCATACGCCCAATCGATTATCCTGAATGGATCTCCAACTTGGTACCTGTTAGTAAACCAGATCGCAGCATCAGAATATGCACAGATTTCAGAGACATCAATAAAGCTTGTCCAAAGGATGACTTCCCATTGCCAAATATTGACTTGATTGTTGATCTCACAGCAGGTCATGAAATGTTATCATTGATGGATGGATTCTCTGGTTATAATCAAATAAGAATCACGCCCGAAGATCAACATAAAACATCATTTACTTGTCCGTGGGGAACTTTCTGCTAGAATGTCATGCCTTTCGGGCTAAAGAATGCAGGCGCGACATATCAAAGAGCCATGACTACTATCTTTCATGATCTCATGCACATAACCGTGGAAGATTATGTTGACGACCTCTTGGGCAAATCAATAGACAGAAATACACATTTGGACATACTTTCAGTCGTCTTTGATCGGTTGGAAAAATACAAAGTAAGATTAAACCCCAAGAGATGTGTCTTTGGAGTAACCTCCGGGAAGCTCCTAGGATTCATTGTATCCAAAAGGGGAATTGAAGCTGATCCAGCAAAAGTCAAGGCCATCTTGGAAATGCAACCACCAAGAAATATCAGTCAACTTCGATCCTTACAAGGCAGACTCTAGTCCATCCGAAGATTCATAGCACAACTGGCAGATAAGTGTAATCCTTTTCAGCACCTGCTGCATAAAAACATCAAATTCAAATGGTATGATAACTGTCAACAGGCTTTCCAGACGCTCAAAGATTATCTTCTAAATCCGCCAGTTCTGATGCCACCAGTTCTAGATCAGCCTCTGTTACTATACATATCAGCTACTCCAACAGCACTGGGGGCACACTTAGCACAACAAATTGCTGAGGGCAAGGAAAAAGCAGTATACTATATCAGTCGCACATTGGTGGGATACGAGCTAAACTACACACCAATTGAGCATGCATGTCTCGCTATGGTCTTTGCTTCGCAGAAATTACGACATTACATGCTTACTCATAAGACTAAGTTAGTTGCAAGGATAGACCCATTGAAATACTTTCTCAATAAGGCAACACTTACTGGGCGACTGGCCAAATGGGTAATGATCCTGAGTGAATTCGACATCGAGTATGTGGACAGAAAAGCAATAAAAGGACAAGCCATTGCAGATCAATTAGCAAATGCTCCGATGATAGATGATGTTCCTCTAAGTTCAGAATTTCCAGACGAATCCATTTTGACAATGTCACAGGCAAAGCCATGGCAACTGTACTTCGACGGCTCATACACACAGCATGGGGCAGGAGCTGGCATCCTCTTTATAACTCCTCAAGGGGATTCTATACCAAAATCATACCGCTTATCATTTCCTTGCACCAACAATATAGCGGAATATGAGGCATAACAACAGGATTACGAATTGCAGTTCAATGGAAGATCCAAGAACTTCGCGTTTTTGGGGACTCCCAACTTGTCATCCGTCAAGCAACTAATGATTATCAAACAAAAGATGAGAAATTAATGCCTTATAAACAAATGGTGGACGACCTGAAACAACACTTCACAAAGATAGACTTTGAGCAGATACCAAGAGAGCAGAATCGCGTCGCAGATGCCATGGCTACAATTGCTTCACTGATCGATCTACCTCCAAACGAGACCCGCTATGAGTTCTTGGTGGATAACCTTTTGGTCCCTTCATATGAGATCATGCCTACTGAGACACTATGCGTTGTCGGTCCCGAATCCTAGTTATATGGGTCCATTTTCACATACTTACGTGACAATACTTTACCTCCTGATCTATCAAATAACTAACGTCGCACTTTCATTCGCCAATCCTCTCGATATGTCATTTTAGCTGATATCCTATACCGGCGAGGTCTAGATGGCACTCTTCTTAGATGTTTAGAAAGCGACGAAGCTCAGATTGCATTACGGGAAGTGCATGAAGGGATAGGTGGTCCACATGCTAGTGGTCCTACCTTGGCCAAGAAACTCATTAGGACTGGATATTATTGGCCCAATATGGAGAAAGACTCATATCAGTTTGTCAAGAAATGTAAGCAATGTCAAATTCATGGAGATCTCATACATGCGCCAGCACAAGAACTTCAACCACTTGCGTCTCCTTGGCCCTTTTGTCAGTGGGGACTCGATCTCATAGGCAAGATTCACCCTCCTTCCAATGGTCACAAATTCATTATCACTGCCACAGAGTATTTTACAAAATGGATTGAAGTCGTGCCTCTCACACAAGTTACTGGAAAACAGATTGCTACATTCATCCTCAACTATATCATTTGCCGATACGGTATTCCTGTTTCCATTATCACTGATAACGGGCGTCCCTTCAAAAATCAAGATGTTCGTGAACTCTGTGACCGCTTCCATATTTCCCATCGTTTCTCCACACCATATTACCTCCAAGGTAATGGCCAAGCTGAGGTGTCTAATAAAACAATCCTTAAAATCCTAAAGAAGACAGTCAACGATGGTGGTCGTAATTGGCATATCCAACTTAATCCTGCACTTTGGGCCTACCGCACAAGTGTCCGCACACCTACAGGAGCTACACCCTATTCACTTGTCTATGGCGTTGAAGCTATCTTGCCTATTGAGGTTGAGTTACCCTCTTTACGAGTCTCTTTGCAAAACATCATCAGTGACGAAGACTATAGGGTCTCTCGCTTACAAGAGTTGGAACTATTGGATGAACGAAGACAAACTGCTTTTAGTCATCTCAAGGCTTACCAACAACGAATGAGTCGCAGCTACAATCACAAGGTCAAGCCTCGCACATTTGAGGTAGGGGACTTAGTTCTCAGAGAAAATCCTAAAAATCAACAAGACAGAAAGAAGAAGGGCAAGTTTGAACCAAACTGGCTTGGTCCCTACATTATTACAGCAGCATATGGATCTAGTGCATATCAGCTCTCAACTACAGAAGGTGAACCTTTGGAGGATCCTATCAACAACATGCACCTTCGCAGGTTCTACACATAGCTCTTCGAAATATCCTAATGCAAAAATACAAAAAAATCAAAAAATTCAAAAATACAAAAAAATTATAAAAATATAAAAATCGTTACTTGGTGAAAACCTGGCAAACAGGCGCCTTGTGACACAAAAAACATTGAAAAATAAAAAAAGTAAAGAGAAATAATTTCGTCCAACGGTGAAAACCACTTCGATGGCGCCCTGGGCAAGTATCATGGTGAAAACTGGGTCACCAGCGCCATGCGTAGAGACATTGCTCCTCCCTCCTTCAGGATTCACTTTCATCACTTCACTTTGCACACACTCACAACCTATTCGTTCATAATAAACTTACCCATTCTCATCATGGCTTGTTATTGATCTACCCAAGATTGGTTAGCCATTCATAATAAACCTCCCTTTCCATCCATAATAAATCAGATCCTATCTGTGGCTAAGGCAAATCCTACGTCTAGTAATGGGTGTGGAACTGAGAACATCACATGTTTCGAGGAGTACAGTTTCTTCCAGCTTCCTTCAGCCTATCCGCGCACAATCCACAATAAAGCAACATCTGCATCACAGATCCGCAATAAAGTTTCATCTTATTCGCAATAAAGTGTCAGTTTCATGGATTCAGTCAGTTTCAGATGAGACACAGCAGCAACAATGGGCTTCAACAAATCAAATCTTTCAACAGACTCAAACAACATATGGTTCAGTGCTATCTATCCATTTTGTGAAAGTAAACATTGTGACCACAATCAAACAAGACTTATACAAGTGACAAGAGACACTAAACTTGAGGACTACAGTGGATGTTGGTGTCGAGTCTTGGTTTTCTTTTGATTTCATCTTTTTTGGTGACATGTCTTTTAGCTTTTCCAAGATGTCTCTGACTAGAGATTCTATCTCCAGGATGTCTTTGACTAGAAAGGCGAGGATGGGGTATCGTCACCTATTTGCTGTCTGTGGATTGTCTCTTAGTAATGCTATGACTTGTCCAAGGATATGAGGACACTGTGAGTCTAGTATGAACTGGGGCATTCCTTGTTTGTGACTGTCTTATCTCCATGCAAACAGGTACAATGACTTTCTAGGTCGAACATATGCCTTGATTGTCATAACCTACTTGCCATAATAAAGCTCAATGATGGTAACGCACAAGAAGCTCTTCCACTTTCATATCTTCTGTCTTTCATCCCCCTTTCATGATTGACTTCCATCGTCCTTCTCGAGTCCGCGTAGCCGGCTATCACATAACTGAGTATAATGACACACCGAAAACATTTGCATTTTATGTAGTTTCACCTACATTACCACATATAAGCATTTCATACATACATATATATATCACAATTGCATCACATCCTGCACACAACACATGTTAGAACATTTTATATTCTCATCATGTAAATAGTTATTTGCATTATCATATTCATCTGCATTACATACATTCACAGTTGCATCATGCATATATTCATCTGCCCTTGTATCCTCCGCTGCCTGTCTCCCGGCCCTCAGTGTTGTCTTAGGCTCTGTATAGCGTTGGATAGCCTGATCCCGCTCCCGCTCAGTATCTCGGAGCCTCGTCCTGAGTCGATCCCTCTCCCTCTCCAGCTCTTGGATCTTATCTGCCTGGCCCTGGCATATCTCCCTCAGATCTAGCAGCTCATCCTCTACTGGGTCAGCCCCCTCCGCCTCTGCTTGTGGCTCTCCCTGTACGGGTGCCTGCCCCTGCCCCTGCCCCTATGCCTATACTTGTACCTATACTGGTGCCTATACTGGTACCTGTCTCTGTCCCTATCCTTGCACCTGTACCTGTCTGGGACCCTGTGCTGCTGGCACCTGTAGCGGCAATCCACCGCGAACCCTCACCACCCGAGCCTGTCTCTCCTCACCACCCTCCCTCCGAGGTGCAACCCTCCTCTCTCTAACTACTCCCCTCCTCCTCCGTCGGCCTCTGCCCCCATCCCCTCCACCATCATCATCATCTCCACCCCCATCTCCATCCAATGGCTCCCCTAGATCCGTCAACCGTGGGAAGGGATGCTCTGCCCAGTATGTTGTGTACTCAGCATCCATGCCGGCGTCCTCGATCTCTGGCCACATGTCTCGGGGTAGGGGTATCATCTCTACCAGCTGTGTCACAGCCTGATCATATGACAGCAAGGGCCCAAACTGTGCCTGATCTCTAACTGTCCGTGCATACCAGCCTGAGCCCTGGGGCATCCTCTGAATCCGGCCAAACCGTCGGCCAATCCTGTCCACTAGCTGCCTCTCCAGCACATAGGGTGTCCGCCCAATCAAATACCTGCTCCGGAAGGTGTAGGGAAGCTCAACTGCATCATCCTCCCACTGCTCGCAGCCCAGAACTGTATCGGCCTCGTCACTGGAAGATGCTCATAAGCCCATACCTGCAGCAATGTCACTCCACAGCCCAATCCCACTGATCCATGGTAGACAAACTAATGAAGCTCATAATACAAATGGGCCAACACGCACGGTCCCCAAGCATATCTGGTGTGCTGCGTCACCAGTGTCTCCAATGCTCCTCCCCAACCCACTGCCAACCCTCGTGTCGCCCTATCTGGACACAGGAACCCACTGATAGCCCCTCCTATCACTGTCGGCAATGCTAACCCTGTGGTTGTCATGGTGTCCCATGCCACATGTCCTGCCCTCATCTCCAGTCCTGGGTGCTGGAACACTCATCTCAGGGCCTCCCTGTCTCCATCTCGATCGTATGGGATCAGCTCCCCATCAATCAGTATCCGCAGAATCCTGTAAACATCCTCCAGGGTGACTGTCATCTCACCCATCGGCAAATGGAACGTGCACGTCTCAGAGTGCCATCTCTCAGCTAATGCAGTCAACAGTCCAATGTTCGCCCGAAACTCGGGCACATATAGCACATGTCTCAATCCCATCTCCTCGATAGCAGCTCGCTCCTCGGCTATCAGCTCAGGTCGCAACCTCTGAGTAGACAGGAATCTCTCCCGTGACTCCAGCATCGGCAAATACTCTTGCAGTCAAGCAAATCACTCATGTCAGTCATAGTGGCATTCATTGTTCATCACAAAATGCTACTTTTTATCTACATGCATATGGCTATCTATCCTAGTGACACTCACTGTTCATCACAAAGTGTTGCTTCTATCCTAGTGGTACTCCCTGTTCATCACAAAGTACTACGTGTGCGACACTCACTGTTCATCACAGTGTTACTCACATTTGCACTCATTGTTCATCACAAAGTGTTGCTCATATCCATAGTACTCCCTGTTCATCACAAAGTACTCTGTCCTGGTACTCACTGTTCATCACAAAGTGCCTTGATCTATCCTAGTCTTCCCTAGAGGACCTGCTTGAGTGTATCCTCTCAGCAGCTTATCCAATCGACAGTGTATGTTCATCACAGAACTGTCGATTTGACCTAGAAGACCAAAACTCAACACAAACGCGCTTCCAGACTGCACAGACGCGCCTGATTGACACAGACGTGCCTATGCTCTGCACAGATGCACATGCGCGACACAGACGTGCCTTCTTGGCACAAACGCCCCTGAACATCACAGATGTGTTCGCAATTGACACAGACGTGGGTTCCAACGCGGACGCGCCTGGCACAAACACAGACGCGCCTCGCGAGCACAGACGCGCCTGGCACCAACGCAAACGCGCCTAGACGTTTTTTGACACTTTTTGGACCCTAGTCTAAGCACATTTATGACCCTATCTAGCATGCATAAATGACAAAATTAAATGCATCAAAGTACAAGGAGGTTTGGTGGTACTTACTGGCTCTCCTGCCTCTGCTAGCCTCTGAAATCGACGAACGCGGTCAAATCTATGAATGAAAGCCATCGTTGCTCACTGTTGCTGCTCTATCTTTTCTCTGCAATCTGCTCTCGTGGATGTGTAGATGACAATGAAGATGTATTTTCCCCCGTGGTCTATCTTATAGCCTACCCTAGCCCTAGCCCTCGTTTCTCGAGTCAATCTTCATTATCCCGTGACTCTGTCACTTTATCTGGTCAGTCCATTCTATCCTGTCTTTCTTATCGAAAGATTGTCTACGATCTTTTCAGACATTTTTTCATCCAATCTCTCGAGGGGGCATATCATTCTCATCTTGGGGCAACTCTGTATCAGTTCATCTTATCTTCTTTGAAACAACGCGACAAGCCGCATTGTCTCAAAGAGGGGCAAAATGTAGACACCTAAAATTGTCATGTCTAATTAAATAAATATTTTATTTATTTAATTATCTAAGCTTAATTCTTCTATTAATTAAATAAATCTTTATTTATTTAATTAATTCATTTATCCTCTTCTAGCTTTATTTCTCATTTAAATAAATACATTTATTTATTTAAATTATCATTTTCCTAAATTAAATAAATATTTTATTTATTTAATTATCCCACTTCTTCTATTAATTAAATAAATCTTTATTTATTTAATTAATTCATTAACCTTTTCTACCTATGACACATGTCATTCATCTCTTAATCCATACACTACCTACCCCTTTCATTATTTTATTATTTCTTCTACCTACCCTCTAATCATAGCCGACCTCCTTTACACCTCTCAATCTTATCCCTCCATTTCATATAGTGTCTTCTATATAAGGAGATGCTTCCCTCATTATCAAACCCTAATGATGCATCCAAATGACCTAAGTACTTGATCACTTGACTACACTATGATCCTACTTGCAACCACATTCCGTTCTTTGTTGAGCTCTTGTGCACATAAAATCTGAGAGCAAATATATCAAGCAAGATCAATGGAGATAGGAAGAATGGAGATTCAAACCCTATTGGACATGTGATGGTATAATCTTTGTGATTTCATTTTATTTGCATTGTCTTAGGTAATCTTCATATGTTATGGTGGATCTTTGTTGATTGTTAGGCTAAGGTTTTGTGGTTGGATTCATTTAGCCTTTCAATATTGTTATTATTGTTGTCCATTTTCACCATATACAATCACAACTATTAATCATAGCACGTATCTGCCTACAATGAGGCATGGAGATGTTTGTCTTCATTATTTTTGGTCCGAACGATTCCAGCCTCCTCAACCTAGAAGTGATGCTCTCTTTAGATCATATCAAAATTGGAAAAATGAAATGATTTTATCCTTGACTAAATCTAGAAATCCAACACTTTGCATTCCTCTTGATCAACATATACCCCTTCTTGAGGATAAGATTATTCTTCCTCCTAAGGAAAGAAATAATCTTATTCCCAAAGAGACACCTATTCCTTCTCCTAAAGAGAAGAGTATCATTTCTCCTAAGAAAAAAGATATTCTTCTTCCTAAACAAGAATCTATTCCTTGTCCTATGGATGAGTCTACTCTTCCTCCTAAACATCAATATATTCCTCCTAAAGGTAGACCTATCCCTCCTCATGATGGACCCAATCTCCTTCCTACACCTCCCATTCCTCCTTTATATGTTGTGGTCCCTCCTCCTTTATCTTATAGAGAGAAACAATTGGCCTCTCCTATCGTCCAGCCTAAAAGACCTCAACCCATTCATCCTTCCCTAAAATAAGAGATGAAGCCTATTCCTGTGAACCTAAACCTCCTCAACCCCCATCCAAAACTAGATGAAACCATTGTACAAGAGAATGCCAACAAAGATGTCGCACTAGAGCCCGTGAAGCTGTTTCCCAAACCATTTCTTCTCCTAAAACACCAATTGTTGACATGATTCCATTTTCTCCTAAACATGATGTTCAACCTAATTCTCTAAGATCAAAAATGCTTAAAACAAATGATGGTTCAAGTTTTATTCCTATTCGAGCTCCTATTCTTATTAATCTTGATGAAGAAATAGGTGAAAACGTTGTTGATGATAAAAATGATGATCCTAATATTTTTTATGATGAATATGAATGTATTGATGTTGACAAGGATTTATCTGCAAAAATTTCAAAAGCATTAATCCTAATTCCTAGCAATGAACAAAGTGACTAATCATTAGAGCAATGATCCTTGTTTGGAACTTGTGGTAGCTCCATCTATTGTGCTCAATGTGGCTCCTCTTGCGTGTTGTCCACCTTCCTGAAATAATGATCAGCAAGATCGGGGGGAGGATGACGTGCTAGATTAGCTTCATTAGCACCGTAGACTCTCTCTCTCTCTCTCTCTCTCTCTCTCTCTCACATTGCGACATTCTTCTATTTGTTTCCCTATTCTTCTATTTGTTGTCCCTAGTGTAGTCTACTTGAGGATGATGCAAAGCATTAAGATCTCTTTTGGTCTCTTCCATGTTGACTCAAAAGACACGTGTGTTCCCTTCTCCCAAGGTGGTTTCCTTTCTTTGGGGGACGAGGACAATTCTATGCACATATATATACATGATATACATGGGTTATCATAAAAAACATACAAATCCAAAGTTAGGTAAAACCATCTCGTGTTTTGTGCTTTATCCTTTGATTTATCCTCTCTTGGGCACTAAATTATTGAGATAATGTGCTTGTCTTTTTGGGTGTATCCTACCTTCAAGCAATTGCTCCCAGAAAGGCGTGTGCAATCGCTTTAGCGTGGGGGCATACACTCAACTCATAATTCTTTCTCTTGATACTTAAAGTTACTTAGCGAACTTTGTCTTTGCTTTGTAATTTTTGGTATTTTTCTTTTTATGACTCATAGTAAGAGAACCTTACTAGTTCTAGTCATGGTTCTCTCTTTCTCTCTCATGATCTTCCCTTTTACCTTATCATTGAAGTCGTAAGATCCTAAAGTCCACTAGGGGCTTGGTGTATATTACCCCTTTGATATGGTGAAAGTCTTTCAATCTGAATTCCTTGTACTTTAATTTGAGTATTTGTGTAAGCTCATACTCCCGCTAAACTAGGAGCTAAATGTAGCATCCTAAAATTGCACCACTCACCAATTTTTGTCCGTATTTGAGTCTTCACCTTAGTGTTTCGCCCCTCAGCCTTGTCGGAGTCTTGATTATGCTCACACATGTCAAAAAAATCATTCAACTCAGTGATGCACCTAGCTGCCACCTTGATCTTGCCCCAAATTAGGGCAGGACCAGGGTGTGGCACTCTGGTTCCTCTTAATAGGGACCTATCCTTGGGCCCCTCCCCCTGACCTATCTCAAATTTGAAGTGGGAAAACCCCTTTATGTCGGCCCATGCCGAAAAATTAATCAATTAATCCTACGAGAAAGTATATAAGAGGGATTTCCCCTATCATTTGACATATCATGAAATTCATTTAATCATCTGAGCATTCAAGAGATCAAACATTCAAGAACAATTGAGCATTTTCAATCAAGCTTTGGAGCAGCAATATAGTCAAGATTTCAGGCATTGAAGAGGAGATCGTCATTCTAATTCATGAGATCATAATTCCATGTGGAGGCAAGCAAAACTTCACAAGGAGGTATAAGCATTTCATTTTCAGTCAATTTAACATCCCCTCAAAGAGGAGGATTTCTACTTTCAGTCATTTCAATTACATTATTTCAAACACTTGGTTAATTCCAAAACCGGGGTTTGACCTAAAGATAAACCACTATTCCCAACACATTTCTCTTTCCATCTATGTGTCGGAAGCAGGTTCACAGTTGTACTTTTGAAATTAAGTTTTATTTCCAGAGAGAGAAAAACCCTTTTCGATGCGCGGAAAGTTCAGAGGACTGATAGGAGGGTGACCTGCTCTGGATACATGGTCCCTGTAACTTTTGGCAGATTTCACAGAGTATCTCTAAATCATCTCAAACTTCTCAGATCTAGGTGCACAACAAAATCCTGAATATGTAGCTCGTTGTTTTCTCATATTTATCTTCATTTCCAACACATAGTCTTAATTCAACTAGGTAACTTACAAGAAAGGGTCAAACACATTCCAAACACAATCAATCTACTTAGTATTCGATCCTTGTATCATTTAAGATTGGATCTAGTAGATTCATCCCTTCTTTTGAATGTAAAGTCCCCCAAGTGAAAATTGTCTTAGTGGTTTCCCCCGTCCATGTCATGAATTTGCTAAGCCCCAAATTTTCCACTTTACATCCTCATCTTAATATGATAACATCTCTCCAAACAATGTATTGTTGGCAATTGACACTCAATTGATGGGTTTCACTATGTTGTCATTGATGGCAACATGGTATCTTATTTTGGCTTCATCTTTTGGCTTAGTTGTCTATCGACAGACACAACACCGACACTGACACCGACACTGGCAAGACAAAAGGATTTCTTTGGTTACCGACAATGGAGGCCGACGTGGTTTAGTAAAAGGTTATCGACATTGGAGGCCGACATTTCTTGGATCTGGCATCGGAAATTGATTTTGATATTTATTCATTTATGTTATCTGGCCGACATGTAATTGATATTGTAATTATCTTTGTAAGCCGACATAAGGCATGATAAGTTGTATAGGGTATATAGGTCAGTTTGATAGATCATTTTGATATAACAACAATCATCATGTGAATATGTAATTGAAAGGAGATGCGAAATATATAAGAGAGATTATGTATGTGAGGATATTTATGTAAGGGTTATTCCAATAAAGGGTTTAGGGTTTCAGACCGGAACAAACAGAGCTTAAACTGGAACTGTATTCTGGCATAGAAGATGTTATCTTAGCAGTTCAACACTTCTCTGGATTGTAGTCTAGATTTACATGTAGTCAATGATGCTCCTTTTGTGATTGAGCAGTGTGCTCTAGGCTGTAAGTCTTCCTGCAAGTGCACACCCCTCATATTTTGTAATATCTGTTCATATGGTCAGTGGATTGATATTGTGGGTTACAAATCCCACCGTGGTTTTTCCTCTTTGAGGTTTTCCACGTATAATTATGTGTGTCATGGTTCTCATTTATGTGATTGCCTTATTGGTTGCTTTACTTCTTTCAATTTTATATGTATTGGTATACCAGTTGGTGTATGCATGTTTAAATAAGGCTAAAATTGATCATTCTGGTATAGCACTGATTCACCCCCCCCTCTCAGTGTTATTGGATTCCAACAATTGGTATCAAAGCCTTGTGCCTTGAAGGAAGTTTAACAGCTTGAGGAAGATCCTGAATCCAAAATCCATGGATATGGCTTTGGAGAAGCAAATTGAGATGGCACTTGAAGATTATGATGCTAAAAGATTGAAGAACTTAAAGCTACAAGATGAATTGAATTCTCCTAAGGAATTCATTCTTCATGTCCTACAAGAGAGGTTATCATCTATTCAAGCTAGGAGGAATGGACTTTTGCAAAGTCAGGATGATGAAGAGAAAGATGCATTTAAGGAACAATGTCAGAAATTGAGTCAGGTGAACATGGTTATGAAAAATCAAATACAAATTATAACTATGAGAATGTCTAAGGAGATTGAGGACAGAAAGAAAAAGGAAGAAAATCTTGTTGTATCCAAGAATCCAAACCCTACTTTGGTTGGGTTACCGGTATAGCCCAATTCGGCCTATTTACAAATGGTTCTGAAGACACGGACCTTAACTCACCAAACCAACTCAAGGAATACTCTTAAGCCATTGTAAATACACCAATTCCTAAGTCTTAAGCCATAATCAGACCTTTAACCCCTAATGTGAGACTTGTTTGCTTACACTTACTAGTGCCCACATGGAGTTGCCCCCTTAATGCATCAAACCCTTGCCTTCGACTGGTTCTAACCTGCAAAAAGCCTTCAAAATCCTAAAATGCATTGGCCATACTTGCATCCCCTCCAAAGTCGTGAACCACGAATGAAGGATCAGCAAGGTAAGGCCATTTCTTTGCAAAACCCTAGACAAAACTGTCAAATCTAGAACACTTCAAGAAATTTGCTGATTTCTTCCTTGTCTTGGCGAATTAGGACCTCAAACTTCATGCATTTGAAAGGTGATTGGCCACTCTAACACATCCCACTGGTTTCCTAATTCCAAAACAATCATAGAGTACAGTACACCACGTAGAATAACTAAATTGCAGGAAATTCTCATAAATGTATTACTTCAATGATGCCAAAAGTTTACAAAGTCATTCTCTCCCCTGATGTGCTTGGGGATGACATTTTTATACCTTCCTCAATGGTTATCAACCACCTTTTGAATCGAGGTGACCGTTGGAAATAAGTTGCTATTTGCAACCAAAAGTTGTCAAGTTTGAGCAACTGTTGACATATGTTGAATCTGCCTACCTATAGGTACTTCAACATGTCTCAAACCTTTCTAAGACATCTCCAACACATAAACACCTAGAAAAATACTCAGCCAAATACCCCTAAGCCCATACGCCCATGGTGGCTTATCAATTGCCAAATCCATGTCATTGGGTAACAAGGTGCAGTTTATTACAAATAAATCTAACATCAAACAAACAAGACTACCCTATTACATAGATTGAAAGGTCACATTCTCATGTGTGTCCTTTAGCCTTTATTGCTCTTATTATCTTAGTCATAAGTTGCTCTTGCACCATACTCCCGAGGTGAATGAATCTCAAGTCCACTTGAGATGAGGTCATGTAGTGTAGTGCCATGCTTTTTGATCTGATCTTCATCCAACCAAATGGCTTCAGAGTCAGGTTTTCCTTTCCATTTGACCAAGTATTGTTTGCACTCATTGTTCCTGGTCTTCTTTACAATCTTGGTGTCCAACACTTTTTCAAGTTTAGGTGGCTCATGTTTGGCAAAATCTATATCTGCTTCTTCTTCTAGGACCTGTTGTGAGTCACCTTTAAAAGGAGTTAGAACACAAACATTAAAAATAGGAGACATGTCAAGGTCTGATGGTAATTGAATTTCATAAGCATTGGTGCCAAACTTCTTCAAGATTTGACATGGTCCTACTTTCCTTTGCATGAGCTTAGTGTGTTTGCCCTTGGGTAACCTCTCCTTCTTCAAATTTTCCCAAACCAAATCTCCAACTTGAAACTATACCTCTCTCCTTTTCTGATCTGCATGTTCTTTGTATTTTTCTGATGACTTTTGAAGTTGTATTTTGACCTACTCATGAACTTCTTTTATGGCTTCAGCAAACCTCTCAGCATCTGCACTTATGGGATCGGTATGGGGTAGTTTTCTCAACTACAATACCCCTCTTGGATGCAACCCATAAACAATCTGAAAGGGTGACTTCTCGGTTCTTCTGTTTACAATGTCATTGTAAGCAAACTCAGCCTGAGGTAAAATTGAATCCCACTTTTCACCATGCTGCCTTGTGAGACATCTCAACAAATTCCCTAATGACCAGTTTACTACTTCTGTTTGCCCATCTGTTTGTGGATGATAGGCTGATGAGAATGACAGATTGGTGCCAAGTTTCCTCCATAGAGTTCTCCAAAAATGGCCAACAAATTTGACATCCCGGTCACACACTATGTTCAATGGAAGTCCATGAATCCTTGCTACTTCTCTGAAAAACAAATCTGCTATATAAGATGCATCACTAGTGGACTTACATGGCAAGAAATGTGCCATTTTACTAATCCTATCCACTATCACAAATACACTGTCAAACCCCTTTTGGGTCCTAGGTAAACCCATTACAAAGTCCATTGACACACTTTCCCAAGGTCTTGAGGGAATGGGTAAGGTTTGATAGAGACCAGCATTGGTACTTCTTCCTTTTGCCTTTTAGCAAATGGTGCATGTATCTACAAACTTTCTTACATCAACCTGTAATTTGGGCCAAAAGTAGTGCCTTCTTACTAATTCAAGTGTCTTGTCCAAACCAAAATGACCTGCCATAGCTCCACTATGCTTTTCCTTGATGATATTAATCCTCATTGAGCACTTTGGTATGCATAGTTGCCCACCTTTGAAAAGAAGTCCATCTTGGATCAAAAAATAAAAAAACTCCACATGATACCTTTCACCAAATTCAGTACATGCCTTGTAAATCTCCTTAAAGTCTTCATCTGCAGCATACATGTCTTTCATTGCATCAATCCCAATGCTTTTTAATTGGATTTCAGATATGGTTAGCACTCTCCTACTCAGTCCATCAACCACTTTGTTGGCTTCTACTTTCCTATGTTTTATGGAAAAGGTATAGGCTTGTAGGGATTCTACCCACTGCATATGCCTATGGCTTAACTTTTCTTGGCTATTAATGAAATTCAACGCTTGGTTGTCAATATAGACCACAAATTCCTTTGGTAGTAGATAGTGTCTCCATTTTTTCAATGCTTGAACTAGTGCATACATTTCTAGGTCATAAGAAGAATATTTTCTCTTTGCCTAATTGAGTTTTTCACTAAAGAATGCTATAGGTCTGCCTTCTTGGCTTATCACTGCTCCTATTGCCACATGACTAGCATCACATTCAATCTGAAACACTTTGTTAAAATCAGGTAGCTAATCCATGGAACTTTCTATAAAATGTAGATAATCCATGGAAACTTCTAACTTCACCAATAGTCTTAGGAGTAGGCCAAGAAAGAATTGCATTTACCTTATCCTGATCCATCTTTAAGTGACCTTTGAAGATCACAAATCCTAGGTAGATGAGCTCTTCTTGCATGAACAAACACTTGTCCATATTGATCATCAATTCCTCTTCACTCAACCTTTTCAAAACCATGTCTAGATGCCACAAGTGTCCTTCCTTTGTTCTGCTAAATACTAGGATGTCATCCAAATACACTATTACAAACTTCCCTGTGAATTCTTTCAAAACTTCATTCATGTGTCTCATGAATGTACTTGGGGCGTTAGACAAGCCAAATGGCATAACCTTCCACTCATACAACCCTTCATTTGTTTTGAAGCTTGTTTTAAAATCATCACCAGGCCTAATTCTAATTTAGTGGTATCCACTCTTTAAATCAATTTTAGAAAAATATTTTGCACCCCTCAAACAATCAAGCAAATCCTCTATCCTAGGCATTGGAAATCTATACCTTACAATGATCTTGTTGAGAGCTCTTGAGTCAGTACAAAGCCTCCACGTTCCATCCTTTTTGGGTGCCAAAACTGTCGATACCGCACATGGGCTAAGACTCTTTCCAATTAGATCAGAGTCTAGCAACTCTGGAATCTGCCTTGCCAACTCCTCATTTTGTTGTGGTGTGTGTTTGTATGCAGCCTTGTTAGGCAATGTATCCCCTAGGATCAAGTCAATACAGTGACTGATCTCTCTCATTGGCGGCAAGCTCCTTGGCACTCCATCTGCAACTATGCCTTGGTATTTACCAATGATCTCCTTCACTTCCGGACTTAGATCCTTGTCCTTTCCTTATGTCTTGTCATCTGCAGCAGGCTTCCCCTTTGAGGTTGGTATTGGAAGCAATGCAAAGCATATTCCTTCTTCCATCTTTATCTCCTTGAGGAATGGTTTACCCTCCATCATCATCACTTTGGAATCAGTTTCTTTCTGATGTTCATTGTTTTCGGTCAGGGGCAATACCTCTATGATCTTGTCATTCTTTGTGATGGAATAGGTATTCCTAAAACCATCATGGCATGCTTTGAGGTCATACTGCCATGGTCTTCCAAACAAGAGGTGACAAGCATCCATGTTAACAACATCAAAAAACATCTTATCTTTATATGCTCCTATCTGGAATTCTACCCATGACTGCTCTTCTACAAGAGTTTGCTGCCCTTTTGTGAGCCAAGATACCTTATAGGGGTATGGATGGGGTATTCTCCTCAATTTCAACTTCTCTACCATTTCTATTGAAACAAAATTCTTCGTAGACCCTGAGTCAACCAAAACCTTGCACACCATTCCTCTCGATTGGCAAGTGGTGCGGAAGACAGACTTTCTTCGAGGTGGCTCTATAGGTGTTGGTACCTTCAAGAGGATTCTTCTAAACATTAGTGCCTCTTTGGTCTCTGGATAACCATATGAATCAGGTTTATTACTGCCTTGGTAATCTGATTCTTGTGTTAGATTGGCTCTCCTTTCTCCTTGGGAGCTAGACCCCATCTTCTTTGGGCATCTGCTGGCAATGTGTCCCTCTTGGTTGCAGTTAAAACATTTTATTGGTCCTACTTCTCTCCCTGATGATCTTCCTCTAAAATTTGGCCTTCTACCTCTGAAGTTGCCTTTGTTGTTGCTATCATTTCTTGAGGAGTCTTGACTACTCTCTCCTTGAAATTCAAAATTTGATCCTCTTCCTCTGAAGTTCCTCCTTCCTCTTGGTTGCTTACCTCTCCCTCTATTGCTCTGCTCTTGTCTTCTTTTGAGCTTCTCCTCTACCTTTAATGCTAATTGATAGCGTTTATGAACAGTGTCAAGGCACAAGAGGTTCAACTCTTCTTGTATGTTCCACCTTAGGCCGTTTAGATGCCTTGCCACTCTTTCAACCTTCTTAGACTTTATACTCAATTTCTAAAATTCTTCAATATAGGCACACACATCCATCTCTTTCTGTCTGGGATTCTGCCTTCTCTTGTGTAATTGGACTTTATAGTCCTCAAGTACATATACTCCCTTGATCTCTATAATCATCTTTTTCCAAGAGGCGATCATTCCTCTTCCCTCTTTCACTCTTTCTCCTTGCACAAAGTTCCACCATGTCAAGGTTGTTCCCTACATTTTTTACTAGGCAATCTTCATCTTTTCGTTGTCGGCAATGTCTTAACATTCAAAAAGATTGTTCAAGGACTCTATCCAGTCCATCACTCCATCGGCATCCATCTTCCCATTCAAAATAGGAAGGTTTGATTTCTGGTCCATGGTTCTCCTCTCCACACACTTCAAGGTATTGACCAGGTACCTATGCTCTGCAAGAACTTCCTCTTCTTCCTACCCTTGTGGGTTCTCCTCTTCTTCTCCCACTTCCTCCGAGCCATCAAGTCCTCTCTCCAACCTGCCTTCCAAGTTCTCAATCAACCTTCTAAGCCGATCATTTTCTTCTCTGTTCTCTTGCACCATCCTGGCAAGTTCCACATTTGTCACCTTTGAAGGCATTCTTCTATCCTAACCCTCTGATTCTTCTGCTGACATGTACTATTCTTCTTCCCAAAAGGATTTCTCTTATGCTCTAATACCAATCTGATGCAGAGGCCCCGATACTGGTAAAGATAGGTTCCCCTAATCCAAGAACACACCAAGGACCCTAGCAATCACACAACACTCTAGGGGTTAAGGAACATCAGTTTCACAAGTCCCACATCCCTTTCTCCTAAACAAAAGACTATCGATACAAGGTCTCTTTCATTTACCGATACAAAGACCTTACAGTCAACAATGATTAATTAAGGTTTGGTTTGAAGTCCCCTAGGTCATAGAGACCTCCTTCAATCATTGAGTTTTGGTTCCCTCTACCGGTTTGGGTAATTGCTGCAACAAGGCCTACAAAACCTAGTAGCCCTGCAAAACCGGTTTTCCATTCTTAGCTCTTTATTCCTCCAAAAAACCAGACAACAAATCCCAGTTTTGAATATCCTTTTGGGAGTTACAAAACATATCCTAAGGGTTCTTACGAGTAGGGAATGCAAGAATCCAAACCCTACTTTGGTTGGGTTATCGGTATAGTCCAATTAGGCCTATTTTACAAAGGAGTGTGAAGACACATACCTTAACTCACCAAACCAACTAAAGGAATATTCTTAAGCCATTATAAATACACCAATTCCTAAGTCTTAGGCCATAATCAGACCTTTAACCCCTAATGTGAGACCCGTTTGCTTACACTTGCACGGTGGCCACATGGAATTGTCCACCTTAATGCATCAAACCCTTGCCTCCGACTGGTCCTAACCTACAAAAGGTCTTCAAAATCCTAAAATACATTGGCCATACTTGCATCCCCTCCAAAGTCATG
Source organism: Cryptomeria japonica (assembly GCF_030272615.1). Taxonomy (NCBI): domain Eukaryota; kingdom Viridiplantae; phylum Streptophyta; class Pinopsida; order Cupressales; family Cupressaceae; genus Cryptomeria; species Cryptomeria japonica. The sequence goes on along the minus strand of NC_081411.1, from coordinate 245,673,903 downwards.
AACCGCCAATGAAGGATCAACAAGGTAAGGTCATTTCTTTGCAAAACCCTAGACGAAACTGTCAAATCTAGAACACTTCCAGAAATTTATCAATTTATTCCTTGTCTTGGCGAATTAGGACCTCAGACACATCCCACATGCATCTAAAAGGTGATTGGCCACTCTAACACATCCCACTGGTTTACTAATTCCAAAACAATTGTACAGTACGGTACACCATGTAGAAGAACGGAATTGCAAGAAATTCTCATAAATGTATTACTTCAATAATGTCAAAATTTTACAAAGTCATTCTCTCCCCTGATGTGCTTAGGGATGACATTTTTATACCTTCCTCAACGGTTATCAACCACCTTTTGAACCGAGGCGACCGTTGGAAAGAAGTTGCTATTTGCAACCAAAAGTTGTCATTAAAAGTTGTCAACAAAGTTGTCAAGTTTGAGCAATTGTTGACATGTTAAATCCGCCTACCTAGAGGTGCTTCAACATGTCCTAAACCTTTCTAAGACATCTCCAACACATAAACACCTAGAAAAATACTCAACCAAATACCCCTAGGCCCATATGCCCATGGTGGCTTATCAATTTGCCAAATCCATGTCATTGGGTAACAAGGTGGGGTTTATTACAAACAAATCTAACATCAAACAAACAAGACTACCCTATTACATAGAGTGAAAGGTCACATTCTCATGTGTGTCCTTTAGCCTTTATTTCTCTTATTATCTTAGTCATAAGGTGCTCCTCCACCAAATATTCTTCCACAGAGTAGGTGTCCTATGCTCCTCATGAACATTCAATAGGGAAAAATCTGCAAGACAAAGTCTTATCAACCCTTTGGCTTTCATGTTTGTTAGGTCCCAATCTTCTTGTTTCATGCCTGATGGTTTAGCTCTAGACACTGCAACCCAAAGGTCTTTGTACATCAATAGGTCTTCCATCTTGAGTTTCCATAACTCATAGTTTCTACCATTGAACTTATCAATGTCTACTCTTCTTGATGTGCTCGCCATCTCAATCTGCAATTTCACATAAACAAAAGTTCTTCTTCAAAACTCCCACAGTAGAACTAACACAAACACGTCATCCTACCCACAAAGGTAACACACTAACCAAGCTTTGATACCACTTGTTAGGAAAGAAGAATGCGGAAATGCCTTCCACAATGTTAATTCAAAGAGGAGAGGAGCAAAGGTGACTTTCAATTTCAATTACAGTCACTAAGATGCACATTATTAAGATAACAAAGAAAACACAAGATTCACACAAGAACAGAGAGAAAACAGAATTTACGTGGGAAAACCCTTACGAGTAAATAACCCACCACCAAAGCCAATTTCTTGTATTACAATAAAATATCTATTACATATACACTATAGATTAAGCTCTCTGGTGCATATTACACAGTCTCTGTTTTGACAACATTCAACCTACAGATAGAATTTGATCCATGCACCACACAGGCAACAGGCACAATGTTCTGCAAATTTGGCATCCAACACAGACTAGCCACTCATCAACCTCCAATCGTTGCCCTCAACATCCGACCATCCGAAATCAGGCTTTACCGACTTCTGGTCTGCAAGGCAATCATCTCTCTGACCTCAATTACAAACGTTTCTGCAACAAGTCTTTGAGGCCTCTCACCCCCTTTGCAACCATTTCTTCAAATGATTATATCTCTACTCCAAGAACGGTTCATTTCAGTTTCTTCTTTACCGACTTCAACCGTTGAACTTCAAACTGTCAAATAACACACAAAGTATTCTTCACCGAATCCTCTAAGTCATTCCAGCATGAACCTATCAACGACAAACAAATCGGCAAGTCAGCATGAGTTCTTCGTGGTCCCACCCAGTCTTCCAAGACTATCAACAAATATTCTCATTCAGACTAATCATCGGCTTCCAACTCCACATGAGTCAGTCGTGGTCCCACCAAGACTTATCGACAAGAGTCTCTTTGATACCCCTCGGGGTGGCAGGGAGAGCTTGTCTCCTTGCTTCCTTGTTACCCTACAGGTTCTTCTACATGCCCTTCCTTTATCCGCGAGGCGACAAGGAAGACTAAGACCCCTTCCCCCGCTATCCCGCATCAATTACAACACTTATGTTGTCGGGCTGCGGGGTGGCGGGTTAGTCTGAGTTCTTGCTATCCCACACCGCTTTGCACACTTGCTTCGTCGAGCTGCAAGGTGGCGGGGAAGTCCGAGTTTTCTTTTTCCCACAACCATTTGCCCATACGCCTCAATGTCTCACAAGTTGGCAAGGAAGACCAAGGTCTTCTTTCCTCCCGCTATCCTGTGACTTCAGTCGCCTCAATCTTCTACATGCGCGGGATACAGAAAGAGGTAATTCCTTTCTTGCCCCACTATCCCACATGACTTTGGTTGACAGTAGAAGCAAGATACCAAAAGCAAATGGCTTCTATAAATATTTGTATAACACGAAAGTTGTACACTACCTTTTGGAGTTGGTCATTAACATGAAGGTTATCAGCTGCTTGTCAATAACATGAATGTTATCCACACCGAACTGCTCACTGCACGAACAAAATGCCATCTAACCGAGATTTAAACCAATGAGTATGAGGCACCCATTCTCAATAGTTGTAATGTCAAGTTTACTTGTGATGATGCAAAAAAAAATTTAAGAAAGAACCTTATTTGTCTATATTTTCTTAAATTTTCATAGTGTGTTATTTTCTTAAGTTTTATGGAGGTTTTTTCCTAGGAAACAACCTTATTTTATAAAAAATTAACTCTTAAGTTATAGGTATTTGTGTAAGGAAGTTAACATAGCGTAACAACTACCTATACTAATTTTGAGAGAAGGGTAATGCAAAACTTTTACAAATCTTTACAACAATTAAAGAAACAACAAAAATAAACATAAATAGCATGCATACCACAACACAATAATTTATATGGGGAAAGCCCTTTCATGAGAATAGACCAACACTCCAAAACCCACCCAATATATTATTCAGAAATCAGCAATAAATTATAATATTCTTGTAGAGGAAGCTCCTCAAAGGAGTCACCAATAGATATCCAAAGATAACTCAATGGCTATTAGAATCTCAAAATACATCACAATGTATAGCCATAAAACAATGCCTCATAAAATAGGTTTGTCTTTTAGGGAAAACAAAGCAAACAAAATATCCACAAACTATGACCTAATGATAAATAGTCAAGATTCACAATGATAAATTATAAATAAATTTTGTTTCCAAGGCGTTGCCCCTCGAAACCCCCCACCGAGATGTGTTTCCCCATAGACCCCTAGTCGGTCAAGGGACCAAAGCCTAGAAGAGGGTACCCCCCCTTGCAACCCCCCACACTCACATATCAATAGTAACCTTTTATCAACAACATCTTTTTTAATTATTGCAAGGTTCAGACACCATTTTCCTACCAATGTGGGTTGGAAACATTTTGAGACATAAAGAAGGTTGAGTAAATAGTTAACACCCTAAATTGTCACTCACTCAAAAGTGACAAAAAATTATAGTTGGGTGGATAAGGCACCACCTCAGCTCATTATCCCTTTTGGTTGGTTGGAAAGGTTAGGATAGGATTGGGTTTTTGTGGTTAACAAAATGGGAAGGCCACATGAATGGTTCTTAACGTTAAGAATCTACATGTGGATGAATTTGGAGGGAGGTTGGGTGTTTCTTGTAGCTTAGCTTTAGGGTTTGTGATAGTGAGGATATGATGTGTCATCTCCACGTGAATTGATGAAAAAAACCCTCTTTCTACATATACTTGACTTTAATTTTTGAAAGGCCTTTCGACATTCTTTCTTTTGAGACAAAAACAAATTCTAAATGTGAAAGAAAAGAGAAGAGAGGAGCTTGGAAAATGGAAACGGCTTGAGGATCTCAAACTAGAGTTGAAGACCTTATGGTGGACGTTATCTTTGGTTTAAGTTTTCTTTTTGCATGTGAATATATTGTGTTGGTTTTTGGAGTGTATGATATTGAATGAATTTGTATTGTTAATGTATGTTAAAAAGCATGTTGGGGTTTTCTTAGTGTATGAAGTTATTTGTAAATTTTATGGGGTTTAATGTAGATAAATTGCTGATTATTTTAAATGCTTTAGTATCTATATGTGTTTTGTTATAGGGAGTAGATCCTTTTCTCCATACAAATTGGGTCCTCCATGTGTGGGGTAGAGTGGGAGTGGCTCCCTTGTGTAGAGCATGGGTATGAGTACCCTATATGCAAAAATTATGGGATATGAGAATCCCCTCATTCTTAGATAGTAATGGACAACATATTAGAACATGTAGAATACCGTGAAGAACTATATAGAGAGTCAACTATTTTTCATCCCTCCAAAGTTCAATCCGCACTCCCCCTTCTTAAGAATTTCATAATGGAATTCACTATGTACTATATGGAATTGTTTTGAATTGAGCAAACTATGGTTTTGTTGGAATGCAAAGGATGTTATCTATAAGAACCCACTACATTTTCTCTAAAAAAGTTATTTTTTTCTTCTTTCTTTAAGTTAATAAGTGTTCATTCACGAGTATACTCAGGTACTCTTATCCAATGAGATAGATGATAGTCCATTTTGGCACAACATCCAACCATTTACAGAGTAGGCACTTCTATCACAAGATAGGTGTATGATAATTATGTTCTCTAACTAGAGTCTTAGACTTATCTAGACCATCTAGAACTTGAGTCAAGACTACACTTCCGCAATCTTAGTGCATCGAGGCCACCATTGTCAAAAGTATGAAATACAAAGGCTTGAAACTCGCCTCAAATAGTCAAATGATACATCTGGGATACTTCTTAAATATATTTTATCTTACCTTAAGAATTTACTTTTCCTTTCACTTTAGTCAAATGTCTTTCTTAGATTTATCATATTTTGATTATAGTTTTCTTGATATTTATGAACATGCCCTAATCCCCATCCACAAATGCATGCATACTAAGAACACACTTAATTCCCAAATTGCCTACATGCATCACTTTCAAATGAGATCAAGGCATAATATACATGCAATTATTTTCTAAGGTTTAATGTGAATTGTATAGTGGGTACACAACCGTTACTGGGATAGTGTACCCATGAAGGGAAGCATAAGAAACAATTGATCATCATAATAATTGCTTGTATCCTAAATCATTTAATTCTTGATCCTATGAATGCATCACCCTTGACTCATGTCAAAATTTATAATAAGACTTTTTGATGCAGAGCATACACACACATAACCAACTAAGAGAGATCTTTCTCCCAACTCACCTATCCAATTAGGTGGGAACCCTTCACTTGCTTACAAGACCTATAACAAGGCCACTAGCACTCGTGAGGTTTCAATACCCAATGCACACCTATGCTCATCAATCCATTACCAACCAATAACACTCATATCCTTCTATGCATATTCAACTTGCTTGAACCCAAATCCATACTCCATAGCACTCAAACACCATCAACCTCCTTCAAACCTTACTCACTCAAATCAACCCTCAACTAGGTCTTCTAATTCCCACTAATGCTCAACTCACATCATAAAGTAGGTACCCCCAAACAAGTGAACCCCTTGACACCCTTATAAGGACTTTCCAACATGTGCAACCATGACCCTTTACCCTCCCAACCTCCCAAAAGGTCACAAGTAGCCTACTACTGCAACACTATCCTTTTATGACAGTCATAAATGCTCAGGACAGTCACCCTTCATAAGCCACTTCTTCCCGTCAATACTCTTAGACATTAATGCAGATGACACTGGACCTCCTTACAACTCCTACCAACACCAAACTCTAATACCAAACTCATTCCCAACCTTGCTATTGCATTAATTCAACTCATTGTCAAATTGTGACAGTCAAGGCCCATTATTTGAGACAGTCATAGACCCTTGAGGTTAGGTTGGTTCTAATGGTTATTAGCCACTTGGGATATGTTGGTGACACCTCCTCACATCCTTCTAGACCTCTCATCAACCTTTCAAACCCTGACCTTTTTAATTCATAATCTAACTTGACATCAAACCTCTGTCCAGGTAGACTGAGACACCCAAAATCAGACGTTTCAACTCCTGTAGCACGTGCCAGAACCAGAATTATCTCAGAGCCCTCCAATGAAAAGGAAATGAAGGAATATATTTACAAGGGTCATTCCACGTTTTGGTGTCAGATTTCAACGTGAAAATGACCCCAAGTTCATTTTCTTATTGCCTCAGTTTACCCTAGAATAGGGTATAGACAGTTTACAAAGAAATAGGCAAAACTTTATCAAAACAAGATGGATTTAAATGAAACAAGGATCAATTTGCAGAGGATTCACATCTTTTCCATCCCAATGAGTTTCCAATGATGCAATAACTGATTTCACAAAGGAAATGAAAGATATCAGACCGAGAAATTCAGAAATACAGTGACAATTAAGAAAATTGAGATTTTTATTGATTTCCTTTTCTCAATGCTTACAACCACCTGTTCATTCAACCCTTCATTGACCAAGGAGAGGCTATTTAAATATTTTTTAAACCTCTTCCAACGGTTATAACTAATATTTGAACTTGCACTACCAAACTAACACCCAATCACATATTATGGTGTAAAAATTGTTTATGACAACTTTGCCTAATATAGATCAAAGACTCAACCTAGGATCCTCATGCTTCTAAACTAGTACAAATAGGTTCAAATAGGTCTATAAGACCCTTTACACATCATGGAGCCTCATATTTGACCCGCTGATACACATTTTCAATATAATGACAATTTTGACTACATGACTTCATTAGGATTCAAAACACCATCTAATGGCCACAGGGACCTTTATTACTTCAAGAATGGTCATGTTTGACCTTATTCATGACTCTCCACCTACTAAAACCTGAAAGATACAAACTTGGCCTCATTAAGGCATGAAGGCCTATTAGGTGCTCCTGCACCACTTTTCCATAATAAATATAAGTCAAATCATATTGTTTACATCCCATAATCTTATTTGGGGTTTTCTATGGTTGTAGTAGAATATGTTGATTCTTTGAATTTATTTTTTTAATTATTGATCTAAGAGCGATTTCCCATCGCTTGGATTTTGTCTTCATGATGCCCCTTATTACTATCTAGTGATGTAAAGGGGTGATGTCATCATCATTGTTGCAACTATGTTAGGCTAAAAATGCAATAGCTCAAAGTGTGACAAAATTACTCATATAAATGTGAGGCCCAGAGGTACCATTAATATCGAATGTTCCCAATTTTCTATGTTTTGTATTTGGATTTAGTTGTGTTGTTTAGCTATACACAAATAGAGATTAAATTGAAAAAATATACTTAAGAAATGAAAATGCTTAATCTATAACTTGTCATGTACAATCATAAGTATGGAATCTAATCAAATCACATAATATCAAATGGAAGAGAGAATGTGGAGAGAGATTATAAACACAATAATCCAAATTCCTATCATGACTTACTAAAACCCAAGTTAATAAGTTATGATGGATTTATGACCAATCAACAATCTCTCAAACTATTAAATTACTCATTATAGCTTGAAATGCTTATACAAATACTTATTAATGAAAAATTAATTATTTAATTCTAACACACATCAAATCGATAACTAATTTTGGTATTAGGGGTATCTACTTCTTAGTTTTACACAAAATACTAATCAAATCACAAACTACAATATCAAATAATAACTATATGAACTTATGAATATGCAATAGATAAATAAGAGAGTAATGTTAATAAACAACTTAATATCTATAAAAGGATAATCGAAGTTATCAAGATGATATTTATTTGATTGATAATGATATTATGAGTATCAATATAAAAAGATAACCAAGATTATCACAACAAAAATAAAAATTAAGTATGAAATAATAAAGGGGAACAAATTATAATAAAAAAGTAATCACATCAACAACTTGAAAACTATACCATATGATGGTAATAGCTTAAAAACGTAATAACTAGGCTATTCTACAAATATAAATCAATCAATAAATGCTTTCGATATAAACCTATAATCCAATAGCATGAATGTTATTGAGTATCTTTTTGAAGTCAAATGAATATCAATTTGATAACTTAACTAACTTTTAAAGCCAAGACCAACTATTGTTTGATCAAAACTGCAATAAAAATTGAATAAGTGTATATGATATAAATAGCCATTAAAATAAAAAAACACCAAAATATTGAAACAATTATCAATTAACATTAGATACATTAGATACCATATATATATATATGTCAACTACTCCATAACTATTGTCAGAAATCCATAACTATTGTCAGAAATCCATAAGAAAACTATTCATTTATAATAAATATCATATTACTAATTGAAATCAATCTCCCTACTCTTTCCTTTTTTGTGTCTACTTTAAAATAAAATGAGGAGCTCTTTATGATCTAACTTAAATTATTTAAACCATATTCTTTAAAGAGTTCGCTCTTCCTACTACTAATTTTCATTAAATTTGCTAAGTACTTAAATTTGAAATGCATCTTACATCTTACCGCTTGAACGATGGGATAAACTGAAATTCAAAAATAAGTAGATTTCGGCTTCGAAAAAATAGAGACTGTCTTTCATTGCGAATCTATTATGCATCACTAATCTCTAATTTTTCTCCCATTCTCCATTATTAATTAATCTATAATAATATACATCGATTAGGGTAGAGCTCATTAAAAAAAAATCATTTGTCATGCATTGCAAGAACAAGGAATATACATTGGTTTGGTTAATTTATAACGTCGACATTATGAATTGAATTTCCTTGTATGTGATGGGTAACATGTTTCGAAGGGAGATGGCTTCATGAAATGCAATGATTAAAGGATTAGTACAAATGAATTTGATAAGAAGGTTTTTGAACTTTTGCCCATGTAGTCAGCGTAAAGATAGATCTCACAACCCTTCTAACACACTTGTCAATAAAGATGTGGAAGCTTACACAAGGCATACTTGTCAATGACTACAAATGTTCTCAATAGCATACTTGGATAAATAAGATGGAAGCAAACACAAGGCACTCAGTATGCCAGCTAATAAGGAAAGCATAGAATAGGTGTGCAACCTGTTGATAGATTGCCTCAAACTTGTGTGGCTTCACCAATTGTAATTATTGCAGGGGATGCACTAAACAGATTCTAGAGAAAGTTGTGGGTGAATTATTAGTGACCCGACCTGACCTGTCTTGTGCCGATTCTATTAGGCTGGAGTTTTATGGAGGAGGCTTCCTAAAAACTTTCGGTGGATGTTGTTAAATATTTTTTAGATTAATTTAAAGCAGGTGTTTCCATGAATTTTGTAGTACAATTTAAGCTTCGAAATTTATGTAAGTTGGTGATCTCATGAATTTTTTTATTTATCATATTCAATTCACCTGAATAAATAAATATAAAAAATTAAAAATAATAATTGATAAAACTTGAAAAACTTCAAATGATTGACAAGTGACCGAAAAAATAAAACCTAAGCTGGTAGGACAATTTCTAACCCACCACCTTTTCCACCCGCTCAAATCTACAGCCCTAAAAAGTGGGGACTGCTATTTTTCAAAAAAAGATTTCAATTAACCTTGCAACAATAATTTTTTTTACTTCATGAAACCTCCTGATCCTGAAACCTTAATCTTATTCCAATCTTCGATTGAATATCATCTGAAAATAAGAAGAAAAAGAGAGGCTGCTCAAATATTGATAATGGGAACACTACATGGAATGGGACAATATCAAAAGATCTAGTCGATTATCGGAATGACCCTGCAATTAACATATCATTTAATCCTCTTATATATCAATCTACTTTTGTATGCTATACGCTAATGTCATCATTCGAAATTATGTATACGCTTGTGAACAACATACTATTTGATAATCAAGCCTAGTCGGACCCTCGAACTTCAATACTTATCTATCTTGGCCCAGTATTTCGTAAAATGATTCTACTCACACAAATTATCAAAATCTACAATGGTCACAGAACATAGTAGCTTTTCAACCATCTCTAAAAATCAACCTTTTCCTTGTGATGAATGAATACTTATTAGGGAATAGGATTATACTGTACAAAATAAAAGCTAACCACTATTCAACATTTTTCCATTGTCATGCTAGAACAGAGCCAGCTTATGATAAAGTAAACCACTTATCTCTTGAATACGTGGGCTGGTGACTGATCTAAAACATCTAATGTAGGTAGGATTAATATCCCGAAGACATAGATGGGAACATTAAAGCGAAGTATTAATAGGTCGATGGATGTTTTGATCGAACACACGTTAACAATACAACAGAGCTATTGAACCTACCCAAACGTGATACTGTGCAATTTTGTACGGGTGTCTTACTACGATAATAATGTATCCAATTATTTGAATATGTGAGAAACAATACGAAAAATTGAATCCTCTTAAATTGGTCCTCTTTGATCAATATTGTGAGGACTCTATACTTGCAAACGCAATCTACGCTCTTCTCTTTGATAAATATTACCGTCTAAAATATAGTGAAAACTTGTGAAGAATTAACAATGCTCTACCATGTTCTATTTTATTGTAAAGTTGTTCGGAAAACACTGACCTTTAGAATCAACACACCAATCAAATCAAAGATTTCGCTCACCTGTGCAATGCAATGGAGATTGTTTGATCATCCTACCATGCTAAATGTGCATATGATCCAAGAAATGTTATATAGTTGGTTGAAGATAAGAACCTTACATTTTATTTCAGAACTATTTCGAGTTTCATGTGTTCTTGTTTTATTGTTTACATGCAGGTATAATCTTTTCTTGGTATTGAAAATGGAGATACAGCTGACTCCTTGAGCCCAAATTTCAGGTCTACAATTTGATCTACACTTATAAAGCTGACAAAGAATTGATTCAGTATGAAATGGATTCCTAGATGCTGACTATTTAATCACGTGAAATCAAATAAAATAGCATGCAATTGTAATACATCCTATTGACGGTCCCTTCTACATTAATACCTAATCATTACATATTAAAGAAACTTGTGTAAACGCTGAAAAAGGAAAACAAGGCGTGCACTTGACTTATCATAGAATCGAAACAAAGTACTGTAATAAGCTTGTGTATTAGTAACGCAATCAATTTCCTTTTGTAACTGGATTAAATTCCTATTATTACTCTATTTCCTTTTGTAGCTGGATTAAATTCCTATTATTACTCTATTTCCTTTTGTAGCTGGACTATATTCCTATTATTAGTCTTACTTTCCTGTCATGACTTGAATACAAAAGATATGAGTTTATTTCTACTTAACGTCATTGTTTTGTCTGTTTCATTACAGTCCGGTCATACAAAAAATATATCGCTCGTCTGTCCTAAGATTATTTGTTATTTTTATTAATAACACTCTTCTATTATTTATATACTTATTTTTATAAAATCGTTAATTTGTTGAGATAACAATGCATAAAATAAATATGATAAGGTAAGATAAAATCAAAAGGGGTTGTGACATGATTGTGAGTGGTTGTTAAATGTGTTCAGTCCGGGTTGTTGTATCCCCCAAGTTCGGACGTGGATTGTATTCAACCCTATGGCTGGGAGGTGAGCTCCCTATTAACTAAAAGGAGATATTATTAATTTTTATGCAGGTTTGAAGCTGGTAATGGAGTGCATCTTTTTTGAGAGTCTTGCGCAACCCTCATGTGTTAAACTATAATTGTATTCAGTTGAATTTTGGTGCAAGGTGCTGGAAAATGTAACTATCATATTGTATCTTCAAAGCTTAGTATGTAAATGTAATGTCCCCACTTTGAAATCTAATTTAATAATAAATAATAATAATAAAATTAAAACACAAAAGAATAAAAATTAAAATTAAATTAAAATATAAAAAAAAAAAATTAAAACTTGATTAAAGTCAATGAATGCTCAAAATGCATGAAATGATAAGTTGTGACTTCCCAAATATGAGGTATAAAAGGGAGAAGAGAACCCATTTAAAGGGGGATAATTGAGAAATCAGAAGTGCAAATCTGATTGTGAAAGGTGTGTCCCTTTCAAAGGACAAAAATAATGAAGAGTTGCACTCTTTTAAATAATTACTTGTCTTTAATAATGAAGAGTTGCACTCTTTCAAAGGGTGCACATAAAAAAAAAAAAGCACCCATACACACCAGCAGTCAACCAAGCTATGGAATAAGGGTTTTTTATAGAAAATTTTAGAGAATAATCACAACCATGAATCCAGCTAAATTTCTTTGCATGTTACCTCCATTTGTTGAGTGGAGATCTAGAAAACCAAAAAAAGAATGGAACCCTGAATTCAGCCTTTTATGATGAATTTTTTTTTTCCATGGGGCTCATAGGAAACTTCTTTAAACCTGCAAAACAAAAAACAAAAACACAATTGCTATGCATCAACTAATACGTTAACAATAAAATGGAAAAAACATATCTGTAAATTTGCACCAAATATTGAGTTGATTCAACATAAAAACTTTCAAAACCTCTCACCAAACCTTTGCGAAGCGTTGCAATCTCCCTCTCTTTCTCATTCATCCTGATGATGGATCATGGAGTGTGATCCGAAACATTGATGTTCAAAAACTTGAACACAATCAAATCCAAAAATCTGCATACTTCATTATTATGGATTGTGGAAATCTAACAGAATTAACAAAATTGATAAGTCTTTATATTCAATCCTCAACAAATTAGAGTTGTAGCAACCCTAAAATGTAAGAGCTAAAATTATCTTCCTTCCAACGACGCAGATGAAATGCACAACGCACCTCATTAGTTGGAGATTATTTTCAAAAGTTAATTAATTCATCTAATTAAGGGATTAAATCCCTGGTGGAGGCCTATATTGTTAGGGATCCCCAAGGGAAGCTATTTAAAAACAATTTGGTATTTAAATTCTTTTTATTTTAAAAATATCTCTACGTTCATGCCATACTGTGTTGGTTAAGTGGTGGTGGTGTTGTTGTGCCCACCAAGGTTCAAACCCCCATTGGGTCATTGTGATTGCAAGCTTGTGCCTTCGTCAATCCAATGTGCTTGTGGTCTTGAGTCACACTATTGATAAATGGGGATTAGGTCCCCCACTTGTAACCTCGCCAATTCATAGCTCTAGGTCAAAAGCGATTCATGTGGTACTAGATGGCATTTCGTACAGCATCACTGGTCATGTTAAAAAGTTTACTTGACACTTCAAAAATTTAAAAATATCTCTATTATTCTAATAAAATGTTATGTTCAATATTTTATTTAATAGTAAAGTGGATTATTTAAATTTAGAGATAAAGTTGGCTATTTATAATAGTCAATGTTTCAATTAATTGCTAAAAAATAGATAGTTTTGCTTCACATTAAATTAATATTCATTCCTTCTAACATAATTTCTAATTAAATCTCTTATTTATCTTGAAGTTAATAAGTTAATTTTCAAGAATTTACACCTGATGGTAGAGTGAATTGACCCCAGCCACACCCTCCATTTCTTTTGTTTGTCCTACAAGCTTGTGTGGGGGTTTCAGGACGAAAGACAAGGCGGTTGGGGGTTGTTTGGGTGTCATTTGATTGTTGGGTGATTTGGGGGTGTAGCGAGCTATTTGGTTGGTCTAACTTTGGGGTTTTAATTAAGTGGAAATTCACTAGTTTGTTTTTTGCCTCTTTTTTTGTGTTGTGGCTTTGGCAAATGGTTTGAATGCCAATGGGAATCTATCCTTTCATGAGGCATTGACGGGTTTGAAAAATCCATGTCCATGCATGATAATGTTGATAATTTTTTGAATAATCTTTTACATGGAGAGAGAGTTCATCGAAGATTGGAGACCCTAAACTTCAAAGAGTTAATGTTGACTTGACATCCATCTGATATACTTTAAAGTTCTTGTAAGAAGCAAATGCAAGAAACATTCTTGTAGCGTCCATCCTAGCTACCAAACAAAAAGTCTCATCAAAGTCTATACCTTCAACTTGTCAAGAGCCTTTGCAATCTACTCTTGCTTTGTTTCTTGTGACTTCTTCATCTTCATTTAGCTTGTTTCGGAACACCAACTTGTTCCTATCACATTCTTGTCCAATGGTCTAGGTACTAGTTCCCATATCTAATTCTTTTCTATTTGATTCAACTCATCTTCCATTGCCTTCATCCATCCATCATCTTTGCTAGCCTTTGCAAAAGCCTTTGGCGTCACCTTGGATAAGAAAAAAAAAATTGATTGTTCATTGTTCTCAACAAGTCTTCTTCTAGTGTGAACTCCTTTATTTTTGTCTCCAATGATCTGATCTTATTGATTTTTTTTTTTTGGTCGGTAATATATAGATTTTATTAATATTATGAAAATATGATTACAATAAATTATTGAGCATCCACCTGGCCATCCAAAAAACAGACCATACAACCGATCGAGGTCTGGAAATACAACAACAAAAAAACCCCCCACAAAAATCTCCCCAAAAACCATCAGAATGAGCATGTTAGTTGCTCGATAATAGTCGTAGTTCAGACATTCATTGTTTTACAGAGTCGCAACCCTAAACAAAGACTACCAACATGATTGAGAAAAACTAAAAAAACCATTGCATTTAAAAAATTTGGACTAGAGCCTTCGTGAAACCTGGACAATGCAAGCACCGCGTCCATTATTCCCTTCCTCGGCCTCAGTTCTCGACCCACCTCAACCCTAGCCACCTTGTTCGTCATCCTTAGCACAACTTCCACTCTCATCAGCTCTACAAATGTCTTCAAATCATCCCAACCCAGTTTTGCAAGAGCCCTAAATCTTGCCTTCATTTCATCTTCTTGCCATCCTACAAAAGGTATATAATTCACTAGTTCATCCACTCCTTTAGAGACGTCAATGCCCACTCCAAGGATTGCATCCAATACCCAATCCAGGGATTGCCCACTCTTTTGATATTAGAGCTCTCAAAATCCTCTTCACCGTGTCCATCGAATCCTCAAACTCTAAACCCCATGTTGCAATTAAGGAGTATATCTCCATGTTTGTCCTATACCTATGGCCTATATGTGCAATCGCCTCTCCCATAACTAACTTCACCGCCTACAAAAATCTCTCATCCTTGAACAGAAAAAGACCTTGTAGCCATCTATCTGTGACACTACCCACAAAGGGCACTAACCTTTTCTCTGTTTTCTGTGCCTCCATTACTCCAATTACTACAATATCACCACCTTTGCAACCTTACCTTGCTCACTCTACAAATCAGCCTCTGGAGGAGACAAAAGGAGACTAAACAGAGACTACAGAATTACCATAAAGTTCTTTCAAAAAAACATATAACCATCAAACCATCGCCACCATTCCCAACATCTTCGTCCTTCCCTCGCTGACAATTACCATTTTCATCAATGCATTATCATAAATGCGTTGTCCTTGCTTTTAAATCATTCCTTTCCAATAGATGCGGCATTAACTCCCCCACCTTACCAAGCCAATTAGCTTGGCCAACTCCCACCCCTTCGTACTCGCTCAAATTTAGGAGCTGCCATAAAAATTAGACTTTGCCCCCATGTCACCTATTTGCAAATTGCTGAAATCTTCAAGGTGATATTCCTACAGCTCTTTGAATGATGTGGCCCATTTTGACATCACATCATTCCCATTCCTTCGCACATGAGAGACTTTGAAGTCTCTAAAAAAGTTTAGATCATTTTTTATTTTTTTAACATATTTATTTAGAAACCATGCCTATGTTTGTCCTTTTATAATTGCATTTATAATTATCAACGAATCACCTTCCAGATGAAATTTTGTAAATCCAAATTTTAAACCCCAATCAACCGCCAAAAGAGCTACCTGAGTCTCTGCTTCATTATTCATACCCTTCTCCAGTCTTTGAGCTCTCAGTGCTATAATGTTTCCCTGGCAATACCTAAACACCAACCTTGCACCTGAATCTCCCGGATTACCTTTAGATGCAGTGTCAAAATTTGCCTTAATCCACCCTTCCTCTGCTGGTTCCCAATAAGCTTTACTCAGTTGCTGACAGTAAAGACGAATCATCTTGTCTAGGCCCATGAATGGGCCTGAATTTAATCCTAGGCCAGCAACACTGAATACGCGAGTCTTCTTTTGATAGAACTACATCCTTTGCTGAAAATCTTGACGTCGCTGCCTGTTGACGTGTATTTTATACACCATCATACACAGAATAAAATACCAATAGGCATCTTATCCTCTCTTGAGAAAATAGTCTCTAACTGCTGAAGATTCGCATAAAGGATCAGTTAGGTAGACTCCAAGGTTCTTTTAGTAGGGTCTCTACGTGTGGACAAGCTTCCAGCGGTATGATGTGATTTGCTGTTTCCTCCAAGGGGCCTTACGTATAACGAAAGTTCAAGATTTACTAAACTAAGAAGCTTTTCAAAAATAACAAAAGGATAGGGTTTGAAAGAGGTCTAATCTAATCTAACCCTATGAATGACTTAGTATGGACAAGACTTGGCAAGATTCAACCAACTTCAATTTTGCCATAAGATAACAACTCAATTGAAATTAGTGCGATCTTCTAAGGTAATAAACTGATATCCAATGCATCAAAGATCATGGACACTACCACGAAGGTACATATCCAAGATACGATAATGATTGAAGATTAAGGGACTCAAAGTATTCTCCAGTCGACCACGCAAGGCGTTCCTACAATCAGCAAGAAGCTAGTGGTTTGGATTACGAATCCTACCAAAGATCAAGTCTCACACTATGTCCTTCAAATTAACAAGCTACTTTGATTGAGCACGATTCAAGTAAATCAAACAACCATGAAGATAACTCAAGAAGTTTGCAACAAAACACCATAACTTCAATATTTTATTGATTTCCAAGTCATCATATACAACAATTGCTTGAATTCCTCTCTTCAAAACTCAATCTTGCTACAAAATAAAATTGCTTCTAGCTCTAATCTCTCTTCTCTATTACATCAACTATTGACTATTACACTATTAACTATTACCAAATGAAATGAAAAATGGGGGTATAAATAGCATCCCCAATTACAATGAAAGGTCCAAATTGAAAGTAGATCAACGGACAAGATCATGACACCTAAACCCTAATTAGGGTTTGTTACAAATGGCCTCCTTTTTACTGAACAATATTAAATGCATAGCCAAATATTAAATTTTGGCACAAAAACCTAGGAGACATAAACCAATGAGAAATAAGATGTCATGTCATCTGTAACAACCTTTCATCTAGAATCTTATTCCCTTTCCAATTCTCTTTCTTAGCATATGCAATGAATCTTGAAACGATTCCTTCGATTTCTGCGATTGGAATCTCGGGAAGATTCTTCATACTCTCTTCTAAGTGGATGAACTGATCAAATGCATCTAGAAGAGCTGCGTCCCAAGTAGATTCAAGTTCCTTTGTTCTTTCAATCAGGAGCATGGTGGCAAACATCTGATCATATTGCTCATCTGTAACATTTGCGTCCTTGCAAAAGATGACCTTGATTCTATCCTCTAGTTCCTGCATATCCACATCTGTCTCGACCTCGATCCTTCTGCCAAGAATGGTACGAAGTACCTCAAATACTCTGTCCTGGATCGGATTGATCACCTCCTCAACTTGGCCACATCTAGTACTGATGTCTTCAAAGAAAACACTCTTCATATGGAGTAAGGTTGACCAATGAAACAAACTGTGAGATTCTCCCTCCAAGATCTTCTCCTGCGCTAAAATCTTCCTTGAAGTATGTCTAATAACTTTCAAGACAGGAATGATAACGTCCTTGGTATGGGCAAATGCAGCTACTGTTATCATCAAATTGTGGATCATCTCAAGAACCTGGATAGCTTGATGAATAATCTTCATCATCCTTGTTACAAACTCTATAGCCACTGTATGAGATCTATCCATCCAATTACTTGTACGTTGGACCATGTTCTTGAATCTTTCTGCTTCATTGATTGATTGAAGCGGCAATGCTTGTACTGGTGATCTAACTGGATCCTGACGTCCCAAAGGTTCATTGATGTGACTGAAATATGTCCTCCATGCACCAACCTCTCTCTCAAGCTTTCTATTCTTCTCCATTTCTTCTCTAAGCTTGTCTTTCAATGCCTCAAATGAGTCGGTAGCATCATCTAAAGTCTGCTCTGCAGTAGATGGTCCTAACTCAAAAGTTTGTATATCATATTCTTCTGCTAGGATCTCACCTTCATATTTGTCTGCTGCCGGTGTACCTATCTGCAATTTCCTGGATCCAGTCTCATCTCGAATCATCTTGGACATCTTGGTAGCCTTTCTCTTCTCTGTTACTTCGTGTGAACGTCCAACAAGGCTCTCTAAATCAATTCCATTGTCCTCGTCCTCCACTACGATCACCTTGGTTAATCTTTCCTTCAACCAATCTGGGATAATCGATCTTGTTTCTTGAACTTGAATCTCTTTATGCACTATTTCTTCCTGTCTGGGAGGAGATGTTATTTCATTATCTTCTTTGTCTTCATCTAACTCATAGTCTTGGAGAGATCCATATGGTGACCCTTGTTGTGCCTGTCCTTCCTCCTGCCTATCATTCTGTATCATAGACTCCATGGATTCTTCCACTTGAATTGTTCTTTTCTCAGGTCTAGAAGAAGTACCGGATGATCGATCTCTGTTAGCCTCTTGTTTCTTCTTGGAAGATTCTCTCTTTCCAGGTCTCTCTTTCCTCTTCGAACCTTTTGGATGGAGATTGCCCTCACTGGCACATCGAAGGTTTCCTTCACCTGAATTTCTAGGATTAGGATTGCCTTCACTCACACTAGCTCCACCTTCGGCAGGTTTCTCTTCCAAAGTGAAAGTCATGGCTATGCCTTGTTCTCTCAACTTCTGATGTTGTATGTCGACCCATCTGCGAGTACAAGACAAGACTGGTGCCATCAAAGTATCTAAATCCACGACCTCAGGCTCATTCCAATCTAACCTTATTGTTTTGCTTTCTCGATCGTAGGAAGATTGGATATGTCTGCCACTGTCCTGAGCTTGGTCGGCCACTCTGTAAATCCTGCATTTCCTGATGAAATCCAAAGGCAATCTAGAATGCATTTTTCGTTTCACTTCAAGATCATCTAAGAGATTCATCACAAAATCTTCAATCTGATACTCATGTCTAAACTTCCTGCTGACTGTCTCCTCTAAATGTCCATGTGGATCAAAGCTTTCTCTCAAAGCAAAAGATGAAAAAGAATACAAGGCTAACTCCTTCTCTGCGTCATCCATAGCTAAAGCATTAGGACATACCTCCACTGAGTTACCCAAAATGATAGGTGCTGGAACTCCATTCTGATGTCTGTGTCTAAATGCCTTCACATATGCTGCCAACTGTCTTGTTACTTCAAGTAACACAATTCTGTCTGTCGGATATCTCGGCAACATGTATGGAGGTAAAGGACATCCATGCACTCTAATATAAGTGAACTTGGGAAACTGAATGAACCAAGCACCGTACCTCTTTATGAATTCCTGGGCATCCTGAGATAACTTGTTGTGAATTCCACCTTGCAACGTCCTTGTGATGTTCATCGTGAAAGTATCATTAACCAACTTATAGTTGCTCCCTGGCGGATGATGCAAGTAGGCATAGGAATCACAAGCTCTGACCTCGCCAGGTCCTCTTCCAATCACTCCTCTGTGAGGTAGTCCTGCGTATTCAACACTCCTAATCAAGGCATAAATGACATATGAACTCATGTGGAAGGACTTAGTAGCCTTGAGTCTCCTCAACTGTACGTCCAAGCAATGGCTAATCATCCTAGCCCAATGTATCGTACCTTTTCCCTGAACGATCACCTGGATGAAGTAAAACATCCACTTCTCAAAATAGAAGGCATGAGGGGCTCCTGTAACTCGGTTGAGCATGGTAATCAAATCTCTGTACTCCTCTTGGAAATCAATCCTGTGTGGTGTGTTCGGGACCTTGCTCAGACGGGGACGACTCTTGAGTAGCCAGTTCTTATTGATAATGCTTAGACAAGCATCTGGATCATCTTCGTACATTGATCTGGCTCCTTCTATGCTCTTGTATATCATGTCCCTATGCTCTGGAAGATGGAAAGCTTCACTTATAGCTTCCTCTGAAAGGTACGCCAAAATGTTTCCCTCTTTGGACACGATCGTTCTGGACTGTGGATCATAGTGACGAGCACACTCGATCATCAACTCATGGCACTGAACAGCTGGAGGAAAGCCGGCCGCCTTAATGATGCCACTCTCTATTATTCTCCGGGCGACAGGTGATGGCTTGCCAATGTAAGGGACCTCTCGAAACTTCTTCGTGCTAAAGTTGCCTAAGTTTGTATCTCCAATGTGGCTCCACTTCGACACGATCTTGGTCTCCACTTCTTCGGTCTTCTGATCTTCTTTCATGAGAGCTGAACGACTGGTGGATGCTCCCGCCTTCGGGGTCGCCATACCTACACAACATTTCATAATGAGAAGCTAGATTTTGCAATAAATAACATAGATTAGAGGATAAATTTTAGGAAACGTCATGATAAGTCTTTAGAGTTATCATTTCCTAAAATGAAACGATTGAGCTAGGGATTCAAAATTCAAAATATGACGATGAATAAATAAAACAATAAAATCAAATCGCCATACCTCAATAGAGAGCTAACTCTAGAATGCAAAAAGAACAAAATTCGCCTAAGCAAAATTGAGGTATAGATGGTCTTCAACGTGATCTCCTCAACATAGTAATTTTGCCACCTTTTGTGTCCTTGACGTGATCTTCAAATTCCCTTTTAACGTGATCTTCAAGCCTTGGCAAATTCGCTCAATATAGATTCGCACCACCTTGGAAGTTACTAGCGCCACCTTGGATTGATAGTTCGCACCACCTTTGATTAATAAACTCCAAATCGCACTTTCAAACACAATTTCGCACCTTCTTCCTCAAAATCGCATGTAAGATAGGTAAAATGATGATGTGAAAATGAAGATTTCACTCTCCCTTTATAGCGCTTCTCACCATTCACCCTAAGGCCGACTTGGTAAAGATAAAGCAATTTTAAACGATTTTTAACATAAATAACAAGGCCGACTCTCCAGACCAAGCGCTCTTTTTAATTTTTTAATTAATTTAATAATCAATTATTAAATGCCATCGTTTTTAATTAATAAACTTCGATTTTTTTACAAGGCAAAAAATAATTAATTAATACCAAGCGCAATATTTAAATGCCATTTTTAATTAAAATATCGATTTTGCTAGCATTTAAATAAATTCAAAAATGTTTATTTGAGCGCCAAAATATTTTGAAAATGAAGTATACGTACCCCATCGCCCTGGTCCCTTCCTGAGGGACAGGAGCGATCCATCATGTTGGTCTTGATTTTTGCATTTTTGACGTTCAACCTCTGCATTTCCACGTTCAAATCATCATTTTTGTCGGGTCCTTCGAGCTTGACTGTCTTGCTTGTGTGAACAAATGCCTTTATAACCATCATCGCCCTGGTCCCTTGGAGAGGGACAGGAGCGATCTTCATGTTTTCACGTTGATCTTGTATCTTCGAACTCCAATTTTCATCATAAGGCAAATAATAACATCGCTTGTTCATTCCATGCTCGTCCCACTTGCTTTTCACAAGACAATTTGATGTTTAAAGGATCATCGCCCTTGTCCCTTGGAGAGGGACAGGAGCGATCCATGTCTTCTAGCTTGAAACTCATCGTTTTGATTCTAACTTCTCCTTTATTACCTTTCAAAAGACGTTTCAAACCTTGTGCAACTTTACTTTGACGTGGTCTTCAAAGGATATCATGTGTTCTAGCAAATATCGCCCTGGTCCCTTGGAGAGGGACAGGAGCGATCTTCATGTCCTGGCTCAAATTTGTAAACATTTGATCTTCGTTCTTCGTTCATTGTCTTCCAAAGGTCGTCCTTAACTTCGCCAATCCTTGCCTTGCCTTGATTTTGAAGGAGCATGAGTGTTTTTGTAATAATCGCTTTGGTCCCTGTCCAAAGGACAGGAGCGATATGAGTTCCTTAGCTTGATTGATAACACTTTGACGTTCAAAACTTTGGTATATCACCTTCAAAAGACGCCTTGAACCTTTTATGACCTTGTGAAGTCTTGTCTTAACGTGATTTTTGCATAAATCGGTCAATACACTCAATATCGCTCTGGTCCCTTCCTGAGGGACAGGAGCGAACTGGGAGTCTTAGTGCAAATTCCTTCAACGTGGCGACCTTTGTAACCTTGTGCTTGATGGAGATGCCTTGAAATGCCTTTGCCACCTTGTTCCTCGTCTTAGAATGTCTTGAACTTGGAGGAACGGTTTTGAACTTGAAGAAAGGGCAATATAACCATCATATCGCCCTGGTCCCTTGGAGAGGGACAGGAGCGATTCTAGCTCTGTAGGTCTTATTTCACTTCGTCACCTTCAAAATTTATATTCAACGGATTCGCAATGTTCTATTCTATTCATCCATGCCTTGAGATCGATTGTAACTTGGCAAGAAAATCATCTATAACAAAAATCGCTCTGGTCCCTTCC
Organism: Cryptomeria japonica; assembly: GCF_030272615.1. NCBI lineage: Eukaryota > Viridiplantae > Streptophyta > Pinopsida > Cupressales > Cupressaceae > Cryptomeria > Cryptomeria japonica. The sequence goes on along the minus strand of NC_081411.1, from coordinate 245,651,390 downwards.
TGAGGGACAGGAGCGAACTTAAGCATTTAGGGTCCTTGCTGACGTTTCAAAATCTTCAATTTGTCTTCAATAGTTTCATTTCACCTCCTTCCTTGCCATCAAACATAAACTTGACTTGATCTTTGTCTAAATTTTGCCCTATGAAGAATATCGCTCTGGTCCCTTGGAGAGGGACGGGAGCTACAATGTACTTCGCCCTGGTCCCTTCCTGAGGGACAGGAGCGATTTTGGCATTCTGGACCATTTTTCTTCGTGTTTGCACTTCAAATTATATTCATCTGATAAAACATCTCCCTTTGGACCTCTTCAAATCGTCAAGTCGTTGAAATCTTGCAAGGACAAAGCAAAATTTGATTTGTAGCTTCGGTCCTTCACTGAGGGACAGGAGCGATTTTTCTCCTGGAGGTATTTCTGTGTTCGTGAAAATCTTCAATTTATATTCAATGGAAAGATCTCGCCTTTCTTCATCACTTCCAACTCGAAATTCATCTTGGTCCTGCAGGAATAGTAAGATATTTGAAAACGAGCTCCGGTCCTTCATTGAGGGACAGGAGCGATTCTGCTCCTACAGGCCAAAATAACATGATTTTACACATTTTATCACTTCACAAGGCGAAAACAAATCATTTCCAATGCCCAAGGTCAAAAATCAAAAAAGTCAAAATTTGGTCAAAATATTCAATCGGTCAAAAATTCACATTTCATCTTCAATACTTAGACAAATTTGAGCTCTGCATTAAAAATTTCAATTGAAAATAGACCATTTTGGCGAATTCATTGCATTCAAAATTGCATCCTAGAAAAGAAGCTCAAAAAGCTCTCAAAATGACTGGATTTTGGCCTGAAAAGACATTAACGAAAACCCTAGGGCTTGACCCTAAATCCAGACAACTGACTGACTAACAAAATCCTAAAAACAAAAACGAAAAACGAGCGAAAAAGGAGGAAAAAGAGGGGGTCCCCATTTGCAATGGGGCGATGTGTGAAATGGTCACAACACTGCCCCAACCACTTCTTCAATGGACGTATGAATTCTAGCAAGAATCCTTTTTAATGACTCTATTTTGTCTTGAAAGATTCTCCTATTTCTCTCCTTCCAAATTTCCCACACAACCACTATTGGACCGATCTTCCACATGCAAGAGAAAACTGATTTTTTGATACTCCTTGGCCAGCTCAAAAAAAATTCTCTTAACGATCCCGGGAGAGGTCACTGTCATGCGCACTTTCCCTGCACCATCCTCAAACATTCCGAAGCAATATCACACTTGAGAAGTGATCTACATTTTCTTCATCCTTGCTACACATAATACATTTTGTTGGACCTATCATCTTTAATCGTTTCCTCCTTTCTCCTGTCAAAATCTTACCTCTTACTGCTAGCCATGCAAACACACCTGCCTTAGGGAGGCATTGTTTTCCCTAGCATGAACCTGTTGGCCATTCTTCTTTCTCTTCACCACTATCAATCATTTGATAGCCAATCTTTACAGAGTAATTACCATTTTTCGCCCCACACCATTTTACTTCATCCTTGCATCCTGGCACAAAAACTCTTCTTTCCTTGAAAAATTCTCTCCATTACTCTAACATGATTCGGATCTTGCAGCACCCCAATCACTGATTTCCAACCCCATTCCACCCTCCCATCCACACTTTTGGGTTCTAAACAATCCCTAATCTTATCTCCCCAAAGCCCTCTCAATAAACTTCTTACCTCCACTTCCTCACCACTTTGTTGTGCGAATCGCACACCCATCCCCGTCTTGGATAGGGACCCCCCGATTTCGTGCCTTTCTGTCTTTGCAAAAGAGGAAGGGGATATGAAGGATCAAGTTGGTGAGTGATGGAGTCTGGAATGTCATCTTGATGTCCAAATGCCCTGAAATTTGGCTAAGTCTGGAATTTCCTGACCCTGAAATTTGGCTAAGTCTGGAATGTCCTGATCCTAAAATTTGACTAACTCTGAAAAACTGAGGAAACCTCCAAAAACTAGAATTTGCAATATAACTCCTGGAGGTCTGAAACCACTCTCAAACATCCTGAAAGTATATATGGAATATAACTTAATTCTTATACTTAAATGTTATATTCCATGAAATGATCCTTCAGCGAGATCTGGATAAACTTGCCCAAGTGCCCAAGCTCGCGCTCCTTGAAGAAAACGTTTAAATAAACTCGCCCAAGCTCGAGATCTGGATAAACTTGCCCAAAATGCCCAATTTCGGACCCAGAGGCAAAAACTAGAAAATGTTTAAAAGTTGCAAAAAGCCCCCAGAGGTCCGAAAATCACTTAAGTCCTCCAATTTCGGACCCTGGGCCAAAAAGTGAAAAAGTTGACAAAACTGGCTGGAGGTCCGAAATTCACTTAACTTGCCAAAAGTGCTTTTAGGTCCGAATTCACTTAAGTCTCCAATTTCGGACCCTAGCTCCAAAATTTGAAATTTTGACAAAATTGCAAAAAGGTTCAAGGGCTCTGAAATTTCCAAAAGGTGGCTCAGGTCCGAAGTTTTTTTAAAGAATTTGCAAAGCATGTTAAAAGTCCAAAATTCGTAGAAATTGTAGAAAGCATTTAAAACTCCGAAGTTTTCTTGAGTGGCAAAACATGCGCTAGGGTCCGAAATGCCTCCAGTTCTCCAAAAACGCCTTCAAACTCCAAATTTGCAAACATGTCTAATGGTCTGAAGTTTTCTTTAAAACTTGCCAAAAGGTGGTTTAGCTCCGAAAATGATAGAGTTCGCCAAAAAAACGCGTTTAGCTCTGAAAAACACTTTGGATGCTCATTTTCGGACCTTGGGGAGAAAACTGAAAAACGTGAAGAGTTGCAAAGTGGCGTTTGGGTCCGAAATCCGCCTTAAGTTTTCTTTTTCAGACCCTCGAAAGCATATGGGGAGTGTGCGAAATATTTGAAAAGGGACGCACTTGGTCCGAAAATCGCGAAAGTTCCCCCCCCAAGCTCCGAAAATCATTTAAGATCGAAAACGCCTCTAGCTCCGAAGTTTTGTTTGTGAATAAGGGCGTCTTAACTCTTGAAATCGCAAAAATCGCAAAGGATGGCAAAGGTCAGAAACTCGCCTTAAGGATCCATTTTCGGACCCTGGGGGGTAAATGGGAAAGTGTATCGAGTTTGCAAAATCATCCCCTAGGTCCGAAGTTTCTTTGAAAATTCGCCAAACATGTCATAAGGTCCGAAATTCGCCTTAAGTCCTCATTTTCGGACCCTAGGGCGAAATGTGAAATATGTGAAAAGCGTCGAAAGTTGCAAAAACTCCTCCAGGTCCGAAATTCATATTAAATCCTCAAAATCGGACCTAGGAGCCAAAAGTGAAAGGTTTTCAAAACTTGCAAAAACGTTTAATGCTCTGAGTTTGCAAAATCTTACAAAGGATCCGAAGTTTTCTTTAATTTGCAGAAGTGTTCAAGGTCCGAAAATTACCCTTCAGCTGGAACAAAAACCCCAAGCGCTCCGAAATTTGCCAGAGGGTTAAAACGCAAAATTCCAAACATGCAAAACGTCCGAAACACTTCCAAATTTGCAAAAGGGCTTGAATGCTCCGAAGTTATTTCAAAATCGCAAAATATGCCAAGGCATACAAAGTTTGCCCTTAGGATTGGAAAACGCAGTTTGAAATTTGGGCAGTTTGAAATTTGCAGAATAGCGCCAATGCTTCGAAATTCGCCATAAACTTCAAAAACTGCAATGCGAAGAAGCAGTATAGGTAATTCGAAGTTGATAAACCCTTCCCAGGCTCCGAAAACCAGAAAAGCATGAGTGTTATGATTTTAAAATTTGCAGAAGTTCTTCAAACCTCCAAAATCGCGCTATAAGAAACCATTCAAACGCCATAAGAAGATTTCAAAACGTCCAAGACTCCAAAGGTAAAATCACGCAGAAGTAAATCGCCCAAACACCATCAAGACCAAGGATCAGATTTCACATTCGAAGAGAAAGGAGAAGCATTTTCAAGATACATCTCGCAAAGAGCTTCTCGAACCAGACGTTGAAATTGAATTTAATGTTTGTTAAATTAATTAATTTTCCAAATTAATTTAATGGAGTGAAATTGGTTGATTGATCGCAGGACGTCATTGAAGAACCAGGAGAAGGCCTCAAACGCAAATCAAGGAAGGATTGCAATTCAAGGCCAGGCGCTGAAGACGGGAAAAAGAAAAGATGCAAGAGCGCAAGGACAACCAAGCATTGGGAACCGTGCCTCTGAACAAAGATTAAGTCCACCGGCGAAATTGAAGGCAAAAAGCAAAAGAACACTCAGTTTATGCATTATCAAGAAAGTGCACAGTTGGATTTAATTCAAGGAATTCAATTCCTAAAAAGCTGAAATTGCTTTATTGTAAACTGCCTATGGGTCCCGTGCAAAATATTTTTGTGGATAACTATTCCCAACCACCAAGAAGACCGGATAAACCTGAATTAAAGCCAAAAGTGGTTGGTAGTTGAGATAGTTGCTGGTTGGATAACTGAGAATTAATTGGGCATGGGTTAAAGCTGTCAGCTTCTGGAAGGCAGATCAAGACCCTTGGATGCAATCCATCCTGGCCTCTGATTCAAAATTGTAATATCTATAAAAGGCAGAGGCCTTTCTTTTGTAAAGAGTTAGATTGTTAGATAGTTAGATAGTGAGATAATCAGAGATGGTTAGATAGTTAGATTTTAGAGTTAGAATAGGTTAGATCTTAGCAGTAGCATAGAGATGCTGCAGAAATTGTTGTAATAGGCAGATGAGATCAATATATAAACATTGATTTGGTGTTTATTGTCTTGTTTTCATCCTATTTGCATGGTTTCTTTCAGCATTTTAGATAGATCTTTCTATTTTGGGTGTGCAGGTATTTGATAGATTCAGGCTCATACCACTGAGGATATACTAATTGTGTATCCTTTTGTGTGGTTAACCTGAGCCTTTAATTGTGCTTAGTTCAATTGCAGGTGTCCGTCTGAGCTATGCCAGAATTGGGTGCTTAGTCGTGCATCTCCAGTCTGAAAATCTTCCAAGTCCCTTTGAAGATTGCACTGTTCCTGCAAGGTTGTGAGCTATTCTGGCCAAGCAGGAATTGGTTATGTTGAATCCGTCTACCCGCATACCCGTGTTGTTAGTTTTAGATCTCCTAAACCTTTCCTTTTGCTCTTTATTGCGTAATTCGAGAATCACAGCAGACTAGCTTGTTGCAAATCGTAAGTCCCCTTGTGTTTCCAGCAAAAACACATCAAGCCACTGAGAGATCCCGCAGTCAAGACCTGACAAAAGAAACCTTGAGGTAGTCTCCTTTGATCAAACTTAGAAAACAGCATTAGAGACTTCCTTATCTCAAGAGAGAGTAGGATAATTAGTTGGCTATTCTATTCTACGTTGGCTGTATGGAGTTTGCAGCAATGCGACTTCAAACACGTCAACACACTTCCAATTACCTTTTTACCGTCCCATGAGTCCATCCAAAAATTTGCAGTTCTACCATCTCCATGTTGGCATTCTACACTTTTATGAGAAATGGTTGATGTTGTCATTGATGGCAACCAAGCGGTAACAGGTTTCTACTCATGCACCAGCATCGTAGACATCATACACCGGTAGGCACCGGCACCGGCAGGCACATTCATCGGCATCCAGATTACATCAGAAATGAAGTATATCGGCACTCAGGCCGACATGGACAGAGTTTTGCTTATATGAATTCTATTGTAAATATAATTAATTATCTGTAAGCCGACTTGGTGTATTGTAAAAGACTCATATATGTATAAGATCTTATAGATCATTTTTTAATGTAATAGAAGGTATGTAATGTAATGAAGTGAAGGATAGGATAATTATTGGTACATGTAAGACAGCGAAAGGTTTTGGTTAAGGTATCTGAATGAGCTTAAACCAGTACTGAACCAAGCATTAGAGATGCTATTTTGAGCAGTACATTGTATTGGATTTAATTATCCATATTGTAGTCAGTGAGACTCTTTCATTGAGCAGTGCGCTCTAGGCTGTTGGCCTTCCTGCATGTGCAGGCCCTTATTGTAAGTAATATTTATTCATATTGGTCAGTGAGTAAATATTGTGGGTCACAAATCGCACCGAGGTTTTTCCCACGCCAGGTTTTCCTCACCAAAATATCTTGTGTTATGGTGTGTATTTATGCTGTCTCTGTTATTTCTATTTACTGCATTATTTCTTGTTTACCGATACATTGATTTGGGTTGCAAAGTTATAAATAAGTTTAAATTTTCAATTAACCGATAAGACATTTATTCACCCCCCCCCCCCTCTTAGTGTCTTTGGGACTGTCATTGATTCTAACAATTGGTATCAAAGCCTAGTCCTCTATTTGCAAAAGCCTAACAGCTTGAGGAGGATTCTAAAACCGGTACTGATGGAGAGTCTGAGAAAACAGTTGGAAGGAACTCTTGAAGATTTTGATGCAGAAAAATTGAACAATATCAAACTTGAAGATGAAAAACTTAGAGACCTTGCAGAGAAGTTGAGACAAGATAACACTAACATGAGGAATGAAATGCAAGATTTAACCATGAGGCTATGTAAGGATATTGAAGACAGAAAGAAAAATGAAGAAGATTTGAATAGAAAACTTAATGATGGAGGTAATGAAAATCTGAGACTTTGTCATGAGAATGATATGCTAAAGACAGATCTGATTCACATGCAACATGATAAAGATGAACTTGTGAGACAAGTTAGGACTCTGGAAAATGAGTTAATCACTGCAAGTGAATACAAAAATAAATTCAAGAAAAGTTCAGAAAGACTTGATGACATGCTGAAAAGACAAAAATCTGAAATAATCAGAAATAATCAGAATACAAACTTACCCACCGGTCAATATTCCAAATGCAATAAAGTTGGTCATAACTTAGAAAATTGCTGAATGAATATGAAATGCTATGTTTGTGGTAAATTTGGACATTTATCTAATCAATGCAGAACACAAACCGGTCAAGGATATGGAAAGGCTATTCAAAGGAATAATGTAACTTGTTATGCATGTAACAAGATTAGGCATATTGCAAAATTTTGTAGAAGCAAGACTACACCGGCGAACAATAAAGGATCTAATGGGAAGGGAAAAGAAAAAATAAACGAAATAAAGCAAGAATTTTCACAACAATGGACTAAGAAGGGAGATCAGAGAGTTGATGAATCTATCTCTGCACCGATAGAACAGAGTAATCCTCCACCGGTAGGAGATTCTTCATCTAACTGAGGAATAATCCTTAGGGGGTATGACAGAAAATTGAAAATCATGCATTCTACCCTCAGTTGATGGGAAGAAGATACATTTCTTCTTTACCGGCAGATGAGTTAAGATTTCACTTAACTGGCAAACATTTATTACGGTAGTTGGAGAGCATTTTTGGCTATAAAGCACCGAATAACCCTCATTTCAATCACCAAGCATTCAAATATTCGGAGAGCACGAAATTGAGCTAAGGCAAGCAGCAAAGTGTTTTTCAAGCATTCAAGGATTTCAAGCAAGAGGCATTCATCTTTTGAAATGGCATCTTCATCTTTTGTAATTGAATTTATTGCAAACCCTACTGTGGTAGAAAACATTAAGCGCCCTAGGCCCGTGTTTAAGATCATCCCTAAAATTGCCAAGCAAGATGATTTTATCGGAGCTTTTTTGAAAATTCCGAAGGGAGTCGCCTTTGCCGAAGACCCTAGAATCTACATTCACTGCTACATAGAAAACTTAGGGACTGATGATTTGAAGGACATGTAAAATGATGTTATGACTGATGGAAAAGGTTTGATTAAACCTTAGCATAAGATTGTAAGAGACTTAAGATTTGTTGAAATTTTGAACATTCCTGAATTTCCGGATGAGGTAGTACATCTTGTACTGAGCAAAGTTCATGGGGAATTTATGTGGCTTGATTCTGTTTTTAGAATTACTAAGGAGGCAATAAAGGCAGCTATTGGTTTACCTTTAACTAGTGTTAGACCTGACAAAAAGAAAAAGATACCAAACAAGGCTGCAATGGAATTAACCGGAGCTACATATGACAACAGATCTCTTGGGGTTAATGATATCAAAGATGAAAATGTGAGATATGTTAGTATGGTACTTGGCTATAGAATAACACATGCAAACAAATTAAATTCAATTTCCAGTCTATGTATTCATAGTGCACATGAATTGGTTGAAAACAATGCTAGGATCGATATCTGTGAATGGCTTAAGGATGAATTGATTGACAGCCTAAAAAGGATTAAAGGTGACAAGAAGGGGACATTCCGTTTTGGAAATCTACTTGTGTGTCTGATGCTTTACTTCACCAAAGAGATACCCGACATTGGTCATAAGGACTTTGGATATGACATCCCGATAGGTAGACAGATCAAGGAAGCTATTACCGGCATTGGTGCTAACAGTGTTGACAATGAAAAACTACTTTGAAAATTTTCAAACTAAGATGAAGGCTACAGAAAGGATACTGCAGAGCATAGTAGACAAATACAACAAGCAAATATGTTTTGTAATCAAATGAGATGAAACTTGGATGGAAGTTGTTACTCCTAGAACCATTTGGATAACACAAATGGGTTATGAAGTGGATCTGAATGTTCTTGAGGCATATGCTAAGACACTTCTTGATGCACCTAAGGAACCATCTAAAGAAATTTTTGGTAATGCTAAGACTATTGAGAGTGTTGTTTCAATACAAAAACAAAGAAAAAGAAGAGAAAAACTTATCAGAGATGCATCCAAGATGGCTAAGGAAGTAAAAGAAAATGTGATGAACATAAGTGGCATTTCAGCTAGTGAACTGGAAGGATTGAAAACGGAAGCTCATGTTTCACCGGTTGTCACGTCTTCAGATATAGACAGTGGTAAGGCTGCAAAATTCAAAAGAGTGGAAAGGAAGAAGAGAAAACCCTCACCGGTACCCTCTCCTCCGAAAAAGGAAAGAACATTAAGGAAGAAGAAGCAAGCAGTAAGAGAACCTAAGAAAAAGCTAACTCCTAAGAAGAAACAAACCAAGACACCGGATACACTTTCACCGGAGGAACTGGTGAATGAGATAACACAAGATGGTAATCTGAGTAATGTAAATAAGTATTATCATTCATTCAAGGATTCTGACAAGGATACCATAGAAAAAAGTATCATTTTGCATTTAGGCATCTAGAAGAAAGTTTGATTGAAGTTGTAGATGATTTGCCAAATGATTTGTATCTAAGATTAGAAGCTAAAAGAATGTCAGTAATGGAATTAGATAAGAAGTTAAAAGTTGAAGCATTATTGGCTGTGCACCCTATAAACTCTAGAGAGAAAATTGATGAACTAATTTCTGAAGCAAACCGATCAGTTTTTGTAAGTGGACACCAGCGGGTTAGCCTAATGGTTGGGAGAGTAAAAGAGATTGCTGATGAAACTGCGGACTGTTGGGATATATTTTTTGTTGAAAAAGAAAAGAAAGAGGAAAGGGACAGACAGAGGATGGATAAATCTTTTGCGAAGGTCTACCAAAAGGAGAAAGGTAAAGGAAAGATTGGTGGTGTTCCTGCTATAAAGATCACAGATAACATTCCTCCACTGGCACAGGACACTCCTCCAATAACTTCAACATCACCGATACATACAGACAATCAACCGGATAAGGCAACTGAAGAAGTAACACATGATGACACTAACCCGGAGTCTGAAATTCTTTTCACCGTGAAAGTTGATACACAGGATGTGAATATTGTTGTGGATAAAGAGACTGCAGAGGTTAAGGCAGCCGATGTTAAGGACAGTAAGATCTCTAAGCCACCGGCACACACTGTTGCATCTCATAATATTGAGATACCGGCACAAGCTAAGCAACCAGAGATAGAGAAACCAACAGAGGCTAAAGAAACTAACACTGAGAAATCATTAGAAGCAGAGGTACATACATAGACAGAGAAACCGGCAGAAAATGTAAGTAAAGAGGAAGCAATGGATAAGGAAGAAATAGTAAAGGTAATTGGGCAAGTATCTGTTGAAAGGAAATCCACTGTAGAACCAAGCACATCAACTTGAGAATTTCGACCTACTAATGTAACAAATGTTCTATTGGATTCTATCAAGAGGATAACAGATTATAATGCATTGGCATTTAAGGCTATTGATGACACATTGCCTATTTTGCAGATGATTGCACCAACCTATAAGATAGATCATATTAAGGATTCTTTAGGTAAGTTGGACACATTGTCTAAATTTATTTCTGAAAATGTTCTCACTTTAGATCAGGTGACTAAGGATACTATAAAGGGAAGAGTAGATAAAGAGAAAGAAGAATTCTTTGAGAAAACTATCAAGCACTGTAAGGAGCACATTGATTCCTTATTACCGGTACTAAATTCAACAATTTTGGAGTATAAGGAGTTGTACAAAGAAACTTGTAAGCCTCACCATATGACTGAAGATATTGATGAGGAGATCAAAAGGACACAGAAGGAGATAGATGATATTGCGGATAATATGATAGGTTCTTCGGAACTTACATCTGTTTTTGAACAAGAAATGACAGTTTATGAGGAAAAGATAGAGAAACTTGAGCAAGAGAAAGCAAGGATAAGCTTAAAGGCGCGGGAGCTGAAAAACAAGCTTGGTCCTAGATTGGACAGTCTTATTACTCAACGAGTTGAGCTAACAAAGGGAACAGTTCAGGGAGAACGATCACCAGAGCAACAAATGCATTATCTAACCGGTATGATCCAGCAGACAAAGGCCACTATTGCAGACAACAACAAATTCATGCAGAGCCTGAATATAATTGTGGCAAATATCTTTCAAATTGTAACCAACCGGTTACAAGCTATGAGGTAGGATTTTTTACTCCTTTTTGACATCCTTTGTCATTGATGCCAAAGGGGGAGTAGTATGGAGAAAAACAAATGCAAAAAGAAGATCATTTGCTCAGGGGAAGCACATCTTTTTAGGATCAGTTTTTGGACTTTATTTTTGGACAACAGTTTTTGGATTTTTCTCATGAGTGTTGCCATCAATGCCAAAGGGGGAGATTGTTGGCATTCTACACTCTTATGAGAAATGGTTGATGTTGTCATTGATGGCAACCAACCAGTAATAGGTTTCTACTCATGCACAGGCATCGTAGACATCATACACCGGCAGGCACCGGCACCAACATCCAAATTACATCGGAAATGAAGTATACCAGCACTCAGGCCGACATGGACAAAGTTTTGCTTATATGAATTGTATTGTAAATATAATTAATTATCTATAAGTCGACTTGGTGTATTGTAAAAGACTCATATATGTATGAGATCTTATAGATCATTTTTTAATGTAATAGAAGGTATGTAATGTAATGAAGCGAAGGATAGGATAATTATTGGTACATGTAAGAGAGCGAAAGGTTTTGGTTAAGATATCTGACTGAGCTTAAACCGGTACTGAACCAGGCATTAGAGATGCTATTTTGAGTAGTACATTGTATTGGATTTAATTATCCATATTGTAGTCAGTGAGACTCTTTCATTGAGCAGTGCGCTCTAGGCTGTTGACCTTCCTGCATGTGCAAGCCCTTATTGTAAGTAATATTTATTCATATTGGCCAGTGAGTAAATATTGTGGGTCACAAATCCCACCGAGGTTTTTCCCACACCGGGTTTTCCTCACCAAAATATCTTGTGTTATGGTGTGTGTTTATGTTGTCTCTGTTATTTCTCTTTACTGCATTATTTCTTGTTTACCGGTACATTGATTTGGGTTGTGAAGTTATAAATAAGTTTAAATTTTTAGTTAACCGGTAAGACACTGATTCACCCCCCCCCACCCTCCCCTCTTAGTGTCTTTGGGACTGTCATTGATTCTAGCACTCCAATCTACCAAGTAATATGATCTATGATAACCTTTCTGCAAGATACTATAAAGTTCCAAATCGGTGACCGAGGCAGGGGGTTGACAATCATGAAAATTCTCGAGTCCTCTGGTTGATCTAGATACTTCGCCCTCAGTATCTGAACCCACAATTGATGGGGATTTTTGAAAATAGCCCAAACCAATTTTTCTCCCATTGCCTCATTCATTTTCTGCCAGTTTCTTAATCCCACCCCACCATGTTGCTTGGGTTTCCATATTTTTTCCCAAGCCAACAATGATATTTTTTCCTTAGCCTGAGTACCATTCCAAAATAACTTCCTCATTTTTTGCTCAAACACCTTTAAAACCTTTTGAGGGATTTTCAAACACATCATCGAAAAAAGAGAAATAGCTGAAATAACCAACTTCACCATCAGAATGCGACCAGCCGATGTCAGTCACTTACTTTTCCACCCATCCAATCTCTAAATACAACAATCCACAAGTTTCTTCCAAATTGAGGATCTGTTTGGCTCGCTAAAGAGTGGGATACGCAAATATTTCCTTGGGAGACTTCCCATTTGCATTCCTAGAATTTGAGATACATCCCTCTATTTCCCCAATGAAGTGTTAAAAAAAAAAAATGATTTCCTCCAGTTGATCTTTTGACTTGACCACTTTGTATAAGTGTCAAGCAAGTTCCTCATCACCAACACTTCTCTCAAAGAAGCCTCCCCAAATAACAATGTATCATCAACAAATTGTTAGTCACTGCCCTCACACCTTGAGCAACTTTAACCCCTTTCCATACTCCATCATCCCTTTTCTTTAGAATCAAGCAACCTAAAGCTTCCGCCATAATGATAAAAAGGAAGGGAGAAAGTGGATCACCTTGTCTTAAACCCCTAGAGGCTTCAAAGTATCACTAATGACTGCCATTAACCAACACAGAGAACACACACAGCTCTTAACCCAAGCAATCCATTCATCACAAAACCCAAACTTCCGCAAGATAGCAAACAGAAAATTCCATCTCACCTTATCATATGCCTTTTGTATTCTGTCCATTTTTGCAACTCTGACCGAGTGGATTGCCTCATGAGCAATAATTATACCTTCCACTATAGACCTGTTTGGTGCAAAGCCGCTTTGCTCCTTAGAGATAATAAACTTCAAGACATTCTTCAATCTGTTTGCAATAATTTTTGAAATAATCTTATAGAGAGTATTACATAAGGAAATGGGTCGAAAATCATCAAAGGAGGAAATGGAATTCTTTTGGGGGACAAGGGCTATGAAAGTGTCATTAAAATCTTTCAAAATAAAACCCTCTTCTCTGGATTCCTCCACAACACACCATAAGTCATTAGTAAACAAATCCCAGAACTTCTGAAAGAAAGCCGCTAGGAAGCCATCCGAACCTGGGGCCTTGTCACCACCTAAATCAAAAAGAGCACTTTTCACTTCTTCCAAAGAGATTCTTTCCAACAACCTACGGTTTTGTACTTTTGATATGCACTCGGAAAATAATCTTCAAAAGTTTAGCATCAACCATCCTCTATGAATCCTCCTCCACAAGTAACTACTGGAAAAATCTCACTGCCCCTTCCTGAATATCCTTCTGATTGGATGCCTCAACACCTTCATTATTATGAATTTAGAAGATTTTCTTATGCTATCTTCTTACCTTTACAAAGCTATGAAAGAACTTAGTATTTCTATCACCATCCTTAAGCCATGTTTCCCGTGACTTATGTCTCCAAAAAATCTCCTCCCTGGCTAAAACCTCCATATATTCCTACTTAAGTTTTTTCTCCTCCACAAATTCAAACTCTATCATACCATTCAGAATCACATGGTTGTGAAGATCTTCCAAATCTTTTTCAATGGAAAATTTTTCAGCAAATACATTTTTAAACTTTTCCCTGTTCCATTTTTTCAAAGACTCTTTAAGATATTGTGACTTCTTGTGAAAAACAAATGCATGGTTACCATACCAAACAGGTGAATTCCTCCATCGATCCTTTACCCAATCTCTAAAACCTTTCGCCCTGAACCACATCATTTCAAATTTAAAAGGACACCTTAATGGAGCTATGTCATCTTGAATGAGGAGGCTAATTGGATAATGATTAGACCCATGAATTGGCAATATAGTTGCTTTAGTCAACCATGATTGCGACACCCAATCACCAACTAGGAATAAACAATCCATCTTTTCTGCAATGTTGGAGAAACCAGACCTCCTATTAGTCCAAGTGAAATCTCCTGCCTTGAATTTCACTTCCACCAATTCACTCTCCATGGTGAAGTCACTAAAATCTTGTTGCACCTGGCTGAATGTGAAAGATCCCTGCTGGATCTTTTAAGCTGACGGGCTGTAATTTTTAATTATTTGTTTTAAAATAAATTCTTCCTGTTTATTAAATGATCTTTCAAAGAGAGACAGAAGTTGCAGAAAGGTTGTGTCTTTTGCTTTTGTTTGTATTTTTCCAGATATAGGTAAACAATGAATAACAACAGCAGCAAATATGAAACAGGCTGGAAAATAATGTGCAATAATATAATATTCAGCCAATCCAGAATAGCTACAAATCGTACCAGGCAAAATACATAAAAGATATGCCAGCAAAGTATCTACCAACCAAAATAATGTTGCTGGCTGCAAGAAAGACCATCCACGCACAATGAAAAGAGATAGCTGATGAATACCAATCAGCAACCCACGTGCCAGCTGGAAGGAGGCCGTATGGCTGCTGCAGTCACGTCCAGGCAGCCAAGGAACTCCCACGTGCCAAGCAATATACCCAACGTCCAAAGCCAAAGCTCTTCCAATGCTGAACTTGCACTCCAACCAAAGTCTGAAACCAAATGAAGCTGCTGAAACCTTCTATTGGGGTTTGCGTCCCAATATCCAAGCCCTGGGGTTTGCATCCCAGTTCTCCAGAAATCACTCCTCAGAGCAAATTCACAAATGCCAAGTTTGAAGATGTAGAAAGATAATAGAATAATGAGCCAAATCTCCTTTTATCTCCCTCTCAAAGCTACTCGAACCCTAAAGGCAAAATATGCTTTTACCTTTATTAAATAATGGCATATTCTTAATTAAAAAGGCCTTTATGTATAGGAAAACACCCCTTTCATCAAATAACAAAACTCAAGGTGCCAGAAGGTCTCTGGATGATGAAAATAAGTTATAATAATTCAAGACCTTTCCAACGAGCTATAACACATATGCATGCCTGACTTGAAGAAGCCAAAATCCCCTTATTACTCCAATTAGCTATATAAATAGCTTTATTTAATTAATAAGACGCTAACTTAGGAAATATTAAAAATATATCCCAAATAGCCGTATAATGCTCATCTGACTCCACAAGTCTGAAACGGAGCCTGCCACCTGTCTGTGACTGTTGTCGGAAATCATCGATCCTCGAGCAATCTTGTCCCTAAAATCTAGGGATGCTCCTAGAAGCTAGGAAACATACCCAAATCTCCTAAAACTGAACCCAAGGAATAGTCTCATGGTAACCCAACCCTGGGTACTGTCAAATCCTCCTAAATAGTAGGAAAAGCCTCCACAAAAGAAGGAAATGCCTCCTAAAATTAAGGAACTGCTCCAAACTGGTCCACTACTACCAGATTACCAAGTCCCAAACACTGTATAACCACACTGAGTCTCTATCCATCACTGTCAGCCTACAAGACCCCATAATAAGCTGACTCACATGTCTCTACTAGACAGAGCTAAAGAGGGGACATGACAGAATCGTAAAGATCCTCCTTTCTTTTCCATAGAGGATAGAGTAGCATTGAAGTCTCCTCCTAAAATACAAATATGTCCCTCTAGGTTTATAATAATATTCGCCAACTATTCCCAAACCCTCCTTTTTCAAGAGTGCTAATTGGCCCATACACATTAAACAAATCAAAATTACTTTGCAAGGCTTTTGAAAAGACTCTCACCCATTGCTAATGTTTTTCCATTCTTATTGGCATAATTTCTGTAATAGCTTCATTCCACAAAAACCCCAAGCCTCCAGAAGCACCACTTGCCTCAGAAAAAACACCTCCCCATTTCTGAAACCAAAGCTTGAAAACCTGAATATCTTCCACTTTTAACTTAGATTCTTGAATCATCACAATGTTCGACAGCACCTTTCTTGATCAAGCCTCGTTTGTTAGGGGCATTGCAGCCCCTGACATTCCACGAAAGGCACCTCTTCCCAATCTTAGTTTGGCTTGTCCCTTTGCACTACCAGCTATCTCAAGTCTTACCCTGTTAGATTTTGCACCTCTGGACTTTTTCTCCCCTATTTTTGGCTTATCTTGTTTAGATTTAGTTTGATTCAAAGATCTCCTCTCTGTCAGCCCCACTTCCTCCTGCATGCCTAAGCCATCAATATTATTAATCTCATCCTCTACGTCTAGCGAGTCCAAGCCTTCCTTCTCAGACGAGTCTATATCTCTGATTTCGTCATCAATGAAATTCAAAGTTCTTATAGGAGAGATCTGTATATCCTTGAAGATTCCATCATTTGAATCCTCCATACACTTATCCTCCTTGCCTGCTCTCTCCTCTAGACTTCTATTAATATGATGTGTATTCTTATGTTCAAAAGGGAGATCATTTGGATTCGGTCCTCTATCCTGGTAAAACACACAGGTTGCTTTAGTTTGAATATAATCCCCATCCTTTTTCTCCAACCTTATTTCCTCAACATGAATAGTCTCCCCAACTAGCTCTTCTTGGCATTCTCTATTTTCTACAGGCTCCTCCTCTATCTCTCTGTGTAGATCCTTTGCAGCTTCCAAACCCACCAAAGACTCTACAAACTTCGTAATAGCATTCATACCCGAGCCTCCCTCTTTAATCTAATCACTACTGATTGCATCCACAAAGTCGTGCAGATTATCATCCATAGACTCGTGCGGGTTATCTACCAGATTTTCCACTTCCATCTGGTTTCCGTCTCCACATTTCCCAAATCCGTCAGGCTGAGTATAATTTCATTTTCCTTTTCGCCTTCCTTTAAACTTGTTCCCTTTCTTTGGTAATTCTTGTCCTTACCAGGTGTACTTTTCCATCCTTACTCTGTCGTTTCATTAGCCTTCGTTAGACTTACTAGTAAGTCCTGCAGCCTGTTCTGACAAAGATTCTTCCCCTTAGTATTGGTCTGACACTCTACCTTTGTATGTCCTTTCTTCTTACACAAACCACATACATCTATCAAATCTTCAACTTCAATGGGTTCTCTCCACACTCCCTCGCCAGACTTCAACTCTATATAATGTGGAAGTGGGTGTACAGCTTGCCATTGTAAGCAGATCCTGGCATACATACTCTACTCATTGACCTCCAATGCGTCATCAGCCTTTAGAAAAACTCTCAATTTGTCATCAATCATCTTTAGGGTTTCATTATCCCAATATTCATGAGGGAGATTGTAAAGTCGTATCCAAATAGGTACTAGATCAATATCCTCCTTTTTAGTGTCAAAATTCAATTTCCAGTCCTTAATGAAGAACCCTTACCCCCCATAAGGGACGACTGTTAAGAATCCATTCCTTGTCTTTCTCGCTAGGGCTAATAACCAGGTAGAACCCATTCGGAAGGGTTTTAAAAACACACGCCTCTCCCCAATTCGCGTCCACCCAAGACCACACTCTAGAGAATGCAAACCATTCTCCGTTCCATTTCATAAAAAACACTCTACACTTTTGTTATCAATGAAGCCTGCACCCTTTCTAAAGCTGTGAACTTCAGCTGCCTATTGAAACATGGGAACACTTCAAGGCTGCAGGTAACCTAAAACTAAAGTGGACCTCCAGAGCAAGCTGGTTCTTTCTAACTGGCATTCACCTAAACCTAACGATTTTGAGAAAAGAGAAGAAGGAGAACATAAAATGAAACTACTAACTAACAGGTGATACACCAAAATGGATACCAGAAAACTTGGACAAACTGATTAACACACGAAATAACCAGTAATAAAAGGAAACCTTGCACAAATCAGAAAATTCATAACCTCTGCATCAACACTTCATAAGAAGGATGTAAAAATAATAATCTCAATAGGAGAAAAGAAGCTTTCTCACAAACTAAGGTTAATCTTACAACTGGCACAACCTATGACCTGCAAATAATTAGAAAAACTCTTGCATAAAGGTGCTAACAGCAACACAATCACAAGGATGAAAGATATCACTTGAAACTGCATTAGGACTAAGCACACAAAAAAAAGAAATCTGAGAAGGCAAAACATGTATTACTGTCAAAAGGTGTTACAAAGCTTATCAAAACTGTTCTGAAAACTGGTTACAAACTCCTTCCTTTCTGCAGAGAGAACTCAAAAAATTACAATCTGCCAGAAGCAAAAGGTAAGAACCCTTTGAAATAATGAAGCCATGCAGTATATATGCTTTCCAAAAAGCAAATAATGAATAATATCATCCACCTCCTCTTGGGCGAGTAGAACCAAAAAATCCACTTTTCAGGCCCTCAAACAGGTCTGAAAGGGAACACACTTGAACCAAAGTCAAGCCAACCCATGCTGCAACCATAAAAGCTCCTAAATGCTCCATAAATGGCCCCAAAATATCTCCTGACAGGCCTACAAGCCCTCATTAATGCCAAAAATGTCTCTTTGACCTTACAATAAATGAAAATAAATATCTGTTAAAGTGATTTTTAAAAAATATCACTACTTAATTTGAACATTTGTTTAATTTTATTTTTATATTTAAAGTCAAAATTTATTAATATGAGAATAATAAGGTTATTTATTAAAGTGATTAAATTCACCTTAACAAATAATTTATCATTTCTTATTTATTAAAATTTTATAAATGTGATAAGAAAACACATTTAATAAAGTGATGAAATTTGCCACTTTAGTAAATAACCTTTTTCTTACTCTATTTATAAAATTTTTGACTTTAAATATATAAATAAAATAAAACAAAAGCATTAAATAATAAACTTTAAATCATTTTGATAGATATTTGTTTTATTTATTGTAAAAACCTATGCCTAGACTGTTCATAAAAAAGAAAATTTATTAAGTGAATTATAAATGTCACTTAATAAATATTAATTTTATGAAAAAATAAATTATTAAGTGACATTTATAATTCACTTAACAAATTTTCTTACAAGGGATCATATAAGTCATTTAAATGACTTCCCAAGGCATTTCACGAGGCCACTAGAGATGGAGAAAGAAAAATAAAACAAAGGCAAAAAGATGCCAATGTAATCCTCGATGTATATAAGGAAATTGAAACCCTAAAACTATTCATTCCTCTCCATTCGATACTTTCGCATCCTCTGCTGGAAACTAAAGAGGCCGCCATGAGGGTTTCAGCGAGTTGAAAACGCCATGATTGATTTGCGTTTTTCGTGGATTCTGAGTGTCTTCATGGGGGAAAATCACAAGGATATATTGCAGACCGCCAATGGTTACCTCTTGGTTCGTAAATCTGGAAATACAAGCAGACTTCTTTGTAGTGTTTGAAGTGCAGAAATCCGACACACCATATCCTATCAAGGGTAAGCTAAAATGACTCATTTCTGAGCATTTCCTTGATGAAAAAGAATTGAAGATCTACTTTGCTGCTCGCTTCAGCCGCCATGCTTGGACCTTCCTTTCCTATTTTCGATTATGTGTGCTGGGCATGATTTTTTGTTGATTTATCATTTGGCTGCCATGGTATATCTCTTGGTTCAAAATTCCGGAAATGATTGGAAGTTCATTGACATCTTTTTCATTCACTGGCCGCTATGGGTGCACATTTCTCTAAATTGTTTACATAGCAGTTCGACTTTTGAACAATTATGAGGACATGAAAATGGTGGAAAAAATTGCAAACCCTCCCTTTGCTTTTCTAAATTTGTACTATGCCTGAAACTGTTTACAAAATCATTCATTTTCCGAAAACTGGGCATGATTTTTCTGCATCTACTGAGGTTTACTGGATGAATTTTTCTGAAACCAAAACTCCATTGTTGGCTGCTTCGATACACATCTCCTCCATAGAAACAAATCGATTTTGACAGATTAACTTGAAAAATGCTGAATATATCGATGTTTGCTGCTCTTTACTATGTGCCACTGCAATATTCGTAGCTGCATACATCATGCTTTCATCTTTATGACCTTGCTCCTCTAAATCTGCATTATGTGCTTTCTTTCTCTTTATGGGCTAATTTGTCATCGATATACTGTGAAGGACTGCTGCTCTCTGTTATATCTGATTTTATGCATGTGAATGTCTTATTTTGTGCTCTGTCCATTTGGTCTTGATTGCACAAATAACTTACCTCATTGCCTTTACCCTTGGTCTATGAGGCTGAATGAAGGACTGTAATTTCTTTGCTCTTATGTATTGAGCTCAAGCTTATGACACAGAATGATAATGAATTGGAAAATGACTCAAAAATTTGTACCTTAGCTGCCCCTCTCATTGCCAAATAATCTTAATGACTGCTTGAAAGAATGCAACTGCATTTACCTTGCTGAGGGCTTTTCCTAAAACTGTACATTGAGTTTGAAATGATATGAGGCTCCTCATCAATATTATGACAGCTGAAAACCCATTAACTGTGGAACTATGTGACAATAATCACCTCGATGGACTGTTGTATTTCTGATTTGTGACTGTATTTGAATTGATGCTCTTTGGTTATTGTACTTGGCTCCCTTCTATAATTCGTTTTCTATTCTGTAGCACGCTGAGCTCAACCCTTGTGGGAGCCCATTTCACCCCACATGCTGAAAATGAACATGATCAGATCTGTAGTTGCACATGAAACAAACATATTAGATAAAAATATGCCTATGTATGATGACTCTTTTGATTTCTTTTGATCTGATATTTGCTTTCTTTCTCTTTACCTCTGTGATGCTGACTATATGCACCTGATGCACGTAGGGACTATATATACATGCATGCATTAATATACATGTTAGGAATGTAATCAGCCATTGCTTAGAACAAAATGTTCTAACGCATTGCATATTTTAACTCTTTTGCAGATACCAGAAGGAAAGCAGATGCAGACCAAGACGAAGCAGCAAGACAAGGGCAGCATCAAGTCTACTCCAACCGTTCCAGTCATTCAGGCAATGACTGGTTCCATTCTCAACATGCTCTCTTCATTTTGTACCCATGCATACATGCCTATGTATTTCCTTCTTGCACCTGATGCATGTAGCTAGTCTCACGGCTCTTTGTGTGGGACGCATGTCTGAATATCAATAAAAATACTTCTTTCTATTTTATGAGATGTCACTCTCTTTTGCTGTTACAAACTAGAAGTATTAAAAATTAAATATTTGGTTCATTCTTTCTTAGCGCAGTTGGAATGCAATATAGTAGAAGTAATATGTACTTGTTTCATTTTGTAAAAACAAGCATAACTTAACCTATTTTTCAACTAGAAGTGAAAAATAGGTAACAACTTTAAAATTTGTACTGATACTTTCCACTCATGATTATCAATAAGAATAGAGACCACATGTGCATGTTCAGGACAATTACATGCCTTTTTGCCTGTGGTTCTGGACTTGTTTGTTTGGGCCGCCAGAACTTCTTCTCAATCGTTTTAAAATCAACATGTGGGCCTGTATGTATGGAAGCAAACCCCCACTTATTTCTTTCCCGCTCCCTCCCTCTACGAATAAAACCATTCCTTCCCTTAAAAGCTTCCAGATGTCTATTTTCCTCTCCCTGCCATGCCCTAAACGAAGGACGCCACTCCCTGTTATGATATCCTTCGATCCTCCGTCCTCTGTAGTTCCAAACCTGCCTCTGCCAACCATCCCTGTGAAACCCTAGCACTGCCATTTGCAATTGTTCCTGATAAAATAAACCTTCTTATTGATTCTTATGTGCATACTTTGTAGGTGTTTGAGGTGCTTGTCCAAGCTCCTCTTCTTCTATATTTCACTCATCTTCTTCCGGAACATCCTTCTCTTATGCAATAATTGGAGTATTTTCGATCTCAATCTCACTTTCACGTGCAACTAGATTCCATTCTTCACTTACTTTGACATTTGTACTTTCCCTAATCTTCTTCAACCTTTTGTTGTAACAATGGAATGCCTTGCTCTTTGTAGAGTATCCCAAGAATATTCCTTCATCTGATCTTGCATCAAACTTTCCCAAATCCACTTTATTTCTTCTGATGCAGTACTTGCTTCCAAAAAATTTGACATATTTGACTGTAGGCAATCTTCCATGCCACAATTCATAAGGTGTCTTTGTGTGATTCACTCTTATTTTTATTCTATTAAGAATATATACAGCCCGGTATGCATAGCTTCTTTCGAATACGTCCTTCAACATAGTTCTAGACATTTCAACAACGGTCTTATTCTTTCTTCCAACCACTCCATTCTATTGTGGAGTCGTAGGTGCAGATAATTGCCTCCTAATACCACGCTCTTGACAAAATCTATCAAATTCATTTGATGTAAATTCTCCTCCTCTATCAAACCTTAAACATTTGATCTTTGCATCTATTTGATTTTCAATCATAGATTTGAATACCTTAAATCATCTAGTGCTTCTGATTTTTCTTTTAAGAAAGTAACCCATGTCATTCTAGAATAATCATCAATGAGCAACATAAAATATATTTTGCCATTCAGTCCTCTTGTCCTTGTAGGTCCGCATAGGTCAATATGAATTAACTCCAAACGTCCTGTGGTAGAATACTCCTTGGTCTTGAATATATTCCCTGTTTGTTTTCCCATTTGATTTTCCTTGCACACTATATCGACAGGTTTGATAATCTTTAGCAAATCGCTCACAACATGAGTAGAACTGATCTTCACCATGTCGTCAACGTTAATATGTCTCATTCTTTTGTGCCACAACCAACATTCACTGCTCTATGCCAACAAACAACTACTTCCTTTTTTTTCTTTTACATAATAGACATTACCATTTATTCTTATACCTTCTGCAACTAACTTCCGAAGCCTCCTTTTTTGATCTCACATCCGAACCCATGAAATATGACCTTGTAGTCTTTACTGCACATTTGACTCACTCAAAAGATTATGTTCCAACCCTTTGGCATAATAAACATCATTTCTCGTACTCTTACCATGAATGGATATGACTCCTTTACCACAAATAGGTGCAGCCTCCTCACCAGCAAACTTCACTGATACACCATCATATTTTTTAGTCTATGAACTACCTTTTGTAACCTATCATATGATTTGAACATCCAAAATCAATTATTCAAGCTTTAGGTTCCGCTTTTGCATGCAATGCAATCTTCATAGTCATTGATCTTTCATTGTTTTCTCATCATGTGGAGTACTAGACCATTTGCTGTCCATTTCCTCTATAGCCAAAAATAAAGATTCATCATTTGAGTCATCACAATCTTCTTTAAAGGAATAGGTCTCCATTGAGCAAAATCTCTTTTTAGGCTTATCTCTGTCATCTATTCTTTTGTTTCTATCATCTCTCCTATAATTATCCTTTCTCTTGTTATTATCATCTCATTTGTTATATAGTTATCTTCCCTGAAAGTACATCTAGTAGCATAATCAGCAATTCTTCCACAATTAAAACATTTGAAGGGCAACTTACCTTTGTATTTTCCACATCCTTTCTTTAGACTCCTCACAAAGTTTGCTTCAAAAAAATCTAGATCATTGCTTGTTTCAGGTACTATGAGGTAGGAAAAGGGAAAAACATCAAAGCAATATGATATTAGGCAACCACAAACCTAAATTGCAATGAAAATAGATCCTATCACATTCAATAAAGGAATGGAAATCAAACATCAAAGAAATTGCAAACCAAAACGCAGATGTTGCCTCCATTGACCTCCATTGTTTCTCTTTTTCCTCAAAATATGTTGTGGGTCTCACCTACAAGTGCAAAAGTGAGCAAGAAAGCAAGACTGCAAGTGAATTCGATAGTGTGGAGATATTCGAAAAGTGGTTGTCAAAAATGAGCAATGAGAGCTCAATTTATAGGAAAAAGGATTTTGAATTGACGGACGAGATTAATTTGAAGACAGGAAGAATCAACGGCTAGGATCAGACACATAACAGAGTTTCCTTTAGGAGACAGAGAAAAAGCGAAAGAAATCTGGAATCAAATAGAGGAAGATAATATGGGGATTAAATTTATTAATTTACTATTTATATTTAGGAATTAGCTAATCAAATAAATTAAATTTATTTAATTATCGAAGAAGACCCAAAATTGATAATGTTTTTGATAAAAGACTGATAAGATTGATAAGACCAATTGACAATGACTTGATAAAGAATTGACAAGATCGATTGATAAAGTGTCATGAAAGGCTGATAGAGTGTCACTGAGGACTGATTGAAATTGATTGATAAAGAGGTTGATAATAATGACTGATTAATTATCAACAAAGAGGGAATTAAGTCTAATTGTCAAGATGAGACCAATTCGAATGATTCAAAAATGATAAAATGCCAATCATAATGATTTAGGACCAACTACAAATGAAGAAGACTGCTTAGGGTTGGATTCGAAATGAACCAAAACCAAAGGAATGACACAATGTCAACATATGATGAAGATCAAATGCAACATAGAAGACATGTTAAAAATTAGGTTAGCGACGTAGGAGTGATGACCAATTTTGAGTGTTTACATTTTGCCCCTCTTTGAGACAATGCGATTTATGAGCGTTGTTTCAAAGAATAATTAAAAAGATCATGCCACAGTAGATCGAGAGATGGAGGCGGGATGCCCCCTCGAGAGATTGTTTATATATGAAAGAAATGAATGATCTCTCGAAAGAAGAAAAGAATGGCAGACTAAAGTGAAAAATGTTAGTAAGAAGTGAAGAATGTTAATTGATTGTAGAAAAAGGGTTGATTGATATCAAATGAAGAAACTCTCGATCGATCAGATAGAATAGATAGCATGAGAATGATTGATTTGATGAATAGATAGGAGGATTGATGGGATAGAAGAAATGTTAGCTGGAAGAAATGCAAGTGAGAAGTGAAGAATGATTAGTGTGATGAAATCTTGCTTTCAAAAATGCAAATAGTAGGTGAGAACCTTTATTTGATATGGAAAAACGAATGCAACGCACCATGGCAATGAAGACCAGGGCGATAATGCAATCCCTTTGCGTAAAACAAACACATTGCAGACAAGGAGTGAGTCAAAATATCCTAAGACAACACGTGTGTCAAAGGTCGAGGTATGTGCGGCATTCACAAAGCGAACGTACTTATCACAGACACCCAAGACATACGTGCCTCAAAAATTTATGAAACACTCCACAAACAAAAAACAAAATAATAACGATCATGAGCCATCCCGGCCACTCTAAATCACTTTGTGACATCATCAAGTAGCATAGGAACACGATCAAAGATAAATCAAAGAAAAAATAAGATTCACAAGTTAAAACAAGTCAAACAAACATCTTGATCTTCATTGCCAAAAGTGAGAATGTTGTGTTTAAAGGACAATCATGCTATCTGGTTTCAGGAAATGCAGTACCCCGTCTAAGACAAGACACAGTCTGGTTTCGAGTATACCACACCTTGTATAAGACCCGTGATAATGTTTGACAAAGGACCGATAATGTTGATGTTGGTTGATTGATAAGACAAGTTGACCAATTTGAATGCTTGATTGGTTGAACAATTCATCTGTTAATGCGTGATTTGTTAAACGCAATGTTTTATTGTGTTTTCTGTTTGATGTTCGCTCTAATGTCTGTCTATGTACAAAAGAGCCAATTTATTGACGAAATGAAAATTGATTGTTTTTGGATTTTTTATGTTTTCAAATATTTAGGGTTTTTGAATTTTTTATTTTATTTTTCTTTTTGTGCTTTTTTCAAGACATTATTTGATTTTTTTTGGATTATTTCAAGACTTTTTTTCAATTTCATAGTGATTTCTTCAGAACTTTTATTTGATTTTTAGGGAAATTCCAAGACTTTATTTCATTTTTAGTTTTTGTTTAAGGACTTTATAAGTTATGTACATGTTGTAGCCTCCGAGCTGTTCACTATGATAACTCCGTCGATTGATCATGACAAGGGATGTGTGCCCAAGTGAGGTACAAAATATGTACAAAGACCAGATCAAAAAAGATATGTACAAGGGTTGGCAATTGACAGAAAAAGACATTGATGTTGACCAATCACAAGCCTGGAGAACGACACCGGGTCAAATCGGAATGGATAGGCATGATAGAGCTTTGTGCTATATACAGAGGGAATCATGATAGACGACAAAGCAACGACCTTGCTACACGTGGCACCTATTTGCTAGGTTTTCACCACGGTACTTGCCCAAAGTGCCTGTTTGCTAGGTTTTCACTAGAGGGCGAATGATTTTTCTTTACTATTTTAGTCATTTTTTCATATTTTTCACTTTTTTTTTTTTGCTTTCACACAAGGCGCCTGTTTACAAAGTTTTCACCAAGGTGATATTTTTTTCTTTTTCACTTTTTTTTTTTTTTTTTTTTGCATTTTTACTTTTGTTGTATTTTTTCAAGATCATATTGAAGAACAACTAAAAGAAACCTATGTATAATACTTCCGAAGGTGCATGTTGTTCACATGATTTGATAGTGGTTCTCCCTCTGGGGTTGCAAGCTAATAAGCACATGAACCATATGTTGTAGTTATGATGAAAGGGCCAACCCAGTTAGGTTCAAATTTTCCCTTGATAATCTCAGTAGATTGTGAATTCTTAGGGTTGGCTTTTAGGACCAAGTCTCCCACTTCGAAGTGTCGCCCTTTGACTTTCTTGTTATAGATGCGACGGAGATGCTTTTGATATGCTTGCAAATGTGTCAAAGTTGTCTGACGACTTTTATCTAGCATCTCAAGCTTATGCAACCTAGAAACTTTGTATGCTTCATCATCTATAAGGTGTTGTAAGGAGACTCACAGGGATGGAATCTGGACCTCCAAAAGTAAGATAGCTTCTACACCATACACCAGAGAGTAAGGTGTTGCACCAGTAGGGGTGCGGGTAGAAGTGCGCTAGGCCCATAAAGCTAGATTTAACTACACATGCCAATCTCGGCCAACATCATTGACAACCTTTTTGAGTATCTTGATAATGGTTTTATTGGATGCCTCAGCTTGGCCATTGCTCTGTGGATAATATGGGGTTGAGAAGCGATGTTGAATGTGAAACTTCTCACAGAGTTCCCGAACATCTTTATTTTTAAATGGACGCCCATTGCCAGTGACTATTGCAAGAGGGACTCCATATCGGCATATGATATAATTCAGAATGAATTTAGAAATCTCTGTGCCAGTGATATAGGTCATGGGTATAGCCTCAATCCATTTTGTAAAGTATTATGTGGCAGTTATGATAAATTTATGTTTGTTTGTTGATGTCGGGTGGATCTTTCCAATGAGATCAAGCCCCCATTGAGAAAAGGGCCATGGAGATATGACAAGCTAAAGTTCTTGTGCCGGCGCGTGAATGTAATCTCCATGCATCTGGCATTTGTAACACTTCTTAGCAAAGTCATGGGCCTTTTTTTCCATTGTCGGCCAATAATATCCGGCTCAAGCCAACTTTTTAGCCAGGCTAAGACCATTGAAATGGCCCCCATATATACCATCGTGCACTTCATGTAAACCCGTTTGTGCTTCGTCAGAATCTAGACACCTGAGGAGGGTGTGGTCAAAGGATCAATGGTAGAGGGTACCACTGATGGCAGCTTGTCTAATAAAGACTCGGCATTGGTTGGTAGAAAGGTTTGGAGGTATGGTTTAGGATTTTAGGTATTCATAGATTTCTTTGTACCACAGGGAGTTAGGACCAACAAGGACACACACTAGATCTGATGTCGAAATTTCAAAAGATGGGACCAACAACTGCTCTACCAAAAATTCACATTTGTCCATATTCTAATGCATATCCAACATACAGGAAATAGTTGCCATAGCATCTGTTGATTTGTTCTAAAGGCGGGGAACTTGATTAAATTGGATAACAGTGAATTTTGTGTTGAAATGTTCTACCATGTACTTATAAGGGAGAAGTTTTTCATCTTTTGTTTCATAATCATCATTTACTTGGCAGGTGACTAATTGAGAATCTCCATAGACCTCCAGATGTGTAATATGCCACTGAATTGCTATTCTGAGTCCAGTAACCAAAGCCTCATATTCTGTGATATTATTGGTGCAATCAAAAGATATTGTAGGATTTTGGAATAGCATCACCTTGAGGGGTTACAAATAAGATACCTGCCCCTGAGCCAAATCTGGTGTGGGATCCATCAAAATATAATTGCCATTCATTAGAAGATGTGACAACAAAGACTGACTCATCTAGAAAATCAGTCAACATTGGATGATCATCTTGGACAGGTGCATCTGCGAGTTGATCAGCTATGACTTGTCCTTTTATTGTTCTTCTTTCAATGTATTCAATGTCAAACTCACTTAAAATCGTGACCCATTTTGGTAGGTGACTTGTGAGAGCTGCTTTGCTAAGCAAATATTTCAATGGATCAATCTTGGCTACCAACAAGGTCTTATGATTTAGCATATAATGTCGGAGCTTTTGAGTTGCAAATACAACTGCCAAGCATGCCCGCTCAATGGTAGAATAGTTTGATTCATAGTCCACTAATGTCCGACTAATACAATAAATAGCCCGCTCTTTGCCTTGTTCAACTTGTTGGGTCAAAAGAGCTCCTAATGTTGTATCTGTTGCACAGATATACAAAATGAAGGGTTTTCCATCTATGGGAGGCATTAAGATAGGTGGTGATAGAAGATAATCTTTTAAAGCTTGGAATGCATGTTGACATTGATCGTTCCATTTAAAAACTACCCCTTTGTGCACCAAATGTTGGAAGGGGTGACACTTGTCCGCCAATTGAGCTATGAATTGCCGGATTGATTGTAACTTGCCCTGAAGGCTTCTTAGTTGACGAAGATTGGTAGGAGGCATATCTAGGATTGCTTTGACCTTTGCAGGGTCGACTTCAACACCTCTTCGAGAAACAATATATCCTAATAGTTTATCGGCTGTTACCCCAAAGACACTTCTTTGGGTTGAGTTTGAGCTTGTATTCCTCCATCCGATCAAAGATTGGGCCTAAAATAGCCAGATGACTATCTCTAGTAACTGATTTGCACAAAAAGTTATCCACATAGTCCTCCATTAGTGTATGCATGTAGTCATGAAAAATTGTTGTCATGGCTCTTTGATATGTTGCTCTTGCATTTTTGAGGCCAAATGGCATCACATTCCAACAATAGGTTCCCCAAGCACATGTAAAGGTAGTCTTATGCTAGTCTTCGAGAGCTATTCGGATCTGATTATACCCGAAAAAGCCGTCCATCAATGACAACATCTCACATCTAGCGGTCATGTCCACTATAATGTCTATATTTGGTAGAGGAGAGTCGTTTTTAGGGCACGCTTTGTTTAAGTCTCTAAAATCAATGCAAATTCTAATGCCCTCAGTTGCTTTGCTGACTGGCACTATGTTGCACATCCACTCTACGTAATCAATTGGTCTAATAAAGCCCACATCCAGCAATTTCTTGAGTTTAGCTTAGGCTAGTAGGGCCGCTTACAGATGCATTTTTCTCAGTTTTGTTTGACGGGCTTGGCATCTGGTTTCAGCGACAGATGATCAAGGACTAGTTCTGGATCGAGGTCAGGCATTTCTGCGTAAGACCATGCAAAATTGATCTGCTTCTCAACGAAAAAGTTGACAAAACCTATTCTTTCTTGTTCTGACAATGAAGCAGCAAAATGAATGACCTTAAGGTTGTCAAGTGTACCCAAATTTATCTCTTCGATCATTTGCACAAGCAATATTGATTTGTCCTCACTTGATGGGATTATGTCCAATCTTCCACCTTTGGGCACCTCAAAGAGGTTTTCACCCACAGGTACGTCCTTTGTTTTTACTTTTTTATGATCAGAGGGCGCCTTGCGGTTTTCACCCAAAGACTTGTTCTTTTGATTTTTTTCTTTTTTATTTTATTTTTCAATTTTGCAACTGGAAGATGGAGTTGACTCCCCAAAATATGTTGTGGAATCTAAATCAATAAAAAATCCAGCCTTGTGATCACTTTGTGGTATGCCTTCTCGAAGCTCAAGGAATTTTGCTATTGCCTCATCATTTTCAAAGCAATCTAACTGAAGTGGTCCTTGTTGGTCGCATTGGATAAGCTGTGGGTATACAAGGGACATGTCATCATCAGTTTCAGTAAAGGTTTGGATTGAGATAGTAAAGATATGAATGTCAGTGCTATCACTATCTAAGCTACTTGTGTCAGATTCAGTGCTAGGATTCCAAAATGATTATATCCAAGCTTTAGGGCATGTTTTGGGGGGAGGAGGAATTTCATGTTTGTCTTCCATAGGCAAATCATCAGGGTCAATGAAGACATTATCAAGGGCATAGGAGTTGGAGAAATAAGAGTCCCACTCCCATTCATTAGAGTCAGTTTCAGGATGGGTGTCCTCAGGGTCGTTTCATCATCAAAATCATGCCCTTTTTCACACAATCACTTTGGTAGATGAGGTTCTGTTGTGACCATTTCACACATCGCCCCATCGCAAATGGGGACCCCCTCTTTTTTGCTTGTTTTTCGCTCGTTTTCGCTTTCGTTTTTAGGATTTTGCTAGTTGGTTGGTTGTCTGGATTTAGGGCCAAGCCTTAGGGTTTTAAATTTTGCCTTTTCAAGCCAAAATCCAGTCATTTTTGAGAGCTTCTGAGCTTCTTTTCTAGAGTGCAAATTTTTGAATGCAATGATTTCGCCAAAATGGTCTAATTTTCAATTAGAATGTTCATACAGAACTTAAACTTTTCTAAGTGTTGACCGTCAATATGAATTTTTGTCTGATTGAATATTTTGACCAAATTTTGACCTTTTTGAATTTTGATCCTGGGCATTGGAATTGATTTGTTTTCGCCTCGTGAAGTGTTAAAATGTGAAAAATCTTGTTATTTTGGCCTGTTGGAGCAAAATCGCTCCTGTCCCTCAGTGAAGGACGGGAGCTCATTTTCAAATATCTCATCATCCTTGCAGAGTCCAGATAAATTTTACGTTTAAAGAGATGGAGAACAACGAGATCTTTTCATTGAATATAAATTGAAGATTTTCATGAGCACCGAAAGGCCTCCAGGAGGAAAATCGCTCCTGTCCCTCAGTGAAGGACCGGAGCTACAAATCAAATTTCGCCTTGTCCTTGCAAGATTTTAATGACTTAGCAATTTGAGGACGTCCAAGAGAAGATGTTTTGCCAAATGAATATAATTTGAGATGCAAAAACGAAGGAGAATGACCTATATTGACCATATCGCTCCTGTCCCTCTCCAAGGGACCAGGGCGAAGTACCTTGTAACTCTCGTCCCTCTCCCAGGGACCAGAGTGATTTCCTTCATTTTGCAAAATCCAGACAAGGGTCAAGGCAAGTTTACGTTCAAAAACAAAGGAAAACATGAGGTGAACGCATTGAATATAATTTGAAGATTTTTTGGACGTCCATACCAGTATTAAATGCCTAGTTCGCTCCTGTCCCTCAGGAAGGGACCAGAGCGATTTTTGGATATAATTGTTTTTCTTGCAAAGTTACAAATGATGTCAAGGCATGAACGAATAGAGGGAAGAAGGACGAGTCCGTTGAATATAAACTTGGAACCAGGCAAAGTGAGATAGTGGCCACAAGGGAAGGATCGCTCCTGTCCCTCTCCAAGGGACCAGGGCGATGATGATGATAATACTCTCTAGGCAAGTTCAAGGTCGTTCCTCCAAAGTTCAAGGCCGATCCAAGTCAAGACAAAGGGTGGCGAAGACATTTTAGAGCATTTCCATCAAGCGCAAGGTTGTAAAGGTCATCACATGGAGGGAACGTGCACTCTAAGACCCAGATCGCTCCTGTCCCATGGGAAGGGACCAGAGCGATACCTACATAATGGCATAAATTTCGAAAGACGAACAAGTTTCGAACAACCAAGAAGGTCGAAAGGACATCATTTCACGTAATGAAGATAATTGCAAGTTGGTAAAAACAAGAACAAGCACATAATAATGAACTTCGCTCCTGTCCCTCAGGAAGGGACCAGAGCGATGTTAGATGTATTGATCATTTTGAGCAAGATTTCCGTAAGGACAAGATTTCACAAGGTCTTAGATGGTCCACGGAAAGGTAGAAAGGTGATGCATGAAGATTTCAAACGTTAGATAATCACCAAAATGGACCTAGGGATCATATCGCTCCTGTCCCTCTCCAAGGGACCAGGGCGATTTGCTTTGGATCCTTCGTTTTGCTTCAAGTACGTGCTAAGTCAAGACTCCATAAGGATAAACAAGGTTCAAGCCATCATTTGATGATAACATACGAGAGTTTTAAACGTCCAAACATTGCTAATCAAGGTAAAAGCTCATATCGCTCCTGTCCTTTGGACAAGGACCAGGGCGATCCTATCAAAAGCGCTCATATTCCTCCAAAATCGAAACAATGCGAGGTTAAGCAAGACAAGGGATGGCGTTTGGAAAACATCACAATGGAAGATCGAAGGTCAAAAATGCATATTGAACGTGAAAAAATCAAGATCGCTCCTGTCCTTTGGACAAGGACCAAGGCGATACTATTAAAACACTCGCATTCCTTCAAAGATCAAGGCGAAGCAAGGTTAGGAAGTGCGAAGGACGACGTTTGAAGGACATTGCAAAGGAGATCGAAGTTTAAAAGTCGCCAAGATCAAGGAGAAATAATGGATCGCTCCTGTCCCTCTCCAAGGGACCAGGGCGATAATGGTCATAAAATGCATTTGCTCGCACAAGAAAGAAATTCAAATTCGAAGGACCACCAGATGATCGATTTGGAACGTGGAGATGAAGGAGTTGAACGTTGAAAACGCAAGAATCATGCCAAAGATGGTGAATCGCTCCTGTCCCTCTCCAAGGGACCAGAGCGATGAGGTACGTCCCTTTATTTTCATATTTTTGGCGCCAAATTAAACAATTCAAATATCCTTAAATGCTAAATCGATTTAAAAAATTGAAAATCCTATTTAAATTGGCATTTAATATGGCGTTAATCTTTATTAATTATTTTTTTGCCTTTATTAAAATCGAAATTTGCAAATAAAAAAACGCAAGGCATTAATAATTAATTATTTAATTAATAAAAAATCGATTTCAAGCGCTCATATATGGAGGTCGGCCTTGTTATGTCATTGCAAATCATTTAAAAATCGTTTGAAATTGTTATATTTCATCAAGTCGGCCAAAGAGATAAATCGATGAGAGCGCTATATATAGGGGGGTGAAAACTATTATTTTCACATCATTATTTTACCTCTCTACATGCGAACTAAGGAAGACGAAGGAAAGTGTTAAGTTTGTTCAAAGATAGTGCGAATATTATCCAAGGTGGCGCAAGTTTTATTCATACCAAAGGTGGCGCTAATATAGAGTGTGAATTACATTGAAGACCAAGGGTGGTGCGAGTTTGAAGGTTCATTTGAAACCACGTCCAAGGCAAACTTGAAGACCACGCCAAAGTACGAATTTGAAGATCCATTTGAAACCACGTCCAAGGCGATAATTGAAGATCACGTCCTGTCCAGAGGTGGCGAAGTCAATTTTGAGGAGATCATATTGAAGATTACTTTATACCTCAATTTTGCCTAGGCGAATTTTGTTTTTGCATTCTAGAGTTAGCTCTCTATCGAGGTATGGCGATTTATTGTTATTGTTTTATTCATTCATCGTCATATTTCAAATTTTGAAATTTTGATCCTTGAGTATCTCTTAGCTCAATCGTTGTATTTTAGGAAATGATAGCTCTAGAGACTTATCATGAGGTTTCCTAAGATTTATCTCTCTTATTTATGTTATTTATTGCAAAATCTATTTCTTATAATGAAATGTTGTGTAGGTATGGCGACCCCAAAGGCGGGAGCATCCACCAGTCGCTCGGCTCTCATGAAAGAAGATCAGAAGACCGAAGAAGTGGAGACCAAGATCGTGTCCAAGTGGAGCAACATTGGAGATACCAACTTGGGGAACTTTAGCACGAAGAAGTTCCGAGAGGTCCCTTACATCGGCAAGCCATCACCTGTCGCCCGGAGAATAATAGAGAGTGGCATCATTAAGGCGGCCGGTTTTCCTCCAGCCATTCAGTGCCACGAGTTGATGATCGAGTGTGCCCGTCATTACAATCCACAGTCCAGGACAATTGTGTCTAACGAAGGAAACACTTTGGCGTACCTTTCAGAGGAAGCCATAAGTGAAGCCTTCCATCTTCCAGAGCACAGGGACATGATATACAAGAGCATTGAAGGAGCCAGATCAGTGTATGATGATGATCCAGATGCTTGCCTAAGCATAATCAACAAGAACTGGCTACTTAAGAGTCGTCCCTGTCTGAGCAAAGTACCGAACACACCGCACAGGATTGATTTCCAAGAGGAGTACAGAGATTCTCCATATAAAGAGTGTTCTCTTTGAGGACATCAGTGTTAGATGTGGTCAAGTTGAGGAGGTGATCAATCCGATCCAGGACAGAGTATTTGAGGTACTTCGTACCATTCTTGGCAGAAGGATCGAGGTCGAGACAGATGTGGATATACAAGAATTTGAGGATAGAATCAAGATCATCTTTCGCAAGGACGCAGATGTTACAGATGAGCAGTATGATCAGATGTATGCCACCATGCTCCTGATTGATAGAACAAAGGAACTTGAACCTACTTGGGACACAACTCTTCTAGATGCATTTGATCAGGTTATCCACTTCGAAGAGAGTATCAAGAATCTTCCCGAGATTCCAAGCACAGAAATCGAAGAAATCGTGACAAAATTCATTGCATATGCTAAGAAAGAGAATTGGAAAGGGAATAAGATTCTAGATGAAAGGTTGTTACAGATGACATGACATCTTATTTCTCATTGGTTGATACCTCCTAGATTTTTGTGCCAAATTTAATATTTGGCTATGTATTTAATGTTGTTCAGTAAAAAGGAGGTCATTTGTAACAAACCCTAATTAGGGTTTAGGTGTCATGATCTTGTCCATTGATTTGCTTTCAATCTGGACCTTTCATTGTAACTAGGGATGCTATTTATACCCCCATTTTTCATTTCATTTAGAGAGAGTTAATAGTCGAATATTTAGATAAGAGTGAAATAGAGAGATTAGAGTTGTAAGCAATTTTTATTTTGTAGCAAGATTGAGTCTTGAAGAGAGAAACTCAAGCAATTGTTGTATATGATGACTTGGAAATCAATAAAATATTGAAGTTATGGTGTTTTGTTGCAAATTTCTTAAGTTATCTTCATGGTTGTTGGATGTACTTGAATCACGCTCAATCAAAGTAATTTGTTAATTTGAAAGACTAAGTGTGAGATTTGATATTTGGTAGGATTCGCAATCCAAACCACTAGCTTCTTGCTGATTGTAGGAATGCCTTGCGTGGTCGACTGGAAAACATTTTGAGTCCTTAACCTTCAAGCATTTTCGCATCTAGGATATGTACCTTCGTAGTAGTGTCCTTGGTCTTTGATGCATTGAATACCATTATTACCTTAGAAGATCGCACTAATTTCAATTAAGTTGTTATCTTATGGCAAAATTGAAGTTGGTTGAGTCTTGCCAAATCTCATTCATGCTAAGTCGTTCATAGGGTTAGGCTAGATTAGACTTCTTAAGCCCTATCTTTTTCCATTTTTTTTTGAAAGTTCCTTTTAGTTTAGTGAAATCTTCGAGCCTTTGGAATACGTAAGACGCCTTGGAGGAAACAGCAAATCACATCATACCACTAAAAAGCTTGTCCACACGTGGAGACCCCACTAAAAGAACCTTGGAGTCCATCTAACTGATCCTTTTTGCAGATCTTCAGCAGTTAGAGACTATTTTCTCAAGAGAGGATAAGATGCCTGTCGGTATTTTATTCTGTGTATGATTGTGTACAAAATACACGTCAACAGGTTCCAAATCGCAATGGTACAAAACCTAAACCCAAAGTTTTATGTCAGAGCTCAGGGATGATAGGCCCTAATCTTTCTTTTTTGTCAATTCCCAAACCACTGCATCCATCATATCCCTTCTTCTGCATTATGGTAAATCCTTTGCCATATTGTTCTACTAGCAATTTGATAGGTAGAGTGTCCATTGTATCTGCTTCATCTTTATAAAGCCATCCTCATATGTCATCATCCAAAGTTTCTTCATGTTCAGTTCACCACACTTTGTAAATACGGTGGGGGGTTGATATTTGATGACTGTTTTAGATTCCTTTTGCAACAAAATGTGGTTTTCCATGTGATTTTGGTGACATAGGTAGCTTGCCAATAAGGAATGTTTGGGACATTGAATACTCTTTGCGGCCTTGATCTTGTATTTTCATCTTACTTTTGACAGATTCTAACAATGTATTGGGATCCACATAATTAGGCAAGGACACCTCTCTATTTACCGGCACTTGCTGTTGCAGAGTATCCTTCAGGTTAGCACAAAATTGAAATGGATTAGGATCTCCACGAATTGTTATCTCAGTTCCAGTGTATGAATATTTCAAACACTAGTGATAGGTCAAAGGAACCGCTTTAATTGCATGAATCCATGGAAGACGTAGAATCATATTGTTGGGGAGATTCAGATCTAGCACTTGTAGCAAAGTGTTCTCTGTTGTTGGACCTACTCTGATAGGCAGAACAATCACTCCTTTAGATGGGCGTTCAGCATAATCATAGGCTTTTATTGTTATCTTCCTTTAAGGATCTATGTCATTTTCAGAGTAATTAAGGCCAATTATGTCTCTCATAGTGCATATAATCAGGCTTGCTCCACCGTCTATCAAAACTCATCTAATTTTGCAATTATGGACAAACACTTCAAGATGGAGGGGATCAATATGATGGGTTTTATTGCAAGGTATATCTTTGTCTGAAAAGGCAACATGCTGGGAAGTCACAAGGTGTCCTATCCTACCTTGAAATCGGTCAACATCAATATCAGTAGGTACCATTGACTCGGTCAGGACTTTGTCTAGGATAGCATGATGCATGGGAGACATTTTTAAAAACTCAAGGATTGAAATTTGCGTAGGGGTTTTTCCCAAATTGTCGAGGAGATTGTACTG
This sequence comes from Cryptomeria japonica, assembly GCF_030272615.1. Lineage (NCBI taxonomy): Eukaryota > Viridiplantae > Streptophyta > Pinopsida > Cupressales > Cupressaceae > Cryptomeria > Cryptomeria japonica. The sequence goes on along the minus strand of NC_081411.1, from coordinate 245,614,433 downwards.
GCTTGTTGAGGTTAGCTTAAGAGGACTGGAAGGTGCTCCTTTTAAGACTATTTTGGACCGGGCGAGTGGTCACTGCACATGAGGAATCTTGTTCTTTTATTCTTATGGTTGACACACACTCATCTGACACATGAAAGCAATTAATGACATTGTTGTGACTTGTGCCGGTATAATTCAAGTTGCCTTTTTTATTTGAATTTGAAGAGGCTTTCCCCTTCTCATGATCAAGTAAGGGAGTCTTGAAAATTGTATGATCAGCATTAGAAGTTCCAGTGGATGAATCTACCTCAATCACACCCTAATCGAGCAAATCTTGAATGAGCTGTTTCAGTTGAAAACATGACGCAGTTTTATGTCCCTTAGACCGATGATATTCACAATATGCATTATCATTCCACCAATGTGGTTTTACTGGTGGCTCCTCTTTGATATCCGACAACTTAATGAAATTAGACTGAATCAATTGTTTCATAACCGATTCAATAGGCTCTCCCAATAGCATAAACTGTCGGGGACGCCCATCTCTTGATCTGAAAGGTCTTTGTTGCTGAACTTGTTGTTGTTATGTTGTTGATTTTGTGGTTGTTGGATAACATTACTTGTTTGATTCTGCATCTGTTGAGTCCGTTGGAAAGTCGGAGCATTCAAAGCACTCGGTCCTCTTATAACAAACTTAGGTTGACTAGCACTTACGGTTCTTGCATCAACTACACCATCATTAGTGACATTCTTGTTTTTGGACCAAAACTTATTCCTATCACCTGAGTTGGTTGGATTCTTGTTGTCTTTGTTCACTTTAATAACCCCCTTAGCAATAAGAGCATCCTCAATGTCCATTCCTTTTTTAATGAGCTTTGTAATAGTACTAGGACCTTTCAATTTAAGCTCATACATCATCTCTGGTATCAAGTTTTGAATAAATAAATTGACTTCTTGTTCCTCCGAGATGTCAAGTGAACATCGACTAACTAGGCCTCACCATCTTTGTAAGAAAGTCATTAATGATTCTCCTAGCTTTTGCTTTGTGTTGCATAAATCTAACATGGTTATCTCATTGTCGATGTTGAATGCGAAATGACATGAATTTCTCGGCCAATTCATTCCAAGATTTTATATTCCCGGGCAAATGTGCATACCAATCCATAGCTTGTTTTGTGAGACTGCGCAGGAAAATGGAAAAACATCAAAGCAATATGATATTAGGCAACCACAAACCTAAATTGCAATGAAAATTGATCCTATCACATTCAATAAAGGAATGGAAATCAAACATCAAAAGAAATTGCAAACCAAAATGCGGATGTTGCCTCCATTGACCTCCTTTATTTCTCTTTTTCCTCCAAATATGTTGTGGGTCTCACCTACAAGTGCAAAAGTGAGCAAGATTGCAAGTGAATTCGACAACGTGAGGATATTCGAGAAGTGGTTGTCAAAAATGAGCAATGAGAGCTCAATTTATAAGAAAAAAGGATTTTTTATCGACGGACGAGATTAATTTGAAGACAGGAAGAATCAGTGGCTAGGATCAAACACATAGAAGAGTTTCCTTTAGGAGACAAAAAAAGCGAAAGAAATCCGGAAAGAAATTTGGAATCAAATCGAGGAAGATAATATGGGGATTTAATAAATAAACAAAATTGATTATCCTCGTATTTTTCCAAATTAGCAGGTTGAAAAGATAAATATGGGATAATTAAATAAATAAAATTTATTATCTGCATATGAGAATATAAATATGATAAATTAATAAATTAAATTTATTAATTTACAATTCATATTTAGAAATTAGCTAATCAAATAAATTAAATTTATTTAATTATCGAATAAGACCCAAAATTGATAATGATTTTGATAAAAGACTAATAAGATTGATAAGACCAATTGACAATGACTTGATAAAGAATTGATTAGATCGGTTGATAAAGTGCCATGAAAGGCTGATAGAGTGTCACAAAGGACTGATTGAAATTGATTGATAAAGAGGTTGATAATTAATGACTGATTAATTATCAATAAAGAGGGAATTAAGTCTAATTGTGAAGATGAGACCAATTCGAATGATTTGAAAATGACAAAACACCAATAATAATGATTTAGGACCTAGTACAAAATGATGAAGACTAATTAGGGTTGGATTCGAAATGAACCAAAACCAAAGGAATGACACAATGTCAACATATGATGAAGATCAAATGCGACATAGAAGACATGTTAAAAATTAGGTTAGCGACGTAGGAGTGATGACCAATTTTGAGTGTCTACATGTACATTTTTAATCTTCTTGGTGGCTTTGAATGTAGCTTCCTTTCTGTCATTATGCATCTCCTCAAACTTTAAAATCTCAAAGACAAAGAACAATCCATAAAGTTGATCAAAAGTATATATATCCATGTTATAACTTTCTTCAATAGCATACAGCTTAGGCTTGTAAGATCTACGAAAACAACATACAGCTTAAGCTTGTAAGTTCTAGGAATTGTCCTCATTACTTTTCTCACAATTTCATTTTCCTTCAATTCTCCACCAATACCTCTGATTGCATTTACTATCTCATTCACTCAGTGCAAGTAACCTCCAATGTTCTCATCTTCAGACATCCTCAATGTCCTAAACCTATACTCTAGATTCTGCATCTTCACTTTCTTGGTCTTCTCATCTCCTCCAAAAATGCTACTCAGCTTATCCCAAATTTGTTTTGCAATTTTGCATCCATTGACCTTCAAGAACTTTGAATCACTCAAACTACATACAAGTATACTGCTTACCTTGGTACTATTTTCATGATTCTTGATCTCATCTAGAGTAGTAGGACCACCATTCGGAGCAGTATAACCAAACTGGTGCAGGGGCACAAGCCTCAATTTCATAATTTCTTGATTGAAAATTTCATGTTTTTGATAGAAAGGTGTTGGGAAGGATCAAAGAATCCTTTGTTTATGTTTTTTTTTTGTAATAAGATCCTAAATATCCATTTTGTAAGGCCTAGTGGCCTAGGGTGCATTATAAACCCTATGGTCAACTATGGTCAAAGGGGACTTAGGATGAGTAGAATTAAGAAGTCAAGGTTGTTTTGGTCTATTTAGATCCATTTAAATGTGTTTAGGTCCCTAGGTTGATGATAAAATTAGTTTGAATGGCAAAATACAAAAAATGTCAAAAATTGACAAAAGTTGTCAATTTGTAAAGCAACTTTTCAAAAAGTTGTTGTAATTGGTTGCCCAATGTTCATAACCACCTCCAATCGGTTTGAACATGTTGGGAAAGCTATAAAGTGCCTCAAAAAACTCATGTGGGGGTTGTTGTGGGTGGAATTTGTAAACTTGATATTTGAAATCAATAAAATACTGCATTTTTCCAGAAAATTTGTTGTTATCACGCTTGGTACGGCCCTGTCCAGCCTCTAAAGTGCAAAATCTCTTCATGGGAGTTTAGAGGGTTGAGTTACCTTTCTTTTGAATCCAACCAAAGGTCTGGAGGTGGAGTATTGAGGGAGAAAAGTTGTAACAGATCCAAACAGCCCGTGAAAGTGCCCTTTCCTAGGGTTTCAACTTCAATTTCCCATTTCTTCCAAATTCACCATGGGAAAATTCTAAAACTTGGTGAAATGGAGGATTTGGGAGTGTACTTTAAGATTCAAAAGGTTTCAAAAGTGGAGAAAGCAGTTTGGGTAAAATTTTGGTGAATTTGGCCATGCATCTCCATGTGACTGGCTGTGGGAATTGAACAAAATTCATGAACAGTCCCCATAACTTTAGTTTTAATGCAACCCAGGAGTTATGACTTGGTAATTGGTGATGATTTGGATACCCCAAGGTGCTCCAATAGTTTATTTTGTGAAATTGCTTGTTTGAGGGATAGTTCCTTTGTAAGGTGCTCAAATTAGCCCTTATTAGCCTAGATGAGGGTTTATTAGAAATGGTACTTGCAAGAGGTTCCAGAACTTGTCCTTTGGTAGAAAGTGCTACCCCAGGTTGGTGTTCAATAAAATCAAATAATATTGGCCTGTCCTTTGGAGTTTTTCGATGGGAAGCCAAAAAAGTGAGTTTTGTAGGCTAATAGGTCTAAGGAGTCAATTTGGACTTTGTAACTTTTGGGACTTGAACAACCAAATCAGAGGGTTGTTTGGCATCATTTGAGTTTGTAGGAACCTATCAAACCTTTCTTGAGCCTTTGTTGGCCTATAAAACCATTTGGAGGGGTTGTGAGCAATTTGAGCCATTTTGAGCACTTTTGCCTATAGGGTTTGAAACCAACTATTGATAACCTTGCACACTGTCCCATTGTGGGGTTATGGGGATGAAAATAGGTGACTTGGGATGTTGAATTGATGGTTATAAAGGTGTGAGGCTTGGTTGGAGTGAATCCTTGAATGGAGGGTTTTGTTGCTTGGTTGAGCAAGTGAGCAACTTGGAGCATTTTCAAGTTGTTTGAACCATACCTCTACATCACAAACTTAATAATATCCCATATTCCAGGCAACAGAGAACTCAAATGATGTTTGATTCGTGATTTTCAACCAAAACAATTTGTGCCGTCAAACTTAGGTGCTTTAAAATTGATCTCCTAAGCCATCTCAAACCTTCCTCAAGCAATTAAGCTTATCCTAGAGAAACCTTGCTCTAATACCAATTGTTGAACACACCATACGATTGAGAGTGGGGGGTGAATTAGTTTGGACCTTAAAACAATTTATTCTTAAACTCTTAAAACTCAAACCACAATTATCTTATCTTTACAATAATGAAACATGAAACCACAAAACACAATACACAAGTAAACACCAAATTTATGTAGAAAACCCTAAGCAGTGAAAAACCACGACAAGAATCACACTCACAATATTAATAAGCGATTACAACGTTTTACACTCAAGGCCGAGGTAGCTCACTGGTCCTAATTTTGACTTGTAAGAATAAGGTGCACAACCTTAGGGCAAGATACAATGGACTTGTATTACTAAGACGCACAATCCCAAGGCAAGATACAATGGACTTGCTTTACTGAAGCTCACTACTCCAAGGCAAAATAAAGATCTACACAAGCTGCCAAAAGGACACATTGTCTATTGGCAGCCACAGGGAAAACATGAATTGAAATGAACAAGATCCCCTGATCATGAAACTGTCCTTGAACCACTGTGTGAAGCAAACAATATAATAGCAAACATTGATGGAAATATTTTCATTGATGTCAAAGGCAATCAGTGGAGATTGTTGAAAGGTTGTCATTGATGTCAAAAGTGAGAATGTCATGAGCTGTTAAAGAAATTGGATAGCTGTGAACAAGAGCTTGATACACAATACAAATAGAAATGTTATCATTGATGTTACACATTTATATAATGTCCATGTAATTCAGATTATAGTGACCAAAGGATTTGATCAATATTACATGATCAGTCACATAATAGACAACTATGTTTGAAAATGTATCAACATACCAGAGAGAAAGTGATGATCAGCAAATATAGTGTATCATGGATAAAACAATGAGATAGTACTTATCAAAAGAATCTAAAAGCAATAGTAGCAGCAATTACCAGAATGGTGGCAATTAAGATAAAGTAAGTCACGAGTGCATATCTCTATGAAATAATTACATATTACTTTATGCCTGAAAAGAATTACAAATGAATTATTTGTAATATTAGAGCCCACTAAAGGACAATATTCATGGGGCCCACTTCTTAATATTAGAGCCCACTATAAGACATAATAATGCTACGTAAAAGGATAATAAGGAAGTGTTTTAAAGACAAAGACCGATTCCACACTAATATGCAAAGGTGGCATCTCTTTAATATGCAATTTGAGGTGTCAGCATCTATGGAAGCCATCCATAGTATTGAAGATTGTGGGAGTCTACATGTTGTTGTTAATTGAGATGATACGTGTCTTAGTGAGCAATTCTTAGAAGACTTATGGAGACACACATTGATTGAATATTGAAGGCATACAGTTATAAATTAATAATAAAAAGACAGATGTAACGGTATGTGTTGAATAAGACAGGAAACAGGAAATACAAGACAGAGTTAAGTGGTAATGATAAAAGAGAAAATGCAGGCCAACAATGTTTGAAGCCGCATATAAATTGACTATGTTGCAGATAATAATAGGTGATGGTGATTGAATGTTACAGCAGATTACAAGGGTTCATAACAGAGATCGAATGCTACAGGAGATAGAAGAATGTTTTTTTTTAATTTACTGACAGTAAGAAAAAGTCATGATATAATCTCCCGGTGCTGTTGTGGCACATTGGTATTGTAATCTTGGTCCAAGAAATATTATGTGTAAAGTTTAGCATATCATCTTTGATTCACGGAGTAAGAATTCAGCTATTAAACGATGCTCTTCATTCTAGCATTAGCCCGGATTAATTAGCCTACAGATTTTTTTTTTGTGAGTCATCTTTCTTTCTCACTGAAGATGTTATGAGAGCACATCAGCAAACTTGTTCTTGTTTACACCATGAGAGAGAGAGAAATATCGTGGAGTTTATGAAGACAATAAAAGATAAAAGGTGAATAGTTGTAAAAATCGTACAGTTGTTCATAAGCCGGTTCTGAGTGTACTGTGTCACGGACTGAAGGATTAAAAATATATATATCAGATCGTCGATAGTGTAGAATTTTGCAGCTATCCCTGCAAAATAAAATAGATCTAGCAGAAAAGAAAGAAGCAAAACTTGCAAACAAATTAAAGAAGAAAATCCAAACTGAATTAATGCAATTCAATCATCTTCATTTACATTACTACAAAACTGTATGAATTACAAATGATATATAGATCATAGGAGCAGAAATTATGCACAAGATGCATGAAATTTCTGAAGATGTAGATCAGTTAAACTGAAATTATGAAGTAGAGTCTAAGTGAGTCTAACTCGCAGTTCTCCATAGTTAGCTTAATGTAAAAAGAGCATGCAATATAAGTTCACCATGATCTCCACAAATCATGGAGAAAGACTGGAGCTTACTCAATGCTAACACCCCCCCTTAACCCTAACTAGGGAGAGATTTGAGTCCTAGCAACAAAGCTTGATCAGGAACCCAAACAAAGAAGAAAGGAGAAAACCTAATTGAGAGAAACTCCTAACCATTTATTCAAACTAAAGAAGAAAGCTGCAACTGCCGATGAATCCACACTGCAACGGGATTGTACAGAATCATAGAAACCACTACATGAGTACCTCTGGGATACTTTGAAAATGCAGTTGTACATATTTTGCATTGCTAAAATGCAATTCTACATGTTGTTCTAGAATCAAGGCTCTCTGTGCATCCTCCCACTCCTCACTTTGTGCATTCTAATTTCTATCCTTATTTAATAAGTTGTGCATTAATTCCCGTACATAATGTATGAGCGTTCTTTATTCTACCCCTGAGGCTCAAGGTTCAAGTTTCCCGTCCTCGCTTGCCATTACGCTCCACTTCCCAGCGACGGTTGTTTTCTTCGTACTCTCGGAGGACCTATTGGTGTCGCTCCTCACGCTGGGTTTCCTCCCTTCGGTGTTGGTGGGCAAGGGTTGCTTGGGCTAGGAGACGCAGGAGTTGGTGCAACAACCTATTTGCCGTCGGACTGACGTTGAGAGCATCCCAGACTACACCCTCGGGTACCTCTTCCTGTGTAGCCTCCCCTCGTACGAAAGTCTCTAAGCCACCTGGAACCAGATCACAAAGTCGCCTGTCAAGGCATTCTCCCCTTCGTAAAGTTCTCTCAGTCGGCTATCATCCCCATCGATGCTATTGCCAATGAGTTGGCCTATTATCCTCCGTAGGCCACTCACGCTCCGTGGCTACCCAGATTCAACCGGCAACGGTGCCAGATGTTTACCCCGTGGGGTGTGTTATTAATATTGCATATCAACAGTCAGAAGATAACCATAGGATAGAAGAGTAACCAGAAACTCAGAGCAATGCTTTCATTAATGCCAAAATGTCTAGTACAATAATCATTCCCTGCATCCGTGTATCCAACAACAAGTACAAGAGCATATATAAAGACACAGTTGAGGGTTACCACCTGTGGGGAACCGTCATGCAACAGACAACTACCCTCGATGACACTAACATACTTAACCAACGTAGCTTAACAAGTAGTACAAAGCCCATTTTACGACCAACAACTCAAACATAACCAAACATAAACACCCATCCCAACCACAACTAACATGTGTTATTGACCCCTAACAAGGGAGAAATTCAAAACCAAGCCGAAGCCTTTGAGCAAGTGATATACTTTTGTGTTTGAAAGAGTTCATTTGCACTATCAGTTGTTGAATTCAAGTAGTTTTGTAATGTGAGATTGGGTTGAAGCTAGTTTAGAAAAGAAGAATTTCCATAATGCCCCGTGAAATTGAAACCTGCAAAACAGAATGGGAAGTCTTCAACCTCTAAAGAGAAGAAAAGACCCTTGCAACAATCCATATTGGATGTATTGTTGGAATCTGATGATAAAGTTTAAAAGAATTTTTTTAGGGATGAAGCTCAAGGGTGTAGGTTGCTACAATTCCCATTCATGGTTGGGATTTATTCTGGTATTTCTATGATAACAGAAATAGTAAGGTTCCTGTCTCAAACCCTTGGACTTAGCCAAGTTGATAGTGCCCAATGTTTTCGTTGATGTTGAGCTCATTAGGGTATTGGCGCAACACTACCATCCAGTCACAAGGACTATAAGAATGCCTAGTGGCCACCCTATGGTAATAATAACCAAATCTGCAAACATTCAATGTTTCATGTTAAACAAGCAATCCCTTACCAAGACTAACCTAGAAAAGTTTGAACAAGATTATAAGAGGTGAAGAAACACTTACCGTAGTGGTGACCTTCCAATGTACAGGAAAAGGGGAATGAAACATGAATAATAAAACAATGACCATTGTGGACAATGAGCCACTTTCAGTGGATGATTTTCAAGTGTATTCCAAAAGAACATATTTTTTCTTGTGTCAAGTGTTGCGAATGTATGCAAAGAGTAAAATGCCTATCGGCTTGATGATGATGGCTATGAGGATACAAAATTCAGAAGCGAACATAGAGTTTGACTTTACTTTAGAGATTTTAGGAGAATCCATGAGTAGTGAATCAAATTAAAAGAAGGGACTAGTCCATTTGATTTCAGATACCAATCCCTATTCTGCCATTTGATTTTGTATCTAAATAGAAACAAATGGAGCCAAAGGTTAAACCTAGGAATACTTGATAACCAGGGCGAGAGATTGCGAGTTCAACGTTGGTGTTATATATGAGACAGGAGATGTCTGAACACTAATTATGTGGTTTTCCATGATGAATTTTCAGTCACAATTATGGCTACTTTGAATCATATCTCACCTAGGGTACCCCCACAAATAATGGAAGTCTTCAAGCCTTTGACCCTCAAACCAAAAAAGGGACACAAATAATTTTGGAAGTCTTGAGGCCTTTTGCTAAGAGCTATGAAATCTATGTAGGAACCCCTATGGTTCTCTGGTTTCCAATTCTCTTCAAATGATGAATGTTTCAATTGTTTTTGCAAATATATAACGGTTTTTTGACTTTTTAACAATATAGAAATGCAAGAACAATGCATAAAGAATGAAAAGAAGCAAACTACTGTGGGTAACTAGCAATTAAATTGCAAGTAAGCTGAAAATGAATTTCTTTATTAATGATGTAGGATCTATAATGGCATCCTTATTTGTATCTACATAGAAATCATAGCAAACTATTGTAGATGGTGATAGCATTGAAACCTGGAAGTGACAGCAGCAACTTTAATTGTTGGTAATCAAATAACCTGCAGCATATATCAATCTTCCCACCCCAAAATCAATGCCAAGTGTCTCCACAATGCTGGATGCATAAAATATAGGAAATCTGATCACATTCTAAGGGGTGTTTAGCCTTAGGAAGAATACGTCCTGCCGCTAGTAAGCATTCCCCAATATATGAAGTATCCCAAGAGGCTCCCAATATGATGGCATCCTCAATAATGACAAGGAAAGCACATTTGCATAGACGTTTTGGCCTGAAACTGCAACACATCCTTTGTTGGCTGATATCTCTTAACAGTAGCAGCAGATAAAAGCTTACAATCTGCTCTTTAATGGCTGCCAATATTAAATACCTGGGTCTACTGTCGATAAACCTCCAAAAAATTCAAACCCTAGATGAAATTCTTCACTTTTAAGCACAAATAAAACTCCTAGATGAAGCCCTCTCAAGCAATAATATCAGCTGGTATTGCACAACCTCAAAATTGAACAAACACTCAAGAGTTTTTGTTTTCCAATGTCGTAGATGACTGAAACCCTTGTGTATTTCTACACTCAGCTCTCATATCAAAAAACACAAGTCAAATAACATCAAGAATGAGTTTGATTTGCTTTTTGAAACCCTTTATATCCTCTCAACTCTTAAATGCCTTTAAATCCCTTTTGAAATCCACTCTTAGGGTTTTCATTAAACTTTATAATAACTTTTCAAACTTGGGCGCTCATAGTCATAAATAATCAATGCACTTTAATATCACTTTTTATGATATATTATGTTCTCCCATTGACTTTATAAATTACTTTAATATTTGGCCCCTTAAATCATAATCATTTAATTCACAATTGAGGGTCATGGCCCCATTGTGTATGAAGTGACTTTATAACTTTATAACTGCACTTAGTAAATAATTATTAATAAAGTAATCACTTTATTAATAATTAATGTAACATATCTCCACAAATAATCATTATTTTTCCATTCCTTCTGAACCTAGGAGTTAACCATTATGTCCACTATGCATCCAATTGCCTTACTAAAAATATTAAGGGTCCCTTTCTATCAGCCACTGATTTATTATAAATAGTAAATCCCTCATTATCTGATCGAACTAGTTGTGCAAGGGTTTGACACTGCAATCATAACCTATCCAGGTGCCATGCTATAAATAGAAACCATGACTTTCCTAAAATGATGACTTATTATAAATAGTAAGTTAGCCAAACAGAGTCCAACGAAGACCAAACCTGGACATATACTAAGCTCTGAGAGAAATAACACATTGATCTCTGCCAAATGGGACCCTCTAACCATCTGAGTTATCCTACGAGGGCCAATGATAGGCTAACCATTCATAAAACGAGAGCAACTAAAAAGGGGACATTACAATCTACCCTCCCTAAAATTGGTTTTCCCCAAGAAATCCCAACAACAAAGAACACACCACTCCACCAAGATCCCAAGGGTAGTGTTGTGTAATGTCCCTCATTGCACCAAACATCTTCTGTTGCTCAACATTGATCCCAACTTCACCATACCAGAAGTGGTGAAGCCAATCAACAGGACCCACCCAAACTGCAGTGCTAACTCTGTCGCCATCTAGGTCCCAATGCAACCAAGACTCACATACATCTGTACTGTGGAGATAAGAACTCTAAAGGTATCTGTATCACAACCACTATCTCCATCCTCTGCTAAACTGCCATGGATGTTCTGACTCTACAAGTAGTCCCCCACCAACTTGCAGCTACTAATTCCATCTACTAGAGATGGTGAATACCCATCCCACCAAGGATAGTATAATCTCAGAGCCAGTCCACACCGATGCATCATCAAGTCCTCCACATGTGGATCAAAAGAAAAATGATGAGCACTCCTCACTGTGTAGTTACGGCAGAAATCTCCAACCTCTGTGAATGGCTCAACACTGACAACTCTGGAATCGGGAGATGGCTCCAATCTCTGACCCCGAACAGTTGATTGGGAAGGGGCTCTGGTAACCCTCTTTGCAAACCCAACCACAAAATCTCTATTAGGAAGCATTGTAGTGGGAGTATCTACAATCGCTCCCACCAAATGTTGAATGCCGCATGAACCTCGGATGAGAGTATCCTTAGTGACTCCAAAATGTCCCTCCTAAAACTCTGGACTCTCAAGCAAGTACTCAATAAATGAATCCGTGCAATAAAAATAATACGAGACAAAATCAACCTTTTCTTCTGCAACCTTACGCTGACCACACCGCCTCTACGACATAACAAGATGGCTTTCAAAATCCTGCATGGGATGCAGTAACAAATTTGCTTCCAAGAGGGAAAAAAATCCACATGAGAACCATAGTCCCAACCAGATGACACTCTGCGAGTCCCCTATGAAGATGGAGTAACATCGTGAACTAACACACAACTCTCTGGAGAATCCACAACTGCCACACAAGAGCTATCAACAATCTACCTAGCATCATCTATCATACCACTAACCTCGGCAGAACCTAATGCAACAAGTGGTTCTTTGCTGCTCTCAACCAACAGACTCATCCCATCCAAGAATATTGCACCTGTATCTGTGATGGATGTAGCCACATCCATCACCACAACCCGTGAATATAAGATCATCACCAACTGCCACTATAGAAAACTATACTATATTTGTAGTTGGTGAAGATTGTGCCAAACTCAACTCCACGGTAAGCTCCTCTATCCGTAACTGTGACTTGTGAAGGCCAACTGAGCACTCTTCAATGACCCCATAGTTACCTCAAGCTGATGAGTGATCTCGTCAACCTCCTCTTCCTTTCCCTTCAAGGCATCATAACAGATAGCATCCCACTCGAGAAGATAATCCATGTCCGCAAGTAGTTGTAGGTAATTTTGTTTCATTATTCCAATTGCTTCTCGAAGTGTATGAAACTCTACAAGGGAAAGACCACTATCACAGTGCTCATTTGTCACGGAAGTACTCCAACCATAAGTTGCCAACATCTGACGAGCTACATCAAAATGTTCTAATGCTGTAGAAATTATACTATCATTAACCTTAAGTTGCCCAACCAAAAGATGAGGACTCTGAAACTTATAACTCCCATGCAAGTGTTTTGACCCAAAATCTGCACTGTGATATGAGGTTGTATCCACATCACTCACCTCATGGTAAGCAGCACAATGTGTGCAATCATCAGTGCACACATCAGCAACTAAGGTACTATTGCTATGTACCTCATAGGATGGCTCAAAAGATACTGTAGAAACTGTTGATTTGAGAAAGTCTTCGCACACTTCCTCTTCCACGGTAGCTACATGTCCATCCAAAACCCGGTCCAGGGACTCATTGCCAACCAATGAATTTTCTGATTTTTTTTCTAAGGTCTGACTTGCAAAATCAGACTCATCATGACATGAATCTACATCACCAATCTAATTTTTAGCACCCAAATCTTGACTGCCTTCATGTGGCAACAAACTAGAAGCATGTTCCTTAACTGAAATGGCTGCTACCTCATGATAATGCAAAGAATTCTAACTGCTACTACAAAAATCATAATTGTTAGAGCTTGTATCCTCTGCACATTCCGTATCTTTGACACTTCCAACTTGCGTGCCAATATTTGTAGATCTGTCCTCACCATTTTCCTCATGTACCTCCATATCTACATCATGACTATGCTCAATAGTTTGGCTACAGTTGCAAAAATAAGAATTATTGTCATGCCTTTGTGTCATGTTTTCAACATCTCCAAGGACTTCCTCCTTCCTGGATGCATGTTTTGTATTGTAAAATCATTTGCATTAGCGTTTGATTTCCTTTCTTTTGCAAACAAAGGATCCAATATCTTCGGGTGTTGTAGAAGCCTTGTTAAATTGGTATCATAGTTTTGATAGGCCTGCATAAATTCTACCATAAGTTCTTCAATGGACTTCGTCTTTCCCATGACTGAAACGAAAACAAGAGTGTTAGTTACTTTAATATCAACTCTGGGAGCTCAGTGATTTCCAACCCCAGCAGGATAGCAAGAAACCGCTCTGATACCACTGTAGGAACCCCTATGGTTCTCCGGTTTCCAGTGCTCTTCAAATGATGAATGTTTCGATTGTTTTTACAAATATATAACTTTTTTGACTTTTTAACAATATAGAAATGCAAGAACAATGCATAAAGAATGACAGCAAGCAAACTACTGTGGGTAACTAACAATTAAATTACAAGTTGAAAATGAGTTTCTTTATTAATGATGAAGGATCAATAATGGCATCCTTACTTGTATCTACATAGAAATCATACCAAACTGTTGTAGATGGTGATAGCATTGAAAGATGGAAGTGACAACAGCAACTTTAATGGCTGGTAATCAAATAACTTGCAGCATATATCAATCTTTCCACCCCAAAATCTATGCCAAGTGTCTCCACAATGCTAGATGCACAAAATAGAGGAAATTTGATCACATTCTAAGGGGCGTTTAGCCTTAGGAAGAACACGTCTTGCTACTGGTAAGCATTCCCCAGCATATGAAGTATCCCAAGAGGCTCCCAATATGATGATGTCCTCAATGATGACAAGGAAAGCACATTTACATAGGCGTTTTGGCCTGAAACTGCAACATGTCCTTGGCTGGGTGATCTCTGTTAACAGTAGCAGCAGATAAAAGCTTGCAATCTGCTCTTTAATGGTTGCCAATGGTAAATACCTGGGTCTGTTCTAGATAAACCTCCAAAACTTCAAACCCTAGATGAAATTCTTCACTTTTAAGCACAAATAGAACTCCTGGATGAAGCCCTCTCAAGCAATAATATCAGCTGGTATTGCAAAGCCTCAAAATTGCACAAACACTCAAGAGTTTTCGTTCTCCAATGTTGTAGATGACTGAAACCCTTGTGTATTTCTACACTCAGCTCTCATACCAAAAAGCACAAGTCAAATAACATCAAGAATGAGTTTGATTTGCTTTTTGAAACCCTTTATATCCTCTCAACTCTTAAATGCCTTTAATTCCCTTTTAAAATCCACTCTTACGGTTTTCAATTAACTTTATAATAACTCTTCAAACTGGGTGCTTATAGTCATAAATAATATATGCACTTTAATATCATTTTTAATGATATATTATGTTATCCCATTGACTTTATAAATTACTTTAATATTTAGCCCCATAAATCACAATCATTTAATTCACTTTTAAATCACTTAAATTGAGGGTCATGGTCCCATTGTGTATAAAGTGACTTTATAGCTTTATAATTGCACTTAGTAAATAATTATTAATTAAGTAATCACTTTGTTAATAATTAATGTAACATATCTCCACAAATAATCATTATTTCTCCATTCCTTCTGAACCTGGGAGTTAACCATTATGTCCACTGTGCATCCAATTGCCTTACTAAAAGTAGTAAGAGTCCCTCTCTATCAACCACTGATTTACTATAAATAGTAAATCCCTCATTATCTGATCAAACTAGTTGTCCAAGGGATCGACACTACAATCATAGCCTGTCCAGGTGCCCTGCTATAAATAGAAACCATGACTTTTCCTAAAATGATGACTTACTATAAATAGTAAGTTAGCCGAAAAAAGTCCAACAAAGGCCAAACCTACACATATACTAAGCTCTGAGAGAAATAACACACTGATCTTTGCCAAATGAGACCCTCTAACCATCTAACTTAGTCTACGAGGGCCAATGATAGGCTAACCATTCATAAAACGAGAGCGGCTCAAAAGGGGATATTACACTCTACCATTCTTGTGCTTATTCCCAAAACAACAAGGGCTAATTCTTTGGATTTGTTCAAGACAATCGCTCTTTGCAACGTAATCTATAAGATCATCTCTAAGTAAATGGCAGAGAGAATCAAGAGAGGGTTTAACAAACAAACATATCTCAAAGTAGAAAGGTCGATTTCTGTATGCAGGCAAATTCTTGATGGGGTGGTTTTTGTTGTTGAGGCCATTCAATCCATAGAGATTTCCAAGGAAAAGGCTATGTTTATCAAACTAGATATGGCCAAGGCTTATGATCAAGTCAAATGGTCTTTTCTCCATAAACTTCTAAGGTCCTTTGGGTTCGGTTATGATTGGATGAGCTAGATAAAGAGTTGTGTTGCCTGTACTTATTATTCAATTCTAGATTAATAGTGAGCCCATGACTTTGTTTGGTGCTTTGAGGGACCTTTGGTAAGGTAACCCTCTTTCACCTTTTTTATTCATCTTATTGGTTGAGGGATTGGTTCCTCTTTTAAAATCTCACGTGAGACGAGCTGATTTCAAGTTGGATTTGGGGTAATAGCCTCCTCTCTCATTCCCACTTATAGTTTGTGGATGATACTACTCTTTTGGGAGTGGCCAAAATCATAGAAGCGGCTAATTTCAAATGAGATTTGGGTATTTATCTTGTTGCTCCGGGTCAATGGATTAATGAAGGAAAGTCCTCCATCTTTTTCTTAAACAACCCCCTCTCATCCAAGTTGGGATAGCTCAGATTCTCAACTACCAAATTGATGCACTTTCTTTTATGTATTTGGGTATTCCACTCTCCACTATCCCTTGCCTAGGGGGACTTCACAGAATGCATTTGATAAGTTCCATGGGAAAGTAAATCATTGGACTTTTCGATAGCTTTCCTCTATTGGAAGATTTCTTTAATGAAATTTGTGGTCCACACTCTTCCCATTTACAAATGCATGGTCCAGGTTGCTCCTATAAACTTTATTAAGGAACTAGATGCTCTCTCTTGGCAATTCATATGGGCTAGTAACTTGTCCTCCTTGAAGTGAAGTTTAAATATATCCTTACAAGACAAGACTTGGTTTCCAAGCATTATTGGTGATGGTACACCAATCAAGATCAAATCTCGGCCAAGATCCTTTCTTTGAAATATTTGAGGGAAGTGGCGAGTGGTGTTGTTCCTAGGACTTTCCTGTCAAGAAAAGGTTCTATGATTTAGGACACTCTCATTTAAGGGGTGCTAAGTTAATTAGCAGGATTTGTTTTGGATATGTAACGAGGGTTGTGAGGCCCGCTTTTGGTTTGACTATTGGGATGGTTTTCCCCCTATCATGTCTATGTATCTAGATTTAAATTCTCTACAATAACTCCCTGGAGGCTGGCTGGGAGAGAGTTGAAGATTTTAAAGTAGTATAGATATGCTCACAAATTTTTTATTTTCTGCTCTTCCATCTACTCTTAAAAATCCTATTCTCTGTTGTTATAATCTGCTCTCAAAAATCTAATTCTCTGTTCTTATAATCTGCTCTTAAAGATCTGATTCTCTGCTCTTATAATCTGATCTTAATAGAAATGATATTCAATGAATGGTTGTCTAAATGATCCACAACAGCCCTCTATTTATACATCTCCAAGAGGCACCTTCAACCAATAGTCATATCCCTTCAACAAAGTCAGCCAAGGGAGCAAATAATAGTTATTTAATTTCAATTTATTTTTCTTGACCAATTGTGGGCACTTGAACCAAGGAGGGTCGACCAAAACGGAAGGGCCACCAATAAAAAAATATTAATAATTTAAAATCCCATTCACCAAAAGACATGTCTACTCGAGGAGGTTGGCCATCAATAAGGAAAATATATATTCTTACTTAGTTTAATTGCTTGCCTAAGGTGGTCGGCCCAGCATGTATAATATTTATTAATCTTATTTGCTTGCTTCAAGGGGGACGTCCACAATTACATTTGACATCAATGACAATATAATCCAATAATCTCCCCATTTATGATTGATAGCAACCCTTGTACAAATAATCTTTTGAAAGTAACACGTTGATTGAAATGTGCACCTTAACTATAATGCTTCCCCTTACTCAACTTCTCCCCCTTTCACATCAATGGCAAAGGGTATCTGGGGCTAACTGAATAAAGCAATGGATAGCTCCCCCCGAACACATGCTTCTCTCGAAAGACTTAGTGAATGGATGAGAGTGACTTCACTCCCAATTTCTCCCTTAGGTACTCAAAAGTATCTTTAGGAAGAGGCTTTGTGAAAGTATTTGTAATGTGCTCCTTTGTAGCAAAATATTCTAACTTTACTTCTTGCTCAAATACTTGCTCCCTCAAGAAATGATACATAATCGGAATATGCTTCATCCTGGAACGCATAAATGTATTTTTTGAGATGTTAATAGCACTCTTATTATCACATAATATGAAGATGGGATGCTCATACTCAACCTTGATGTCTTTCAAAGTTTGTTTCATCCATAAAACTTGTGTGCAACAAGCTGCTGCTGCAATATACTCCACCTTTGTTGTTGATAAAAAAACTGAAGGCTATTTCGTACTCAACCATGATACTAGATAGTTACCAAGAAAGAATGTTCCTCCACTTGTGCTTTTATTATCATCAACGCTGTTTGCCAAATCCACATCTGTATATGCTATAACAGTAAAATCTTCTCTTGGGTACCACAATCCAAAGTCCATAGTTCCCTTAAAATATTTTAATATTCTTTTGATTGCATTGACATGGCTTTCCTTCAGAGCTCCTTGAGATTGTGCTACCAAACCAACTGCTTGCATAATGTCGAGCCTCGTAGCTATGAGGTATAACAAACTTTCAATCACAGATCGATACATAGTTTGATTGCAAATGATTCATCATCTTTGCTAAATTTGCACCTAGTACATAGGAGTACTTACTGGATTAAAATCCTCCATTCTAAACTACTTCAACATTTCCTTAACATATTTGGTTTGTGAGATAAAAATTCTTTTATATGACTACGATATTTGAAAGATAGCTCACCTAGCATAGATATCTCAAATTCCTTTTGATGTTAGAGACAAAGCCTTGGCACATCTTGTCACTATTACCCCTAAAAATGATGTCATCAACATATACCACGACAATTAACAACTTATCTTCTTTATCTTTGATATACAGACTGCTATATGCTACTCCTCTTTTGAAACCTTGCTATTCGAGATACTTATCTAATCTTGAATACCAAGCCCTTGGGGCTTGCTTTGGTCCATAAGGGCCATCTTCAATCAACACACATAATCTTCATTCTCAGACAGAATGAATCCTTTAGGTTGTTCAATATACACTTCTTCAAGGTTTCCATTTAGAAAAGTCGATTCGGCATCCATCTAATAAACATTGAAATTCTTGAAACTTGCAAGAGCTAAGAACATTCTAATAACCTCTAATCTTGCAACAAGGGCAAATAGTTCTTTGAAATCTTTTCCTTCAACTTGTGCATAGCCTTTGCACCAGAGTTTTGGGACTTGTCGAGTCATAATTTCCTTCAACTTGTGCATAGCCTTTGCACTAGAGTTTCAAGACTAGCCAAGACTCGGCAAGTCCTGAGCCAGGTTACCCTAGGCGAGTCCCAGGGGCTCAAACTTGGACTCATCCGAGTCCTCGGCGAGTCCTAGCAAATACAGGGACTCGCCTAGACCTAGCAAGTCCTGATGCCCAAACTTGACCAGCATCAAACAGAAAAAAAAAAAAAAAAAGCATTAAAAAAAGTTGTTTTAATTTGTTTTTTTTAAATTATACTACCTCCTTAACCCTAAAAGTGAACTCATTTCATTGTATTGGAAAAATAGAACAAGAAGAGTGAGTTGTGAGAAAAAACAAGAGTGAATTGTAGAGCAACCAACAAGGAGGAAGACCGAAAATTCTTCAATAAATTGCATTGGGGCAGCATAATATTCACATTCAGTGCATCAAGAGCTCCATAGATTGGAAAGAAGTTGCATTTCATTTCAACTTTGATTTAAGAGGTAAGATTGATTTTTTTTAGTTTTTTTGTGCTTTCTAAACAAAAATTACATTTTTTTTTCTTAAACATTTATATTCATTTCCATTCAAAGAAGGAGCAAACCCTACAATGTGCATTGTTTTTTTTCAAAACATTTCTATTACATTGTGTTTTTTTTTTCCAAAAGATTTCTATTACATTGTTTTTTTTGTATTAGTTTATAAATGACAATGCACAAATGTTCATCTTTTTGTAATTATGTCTCATTCCAGCAACGCTAAACTTTTGAAAATCATATTTTTCACAATGTCTACTCCTAGAACAACCTCGGGTAGAAAAGATCCAACATGCTGAAATTTTTCCCAGGCAAAAAAAGGGAGAGGCCAAACGTAAAAATGCAAAACAATTTTTCATGGAGGCATAAATAGATTGAAATAGCACCTTGCCAGTCAGCCATGATGTTGACCCTTGCCTCGAAGCACCTCTTGAGGCTATTTGTGAGTGCCTAAGTGCAACTTATTGGATATTATTCAGAAGTTTGCCGTAATGATGTGTTGTCACTGATGTCAACATATTCATGTGTTCCAGTGTTGCAGTCAAATTAAATGAGTTCGTTTGGCTAGTGTGTTGCAGATCAGTTGTTGCGGATCAAAGGGTTTTGAGATAAGTATCTCTAGTTGATTCAGCTATAGTTTCAAAGGTCTGCATGATGATTTGATCAAGATATGTTATACGATATTGTGATTGGTTTCTCAGTTGTATGTGTTGATCAGTGTTCTAGATTTTGCTCCGCATTACTCCGTGTTGCAATATCTTGGTTTGCAGATTTGGCAGTGTTTGGGACATTCATATGTATTCTCAATTCAGATGGTTCGCGATTTGGAGGTCCGCAAGTGAATCTTTTAGTTTGACAAACAGTGTGGTTGATGTTGTTGGCATTGTGTTGTCATTGATGTCAACCGGTATGGGATGACTACTGGTAGAAGAGATGTATGTGCAACACTGCGATGGAGGAGTACAGGATGTGATATCTTGCATATAACCTTGTATTGCTAAACAGCGGTAAGGTAAGGAAGAGTGATCACTAGTGACACCGTTACAAAAGTTAGTGTCTGACTTGAGTGGATGGGATGGTAAGGTTACCGGTACCGGCACAGTGTATCATCGGCAAGGAAAGGATGTCAACTGATAAGTGTAGTGTTGACAGTCTGTGGTTACCAAGGATGGGCAAGCAGGAAGGGCAAGGTGCTTGGATGTTGTTTGTGATGAAGAGACAGAATGTTACCTGAATCACATCCACACCGGAAAAGAAGATTCAATAGGTCACCGGTATGCTGTGTGGTTGCAGAACAGCAGGACTCCCACTGGATGAACATGCAATCATCAAGGGAAGAGATGACTGACAGTGAGTGTGCCCACACCAAATCACATGTGCCTGTTTGATGGTTTGCTGCACAAACAGGGAAGTCACATGAGTACATAGCAGGATGCAGATGTCAAGGTGTCACTTCACCGATAAGTGAAGCTTATCTCCTGTTATGCATTGTGTGCATCACAATTTGGTGAGATAAGGAAGATGAGGTAAAGGCAAGTGCTCAAAGGGTCTCACCGGATCCACTGGTGAAACAAAAGGAATGCCTCAAGTGCATGAGAACAAGGATATGCACTGGACTGATAAGAGAAGGCATGGTGAGTTACCAGTACAGATGAAGTGTGATGTGTTTGTCACTTTGACAAACCGTAGAGATATGATCAGAATTGATCAGGGAGAAAGCATAGCTGAGCAGATGCAAACAGACGAATGTGGCTTGACTGAAGGTAGAGTCTGGTGAAGGTTGATGACTTGTGTCATCAAGAGGTTTTACCAGTATGAATGTTCACCGGTAATAAGGACAAGGTGCAGATACAAATGACCTCCCACTTGATGGGAAAGAGCATGCTATGCATAGACATGTCTAGCGACCAGTCAAGGAGTTCCACCGGCAATTCAGCAAGTGCAGACATGATATGTGAATCGGCATAATATGAGATACCCGCAAGGTTAGTAAACCGACAGGAAAGAGGAATCGGTAGAGTGTTCGGTCGATGATCCCATCTGGACCGACTTGAAGAGCCAAGCTGGCAGATGGTCGACATGGATGTTACAGGGAGTCAAAGTGGCCAACGTGCATTCTGATGAAGATGGAATGTACACCAACGGGGTAATTGCAGAGTTGGTCGACATTAATGGAAGATCCCACAAATCACGAGACATGTTGCAGAGTTGTTACAAAGGTTTGCAGCTCGAGGTCTCGAGGAAAACCGAGATCCAACTAAGGGTGATTGAGGAGATCGAGGCGATGAAGGAAACAGCAAAACCGATCTGGGTGTTTGACCAACAGATCAGCCGATAAGGTAAAAATCAGATTGCCAAACATAGAAGGCATGTTCAAGAAGGCGAGTTAATGGCTGAAGTGTACAATTGGTTGTCAAGGAGATTAGATCGAGTAGGATCTCATTGGATTTGGTTTGCCTTGAGGATGATGAGGAAACCCTAACCGCGTAGAATTTTAATAGGCTTTTGGGGGGAAAACCAGGCTATAGATACGCAAGCCAAAGACATAGTTTTGTTGCTGCTGAAAAAAAGAATATAGTGTTGTTGCGAAGTGATTGAGTGTTACTTCTGCAAGTTAGAGCAAATCAGTCAAGTACTCAACGAGTATCTGAGAAGAGACTGAGTGTGAGGGTGAACCAGGTTGAAGTGTTCAACCGGTGGTAGAGTAGAACCGGTAGTGTCCATACTGGCAGAGCAGAAGAGAGTGAAGCTGCAGAGAAGGCAGACATAGGACCGGTAAAGTGTTGTACCGGTGAAGAGCAGAGAGTAAGGTGGAGATCCAGCGAGCAGAAGAGGAGAAGTGTACCGGTAGAGTTTACCAGCAGTGAAGCAACATATGAGAGCAGCAGGAGAAGTGTACCGGTGGAGCAGAGAAGGTATCTCACTGGTAGAATAAGATATATTGAATGGTTACAAGATTCACTTGTAACAGTATTGTTAATCTTGTATTTGATGTTTTCATTGTGATCATTGAGTTGTAGCTCAGTGCAGGGGTTGTAGCACCTTTGGGTTGTAGCCCATAAATCAGTTAGGGGTTGGTGCCCTAAACATTGTAATAGAGATTTGACTGTGAGGCTGGATTGGAGTAGTAGCCTCCTGTAGCATTGCTCACTGAGGTTTTTCCCATCTTGGGTTTTCCTCGTACATCCTGGTGTTATGTGATGTCCTTTTGTGTGTTTGCTTTTAAGTTAGTCTTCTCACTAACCGGTAACCTAATAACCGATATGCACACATAGTTTAAGGGAAAAGTTTGAGAACCACAGATTCACCACCCTCTCAGTGGTGCATTGTGTCTAACAGATGTTCTTAAGGTTCAGTATAATGATGTTGAAGATTCTAGTAAGTGGTGATGTTGCGGTTGTTGTTGTGGTAATTCATGATGCTTGTGGATGTTTCTAGATCGGGTCCTATCCGTGTTGATGGTCCGCATTGTTCGTTGTGCGCATTATTGATGATATCTTTGGTATGTTCGTGTTATGCGATGTTCTTGGCCGACCGGATGATTGTAGTGTGTTGCGGATGCTTGAGACTGTTTCTCATTCAAGGTGATGATTTAGGTCCATACTATGTCTTAGCCGACATTGTTTCGGTTCGCATGTAATATTGTAACGTGTGTGGTTATATTCTTGTAATTTGTGATGAGTGTTGAGCCGACCTTGAAATATAGGTTGATTTGTATCAATATATGTAATAATCATGTGAGGGAGGTGGCTGTGTGTGAATAATGTTTTGACCTTTCAGTAGCAGAGAAGTGCGAAGAAGTGTGAAAGAGCAGTGTAAGATTATGTGTTGTGTGCTTAACCGGAACTGTAACCAAGCATGAGGTGATGCTATTTCATGATCCTCTGGATGTAATTCGAATGTTTTTCTAAGACAGTGAGTCTTCCTCAGAGTTGTAGCCCTTCTTGTTATGTGATTTGAGCAGTGAGCTCTAGGCAGTGTGCCTGAATGCATGTGCATTCCCCATTGTAATATTTCATTTACTCCTAACAGGGTATTATCTCATTGTGGGTAGGTTCCCACTGTGGTTTTTCCCTTAACTGGGTTTTCCACGTTAAAAATCTTGGAGTTATGTGTGTTATTGATGTGATATTGATTTATGCTTTCACTGTTTATTATCAGATCTGAAATTGTGTTTGAGTTCAATAAAGTTTGTGAGCAAAATGATTCACCTCCCCCTCTCAGTTTGCTACATTGTTGCCAACAATTGGTATCAGAGTTGAATCCTCTGAAAGAAGCTTGACTGCTTGAGGTGATCCGGGATGGCAACCTATGCTTATAAGAAGGGTAGTCCGAGATTTGATGGAACAAACTACACTCTTTGGAAAAACCGGATGGAATGTCATTTAAGATGCATCGGTGAAGATTATTGGAAGATTACTAAGGATGTCTATAATGTTCTTCTGAATGGTCCTACAACTCCGGATGAGATAAAGGAAGTTGAATTCAATATCAGAGCTAAGGAAGCATTGTTGAGTGCCTTAACTGATTCTGAGATGACTAATGTTATGGATTTGCAAACTGCTCATGAGATCTGGAAGAAGCTAGAGACTTTGTATGAAAGTGACAGCCATGTGAAAGTTGCTAAGTTGCAGAGCTTGAAGGAAAGTATGAGATGCTAAAGATGGGCGAAGATGAGAACATTACCTCCCTTATGCAGAAAGTAAATGAGCTTGTGTTGAATATCAGATGTGTTGGTGGAGTGTTGGAAGAATCAGAGATTGTGGCTAAAGTGCTAAGATCCTTGCCTCCTGCTTACAAGCACAAAGTTGCTGCTATTGAGGAGATCCGGATGGTGACAGATGTGACTAGAGACATGCTGATTAGAAAGCTTGTTGCCTTTGAGTTGATCGAATTTGATGAATCTCTTCCTAAGTCAGAATTTGCATTCAAAGCTATTGTTTCCGAGAAGCAGAAATGTGATCCGATAGAAAGTTCTACAAGGGTGTCCAGATATGAGAAGCAGATGAAAGAGCTTGAAGAAGAAAGAGAGCTTGAGGAGCTTGAAATCCTGATTGCTAGAAGATTGCCAAAAGGAGTCGGTAAGTATGACGGGAAGTTGCCTCTAAATGTTTTTTATGCAATAAGATAGGACATTTTGCCTCAAGGTATCCGGAAAGAGTTTCTAAAAAGCCTAAATATTAGAGGAAATGTTATTTTGCTACTGATGAAGGTGTGACAGATGATGAATCTGATAAGGGAAATTCAGGAGATGAATGGGTGTTTATTGCTATCAAGGAAGATGATTCGGTGACTGCTGATTCTACTAGCTGCATTAATGAGGAGAAAGCTTTGGCTGCGAAGGTTGAAGAGAAAGATAAATGGGTTATTGATAGTGGTTGCTCTCATCATATGACAGGGGATAAGAGTAAATTTGTATGGAAAAGTATGATGGTGGTGTAGTAAGATTTGGAGATGACAAAGCTGGTATAATCTGTGGCAGAGATTCTATTTCTCTTGATGGTAAGCATAACACTGATGATGTCTTGTATGTAAGAAGTCTAAATCATAATCTTTTGAATGTTGGACATATGGTTGACAAGGGATATGATTTGCAATTCAAGAATGGCAAGTGTAAGATCTTGAGTGGTTCCGGAATTGAGATCGCATCAGGTACAAAGACTAAAAGTAATATCTTTCACTTGAATGCTGGTGGTAAAACTTGTTTGATTGCTCAGATTGATGAAAGTTGGTTATGGCATAGAAGGATGCGTCATGAAAATTTCGATTGAATGGTTAAGATGAGTTCCACTCAAGCAATGAGAGATCTTCCTAAGTTGGTAAAGCCTACTAATCTGGTATGTAAGGAATGTCAATTAGGGAAGAAGACAAGAGTTACTTTCAAAAGCAAACAGCATAGTTCTAATGGAATTTTGAATCGTGTGCATACTGATTTGTGTGGTCCTAGAGTGAGAAGCTTGCAGGGAGACAGGTATTTCATGTTGCTGATTGATGACTATTCAAGGATGATGCGGGTTACTTTCTTAAGGTAGAAGTCTGAAGCATTGGAGAAGTTCAAGATTTTCAAAGCAATAGTTGAGACAGATACTGGATTGAAGCTAAAGTGTCTGAGATCTGACAGAGGTGGTGAATTTACTTCAGGTGAGTTTGATGCATTTTGTGAAGAGCATGGGGTGAAGAGACAATTATCTTCTCCACGGACCCCTCAGCAGAATGGTATTGTGGAGAGGAAGAATAGAACAATTCCGGAAGTTGCTAGAACGATGATGATTGAAGGAAATGTTCTGCATATCTATTGGAGAGAAGTTGTGAAAACTGTTGTATAGACTTTTAACCGAGTGCATATCAAAGGTGATACCGGTACGACTCCGTATGAGTTATGGTTTCGTCATGTTCCTACAATTAGATATTTCAGAATTTTTGGTAGTAAATGCTATATCAGAAGAGATGAAGATCTAGGGAAGTTTGATGCTAGATGTGATGAAGGAATTTTTTTTGGTTATTCTACTAAGAACAAGACCTACCGGTGTTATAATAAGAGAGTGAGGAAGATAGCTGAAAGTGCTAATGTGAAGGTTGATGAAGGAAATGAGTATCAATCCAGAAGCTCCAGATATGATTCAAATGATCAAGATGTCAATTCAGGTAAAGGAAAGCAAGTGCAGAAATTCAAATTGTTCCGAAAAAGCCTAAGAATGAAGGAGAAGGTACAAGTGCTAATGCAAAAGAAAGAGCTCAAGAGTCTAGAAATTAGGAAAATCCTAAGACTCCCAAGTATGTAAGGTTGAATCATTCAGAGACTCAGATCATAGGTGATAAGAATAAAGGTGTTATAGGAGAAGAATTGTCGAAGAGTATTGTTTGATTTCTAAGATTGAACCTAAAGATGTTAATGAAGCATGCAAAGATGAAAATTGGGTTAAATCAATGGAAGAAGAATTGAACCAGATTGAAAAGAATAAGACATGGATTCTTGTTCCCAGACCTAAGGATAAAAAGGTAATTGGAACTAAATGAGTGTTTCGGAATAAATTGGATGAAAAAGGTGAAGTTCTTAGGAATTAAGCAAGACTTTTTAGTAAGGGTTACTCTCAGATGGAAGGAATTGATTTTGAGGAGACTTTTGCTTCGGTAGCAAGAATTGAAGCTATTAGATTATTTCTTGCTTATGTTTCTTACAAAGACATTAAATTTTATCAGATGGATATCAAGTCGGCCTTTCTTAATGATGAACTGGAAGAGGAAGTTTATATTGAGCAACTGGATGGATTTCAGTTGACAAATCAGAAACATATGGTTTGCAGATTGAAGAAAGCACTGTATGGATTGCAGCAAGCCCCAAGAGCTTGGTATGCCAAATCGAATAAATATTTGATGACACTAGAATTCAATAAAGGTACTGCTGATAGTAATTTGTACTTCAAGATTGATCATGATAACATCTTGATTGTTAAGGTATTTGTTCATGATATTATTTTTGGTGGAAATGATGGTTTGTGCAAGAAGTTTGTTGATGATATGCAGAAGGAGTTTGAGATGTCTATGATTGCTGAAATAAAATTCTTTTTGGTATTGCAAATTACTCAATTAGATAAACGCATTTTTATCTTTCAATCTAAGTATGTGAAGGAATTATTGAAGAAGTTTGGTTTAGATGATTCAAAGCCAGTTGGTACACCTATGGTGACCAGATGTAAGTTGACAAAGGATGATGATTCTCCGAAAGAAAATCAAACTAGATAGAGATCTATGATTGGTGGATTCTTGTATTTGACTCAAACTAGACTAGATATTATGAATGTTGTTTCTCATGTTGCTAAATTTCAAACTGGTCCTAAGGAATCTCATGTTGCTGTAAAAAGAATTTTCAGATATTTGAAAGGGACAGTTGATTTTGGTTTGTGGTATCCTAAAGGTGATGATTTTACTTTGAGTGCTTTTACTAATGCTGATTGGGTAGGTGATGTTGATGAAAGAAAGAGTACTAGTGGTGGTGCATTTTTCTTGGGTAAGAAGTTGGTTTCATGGATGAGTAAGAAGCAGAATGTTATTTCTTTATCTACTGCAAAAGCTAAATACATGCTACTACTAGCAATTGTACTTAGGTGATGTCGATGAAGCAGATGTTGAACGATATCAAAGTTGTTTTTAATGAACCTACTGCTATATACTATGATAATTCAAGTGCTATCAACATTTCTAAGAATCTTGTGCTGCATTCAAAGACCAAGCATATATCAATCAAGTTTCATTTCTTGAGGGAAAGGTGAATGAGAAGTCAGTCAGATTGGAGTATGTATCTTCAAAGGAAGAGATTGCACATATCTTCACGAAGCCTTTGCCTAAGGATACTTTTGAGTATCTCAGAGAGAAGCTACGGGTGATTGCCCCTTCTCATGAGAACTAAGATGCATTGAGTTGCATCAGTCTGGTGGACTTCATAGAGATATCTTATGATCTGGATTGATGAGTGAGGCTGCTACTCAGGGGGAGTAGTCAGTGTTGTGGTTCAGATGTTCAGATTTGTGAGTTAGTTCTAAGGGGGAGAGAATAATGTTTTGCATATGTGCCTTTTGCATTGATGTCAAAGGGGGAGAGATTCATGAAAAACTATAAGGGAGAGAGAACTTGTGAGATTGTTGAGAGTTATGGGATGATTGTTGGTAGTTGAATTCTTTCTTTGCATTGAATATTTTTCACATTCATATGCTGCCATCAATGCCAAAGGGGGAGATTGTTGGATATTATTGAGAAGTTTGCTAGAATGATGTGTTGCCATTGATAGCAACATTTTCCTGTGTTCCTATGTTGCAGTCAGATTAAATCAGTTGGTTTGGCCAGCGTGTTGCAGATGAGTTGTTGCGGATTGAAGGGTTTTGAAAGATAAGTATCTCTAGTTGATTCAGCTATAGTTTCAGAGGTTTGCATGATGATTTGATCAAGTTATGTGATCTGGTATTGCATTTTGTTTCTCAGTTGTATGTGTTGATCAGTGTTCTGGATTTTGCTTTGCATTGCTCTGCGTTGCAATATCTTGGTTTGAGGATTTCGCAGAGTGTTTGGAACGTTCATATGTGTTCTCAATTCAAATGGTTCGTGATTTGGAGGTCCATAAGTGAATCTTTCAGTTTGACAATCATTGTGGTTGATGTTTTTGAGGTTCGGTATAATAGTAAGTGGTGATGTTGTGGTTGTTGCTGTGGGAATTCATGATGCTTGTGGATGTTTCTAGATCAAGTCCTATCCGTGTTAATGGTCCACATTGATCGTTGTGCGCGTTATTGATGATTTCTCCAATATGTCCGTGCTATGCGATGTTCTTGGCCGACCGGATGATTGTGGCATGCTGCAAATGTTTGAGGCTTAATTCTTGGAGGTGTTTCTTGTTCGACATGATGATTTAGGCCCATACTATGTCTTAGCCGACATTGTTTTGGTCTGCATGTAATATTGTAGCGTGTGTGGTTATATTCTGGTAATTTGTGATGAGTGTTGAGCTTACTTTGAGATATAGGTTGATGATTTGTATAAATATATGCAATAATCATGTGAGAGAGGTGTTTGTGCACGAATAATGTTTTAATCTTTTGGTAGCAGAGAATAATTGCGAAAAAGTGTGAAGTAGTGTGAAAGACCAGTGTAAGATTATGTGTTATGTGCTTAACTGGAACTGTAACCAGGCATGAGGAGATGTTATTTTATCAGTTCATGATCCTTTGGATGTAATCCGAATATTTTTGTAAGACAATGAGTCTTCCTCAGGGTTGTAGGCCTTCTTGTTATGTGATTTGAGCGGTGAACTCTAGGTAGTGTGCCTGAATGCATGTGCATTCCCCATTGTAATATTTAATTTACTCCTAACAAGGTATTATCTCATTGTGGGTAGGTTCCCACTATGGTTTTTCCCTTAACCGGGTTTTCCACAACAAAAATATTGGTGTTATGTGTGTTATTGGTGTGGTATTCATTTATGTTTTTAATATTTATTATCAAATCTGAAATTGTGTTTGAGTTGAGTAAAGTTTGTGAGCAAACTGATTCACCCCCCCCCCCCCCCTCTTAGTTTGTTGCATTGTTGCCAACACAACTAGAAATATTTGTAGCATCTTTGTGGGAAGAATGTGAATTCTTTGGGTGTATGTGTGAGGAAAACTTCAATATGGTGTTTTTGCATGATATGGTAGTTTCATGTGGAAGTCTCATGCTTCTTGAACCATGTTCTTAACGTTGAAGGTATGTTGTGAAGGCTGACAAAATTCATCAATGTGTATGAGATAAGATGAAAGTTTGAAAGGCTTTGTGTGCACATGCCAATGCCAGTTATTGAACAAAGTATTTATTTTAAGAACGATGTGAAGTAAAGAACTTTAATTCTACAGAAAGAAGATTAAAGGAATGCAAATCCTCTATAATATGTATTGAACTCAAATTTATTTAGAGGTTGCACTTATTTTTTGGGATATCATATGTATTTAACTCAAACTTTGATTTATATATGATCGTAAATAGTAATATGTTCTACAAATTCAGTGTATATGTGTTTTTCAAGAATATTTTAAGCTGATTTTTTCCCAAATTTTTGCCGAGTCTTGAGTTTTAAAAAATTTTAGCCCAAAAGAGTTATTGTCAGGTAAGAGTTTTTCATCTTTGCTTCCACCAATGGTAGTGGGAGTATTAGCATTGGTCCTAGAATTCGTAAATCTAGGATGAATTCATATTTTGAGCCACGCACTTCTCCTAGTGCCCACCCGTCGCTTGAGAGCATGGGTTGGAACAAGGAGGTACATGATACAGCTAGACCTGCAATTGGAAAATTTTAGTACTATTGCACCATTCCATTCTTTGTAGCCAAGTAATTCTTTTTTACTTGATTGTTTTAAATTTTATAGTTAGCTTTGTCTAATGAATTTTTATTCGACGCTCTTATCTTATTTAATTTATTTGTCACAGGTCTCCTTATTGGAAAAACATGGTTGATGCCACCAATATTTGTGGGGTGGGGTTCAAAGCCCCTTTTGAATCTGACTTAAATGGCCCAATTTTGACAAAATTGGTTGTTGATGTAAAAGCCACATTAGAGGGACCAGCGCGAGATATGGAACAAGAAAGGTTGCACCATCATACCTGATGGTTGGACTGATATGAGAAATAGGACGCTCCTGAATTTTCTTGTTTCTTCCGCAGGTGATTGATCATTCTACTTCCCTAAATCCATTGAATAATTTGAATTTGATAGTTATTAATATTTTTAATTTATGATTTATTGAATGATCATTTATTTTGCTTTATTTTCAAATTTCAAGTGGCACCATTTTCTTGAAGTCCACTGATGCATCCACACATTCAAAAAATGCCACATTCCTATGTAAGGCTGTAGAGCTCATACATGAGGTAGGTGACGAGAATGTAGTACAAGTGGTGATCAATAATGCAACAAATTATGTTGCTACAGGTCAACTTTTGATGGAGAGGCACCCATCTATATTTTGGTCTCCATGTGCCACCCATTGCCTTGACCTCATATTGGAGGATATTGGCAAGCTTGCATGGATTAGGACGTGTGTAGATAAGGCAAAAAATATTTACAAATTTGTATACAATCATTCATGGGTCCTTTGCCTAATGAGGCAGTACACGAGGCAAAATGAGTTGGCTCGTCTTGGAATCACTAGATTTGCCACCAATTTAATCACATTACAATCCTTGATTCCGTGTAACGCAGCTTTGAGGCGTATGTTTGTTGGTGAGTGGACTTCCTCATCCTATGCTACAGCCACTGTAGGGATTGATGTGGTAGATTGCATTTTTAATGAGCCAAGCTTTTGGGCCCCATGTGCAAAGATTGTGAAGGTAAAATTTTTATAAATTCTACATTATGTTTTAATTTTTATTCATATTTTTCTTTTATTTGCATATTTTCATTCACACTTGTTAACAGATAATGTCTCACAATATTTGCAGTTCATTGAGCCCTTAGTAGTTCTCGTATGAGTTGCTGATGGGGGGAGAAGCCAACATTGGAATACATATATGAGGGCATGGATAGAGTCAAGGAGGCCATTAAATTTGTCTATGCAGGAGATGAGAGTAAGTATCATCCCATTTGGGATATCATTGATAGGAAATGGCAAGTCCATCTTCACAAGCCTCTCCATGTAGCCACTTATTACCTCAATCTAGCATTCCATTTCCGCCCTGATTTCGAGGCGGATGAGGAGATTCTTAATGTGTTCTACTCAGTGATAGAACGAATGTCATCATGTGATAGTAGCACTATAATCCACGAGATAGAGACCTTTTCTAATGCAGAAGGGGAGGTCTTCTCTCGTCAAATTTGCAAACACAATCAGACAAAAATGCAGCCTGGTAGAAATATATTTTAAGAGCAAAATTTTAATTTTATATTATTCAATTTATTATTAAATGAGTGATTTTTTTTCTTTTTCTCATCTCAGATAGATGGTGGGAAATGTTTGGTCCTAAAACACCAAATCTTTAGTGGATAGCCATTTGCATTTTGAGCCAACCATGCAGTGCTTCTTGTTGTGAGCGTAATTGGAGTATGTTTGAGAACATACACTCCAAGAGGTGCAAAAGACTCTATGGAGAGTTTGAACGATCTAGTCTTTGTTCATTACAATCTTTGTCTTATATAGAGAAAAATTTTGGACCATGAATCCACCTCAATCACACTAAAGAAGGTCAATCCAAAATATGAGTGGATCATTAAGGCTACAGATCCTATCTTTAGTGACGAGGACCTTGATAGGATCGACCAAGCAGATAGAGGTTGAGGTTGTAGCCATGGTAGAGGAGGGTAGAGCACAAGCATACAGACACAAGTGATGTTGGTGAGAGTGGAATGGAGTTACGGGCAGAGACTATGGTTGTTGAATCATCTAGACCTACCTTAGATGCCTTCATAGGAAGGATGCAAGCCCCTCTGAGCCATAGACTTGTAGTTGTTGTCTTGATATTTGTGCGGAACATTTGAGGTCATGGAGTTCATTTTCCATGAGTTTTGTATAGATTTGACAATATTTATATATCTAAGTTTGTTATTTCCTTTAGCTACAATTTGTGTTTAAGCTAATGTGATTGATGTATACTTGTGTATGTGATCAAATTAACTTCTATTTGAAGATGTTACTGTGTCTTTAAGGTTTATTTGATAAAGGATGCATGAAACAAGTTTTAAATCCTTAAAAATCTCTAAATCTCTTGGATTTTTCACTTTGTCGAGTCTACGACGAGTTTTGTTTTGCCGAGTCTCGAGTCCTGAGTAGAGTCTGCATCGAGTCGGAATCCCCATTCTATGCTTTACACACAAGCCTTCCATTATTCCTCGTGACTTCCCCATCTTCATTCAACTTGTTTTGAAACACCCACACAGTTCCAATAACACTCTTGTCCTTGGGTCTTGGAACAAGCTCCCATGTTCCATTCTCCTTTATTCCATCCAATTCTTCCTGTAAAGGCTTGATCCAATGCTTATCATCACTTGCTTTTAAAAAGCTTTTTGGTTTAACTTTAGAAAGCAAGCACAGGTTCGCATGCTCTATTGTATTGGCAAGTCTTCTTGTTTGAATTTATGGACCTTTGTCTTCAATAATCAAGTCTTCAAGATGGTTCATTTGAACAAATCTAGATGGTGTCTTCAGTGGTGCCCTAGATGAAGTTTTTTATTTCCTTGCTCAACCTCTTTAGTTTCGATTTCCTTTTGTCTCTTCTTGTTTACAACTTTCTACCTTTTGACAATCAATTACTTGTGCTATCTCCTTTTGATGCTTTTCTTTGTCAACCCTCACATTGGCACTTTCAACGACTTTGTGCAATCTCTTATTATAGCACCTGTAATCTTTTCTTCTTGCAAAATATCCAAGGAAAATACCTTGATCGCTTCTAGAACCAATTTTTTCCAAATCTTCCTAGTCCCTTCTTATGTATCATTTGCTTCTGAAAACCTTGAAATACTTCACTGATGTAGGCCTTCCTGTCTAGAGTTCATAAGGAGGTTTTTTGTTACTTACCTTGATTTATGCTCGGTTGGAGATGCATACAACTGTATGAGGCACTTCTTTCCAAAAGGTATCAACTATCTTCCATTCATTGAGCATAGCTCTTTCCATACCTTGATTTTTTCTATTTTTTTTCTCAACTACTCCATTTTGTTGTAAATTCCATAGTCTTCATGTCCCATCCTTTCACAATAATCTTCAAACTCATTTGAAGTAAATTATCCTCCTTTGTCAAATCTAGGGCACTTGATCTTCAGCCCCTGTTTCATTCTCTACTAGTGCTTTGAATGCCTTAAATTTCTCTATTGCTTCATATTTTTCTTTAAGAAACATTACCGAATTCACCCTAGAATAATCATCAATCAAAAACATTAAACAGTTCTCACCTTGCAAGTTGGCCCACACAAATCAATGTGAATAAGTTCCAAAGGCTTTTATGTAGAGTACTCCTTCAATTTGAAGCTTTTCTTGTTTGTTTGACTTATTGACATTGTTTGCAAATGGTATTCGATGGCTTTGCTATTTTTGGCAAGTCCCTTATGACTTGCTTTTTGTTGATCTTCACAATGTTATCAAAGTTCAAGTGACCTGGCCTCTTAAGCCATAGCCAACTCTTATCTTCTTGCCCATGTAGCAATTTTTCACTTCTGACCTTGTTAAGAATGTAGAGATTTTCCTCTATTATGTAGGCATCGGCTATTAGTTTTCCATCTTTCATAATTTTACTCCCTCCGAAATGAAATGTGAAAGTGTGCCCTTGGTCACACAGTTGACTCACAGTTAGAAGATTATGCTTCAATCCTTTAACATAGAAGACATCTTTTGTTTTGGTTCTTCCATTAGCCAAACTAAGTATACCTTTGCCTTTTATGTTTTGGTAGCAGTGTCTCCAAATTCTACCGTTCCTTCATTCACTCTTTTCAAATAGAGAAATTTGATATTGTCGACAATCATGTGAGTTGAGCATCCACTATCAGCATACCATTGGTTTCTCTCATCTTGAGCATGTCATGCAACCTATACAAGCACAGACATTGCCTTTGTCTCTTTCTCCTTTTTCCAAACTTTGTTTGGTTCATCGTTTTTCTTGTCAGGAACATCCTCTTTCTTATTTTGTCTTAGAGGATCAATAAAAGTACTTTAAAAAACTTAGCTATGTGCCCAAAATCAAAGCTTTAAAACTCGGACTCAGCAAACCAAAAAAATTGGACTCGGACTCGTGAAAGACTCGGCAAAAAAAAACCCGTAGTTTTACAAAAAAACATAAATAAATTAATGCATTTAGAGAACATAAGATCCATAATTGAAACATTACACGTCATATGATCTCCAAACACTCAATATTTGAAATTTCATCATTCATACTCAGTTTCAAACTTTAAAATGTATAATAGCAGCATAAGTTTATAAATGTTTACAAAATTACATATAATTATAGGTTTAGATCTTGGGGGAGAGAGGAGAAACTGAGATAGAGAGTGGTAGAGAGAGGGGATAGAGGAAGAGTGATAGGGAGATAGACAGGTCTAAAATTCGGGGCAGATAAAGTGAGTGAGATGGAGAGGGTGAGAGAATGCTGATAGGAGCCTACTGATTACTGAAATTTGACTGTCTGAAAATTTAAAAGATCTTCTAAAACCTAGAGTTTGCATTATAATTCCTAGAGATCTAAAACCACTCTCAAACATCCTACCAATATATACATGAAATATAACTTAAAGTATAAGAAATGTTATATTTCATGTATATATTATGATGAAGAGAATGAGACTGACTTGAAAAAAACAGAATTAGATAATATTTTGACTTGTTTTCTGGGTTGCACGAGTCTAGTCAAAAGACTCACAAAGACTCGCCAGGACTCGCCTTGCGAGTCCGTGGCGAGTCAACTTGTGGCGCCACTAGACTCATGAGTCTGTGGTGAGTCCACGAGTTTTTAAACTATGCCCAAAATTGTTACACTTATAGCATATGAGGTTATAATCTAAGTCACAGGGCTTGGCGAATTGCAGCCATGAAGTTCAATATTCGGCGAACCTCAAATTTCTACATGAAAATCATAAAAATTCGCCTAAAATTCATACGAAGAATAGCGAGCGTTTTTATTAGAGTTTTGGATAAGATATTTTAACTAGTAGTGCCCGTCGTCGATTAAAACACGCGAGAAATCTGAAGTTGAAGAGATCGCGGTGAACTAAGCACATCATAGGTTTCAGGCTCTAAACTTATCGTCATCAACATGGCTCTCGTCAATGTTTGTAAACTTGCGCGACTCCACCAACAGCCATTCCAAGCCTACAAGTGTTTTAAGGTTTTTTATTAAGTTTTTTCTCTTAACATTTTTTTTAATTTAGTCTCTTTATCGAGTTCAATCTCTTAAATGTTTATGGTTTTGTATACGTGAAAAAAAGTCCTCTCCTTTCTCATGGATCGAAGGTACAAGGTTGATGCTATTCCACAATGGGTTTTTTCAGAAAATTTAATATATGCATTTTTTATTATAGAGTTCATAACTATTATTTTATTTACAATTTAACATTTATTATTATTGTTTTGAATTTTTTTTAATATTAACATTTGATAAACTAAAATATTCAATTTAGATTTTAAATTAGTAGTTTAGAAAATTTAAATTGTTTTGTTTTAAAATAAACAAATATAAATATTTAATGTAAAAATTGAAACTTATTAATAGTTTAAATTTATTACAATTTAATATATTATTCTTTTATTTTTAATAATTTAATTTAATATATATATTAAAAAAAAATTAAATTGAATTTATATAAGACGAATTTAATAACGACTTTTTTTCTCAAATTTTTCCTCTCAGTGAATTTCATCCGAATTTTATTGTTGCCGAACTTGAACACAAACTCAAACCTTGTGACTTAGGTTATAATCCATTAGAGGACCAAATGAGTTGAAGCTCCCTTTTGAAAAACGGAAATCATTTCTTGTACGTTCTCTACACTAATACTCTATGACCATATTGATTGCATGAAAAACAATAGCCATGAAAAGATTAGTTGAACCTAGTAATGCATGGCTTTCTTTTAGGGAAGGACCATTTGAGGTTGTCCTTATTGGTTCTTTCAAACTGTGAGACTTTATCTTCCTTCTTGCTTCCATCTTTGTTTTCTAGCTTTTGGCTTTCTTCCCTTCTATATTCTCTTCTTTGTTCACCTCCTTGCTTACTTTTTTGTTGAAACCTTTAAGGGTCGTGTCATAATTAGTACTATCCAACTTCTTTTGTGAGCTTTCATCATCAAAACCAAGAATAAGTTTGATAAATGGTGATCTTTGAGTCAATAAGATCTAACATTTCAATATTCTTATCAAACTTTATGAATCTATTGAGTTTATCTTTAGCCTTTTCTAGCTCCTTGTTAGGAGAACAATTTTTGATTCAAGCTTTTCACATTCCAAGATTTTTTCTTTTAGCTTCTCTTTCAAAACATCTTCAATGTGTTTGGCTTCTTCAGCTTGTCTCTCAAATGTTTCACCATCTCATTGAATTTTGCATTTCAGCTTCAAGTTCCTCTCGTTGATTTTTTTGATTTCATCGATGACAACGATAATTTCTTCCTCAAGATTCGCTATAGTATCCTCCTCGCTTTCGATCTTTTCACTTTCCTTATGTTCACTCCTTGGAGCTTCTTCTTTTATTTCCATGGGCATGAAGAGAAATTCTTCTATTTCACTTTCTGAAAAGCTTTCATCATTTTCAAACGAGCTATTACTTCCTTGCGCACATAGCCCCTTATGTCTTCGTAAAGTCTTCTTCTTGGATTTTGCTAGAGTGTACTTCTTCACTACTTTCAATTCCGACCTGTGCACATTTGGTAGCAAAATGACCTATATTGCCACAATTAAAACATTTAAGAGTATATGTACCTTTGCGCTTGATTGATCCTTAAATGAATTTCTTCACAAAGTTGGCTCATTCTTTTTGATGCTTTGAAGGCAGCTTCTCTTTCTGATGTTGTTCCATTTTCAGTCCTCATTTTGTGTGCCGAAATAATTCCATACAACTCCTCTGTCTTCAAGGTATCTAGATCCTTCATTTCTTCAATGGCCGAAACTTATGCATCAAATCTCATGGGAAGAGATCTTCTTACTTTTTTGTAATGTCCCATTTTAGGAACAATGCAATATAACCACAAAATGTAATTCTGTAATACCACTTGTAATGTCCCCTTATTTTATTACTTATAAATTTGGGGCAATTAACTTGCAAAATCAATTTCAAGAGACTTCTTTCCTTCATCACTATTAATTATGATCTATGATACCAAATATGAATGTTTAAATTATGCAATTAATAAGATATGTATATAGATAATGATAATATTATTCAAACAACAATATATATATTGGATATTGATCACTGTTGTATTTCATATAACTAATAACAATTATGCAAGTATGATCTTGACGTTCAATATGATATTAGCCTTCTCTGATTTTACAATAAGGAGTATGCTATATTGTGTTTCTATCACCTATAGCTAGGAATTGCTATTTCTAATTCCAATCCTTAAATATATGCAATGTATGTATGATGATAACGTTCACAGCAGAATATGTATTCTTGCAACAATGATAATGATGTTGTTTCTGATATCATCAATTTGCACTTCCAACAATGGTGTTGTCTCCGAATAATGCCTTCAAACTATGCAACCGAAATATGCCAAGCGGTTGATGCTCTACAAGCAGATCCAATAAAGGATACAAAGAGATAAAGGTTTCCAAATCGATGATTCGTGGAGTGTGATCAATGGCCTTCTTATATCTTGCAACTCGAATGCTAGCACCCCTTCATGAGCGATGAGATGCATCTCCTTCCCAACGCTTCATAACAATTGGTTTGTTATCTAAGGAACACCAATTAGTCTTCTTATCATAACAGCTCAGTCGTTTGATTAGTTAACTTCTCCCTTCGATCATCAAATCGTTGTCTTTTATCATTAATCGATACTTAACAAAATGCTTTCTAGGCTTCATCGATGTCATTTCTTTCAAGGTATATGCCTTAGTCAAAAGGATTACTAAGCAACGATCGACATTGTTATTTATCACTGATCTGCATTTGATATCTTCAAATCGTTATACAATAGTCTTCAATCATCATCGATTATATTGGCTTCATCTATGATCAATTTGTCAGTATATCGATATTCATGTTGACTAACTACCTTCTCTAATCTTTTGGGTAGTTTGTCTTTAAGTAGGATCAAGATGCAATGATGATTAACTTTATAGTAAACGGCTGCTTAATATGCTTTCCCCCTTTGATGTATGTAATGGATCTGCTTATCCCATAATGGTGTATAATCTATATGTTGACTATTGTGTAATGATGTAATGTCCCCTTCCTTGTAATGTTGCATTCAATGGTCAATTGGCCTATTTCGGAGAACCGTAGGCTATGTGGAAAGGTAAATTAAGGGGTCCCATGTTCCTTGGAGTTCCGACCAGACTTGTCAGGGGTGGAATGTGAACTTACTATTTTTAGTAAGTTAGGGTTTGACCGTCGGGATGGTACAAAGTTGCTAAGCTCGCCAAGCTCTTTCTCTGGTTGCGAAGATAACGATTTTTGGAGCATTATTTCATGACTTACTATTTTTAGTAAGTGGCAGTTTGGGGCATTCTATTTTTGGCAGTCCTGGATTTGGTCCTGTTCCAGCACAATTCAATGCTCCTCATTGCTCAACCTCATCCGGATTCTGTTGATAATCAGTACTGGAGTTATAAGCAATTTAATTAAATATTATTCCTTATCCTAAGGTTATTATTTAATTACTTTATTACTGATTGATGTTATGTGGAATTGTACAGAAATTGATATTTTTCCTAAGTCTTGCCTAGGCGAATTATTTAATGGATATATGAGACTTTATTTTCGATATACTCCAAAGTTATATCATGCCAAAATCGTAGACTTTATTTTCGATATACTTCATTCTATCTTCTTTCACATCTCTATCTTTGTAAGAATTGCTTTAGTAGTACTGACCAATTCATTATGTGTTGCATTTCCCACTGAACAAGTGGAAGAGGATGGCTTAGCTGCCTGTATATTTTGTAATTCAATTTTGTCCTCCCACTAAGCAAGTGGTTGAGTGATATTGTCCTCCGGCTGAGATATGCGATTGAGTGATAGTTTTATGTAAAATTCCTCCCGCT
Source organism: Cryptomeria japonica (assembly GCF_030272615.1). Lineage (NCBI taxonomy): Eukaryota > Viridiplantae > Streptophyta > Pinopsida > Cupressales > Cupressaceae > Cryptomeria > Cryptomeria japonica. Next base: position 245,574,689 of record NC_081411.1, on the reverse strand, counting down.
AAATAAGCGGTAGAGTGATTTGGTCTTGTTATGCTCTTGTTGCCTTGGCTGGTTTACTGCCAAGTTCTTGTTCTTCATCCCATTGAAAAGTGGAAGGGGTCGGCTTGTCGCCCGGTATTGTAATTGCATTGTAATTTCCAGCGGATTAGTGAGCTAACGAACCCCTTATCACCGTATGCTCTCACCGTCCCACATTGGGCTCTTGGCGATCAGAAAGTTGAAGGGTTACTTTTCAATAGCATTGGGATTATATTTCCTAACCTTAACGGGTGCATTGCAATATTTGTTGTGCTTGAAAACCCAAAAAATAAGTGGGAATATTAAAGTGGTATCAGAGCTGGTTTTTCCTGCCAGCCTGTGAAGTCAGAGTAAACAGAGTTCTCCATGAGTGACAAAGATGTCCACTACTACAACAAAGAACAGAGACGCCAGCAGTATCAGATTCCTGCAATGCCTTTTGAAGAGACTTTTTCAGAAGTCTTGAGAAACAGAGATAAGGAAGTTGATTCAGTGGACTCAGTAGATTCAATGGGGCAAAGACTATTTGGACAGAATGAAACACCTATGGTTGTAGAGAAAATAGAGAAGAAATTTGACACTATGATGGACATGATGTCCCAAATGATAGCCACCTTTAGGCAGAATGCTGGAGGAGAGCACAATCAAGATCCAAATCAGAATGAGTGGTAATAATGTTAGCACTTCCAACAACTCCGGTGGTAATCGAAATGGCAGCAACAATGGCAGCCATAGTAATGGAATGCCTGTTGGATCGGTGACTAGGCCATTGCAACCTGTTTTCCTTCCAAGGGAAACATCGCCTCCTGAAGTGGAAGTTACTATAGCTGAGGAGATCCGGGCCAGCTTTGTGGAGTATGCAAGATTTCCCCAAGAGATTCGAAATGCTATGTCTCTTGACCAATACATGAATCAAAAGAAGAGAAGGGAAGGGAGATATGTTAATTGTTACTCCACTCCCAAAGATTTTCAACAGGCCCTTGGGAAGGTCACTCTAGCACATTTCGATGGAAGCAGTGTGAGCACGGCTAGAGCTTGGGTGCAGAAGTTGGACAACTACTTGTCCTTGAGACCTATGCCCGAAGAAGAGGCCATCAAGTTCGCCACCTTATACCTAGATGGAGCTGCTCACGAATGGTGGTACCGTGGGTTGATCACCCTTGGTCACAACTTGATCCATACCTATGCTGAATTCACCAACAAGTTGATAGAAAGATTTAATACCAAGGATCCGGAGGTGAAGTTTAGAGAGTTAGAACAACTCAAACAGCAAGGTTTTGTGGACACCTTCATAACTGAATTTCAAAGCCTTTCAGTTATGGTTAGTAGTATCTCAAAGAAAAGACTAGTGATCCTATTCACTAAAGGACTTGAAGAACCATTGAGAGGTTGCGTAAAACCCTTTGACCCGCCCACCTTGGCTAATGCAATCAAGAAGGCTAGAAGCATGGAATTGGCTGCCCCTAAGTCTAATTTCAGTCAAAGCCTTTCCCATTCCGTAAAGACAAGAAGAAATTTTCTAATCCGCCTAGGAAGTTCCCTCCCCGGATGGATGATGAGCTCCATCAAGAACTTCGGAGGAAGAATTTGTGTTATTCATGCAAGGAACCTTGGGTTCCGGGTCATAGATGCCATGGAAAGGGTAATGCTCGGCAAATGGGAGCATATTTAGCTGATGGATCAGATTCTGAAAATTCAGAACAGCAGCTTGATTCGGAGGAAAGTGAGTATGAAGAGGCTACAGAAGGGCCTGAAAGTGATCAAGATGATAAGGGTATAGTTGCCCACCTCTCTAGCTTCCACAAAAATGAATCATTCAGAGTTCGAGGAGTATTGGGGGAGCACCGACTTGTTGCTCTAATTGATACCGGAGCAACTCACAACTTCATTGATGCCAAGATTGTTGCCAAGAGAGGTCTTATCACTAATGATGTTGAAGACTTCAAGGTCATGGTGGCTGATGCATCAACAATTTGTTGTAAACGGATGGTGTTGAACATGTCAATGAAGCTTGGTAATTATGAAGTCAAAGATGACTTCTATGTTGTCAATATTGGAGGAACCGATGATGTGGTCCTCGGCATTCAGTGGCTGCGATCTCTTGGTGAGATCACTCTTAACTTGCAAACCATGGAGTAAAAGTTCATGATTGAAGGGAAGAAGGTGATTTTGCGAGGCATGTCTAATGGGGGTCCTCGGATTGTATCCTTGAAGAGGATGGAGAGGCTGATCCGTCATAACCAAGTAGAGTGGGCAGAAGGATGTGTGTTAATGCCATCAAACCCATTAGAAGACAAGGGCAACTACACTACTAATATTCAAGCTCTAATCACAGACAAGAGCAAGGTCTTTGGAAATCCGCCACTTAGAAGATCTCCTGAGTGTATGGTCATGCCATCCCACTCATCTGAAGAAAGGAGAAGTTATCTTGAAGACATTCAGGCTTTGATTTCAAAGAGGAGCAAGGTGTTTGAGACTCCACCTCCGGGTAGGCCGCCTGAGCGCGGTACTGAACACATCATTGAGTTGGAAGAGGGTACTAAGCCTATCATGATTACTCCTTACCGTTACCCAAAGAAGCAAAAGGACGAGATTGAGAAAGCCATTAAGGAGCTTCTAGACATGGGTTACATTAGGCCAAGGAAAAGCCCCTTTGCTTCGGCTGTTGTATTGGTGAAGAAGGATGGGACCATGCGTATGTGCGTGGATTACCAAGCCTTGAATCAGAAAACCATCAAGAATCAGTACCCCATTCCCCGGATTGATGAACTCATTGATGAGCTGCATGGTGTCGTGTACTTCTCCAAGATAGATCTCAGATCGGGCTACCATCAAATCCGAATGAGGGCTTCTAATGTTGAGAAGACTGCTTTCAGATGCCACTTTGGGCATTTTGAATTTCTAGTCATGCTTTTGGGTTTGACTAATGCTCCAGCCACATTTCAGTCCTACATGAACAGGATTTTCAGAAGCAATTGAGGAAGTTTGTGCTCATAGTCTTCGATGACATTCTCATCTTCAGCAAGTCTTGGAAGGAGCACTTACAACACTTAGATGAAATTCTTAGCATTCTGGAGTCTGAATCATTGTTTGCCAAAGAATCTAAGTGTGAGTTTGGAATGAGGGAGTTGCTCTACTTGGGGCACATCATCAGTGCAAAGGATGTGAAGGTGGATCCCGAAAAGATTAGAGCTATCCTTGATTGGCCACCACCTGAGAACATAACTCATTTGAAAGGATTCTTAGGTCTATGCGGTTTTTACAGAAGGTTTGTGAAGGGTTATTCTTAGTTGGCTGCCCCCCTCACAGATCTCACAAAGAAAGGAGCCTTTGAGTGGTCTGCAAAGGCACAAACAGCGTTTGATCAGTTTAAGGAAATCATGAGCTCATGCCCGTTTTTGGCCTTACCAGGTTTCACCAAGCCTTTTGAACTGCAATGTGATGCGTCAGGAGAAGGCGTTGGTGCAGTTCTTAAGCAAGACAAGCATCCTATTGTCTTTGAAAGTAGAAAGTTGAGAGGGCTTGAAATGCTATATTCAATCTATGACAAGGAGGTGCTTGCCATAATGCATGCCCTTGTGAAATTCAAGCAGTATCTAGTGGGAAGTAGGTTCGTTGTTAAGAATGATCATAACAGTCTTAAGCATTTCATGCACCAGAAAGATTTGAATGAAAGGCAGCAGAAGTGGGTTAGTAAGCTTTAGGCTTATGACTTCGACATTGAGTATGTGCAGGGGAAGAACAACATAGTGGGCGATGCCCTTTCACGGAGACCCCATCTAAACTCTATATGTGAGCTTACTGTTGATTGGAGGGACCTATTGCTTGCTGATTATGCCAAAAATCAGTTTGCAACCAGCATTGTGGAAGGCACTTTTCATGGTGAAAAGTACAATTTGTTGGATGGATTGATTTTGTATAAGGGAAGGATCCTTCTTCTACCTGAATCGAAGTTCAAGGAGAAGGTATTGCAAACTTTTCACAACATTCCTCTTGCTGGCCACCAAGGTTTTTTCAAGACTTACAAGCAGATCCGAGAGAGATTCTCTTGGAAAGGGTTGAAGAGAGATGTCTTGAAGTACATTAGGGAATGCCATACTTGTTAGAAGAACAAGGATGAACACACAGTACCCACTGGTTTATTGCAACCATTGCCAATTCCCAGTCAAAAATGGGAAAGTGTCTCTATGGATTTCATCACTGGGCTGCCAAAGGCCAGTGGGAAGGATTGTATCTATGTGGTGGTGGATAGATTGACAAAATTTGCCCTTTTTCTGCCATCACTAGCTCATTTACAGCAGCTCAGGTTGTTGATTTGTTCTTCCGTGAGGTGTTTAGGCTACATGGGCTGCCAAAAAATATTGTGAGTGATAGGGACAGTAAGTTCCTAAGCTCCTTCTGGCAAGAGATTTTCAGATTATGTGGTATTGTGCTCACCCCAAGCACGAGTTACCATCCCCAGACAGATGGACAAACAGAAATAGTAAATAAGTTGTTGGAGGGTTATTTGAAGAACTACGTTTCAAAGCAGCAGAAGGCTTGGGTAAGATGGCTACATCTTGGTGAATACTGCTACAATTCCACTTATCACATGTCCATTAGGATGTCATCTTTCATGGCACTTTACGGTTATGACGCCCCTAGTTTTGTTGATTTGGTGTTTGGAGATAGTAGAGCACCTCAGGCTAGGGATATGGTTCAGCACTATCAGGATATTCTGAAGGCATTGAAGGACAACCTCCAGAGTGCACAGAATCAGCAGAAGTTGTATGCTGATCAACAACGTATTGAGCGCTCATTTGAGGTTGATGATATGGTCTACCTAAGACTTCAGCCCTTCAAACAGTCTACTCTCAAGAAGAGTGGAGCGGAGAAACTCAAGCCACGTTTTTATGGACCATTCAAGGTCATCATGAGAGAGGGAGTTGTGGCTTACGAGTTAGAGCTACCAGCAAGTAGCCGAGTACATAATATCTTCCACGTGTCACGCCTCAAAAAGGCGCTTGGGCACAATGTGATAGTCTCTTCTGATTTGCCTCCTTTGGATGAAGAGGGAGAATTGGTACTAGTTCCTGAGGCCAACCTTGATGTTAGGGAACGATTGTTGAGGAGGAGGACCGTCCGAGAGTATTTGGTTAAGTGGAAGGACTTGTCGGTGGAGGATGCTACATGGGAGAATGAGGAGGTTTTACAGCATCCTGGCTTGCGATTGCTTGAGGACAAGCAATTTTGGGAAAGGCAGATTGTAATGTCCCCTTCCTTGTGATGTTGCATTCAGTGGTCCATTGGCCTATTCCGGAGACCCGTAGGCTATGTGGAAAGGTGAATTAAGGGTTCCCATGTTCCTTGGAGTTCCGACCAGACTTGTCAAGGGTGGAATGTGAACTTACTATTTTTAGTAAGTTAGGGTTTGGCTGTCAGTATGGTATAGATTTGCTAAGCTCGCCAAGCTCTTTCTCTGGTTGCAAAGATAATGATTTTTGGAGCATTATTTCATGACTTACTATTTTTAGTAAGTGGCAATTTGTGGCATTCTATTTTTGGCAATCTTGGATTTGGTCCTGTTCAAGCACAATTTAGTGATTCTCATTGCTTAGCCTCATCCGAATTCTGTTGATAATCAGTACTAGAGTTATAAGCAATTTAATTAAATATTATTCCTTATCCTAAGGTTATAATTTAATTACTTTATTACTGATTGATGTTATGAGGAATTGTGCAGAAATTGATATTTTTCCTAAATCTTGCCTAGGTGAATTATTTAATGGATATATGAGACTTTATTTTCGATATACTCCAAAGTTATATCATACCAAAATCGTGGTCTTCTTCCTAGGTGCGATTTTTGGACTTAGGAAGTGGGCGCAACTTTCGGTCCACCTCATGAAATGAAACGCATTTTGAATGTGGTGAATTTGGAGGCAGTTTCATTTGAATTTCAGACTGGAAAAGCTATATAAACAGGTGTTTGGCTCCTCATTTGCTTATCCAGAGAAAATATATCATTATCCTGTCGGAATGACTCCAGACTTCTTCGAGGGTGAATACCTCCTAGATCTTTCCTTCCAGTTTCGAGTGTGAGACATCACTCCTAGCTATGGTTCGTAGTTGTGAGCTACTTGGTGACTTTTTGCGTGTGTTGGTGAAGAGTTGTGTGCTGTTGGTTTTTTCGGTGTTGCTGGTGTGTGCCAGCTGGAAGTGTATTTTGCTCGTAGCTACTTGCGTGTTGAGTGCATCATTTTGGGTGAGCGCTTGTTGGAAGCGTATCAGAGAGAATAATTCCCCTACATTGGTGTGGCATTTGGAGAACTCTCCAATTTACAGTTGCAGATCAAACTATTCAGCCAAAATGACATTTCCAGAATTGCCTTGGGTTGCATGCATTGTTGTTGTTGCTCTCCAGTCACAGTTTCAAGGTATTGATTTGTTTGTTTATGTCATACGCTTCATTTTCTTTTGGTTTGGCATGATTCTATTCGGTTTTGAGAGAGTTACAAGCTTTTTAGTGGGTTTCGGGATGGTTGGTTCTGCGTTTTCTTTGTATCTGATTTCAAAACAGCAAGTAGTGTTTATGGTGGGAGTGTGTTAGTGAATTCTTGAGATATGTACTTCATTCTATCTTCTTTCACATCTCTATCTTTGTAAGAATTGCTTCAGTAGTACTGACCAATTCATTCTATGTTGCATTTCCCGTTGAACAAGTGGAAGAGGATGCCTTAGCCGCCTGTATGTTTTGTAATTCAGTTTTGTCCTCCCACTAAGCAAGTGGTTGAGTGATATTGTCCTCCCGCTGAGATATGCGGTTGAGTGATAGTTTTATGTAAAAGTCCTCCCGCTGCGTAAGTGGTAGAGTGATTTGGTCTTGTTATGCTCTTGTTGCCTTGGCTGGTTCATCGCCAAGTTCTTGTTCTTTATCCCGCTGAAAAGTGGAAGTGGTCGGCTTGCCGCCCGGTATTGTAATTGCATTGTAATTTCCAGTGGATTAGTGAGCTAACGAACCCTTTATCACCTTATGCTCTCACCTTCCCACATTGGGCTCTTGGTGATCAGAAAGTGGAAGGGTTACTTTTCAGTAGCATTGGGATTATATTTCCTAACTTTAACGGGTGCATTGCAATATTTGTTGTGCTTGAAAACCAAAAAAATAAGTGGAAATATTACAAATAATCACTTGTGTCTTCTCCTTATAAGATCAATCATTATTTGTTGATTGATGACTTAATACACTTTTTCTTTTATGAAGATGCTCTTCTTACTTGGTTTAATAGAAGTATCGAAGAGGAGTTGTACTTATGATGTTGTGAGATCGGTGGTGCTTGATGGAGATATCTATCGTCTAACTCATCCTTATATCTCTTAATGCTGCTAAGGGAAAATCGTCTTATTTATAAGACTTCAGGATTTTCCTGATACTTTATTACACCAACTATCTACTTGCTACGTACAACTTACTTCTAACTTCCTCCTAACTATTTGTAGGTGCTCAATGTTTGGCACTCCTTGACCACATAAGTATCTTGATGCTTTTAGCTCATTATTACAAAGATGGGGACGTCACATTTTTGCACAATAGCCTCATCCTCAATCTTTTCTCCAAGTCCACGATTATTGTTTATGATTTCATTCACACAAAGAATGTATGCAACAAGATTTTCTTCTTCCTTCATCTATAGGCATTCAAATTGGCTCCCGTGTGTTTGGACCTTAGCTTTCTTCGCATTGTCATCTCCTTCATAAGTCTTTTGGATCTTTTTCCAAATATCCTTTGCCGATGTGCACTGCATGATTTTGACAAATTTGAATTCGGTTAGCCCAATTAATATTGCATTCATAGCTTTTGCATTGTTCTCACTTGCTCTTTTTTCCGGCATGGTCAATAGGTGGAGTAGATGGTGCTAAATATCCGTCCACAACTAATTGCCATCTATCAAATCCATGAGCCATTGAATAAGTGTGCATCCTTATGCTCCAAAATGCATAATTGCTTCCATCAAATAATGGAGCTTAGTTTGAGAGGAAAACTCTTCTTGACTCGCCATGTGTGTTCTTGAAATCTTTTCTTCAAATAGTTTGTCTTTTTTAAAGAAAGCCTCTCTAATACCAATTGAAGAAACACACACACTTATACTGAGAAGGTGGGAGCGGGGGGAGATCAGTATAAGAACAAATTTTCAATTTATAATTTTAGCAATCATAAGCAATAATCAAAACAGTAACACAAGTAAGATCTAGCAAATTACAGCACAAGATGCAAATATGATTTTACATGGAAACCCTTGTGGGAGAAAACCATGGCAAAACATTGCTTTTACAAAAAAAGTCTTTCAACTTGCTCGAACCCATAAGAGACACCAATCCCCTACACACTATAATGTCCCCTTCACTTTTACCTATAAACATAAATTACACAAATTAGAGTTAGAGTTTGGACTTACCAATCAATCAACTTGTTAAACAAAATGCACTCTTGTATGCAAAACCTACATATAAAGAATAAGAACAAATACAAATACATATTCATCTTATCGTTAGGGTTAGATCAAATACTAAATTTATAATACATAAGAGTTGGATAGAAAGAGACATGAAGGTTTGCTTGGAGCCATTTCTACACCAAGCCCAAGAAAGGTTGCCTTCTACAACCTTCTTGCTCCACTTAGCGGCTCGCATTTGCTTGCCTATCAAATCCGCTTCTCCCATATGATCAAGTCTTGTGGTGGACAGGGTAAAGAATGCAACTGGGTTCCTTGACTTCTCCATGTAAGGGCCATCTAAGCTCTTGATGCCACTTTGGTCATCCTAGGATGGCCTACTTACGAGTCCCTTGTTACCCCTCCATCACATTCCGGAACCCTCCTCCAAGGGTGTATTCTTATGATGCAAACATTATTTGAATATTATCTAAAATAACCTATTTCATTTTTATAACTGATGCATAATTTGATATATTATTCATACTTAATCATGATTGATTTCCAATAAGATATGATTCATTCAAATCCGATAATATTGTATTTTTCATAAGCACATTATATCCTTTAGACTGCTATGAAAGGAATAGAATGGAATGCTGCAATAAAGTAATGCATTTTTACTATGCTACTAATATGAACAGTAGATGTGCACTGAAATGATACAGCATACCCGGCTGGCTGCTTCCTTGTTTCCTTATGTAATCGCTGTAATCAGATCTGCAGGTTCTCTACTTATGTTTCTTCACTTCTTATGTGATGATCCTTCGATGAATGATGTCTGGTCTTCTTATATTCCCGTCCTTGAATTGGGGGGGGGGGGGGGGGGGTTTGGGATAAGTTATATCCCATGTCTTTTGGCAATCACACCCTCCCTTGAACAATTCTAATCGCTGAGTAAACAATAATCAGTTTCCTACTTATAATCGCAATCTTCCCCTAATGATGCTTATCTAATCGCATCCTTTGGTGTGCATTAAAGTTATTAATTGGAGAATGTTAGTATACCTTATGGTTAGTTATCTTAATCATACCTGCTGGTTGTATAGTGATGGAAATGTTGTCATTGATGTCAAAGATGTGAGAAGACAATTAATACTGTCAAAGGTGATGATTAAAGAATTGGATAGCTGTGATTTACATAATTGGATAGCTGTGAGTTATATGAAGAAGACATCTAGAAGGCATCTCCATGATCAGATTAGTGATCAGTATTGAAGATGAACTCCATATACAAGATGTAGGTATACAGTGATCAGAGCATAGTGACTGAGAATATATACTGTGTATTCTGATATATAATACTGTACATACACAGCAAGACAGGACTACAACAACAAATGACTACAGAATACATATATGTTTATCTACGGCAGCATATAGAGACTCGGTAGAGACAGAATACATATATACAGTGTGTGTATATACTATATATACACAGTAATATATAAAAAGATGACAGCATATATATAACAACATATACAGGTCACAGCATAAAGAAGACCCAGATATATAGATTCAGTATATATTTCTTAGTATTGATTAAGATATACATTTCTGAGTATATTTTTGAGAGCATGATTCTGAATATAGATTCAGATTATTTCAACGGCATTCTACAACACTTGTTGAAGACTCAGTTAAGTTGAATATATAAATTTGAATGTTGTTCGAACTAAAGACAATACCGTGCCAATATGCCGAGCAAAAAGATGAAGAGGAAAGTACGATATGAACAGCGTTTTTATATATTAAAGAACCTCACAGTAAAGAGGGTTATCATTTTGATATGCTGGCCGATTCATTAAAGGATATGTGCGATTAAATTATAGAATAAAAAATAATATACAGCAATGATCTCATAAAATCGAAATGCTTTAGGAAGTGCAAACTTATTAAAGAGCTACGATTTCATTGGCTAAGTAATAACTAACAAAAGGTGTGGGCTCACTAAGTAAATGATTTGGAGTAAATGTGGGACCCAGTAAAATATGAGTGGGACCCAGTCAACAATTTATTTTAAAGAGGTGGTTCTTATTTAATATGAATTGTGATTCATATAAAGTGGTTATATAAGATAAAATCTATTTTGTCTTATTCAAAAGACATGTCAACAAGGAGACCCGATACATGAAGAGGTGAGTTTTTGTGGCAATAATAAAGGCTACCGTGTATCTATGATCAGTAACCAATACGTATAACAAATGCAAGTCAAAAGACACGATTAAGTGAAAAGGCACGATCCATGAAAGTAATAACTAATGAAACATAAGTTCTATGACAGAGGAGTACGGACTTTACTAGATTACATAGCATATGCTAATCGGTAAAAATATAACCGGTAGCTACATCCCACGATAATTACAATTTTCAACTTATATATATATATATATATATTTTCTCATCTTCTTAGAGTCATTTCATTTCATCAAGTAGACATAACTCTTCACACAAGTCATATCTCTTCATATTAATAATCGTATTTCTTATCACTAACAAAACGCACCATTCATAAAGTCAATCACAACACTTTATGAGTCAGCTTATACTTATTAAATATGAATCAACTTGTATTAACTAATTGCATCACATATGAATTGGCTCGTATAACTAATTGCAACATTTGGCTTTTCTACACAACAAACTACATGTCTTTGTTGCTACTTGCAGCTTCATTAATCAATTTCGTCGTCTCTAAAGTTTTATATCACCATTATCAGATCGGCTACCTTTAATCTCTATCGCTTCCTTTAAAATTGAATGCTGGATACGTCTTGACAACTGAACTTATTATTGCTTGTCTTGAGCATTGTACTGCTATGGACTTGTGTGATTGATATCTTGGCACCGATTATATTTAAAACCTATCCATTTGAGCGTCGTTCATTGTCGACTGTTTCTGGATTCAAGATTATTGTATTATCCTTGCATTGGTAATACATTTCTTTAAACACTAATCCGCCACCTTTGAGATCAAACTGTGAATGAGATCAGACTTTAAACGTATGATCCGACTGTAAGTTATTGATCAGACTTAGACTATACTGATCATGTAATTTATTCTTGCACTGTATGAGATCAGACTGTAAATGAAATCAGACTGTATTGAGGCATAATGTTAGCACAGTAAATGTAAAGCATAGTAATCCAATATGTTCATCAATCTCCATAGCATAGTAATATGTTCATCAATCTCCATAACATAGTAATATTTCATCAATCTCCATGAATCAGCAAATTCCTTTGACATCAATGACAATATTTCCATCAGGTCAACTCCATAAAAATGAATAAACTTTCTTCTATTTACAATTAATAATGCCTTCATTTAGGGTGCAGAACATGGGTCGGGCAGCAAGGAAATAAATAATTATTTGTGCAATTCAATATCCATATTGCCTCCTTTGTCAATTAAATCTCAAAGATAGTGCCATAAATTTGGCACAAGATAACCTCCATCAATTTCACCTTGACTTGCTCCTTGACATAAATGACAACAATCTTGCTTTGACATCAGTGACAACACAATATTTCCAACAATTATAGCTTAACTTCATTCATATTTGGGATGCGTTTGGTGAGAAGATTTGTGAACAATTTGAAGCCAAGAGGGATCACTTGTGCTTGGTAGAATAGTTCACCACAATTAAGAGGGCTCCCCATGAAATCGTAGGAGACTTTCATTTAAAATTTTAGAAGACCTGGATTACGATTCCTACCTTAGCAAAACCATCACCCAATCACGTCTTCTTTTATTACTTAGGGCTCTTAACAATAATGTTGCTATCATGATATAATCTACAAGTGGGAAAACTTTGTCAATGGTATATGACATTTCCATCAGGAAAAAAATTGTCTAATACAAGCTGGGAAGATAGCTCCAACACCTCCAATGCCTCTATCCCCAAAGTTTCCACCTCACTAGCCTGCCTTGGCACCTCTCACCATTGCATCAACTAATCAGCCATATAAATCTACTATCCCTTCAAATGAGTTGCATTAGGTTGAATCCCTCCTATAAAATTTTGGCAATACATTGGTAATGATTAAGAGGCAAAAAGATCAAAATAACAGGCCTTATCAAAATTACCAACAAAGCAAGGAGCCATATCAAGGCTAGAATCAAAGGAATTATGCTAGGCCCTTGAATAGTGTCAATCTAGGTACTCCCAACACTTCAAAGATACTTGTTCTAGTTTAGAAGAGTCTTGCTCAAGAACATGAGTGGTGCTACCCATGCAACCAGCCACACAACTAGAAAACATGCTGAAACAAAGAATTTGTTCAACCTCTAGTAGTTCAAAATGAAGCATCAACTTCAAGACTAATTTGAAACAAAATTAGGTAGTTGTTGGTAGGCAAGATCGTATGCCAACGAACTCTACACTAGTCATTGGCATGAGGGAGAAAAAAAATTCATCTAAACCAATAGAGTAGCAATATAGTAGCCCAAAACACGGCTTCATATTCAGAGAATAGTGAATAGAAGTTGATAGTTAGCAAGTAATCTTAGTCTTAGAGTAAGAGGAGGAGAATAAATTGTTTTGGATTAAGGCAAAAACAGGTTTTGAAGGGGCCTTACAACAGTTACAAAGAAGATTCTAAAAGGATTAGAATCAAAACATCAAAACAAAATCCAAAACAAAACAAGCTGTAGAAGATAGAACAATACATATGGCAGCCAAAGACCCAACAAAAAACCAAACGAGCAACAAAAAACCAGCAACGAACCACTAACCAGCAATAAAAAAGAGACAGCACCAGAGAAACAGAGGACAAAACTGTTGATGTGTTTTTTAGGCACATGCGAACACAAAATAAATTACCATAAGTATCTTATCCTCTCTTGAACAAAATCTCTCGGATGTTGAAGATTAGCTTAAGGATCATTTGAGTAGACTCCAAGGTTCATGTATGTAGGATCACTAAGTGTGGATAAGCTTTGTTGGTCGTTGTGATTGTTGTTTCATCTAGGGGCATTTATGGTTCGAAAAGATTTCATAAAGTGATTGACAGATGATATGCAATGAAGTTTTTTCCTAAAATACTAAATGATTATCAAAAAAATGGCAAAAGATAGGGGGTTTAGAGAAGTTCTAAGCTATTCTAAAATGAATGAATGAAGGATGACACAAGTGAAACTCAACTAGTTATAGCACTCCCATACATGAAGTACAACTCCACTAGAACTAGTGCAATCTTCTAAGGATGTTTGGGGATTTTCAAATCACTACTAATCATAGACACCATTAGTTGAATGCATATCAATGACTGAGCAATAATCGAACTTAAACAATTCTAAAAGTTCCAGTTGACCACACAAGGCTCGCTTACAATCAGCAAGAAAGCTAGTGGTATGGATAACAAGGTTCACAATATATCAAGTGCAACATTCCATCATTAAATCTAATGCTTAAACTAGCATCAAAAGATTGACTTGAGAAGATAAAAGAACCATGCAATAGGCTTCAAGGATTGAGCAAAATGACACCATAACTTCAATGTTTTATTGATCCAAAAGCCAAACAACAACAATTTGTCAAGTCTTTCTCTTGTCACTATTCTAACACCTTAGCCTATTTCTCTCCTATTGCTCTTAATCTTATTCTATTGCTATTAACCATTACAAATGAAATGAGTGGAGCCTATATAAGACTCCCAAATACAATGAAAGGTCGAGATCGAATGAAGATCAAAGGCCAAGATCTTGCCACCTAAACCCTAATTAGGGTTTGATACAAATGAAAACCCTATCAAGATGCCGACACAAAAATCGAGGAAGCATCCTCTAATACAAAAATGGAACGCCAAGTAGGATCATAACAAACTTTCTTCTAGAACTATGTTCCCTTTCTCCTTTTCTTTTCTGGCATATTCAATGAATCTAGACGTCATACTCTCAACTTCAGAAATTGGAATCTCAGGTAGATTCTTCATTCGTTCTTCTAGGTGGATCACTTCATCAAAGGCTGCAAGAAGTGTTATCTCTCATCCATGCTCAAGTTCTTTTGTCTTATCAATAAGGAGCATAGTGGTATACATACGATCCAACTGTTTTTCTGTGATTAGTCCACCTTCTCCCTGAAAGATGACTTTTATCCTATCCTCTAATTCTTGAATGTCCGCATCTGTTTAAATTTCTACCCTTTTGTCAAGAATGACGCAAATCACCTCAATTATCTTGTCATGAATAGGATGGACGGTAACTTCAACTTGACTACATCTATTACTAACGTCTTCAAAAAGGAGTTTCTTCATTTGAAGCAAAGTCGACCATTGTTACAAATTAGGAGTTGATTCCTTTCTAATCACCCCTTCTTGTACTAGTATCTATCTAGGTGCTTTCCTTATTGCTTGCATTATTGGAATGGTGACGTCTTTAGTATGAGTGAAGGCATCAAATGTCACCATGAGGTTATGAACTATCTCAAGAACACGAATGGCTCTACCAAGTATTTTCATCATATTTCTCACAAACTCATTAGCCATTGTGAAGGATTTGTTGACCCATGCATCTAGAAGTTGTGCTGAGTTTGCCATCTTCTCCATATGATTTACCGATTCATGAGGAGGCATTAGTGGAGGTGTGTTTGTTGGGTCATGTTGCCTTAGTGGTTCCTTGAACTGATGGAAATAGCTCCTCCATGCATTTAACTCCTTTTCTAACCTTTTGTTCTTCTCTATTTCAGCCTTTAGTTTCTCATTGACCGCCTTCACTGAATCGGTTGCTTCCTCCATGGCTGGTTCAGAAGTAAGTGGACCTAAGTCAAATGTCTCCAAATCATATTCATCTGTCATAATCTCATCCTCATATTTATCTACTGCGGGAGTGGCAATCTGTATTTTGTTGGAGCATGTATCATCCCTTATTACTTCAGACATTTTTGAAGCTTTCTTCTTTTCAATGACTTCTTGAGGTCCATTTAGAAGACTCTCCAAATCAAATGCTTGTTCTTCTTCTTCCATTATTACTTCCTTGGCATGTCTTTCCTTTAGCCAGTCGGGGATAGAAGATCTTCCTTCTTTTACTTGCACTTCCTCTAGCAATGGCTCATTTCTAGGAGGGGAAGTTGCTTCATTATTATCTCCTTGTTCTTCATCATCACAAATCTATATATAAAGGGCCAGATTTGATGATTCTTGTGGCATCTTTCCTTTATCTTGTCTATCATTCCTGTCATTTTGTATTGTAGACTCCATTGATTCATCTACTTCATGGACCATGCTTTCATCTATCCTTTGATCCTTGCCTTGATTTATTTATCTCTCATGCCTACAAGAAGCACTAGGAGGCTGATCAAAATTTGTCTTTTGCTTCTTCTTGGATGTCTCTTTCTTTCCTTCTTTATTCTTCCTCTTTGATCCTTTAGAATGAGAAGTCCTTTTACTTACGCTTGCCCTTTTTTCTTCTTCTATCCTTGTCTCCAAATTGAATGTCATTGTCACATCTTGCTCCTTCAATTTCTGATGTTGAATATCTACCCATCTACGTGTGCACGTTAAGACTTGATTCATCAATTCCCTCAAATCCGTGACTTGCTTTTCATCCCAAGTAATCTTTATTTTTTTTATCTTCCATCTCATAGGTAGATTGGATATATCTACCACTATCTTGTGCTTGATCAACTACTCTATAGACTTTGCATTTCCTGATGAGATCAAGAGGCAGTCCGGAGCACATCTTCTTCTTTATCTCGAAGTCATCATGTACGTTCATCCAAAAGTCTTCTACTTGAAACACATGCTTATGCTTTCTTCCAACCATTTCTTCTACATTGCCATAGGGATCAAAGTTATCTCTAGAAGCAAATGGTGTAAACGAATAGAGGGATAACTCTTGCTCGGCACTTTCAGCTATTTGAAGGGAAGGACAGACATCTATTGAATTTCCAAGTGAAATGGAATTAGTGATGACACCTCCATGTTTGTACCTTAATGACTTGGGACATGATAACAATTGTCTTGCCACTTCAAGTAGTACTACCCCGTCTCTTGGATAACGTGGCAACATGTGAGGAGAAGGACATCCTTGGATCCTTATGTATGTGAATTTCGGAAATTGAATGAACCATGCACCATATTGTTTGACAAGTGCGTGTGCCTCTGGAGACAATCTCTGATGGATTCCACCTTGTAGGATCCTAGTGATGTGCATTGTGAAAGTATCATTGACTGTTCTATAGTGCTACTTAGGTGGGTGATGCAATATTTCATAGGAATCAAAAACCCTTATTTCTCTGAGCCTCCTTCCAACTCTGCCTCTATGTGGTAGTCCCGCATATTTATAATTCCTTGCTAGAGAATATATGACATATGAGCTTATGTGGGATGACTTGGTGGGATCTAACCTTCTCATTTATACATCTAGGCTATTACTAATGATTCTTGCCCAATTTATCATTCCTTTCCCTTGGATGATTATTTGTATGAAGAAGAACATCCATTTATCAAAACAAAAGGCTTGAGGAGCACCTATAACTCGACCAAGCATGCTGATCAAATTCCCTAAATACCTCTTGGAAGTTAATTCAGTGTGGCCCATTAGGTATCTTGTTCAGGCGAGGTCTACTCTTTTGCAACCAATCCCTATTGATAACTGCTAGACATGCATCAAGATCATCTACAGAAATTGATTTAGCTCCTTCCAAGCTTCTATAGATCATGTCCCTTTGTTATGGTAGGTGGAAAGCTTCACTTATGGCTGTTTCTGATAGGTAAGGAAGAATGGTTCCATCCTCGGCCACAATTGTCCTTGAGTGTGAATCATAGTTTTTGGCGCACTCAATCATTAGTTCATGACATCTAACTGCAAGAGGGAAGTCGGCTACCTTGATGATGCCGCTTTCTATTATCCTCTTGGCTATTGGTGATGGTTTGCCAGTCCTATACTCTAATGATTCTAATCAAATGCTTAATAAGACTGATCTAACTCTTTACATGCATCCTATCTTCAGTGAATTATTATTTTCTGCCTCTAATCAGACCTAATTTTTTATCTTAAATGCAGTCCTTACTTCTGATTTTGACGATTTGCTTTCAATCAAAGGACCGATACTAACTAAGGAATTCACTATTTGGAATGCAATTCTGATGTCTAAGGGCAAATCTGGACTGTCCCAAGATGAATTCACTGTATGATAGGCTCCTTTGCTGAGCAAATTCGCTTCAACCTGATCTTCAAATGACAAATTCGTCTTCTCCAAAAGACCAGACCTGCATTTAATGATAAAATTCGCCTTTTATGGTGATTGAGAATTGCTGATACTTGATGAAGTTCGCTGTTCAATTAGAGTAATTCGTTGACCTGCTGACAAAATTCGCTTTTAGAGAGGAATTGTGTATTGAATTGATGTCAAAATGATTAATTTGATCTTCCTTATATATGCAATTTAGGGTAGAGTCATGACTTTTGGAGTTAAGGCCAACTTGGTTTAATAAAAAACAAAAAGATAAATTGCCTCTTTCATGCCAGCCGACTTGATAGATTAAAACTCTCCCTTTTAGCAATTTGAATTTGAATAAGTTTTGGCGCAAAAATGCTTGTCTTTGATAAATTTGCTCTTGGACCTTCGGGAGGTACACAACCTTGGAATAAATTCGCTCTATGTCCTTAGCAAGGACATGAATCTTGATAAGAATTTCGCTCTATGTCCTTAGCAAGGACAAGGTCAAGGTGAAAAGTTCGCTCTATGTCCTTTGGAAGCACAAGGTCAAGGTGAAAAAGTTCGCTCTGTGTCCTTAGCAAAGACATGAATTAAAAAAGAAATTCGCTCTGTGTTCTTTCCAAGGACATGACTTGGATGAAAAATTCGCTCTATGTCCTTTCTAAGGTACGTGACCTTGTTTTGAAATTCGCTCCAAGACCTTAGGGAGGTAGATCAATTGGAAATAATTCGCTCTAGGACCTTGGTAGGGACATGATGAAATTCGCTCTCTGTCCTTCGGAGGGTACATGACCTTAATCAAAATTTCACTCCATGACCCTTGGAAGGTACACGACTTTGGTCAAGAATCCACTCTAAAACCTTGGTAAGGAACATGATGAAGTTCACTCTATGACCTTAGCAAGGACAAGACTTAAACTAAAATTCGCACTCTATCCTTCAGAGGGTACATGATGAAGTTCGCTCTATGTCCTTCAGAAGGTACGCACATGATTCTAGAAAAAACTCGCTCTAAGACTTCTCCAAGGTACACATTCAAATTCGCTCTGGACCCTTAGCAAGGACATAATAGTAATGAGGGTGGCCTGAATTTTCTTGTAATTCTCCTCAACATGGGTGAATCTTTCTTCAAAACCCTTCTTCATCTGATCAATACCAGCAACAGCTCTATTGATACAATCCACAACAGATTTTTTCTCATCCTCAGTCCACTGACCGTCACCTTTCTGTATATCTTGACTAATAGAGGTAGGCATAGCTTCCAACTTATTGCTCAAAGCCCTCTAGTTGAGTTTAAACTCTTTGATTTCATGGAAAAGCCATTTGAAGAGACTGAAAGTATCAATGGCATGGTCTCTAGCCATACCTAGGATGTCCACATAATCGTCCCTTTTGTCATTAAGCTCAACACTCTTGGCATGAAGGTCCTTCTGAACAACAACCCCAATAGTTTTATAAGTCTCCTAATGAGGAGGTGAAGGGGTTATCTCATAATTCTGACTCTCAGGCTCCGAGCTGACTCTCTTATTGGCCGCATTATCTTCAAAATTCCCCCTATGGCCGCCGGAGGCAGAATCTTCATCACCGGCAGAGGTAGATGAGGAGGAAACAACAACCTGCTTCAAACCCTTCTGGTGCAGGGCACCTAACTCAAGTTGTCTTTTCTTGCATTTTAGAGTTTTTGTGTGATTTCAAGTTATTTTATGTTGTAATAAGGTGAAATAAGTCCTATGATGCTTTTTGAAGCCATAGTTTGGTTGTCCACACTTTTGTTGTGCTCAGGATCCAAAATTGTCATTATCCTAAAATGACATGTCAAAATGTCAATTTTTGGTTTATACCAGGTGGATGCCTGGAAACTTGCTAGAATGTTTGGAAATGGTTTAAATCCATTGTAGGATGCCATTTGAGTGATTTTTAAGGCCTTGAGAGCCTCGGAGTGTGTTTTTGCACTCATAGGTAAAAGTTGTCAAAATTGTCAGGACAACTTTTGCATTTTTAGGCAAAAGTTATCCATGAAGGAAATGGCGTTGGAAGTTGGTTGGAACCAACTTGAAATTGTGTATAAAACCTTCTAAACATCTCCAATACGAGGTTAATCGAGTTTTGGTTTGCATTCAATTCATTTGCCAACGGTTTCCTATGCTTTTTCTCACATTTGGACTGTTTTTGCTTTGAATTTCTGATTTTGTACGACCTATACGGTCTGGTAGGGTTCTCATAGTAGCATAGGAAGTTAGCAATTTGTTTTACCTTTCCAACAAGTATAATATGAAGGTCTGAAGTTCTTTGAATCAAAAGTTATCACTGTTTTTGTAATAGTTGCTCACAAACCCTTGAAATTTGGGGTTTTGATTGTAAAAATGCATTTTACCTGAGCATCCATGAATGGCACAAGTTGCAATCCATTGGATGGCTTGGGTAGGCTCTGTAAATAGTTTTAAAGTAGGCGTTTTGTGTTTTTGCAGGCCACAAGGAGGAGAATGGGTGAGATGAACAACACAAAAGCTTGTAGCTAGTGTGTGGGGGCAGCAAAGATTGCTCATTTTCAGAGCCATGGAGAACTGATACCTTAGCAACCCATAGTGTTTTGGAAAGGTCTATGGGTGTACCAAAAGTATACTAGATTGTTCTGGTTTTATATTTTGACTGGTGAAGAGTTTGGAGCACATCTTCCCAAACTGCCTGGAAGCCCTAAACCCCTTAAAAATAGCTCTTTTTGAGTTACCCTGGTTGTACGACAAACCCAGATGGAAAATTTGTGATCTTGTTTAACTTCCAAATGGGTATCTGAAAATGTAAAAATATCTGGGGGTTGTTAGGAAATTTTTGGGAAAAAGACCAAAAAACAGTCCCAGAAGGGCTAGTCATTTAAGCCTAATAGCAGCCGGTAGAAGCAAGTTGAAAGCCTAAGGCTTGGGAGGAAGGTGCAAACCTTTATAATGAATAAAATGACCTTTAAAATACCTTCAAAACAGAACCACAAACTTTAAACATAGTTAGAGTGAAGATCCTTGGCGGAGGTCTTCGGAGCCTAGCTGGAGCCTAGCTGGAGTTTTCGGAAGCTAGTAGGAGACCATCTCAAAATCAGAGATTTGGGTCAAAACCAACAAGAAACCTCAAGAGGCTATACCTAGGAGGCAAGCCAATAGATTTTAGGCCTTGGAGGTCTAAGGAGTGTACCCTAACAAGTTACCTTGGAGGAGCTTGAGTAGAAGGGTGAGTTGAGGAGTTGGGGTGAATAAGGGTGAATTGGAGAGCTAGGCACAAGATCTCTGCATCACCTTCTTACCCTTACCCAAAGTAGGTTTGGCTTTAGGGGTGTTCTCAGTATTAGCTTTTTTAGGAGAGAAAGTTACATCCTCTGAATCCGAAATGGATTCGTCATCCTCGGATTCCCCTGCACTAGCATTGTCATCCGAAGAAGTGGAATATAAGAAGACGGCGCAGGAAGGGCAGGAAAATGACTATCAATTAACACAAGCAACCCTTCATGAAGGATAGGGTGCTTGGTCGAGTTCTTCCTATGAGCTCTGAAGCTAGCCCATGAATGGCATGGTCTCTAGCCATACCCAGGATGTCCACATAATCGTCCCTTTTGTCATTAAGGTCAACACTTTTGGCATGAAGGTCCTTCTGAACAACAACCCCAATAGTTTTATAAGACTCCTAATGAGGAGGCGAAGGGGGTATCATAATTCTGACTCCCAGGCTCCGTGCTGACTCTCTTATTGGCCGCATTATCCTAAGAATTCCCCCTATGGCTGTTGGAAGCAGAATCTTCATTACCAACAGAGGTAGAAGAGGAGGAAACAACAACCTACTTCAAACTCTTCTTACCCTTACCCAGAGTAGGTTTGTCTTTAGGGGTGTTCTCAATTTTAGCTTTTTTGGGAGAGAAAGTTTCATCCTCCTATTTTGAAATGGATTCCTCATCCTCAAATTCCCCTGCACTAGTATTGTCATCTGAAGAAGTGGGATATAAGAAGGGGCAGGAAGGGCACGAAAAATGACTATCAATTAACACAAGCAACCCTTCATGAAGGATAGGGTGCTTGGTCAAGTTCTTCCTATGAGCTTTGAAGCGAGGACATCAAGAAGAAAGCAAAAGAGACCCTAACATTATGGCAAAAATGATTTCACAGAACAAAATGGTGGTCATAAACCCTGGTAAAACACCCATCAAGAGTAAAGTAATCCATTATTACCTTAAGGAGTTGGGCCCAGATTTCCTTGAGAACACCAATGTCATAGTAGCTGGCAGAGTCTTCTTCACCAGCTTCCCCCTTTCCTTCTCAGATTTCGGAAAATTCTGCACCGTAGTCTCCGTGTAATTCCTATCTCTGTAGTATTTCATACTGTCAGAGGAAATACCCGTAACTTCAGCTATCAAACGCTCATCCACCGTAACCTTGCGCCCATGCGGAATAATGGTGCCATCCTTCCAATGCTTATCAAGATAAGAAGTAACATCCTTGTTAACCCCCTGCATTTTCTCAATGAAGGGAGTAACACCCCCTTTCACAAGAAGCTTCCAAATTTTCTGGTTCTTCTTCAACTGCTCACAACTCGGCATCTCAACCCGCTTCTTGGCTCCCCCCATGATGCTCACAGAATTCAGAGCAATAGCTCTGTGAAGAGAGGTTTGGGCATAAACAATATCAACCCACAAAGCATACGAAATAATAGCACCATAATTACATCGCCCACAGGCAACACATGCCAAAAGGAGAAAAAGGTGATATTTCTAGAATCACTTCTTGCAATAAAAGCAGTATTACTCATTGTCCTTACTACCTCGAAGTCTGTCATGAAAAATAAGCATGTAGAGCTCGGTATCCACCCTGTCTTCATCGGTCCACATCACTTGACTAGCACTACTAACCCCTTTATTGGCAAGGTAGTGTTGATGTGGTTTTTGTACACGACCAAACACAGAATAAAATACCTACAGGTACCTTATCCTCTCTTGAGCAAAGTTTCCTGACTGCTGAAGATCTCGCCGAAGGATCAGTCGAGGCAACTCCAAGGTTCTTGTATGTAGGTTCTCTACTCGTGGATAAGCTCTTTGTGGTATGATGTGATTTTGCTGGAATCACAAGGGGACTTACACTTGATGATTAAACGTCTTGATTTGCTTTGAACATTGCTGGAACGCAGGATTTCACTTGTCTAGATTTTTTGAAAAAAAGGAAAAAGATGAGGGCGAGGAAAGGATCTAATTCTGACACTAAGAATGTAGGAGCAATGATTGATCTTTGACGAAATTCTAACTAAGTCTTGTTTTGACATCCCAGGACCATCTCCACAACGTTAGTGCGATCTTCGGAGGAAAGCTTTATGATGTTCAGATCATCGCTACAGGCATAGACACCATCAGGTTGACGCATATCAGTGAAGAAGCGACAATTGAAGTTAGGCTTAAGCTGAATGATTCCAGTTAACTACACAAGGCAAGTCTGCACTCAACAAACTGCTAGTAGTATGGATATACAAATTTCACCATCAATCAAACACATTTCTTCCACTCATCTAATAACATGAAATCAAATCTAAGAAGTATAGAGACCATGCAAATTGTTGAATCGACCCATAGATTTCACCATTTCTTCAATGAAGTTTTACAAGCCTTTTACAACAACATTTTGGCAACAATCTTTGCCTTCTCTTTCTATTCTACTCTAATTGCTATACTATTTGCTGACTATCCACTATTAGCGAACTATTCACCTTCTAACTACTGACTAACTATCATTAGCCTTTACAAATGAAGAGCCAGGGCTTATATAGTGCCCTCAATACAATTCAATGGCTCAAATCAACTTGAGATCAATGGCCGAGATTTTACAATGAAAACCCTAATTAGGGTTTGTTACAACAAACTTAATTCTGACCAATGAAATAATTGCATTATTTGGACACATGTCTTCTCTGGAATATTCGACCAATGGATAGTCGGGGTAGGTACATCGAAGTTAGTGCCATCTCTTGATGAATCAGGTACATTGAATCTAGACATGCTGAAGTGGACCAACCCGACTGGAGGAGTGATGATTGGGACGCCACCTTGTCTGACACTTGGTTGATGCTCAATTTGATGCTGCTGAGAAGCTAACTTTAGTTAACTCTTCTGAAACTGTCTGCTTCTCCAATGGACCCTTTCTCTGACCTCCTTTGTCTTTGATGTGCAGGATGGATGGTGTACTTTTCCTTGGAATACTGGACTGGAAGATGTCGTCCCTGATGATGCTAGATTGGAGAAGGTCATCCTTGTCTTGGTCTGGTCCTGTGGAGGTCGTTATTTGATACCTACACAAAAGCTTAAAGTTAGGGTTTGAGCATAATATCTTAAGGTATAGGATTCAAGACCTTCAAGGAAATAACTAAATATTAATTTGAAAATGATGATAAATCTAAGAATTATGAATTTTCAAATTAAATTAAAATCAGATTGTACAAGACTTACATTTTCCAAAGGATTACTATGGAAAATCCAACTAAATTTTGAATAAAAATTTCAAGAATCTGATTCTTCATACCTCTTCCTTGAATTTTTAGCTATCAACCTTGAAAAATGAATGAAGGGAGATGAGAATTTGCTGGACAAGGACGTTTGATCTGAATTTCAGGTCCTCCTTTGGATGAATTAAGCTTCAATCAGCCTTCAAAAAGAATTTCGCATTCAACTAGGTTCTCAAAATCTGGAAATTCGCCTTCAAACACCTTCCAAAATCTGGAAATTCGCCTTCAAACACCTTCCAAAATCTGGAAATTATCCTCCAACTCGCTCAATTTCGCACCTCCAAATCTGCTCTTCAAGTTCGCATGAGAGATAATGAAAGAATGATTTGAATTTGTTAAAATACACCTCCCTTATATAGGGCGCTTAGCTTGATTTCCCTCAAGGCCGACTTGGTAAATAGGGAATAAAATAAAATAAAACTCCTCTCAAAGGATGGCCGACTTGTTTGTAAAGGCACAATAATGATTTTTGAGTGCTCAAGCATAATTTTTAATTTTTTAAATTAATTCCAAAGCTCAAAGGTGGATTTTTTCATTTATTTCAAGGCCTAGAAATTAATTAATCAAATTATGAATGCCTTAATTTATGCGAACTTGTTTTAGTCTTCCAAATGTCTTGTAATAGGCAAATTTAGTGAAAGACTATAGGCAAGTTTAGGGAATGTTAAAGCTTGATTAAGGCTTGATGAATCTTCATTTTCCTTAGGCATTAAAATATTCAAAGTGATGGAGGCTTAAATTATTTCAAGGCTTATTTGAACCTCTCATCTAGGCTTGCTTGCTTCATGAATCAAAATCTTCACAACCTAGGTTTGCCATCACAATTTTGCAATTTGCCTTCAACTTAGCCTAAACAAGGTGAATAATAGGTGTTTTCAAGAATTTCGCCCTGGACCCTTTGGAAGGGTCAGGAGCGATTTTTTCTTTTTAGGTCAAAATTCACCTTTGCTTGATCATTGACCTTCTCCAAGGCAATCTCCAGGATCCATTCATCTCAACCACTGACTAGGCTCAACAATATTTTGAAGGAAACACTGCATTTTGGGAATTTCGCTCAACAACCTAGCCAGGGACAGGACCTATCCAGAATTTCGCTCTAGACCCTTTGGAAGGGTCAGGAGCGAAATTCTCTCTTGAGCTCAAAATTCACATTTTTTGAAGGTCCAAATCTCTCCAAGGCATTCTAAATAGCTTCTTTCACTGTAGTCCAGGCCTGGTTTTACTCAAATCTTGAAGGAAAAAGTGTTTTTAGGGTTTTTCGCTCTGGACCCTTTGGAAGGGTCAGGAGCGAATTTCTTTGCTTGTAGCTCATTTTTCATCATTTTAACTTCAATCCACCTCACAAGGCTAGGAAATAGTTCTCTTCTTTCATCCAATCCAAGTTTGATTTGATTTTGCAAGGCAAAATAGGTGATTGAAGGATTTTCGCACTGGACCCTTTGGAAGGGTCAGGAGCGATTTTCTTCCTCTGGCCTAAAATCATCATTTTTGGAGACAACCATCAACTCAAGGGCAATCTCAAGGGCATCTTTTACCTTGGTCTAGGCATAGCTTAGCATAAATTTGAAAGGAATAAGTAGATTTTAGGATTTTCGCTCTGGACCCTTTGGAAGGGTCAGGAGCGAAAATCTTGTTTTAAGGCTATTTTGCCATCCTTTCAACTTCAAATTACCTCCAAGACTTAGAACATCTTGCCTCACTCCTCTCCAGGGTATTAAAACCAAAATCTTGTCTTGATTTGCAAGGAAAAAGGGTGATCTTAAGAATTTCGCTCTGGACCCTTTAGAAGGGTCAGGAGTGAAATTCACTTTCCTCGCTAGAATCCTTCATTTTCATAACTTCCAAACATTCTCAAAGGCTAAATCATGCTCATTGTTCTTCTCATCATGTCTTGGTCATCAAGATTTGGCTAAATAAGGAAAGAAATGCCTCTTAGAGAGATTTTCGCTCTGGACCCTTTGGAAGGGTCAGGAGCGAAAATCTTAACTTGGGCTAGATTCTTCATTTCTCCTTTTCAAAACGACCTCAAGAGGCAAAGACAAGTTATTTCTCTTCCATCCACGTCATAACAAATCAAAACTTGATCTTCTTCATTGCAAAAAATAAAAGCTTTTAGGAATTTCGCTCTGGACCCTTTGGAAGGGTCAGGAGCGAAATTCTCCTTTAGGCCAAAATCTTGTTCTTCAAAATCAATCAAACTCCCTCTCAAGGCAAAAACATACCCATTCATCTCCCATCAAGCCAACGCCTAGCCAAAATAAGGAGGAAAACAAGAGTTATAAAGATTTTCGCTCTGGACCCTTTGGAAGGGTCAGGAGCGAAATTCCTAATCTTGGCCAAGATCCTGACTTCATTTTCACATTTCTTCATTCAAACAAGCATTTTTTCCTTCATTCAAGCCTGGGAATGCGTTAGTTCTAGGTTTTGGTCAAAGTAGAATGTCTTATGGAGAATTTCGCTCTGGACCCTTTCGAAGGGTCAGGAGCAAAATTCGCTTTGGACCCTTTGGAAGGGTCAGGAGCGAAATTTGACATTTTGGACTCTTCGTCAAGATCATTTTATGGAATATCTTTCTTCGTTCTTATACTTTAAGTTATATTCCATATATACTTTCAGGATGTTTGAGAGTGGTTTCGGACCTCCAGGAGTTATATTGCAAAATCTAGTTTTTGGAGGATTCTTCAGTTTTCCAGACTTAGTCAAACTTCAGGATCAGGACATTCCAAACTTAGCCAAATTTCAGGGCATTTGAAGATCAAGATGACATTCTAGACTTCATCACTCACCAACTCGACCTAGCTCGAACCTTCAAGAATGACACTCACTCACCAAGCAAGACACAATTAGCAACAAGAGCAAAACCAGGACCTAAGGAAGACTCTCAAAGAAACCCTAATTTTGGGGCCCCAAAGACTCACCTCGCTCAAGCAAAGCCTACCATCCTATTGATCCCCTGGCGACACTCAAAATGCAAAGGCTAATAGACAAACCCTAAACACCTAGAAAACAAACCCTAGAAAGCAAAAAGAAGGGGTCCCCATTTGCAATGGGGCGATGTGTGAATATGTCACAATAGGTAGTTGATCACAACATTGGACTCCCTATAAATATGAGAAATAATAAAATTATCAAAAGAATTGATGATTTCCCTAGCTTTATTTATCCACACTTCCACATTCCAAGATGGTCTAGAGATACCTTTGAGATCATGTATAATGTTTCTAGAATCACCCTCAATCTAGACATGTTTGAAGTTATATCACCTAGCAAGATTAAGACTTTGGAAGGCCCCAATGGCTTCAGTAAGGTGGTTAGTATGGGTTCCCAAGGGGAGCGCCACCGCTGAAATTAACATACCATTATGATCTCTCAACACTCCCCCACAACCAGCTGGCCCAGGGTTCCCTTTGGCCGCCCTATCAAAGATAATTTTGACCCAGCCCTGGGGGTCTTCTTCAAGCTTGGATGACCCTTCTCTTAAAGTTAGTGTTCAGAGGCAAAGAAATATCAATTTGCACCTCCCATGCCTTCATTTACAAGCACAAAAAAATGCCCAAGAGGAATCTCAACTCTCACCATGCCATGGAGACATGAAGAGATCAAAGCAGTGCGAAGGAGAAATCATACAATCACCCCAAGGCAAGCAAGCGAGGATGCAGGAATGACTCAGTTACATCAATGCTTCCCATCACCACTACTTTGAGCGAACTTGAAATGTCGAGTATCGAGAGATATCTCTCAACATCCCTTCATGATGATGAACAAGTCCATAAAATGCAAGATGAGATGGCATCCTAATCATCATCCCAGTCACTACTCCACCAATCAAAGGAGCTCCACATCAGCATGTCCAGATTCACTGCACCAAGCTCATCTGAAGGCACAAACTTCAAGGCACCTACCCTTATTATCTATTGGTCAAATATTCCAGAGATAACATGTGTCAAAATGTTGTAATTATTTCATTGGCCAGAATAAAGTATTGTAACAAACCCTAATTAGGGTTTCATTGTAAAATCTTGGCCATTGATAGAGACTCAATCCTAGCCATTTATTGTAATGAACTCTATATAAAGCTCAAGCTCTTCATTTGTAAAGGTTAATAATAGAAGGAATAGAATAGAATAGAACAATAGAATAGCGTATGGTCCAAGGATAGATAGATTAAGAATATAGAATAGAAGTTAGATTAGGAGAAGGAAGAATTGTTGTTAAGACTTGTAAATGAGATACTCTTTCATTGAAGTTATGGTGAAATGTGTTATTTCAACAAGTCTCATGGTTTCTACTTCTCATTTGCTTTCATGTTGGTTAGATTGAATGGAGGAATTTGTTGAATGCATTTGTGTGGATTCCGTTTAGTCCATACCAGTAGCCTCTTGTTGATTGTAAGTGCGCCTTGCACAGTCAACTAGAATTATATGAGTTTAACTTCGAATTGTTATACATCCATTGTTTATGCATTAACTTGAATGGTGATCAATGTTTGATGATAATGATCTGAATATCTTTGAATTATCCCTTAGAAGATTGCACTGAGCTTGTGTCAAATTGTTCAATTTGATGGTGAGACCTTTCCCAGTAGGATTCCATTGAATCATTCACCCATTTTGTTGCATTCTTAGGAGTAAGCTTAGACTTCCTCAACCCTTTCCCTTTTACCCTTTTATTAAACTCAAGCTAGTTTAGGATAAAAAGCATCACAAGATTGCAACATCGGATGATTAAGTTCCAGCAATTCAAGCATTCAACAATCTTGATCTTTTCCAACCCCAAAGACTGTGGGTACCCAAAGACTCACCTCGCTCAAGCAAAGCCTACCATCCTATTGATCCCAGTATAACCACATCAAACCATTGAGCTTATCACACGTCGTGACCCGACATACAAGAACCTTGGAGTTGTTTCAAGTGATCCTTAAGCTAATCTTCAGCATTTGAGAAACTTTGTTCAAGAGAGGATAAGATACTTTTAAGTATTTTATTCTGTGTTCGCATGTGCTTAAAAAACACATCAACAATTACCTTTGGAGATTGCATCAGTTTTGTGTGGTGGTTGCATCATGGCGAAGCAAAGCTTGATTCAAGGAGTTTGTCTATCTGAGCATCATTCATTATCATCATTGTTCATAGGTCTGAATCAGATTAGATTCTCTATCCCTTTCCCTTCGATCTTTGTTTGATATAAGTAAAGTTTGTTTCCACGTTCCAAGGAAATGTAAGTCCCTTTCTGATTACCACTAGTATCACATCAATTCACTAGGTCTATCCAGCATTAAAGTTGATTGTTTACATTGTAAACCTTGGGATTGCCTTGTTTAATCACGAAATTTAACACTCAAGGCTTCCTTGTTCAAGAGAGGATAGAATACTAAGTATTTTATTCTGTGTTCGAGGTGTCATAGAAAACACATCAACAGTACCTTTCATACCACCTTTGTATCTTGTCATTCTACTTCTTTCTTTTCTTCTTCTTTCATACAATTTGATTCCTTCGAGTGATCAATCTCTTGTGCTTTCTCCTTTTGATGTGTTGCCTCATCCACTTTTACACTGGTACTTTCTACAATCTTGATCTTTTCCAACCTTTTGTTGTAACATCTATAGGCCTTGCTTCTTGAGGAATATCCATGGAAGATTCATTCATCAAGTTTGGAATCAAATTTTCTCAAATCTTCATCATCTCTTCTTTTGTAGAACTTACTTCCAAATAGTTTGAAGTACTTAACTATTAAAGGTATGCCCTTCCTGTAATGTCCCCATTTTAGCAAACATGGATTTTGGATGATTAGCCTATCATTCTGACCCTCATAGGCTAATGAGTATGGATAGAGGGTCTCTTGAGGCTTGTATCGTCTCCAAAGTTCAGTGGTTTCCAGTTTTGGCTTTCATTTGGTGTTTCCAGGGGCTCTGTTTGCTATACTTACTATATATAGTAAGTCAGAGGTTGATTGAGAGGGACCCTTACTATTTTTAGTAAGGCAACCGGATGAACAGTGAACGCAATGGTTGACCCCCTAGTATAGATGGAATTGGAAAATAATGAATATTTGAGAAGTTATTAATGTTTAATTTGCCTAGACGATAATTATTTATTACAAGGTGATAATATAGGTTATAACTTAATGTTATAACTTGAGGCTCAATTCATCATGAAAAGGGGGCCATTTGATGAATTAATTATAAATGCCAAATTTAATAAAATATTAAATGTTTTCTTTAACTCTTAATGAATAATGTTTTAAATGTTATTAAAATATCTTTTATGGGAAATCGTGCCATAAGGAGTGTTGGTGTCTGTTTTATCATCTAGCAAACATTAGGATAGGATACCCGAAGGTATTCTATCCTCTCCTAAAAAATCACTACTGATTCCAAGGTCTATATGTGCGAACAAGCGACTTTAGTGGAATAGCTTCTTGGGTAGTGTATGCTGAAATTTTCAAGGGGGACTTACGTTTGACAAGTATTTTTTTGAACTGCTGGACTTAGATGGATTTAGCAATTTAGGCTCTTCCTTTTTTTGGGATTTTCTGGGATTTAGACTTTCAAAAGAAAGGGAAAAAGAGATAGGGTTTAGGAAGGCTAATCTAATCCTACAAACTCTGGAGACGGTGTCAATTGGGTGCTCTCAGGAAACCAAACCTTGCTTCGCCACACTAGGGACAACTACACAAGGCCGGTGCAATCTTCAATGGGTTGTGCTTATGATCGAGATGTTGGGATGCACAGAGGATAGGCTCAGACTAACTTTGCACGGTAGAATGGAAATCATCCATTTACCAAAAGTATGAGCGGAGACGCACCATCAATTGATACTTATCAAATCCTTCATTCAAATTAACAACAATGAAAGCAAATCTACATTAATTTTAACTAAGTGTTGAGGCAATTGAAACCATGCAAATCATTCAAATAATAAAGATTACAAAGCAGCGCACATGCAATATATTATCTAGAAATGACCTTAAGCAACAATACATCAAAAACCTCACCCTCTCCAAATGAGAGGAGGTAGCCTTATATAGTTTTCAAGAATAAATGAACGGCCAAGATCAAACAGTGATCAAAGGCCCAGATTGAAAGCTATAAACCCTAATTAGGGTTTCCCAAAACTAGCTACCTGTTGTGACCATTTCACACATCGCCCCATTTAAATAGGGACCCCCTCTTTTTGCTCGTTTTTGCTCGCCTTTCGCTTTGCTTTTTAGGGTTTTGGTTTAGTTTGTCAGTTGTCTGGATTTAGGGTCAAGCCTTAGGGTTTCTGTTACTGCATTTTGGGGCCAGAGTCCAGTCAATCTTGTGAGTTTTTCGAGCTTCCTTTTGTAGGGTGCCATTTTGAATAAAGTGAATTCGCCAGAGGCTAAGTGAGTTGATCTATTTTCAATTGGAATTTTGAATGAAGAGTCTAAATTTGTCTAAGTGTGAATGATGAAATTGCGAATTTTGTCCAATTGAGTGATTTTGACCAAATTTTGAAAATTTTGATATTTGATCCCAGGCATTGGAAAGGTCTTGTTTTTGCCTTGTGAAGTGATTGTAATCCCGAAATCATGATATTTTGGCCTGTAGGAGCAAAATCGCTCCTGTCCCTCAGTGAAGGAACGGAGCTCGTTTTCAAAAATCTTACTGTCCCTGCAGGATCAAGATGATGTTTCGAGTGGAAGTGGTAAAGGGAGGCATGATCTTTCCGTTGAATATAATTTGAAGAATTTCATGAGCACGGAAATGCCCCAGGAGTGCAAAATCGCTCCTGTCCCTCAGTGGAGGACCGGAGCTTAAAATCAAACATTGCCTTGTCCTTGCAGGATTTAAACAACTTGACAATTTGAAAAGATCAAAGGAGATATCTTTTATCAATTGAATATAACTTGAAGTGCCTTCGTGAAGGAAAACGGACCAAAAATGCAAAGTTCGCTCCTGTCCCTCAGTCAGGGACCAGGGCGATATTCAGTGTAGCTCCCGTCCCTCTCCCAGGGACCAGAGCGAAATTCTTCATAGGGCAAAATTCAGGCAAAAGCAAGCAAGTTTTGAGTTTGAAGGCAAGAATGGAGGGTGAAATGAACCCGTTGAATGCAAATTGAAGATTACAAGACATCAATAGGACACTCAAATTGACCTAGGCGCTCCTGTCCCTCAGTCAGGGACCAAAGCGATTTTGCCTTAGGTCAATTTCTCGCCAAGTTTGGATGAATTCCAAGCCATGGATGAATGAAGGGATGCACAACAAGATCGTTGAAGATAAATTTTGGGGTTGGCAAAGTGTAATTGAGCTTGCACATGAAAATTCGCTCCTGTCCCTCAGCCAGGGACCAGGGCGAAATGATGATTATCTTGCCTTCCACTCAAGTTCAAACCACTCCAAGTCAAGGTGAAAGGTGGCAAGGACGTTTTGAAGCGTCTTGACGAAGAACGAAGTATCAAAGGTCGCTAAAATTGAAAGAATTGCACCAAATGCCCAAATTCGCTCCTGTCCCTCAGTCAGGGACCAGAGCGAAATTTCTATGAGGGCCTAGGTTTTGAGGGTTTATCAAGTTTTAAGTGTCCAGGAGGGATCAAAGGACCTCATTCTACATGGTGAAAGTGATTGCAAGTTGATACAAACAAGGTTGAGCCCAGGATGCTCAAATTCGCTCTTGTCCCTCAGTCAGGGACCAGGGCGATATTTACCATATTGGCCAAATCCTTCAAAAAACACGCCAATTCAAGGACGTACAAGGTTACACAGGGGCCAAGGTGTCTTAAGAAGATGATATGCAAAGAAATCGAACATCAAAAGGAGATCAATTGGGCCAAGGAGACAACATCGCTCCTGTCCCTCACCAAGGGACCAGGGCGATAATCCTCCAAGCATCAAAGTGCCTTGTTAACGACAAGTAGAACAAGCATGGAACGAAAGGATAACGTTGTTTCTTCCTCATGATGAAATTTGGTGATCATAGAAGCTAAGATCAAGGAGAAAACACCAAGATCGCTCCTGTCCCTCACCAAGGGACCAGGGCGATGATGGCCACAAGAGGCATTCATTTACGAAACCAAGTGAATCAAGTTCGAAATTCCTTGCAAATATGCCAGTTTCAACGTGAAGATGATGGTTTTGAACGTCAAAAGCACAAGAATCAAGGTCAAAAGGATAATTCGCTCCTGTCCCTCTCCCAGGGACCAAAGCGATGGGGTTTGTATCTTTCCCTCCTCCAATTTTTGGCGCTAAAACAATTTTTTAAATTTTATTAAATGCTAGAAAAAATCGATAAATCAATTGATAGCATTTAAAAATTGCGCATAAGCATTAATTAATTAATTTTTGCCTATTTAAAAATTGAATTAATTAAAGAACGATGGCATTTAATTAATTAATTATTATTTTAAATAATAAAATGGGGCGCTTGGTGTTTATTTGTTTATTTTACAAAAGTCGGCCTTTAAATTTATTTAAAAAATTGTTTTAATTTCTTTATTTTGGCAAAGTCGGCCTAGAGGTAATTGAGAGGTGAGCGCTTATAAAAGGAGGGTGAAAATTTTCATTTTCACATTATCATTTTATCATCTTCCATATGCGATTTTGGAGAAGTGCGATTGGTATTTAAGTGGAGCGAATTTCCATTCCAAGGAAGGCGCAAACATCATCAAGGGAGTGCGAACTTGAAGTTTCAAGTGAGGCGAACTTGCCAAAGATATTAAAGATCACGTCAAGGGCATCCCAAAGGTGGCGAAGTTGATAGCTTGAGAGAGATCACGTTGAAGTCACCAAATTTCGATTGTTGCCTAGGCGAATTTTCTTGTTTTGCATTTTAGAGTTAAGCTCTCAAGTGAGGTATGGCGATGTGATCCCTTATTTTAAATTTTGAATTTTGATCGTCATAGCTTCAAATTTTGAATTTTGAAAATTTTGAATTCCAGTAGCTCAATCGTTTTTAGGAAATGATAACTCAAGGACTCATCATGAAGTTTCCTAAAATTAATCTAATCTATGTTGTGCATTGCAATATCTAGTTACTTATTATGAAATATTGTGTAGGTATGGCGACCCTGAAGGCGGGAGCATCCACCAGTCGTCCTGCTCTCATGAAGGAAGATCAAAAGACCGAAGAGGTGGAGACCAAGATCGTGTCTAAATGGAGCAACATTGGAGATACCAACTTGGGCAACTTCAGCACAAAGAAGTTTCGAGAGGTCCCTTACATTGGCAAGCCATCACCTGTCGCCCGGAGGATAATTGAAAGTGGCATCATTAAGGCGGTCGGCTTCCCTCCAGCAATACAGTGCCATGAGTTGATGATCGAGTGTGCTCATCATTATGATCCCCAGTCCAGAACGATCGTGTCCAAGGAAGGAAACACGTTGGCGTATCTTTCAGAGGAAGCTATAAGTGAGGCTTTCCATCTTCCAAAGCACAGAGATATGATTTACAAGAGCATAGAAGGAGCCAGGTCCATGTACGAAGATGATCCAGATGCTTGCCTAAGCATCATCAACAAGAACTGGTTACTCAAGAGTCGTCCTCGCCTGAGCAAGATACCGAACACACCACACAGGATTGATTTTCAGGAGGAGTACAGAGATTTGATTACAATGCTCAACTGTGTCACAGGTGCACCTCAAGCTTTTTATTTTGAAAAATGGATGTTCTACTTCATCCAGGTGATAGTTCAGGGAAAAGGAACAATTCATTGGGCTAGAATGATTAGCCATTGCTTGGACGTACAGTTGAGGAGACTCAAGGCTACCAAGTCCTTCCACATGAGTTCATACATCATCTATGCCTTGATCAGAAGCTTTGAGTACGCAGGACTACCTCACAGAGGAGTGATTGGAAGAGGACCCGGCGAGGTCAGGGTTTGTGATTCCTATGTTCACTTGCATCATCCGCCAGGAAGCAACTACAAGTTAGTTAATGATACCTTCACTATGAACATCACAAGGACGTTGCAAGGCGGCATTCACAATAGATTATCTCAGGATGCGCAGGAACTAGTAAAGAGGTACGGTGCTTGGTTTATCCAATTTCCGAAGTTTACTTATATCAGAGTTCATGGATGTCCTTCACCTCCATACATGTTGCCGAGATATCCGACAGACAGAATAGTGTTACTTGAGGTAATAAGACAGTTGGCAGCTTATGCGAAGGCATTCAGACACAGACATGGAAATGGAGTTCCGGTACCTATCATATTGGGCAATTCAGTTGAGGTATGTCCTAATGCTTTAGCCATGGATGACGCAGAGAAGGAGTTAGCTTTGTATTCTTTTTCATTCTTCGCTTTGAGGGAAAGCTTTGATCCACATGGATATATAGAGGAGACAATCGGTAGGAAGTTTAAGCATGAATTTCAGATAGAAGATTTTATGATGAATCTCTTGGATGATCTTGAAGTAAAAAGAAAGATGCATTCTAGATTGCCTTTGGATTTCATCAGGAAATGCAAGATTTACAGAGTGGCCGACCAAGCACAGGACAGTGGCAGACATCTCCAATCATCCTATGATCGAGAAAGCAAATCAATAAGGTTAGATTGGAATGAGCCCGAGGTCGTGGATCTAGATGCTTTGATGGCTCCAGTCTTGTCTTGTACTCGCAGATGGGTTGATGTGCAGCATCAGAAGTTGAGAGAGCAAGGCATAGCTATGACTTTCACTTTGGAAGAGAAACCAGCCGAAGGTGGAGCTAGCGTAAGCGAAGGTAATCCTAATCCCAGAAATGCAAATGAAGGCAACCTTTGAAGTGCAAGTGAAGGCGATCTCCATCCAAGAGGCTCGAAGAGGAAAGAGAGACCGGGAAAGAAAGAATCTTCCAAAAAGAAACAAGAGGCCAGCCGAGATCGTTCATCCGCTACATCTTCTCGACAAGAGAAAAGGACACTTGAAGTGGAAGAGTCTATGGAGTCGATGGTTCAGAATGATAAAGAAGGACAGGTACCTCAAGGGTCACCAAGTGGATCTCTCCAAGATTATGAGTTACATGAAGACAAGAATAATGACGAAGTAACATCTCCTCACAGAGAAGAAGAAATATTGCATAAGGAAATACAGGTCAAAGAGACAAGATCAGCCATCCCAGATTGGTTGAAGGAAAGATTAACGAAGGTGATTGTGATCGAGGACGAAGACAATGTGATTGATTTAGAGAGCCTTGTTGGACATTCCCAGGAAGTGACAGAGAAGAGAAAGGCTACCAAGATGTCCAAGATGGTTAGAGATGAGACTGGATCCAGAAAATTACAGATAGCTACACCGGCAGTGGACAAGTATGAAGGTGAGATCTTAGCAGAGGAATATGATATAGAGACATTTGAGCTAGGTCCATCCACAGCCGAGCAGACATTAGATGATGCCACAGATTCCTTTGAGGCATTGAAGGACAAGCTTAGAGAAGAAATGGAGAAGAATAGGAAGCCTGAGAGAGAGGTCGGTGCATGGAGAACATATTTCAGCCATCTCAATCAGCCTTCAGGACGTCAGGATCCAGCAAGATCACCCATACAGGCACTTCCCCTTCAATCAATTGGTGAGGCAGAGAGATTCAGGAGTATGGTCCAGCGTATGAGTACTTGGATGGACAAATCTCACACAGTTGCCGTAGAATTTACAACAAGGATGATGAAGACTATTCATAGAGCTATTCAGGTTCTTGAGATCATCCATAACTTGATGATAACAGTGGCCGCTTTTGCTCATACCAAGGATGTTATCATTCCTATCTTGAAAGTAATTAGACAAACATCGAGGAAGGTCTTAGCGCAGGAAAAGATTATGGATGGAGGACCTCACAGTTTACTTCAGTGGTCAACCTTACTCCAGATGAAGGAAGTTCTCTTCGAGGACATCAGTACTAGATGCAGTCATGTTGAGGAGGTGATCAACCCGATCCAGGACAGAGTATTTGAGGTACTTCGTACCATTCTTTGCAGGAGGATCGAAGTTGAGACAGATGTGGATTTGCAGGAATTGGAAGATAGAATCAAGGTCATCTTTTGCAAGGACGCCAATATCACAGATGAGCAACAGGACCAGATGTTTGCTACCATGCTCCTGATCGAAAAGGCTAAGGAACTTGAACTTACATGGGACGCAGCTCTTCTAGATGCATTTGATCAGGTCATCCACTTGGAAGAAAGAATGAAGAATCTTCCCGAGATTCCAATTGCTGAGATCGAGGGAATCGTATCAAGATTCATTGCATATGCTAAAAAGGAGCATTGGAAAGGGAATAAGATTCTAGATGAGAGGTTGTTATAGATAACATGGCACCTTAATTGTCATTGGTCTATGTCTCCTAGATTTTTGTGCCAAATTTAATATTTGGCTATGCATTTAATATTGTTCAGTAAAAAGGAGGCTATTTGTAACAAACCCTAATTAGGGTTTAGGTGTCATGATCTTGACCGTTGATCTGCTTTTGATCTGGACCATTCATTGTAATTGAGGATGCTATTTATACCCTCATTTCATTTCATTTTCATAATGAGATGTGAGAAGAAGATTAGATTATTGATGTATTAGAGAGATTAGAGTTTAGAAGCAATTTACTTTTGTAGCAAGATTGAGTTTTGAGGAAGGAATTCAAACAATTGTTGTACATGATGACTTTGGAATCAATGAAATATTGAAGTTATGGTGTTTTGTTGCAATTCTCTTGGTTATCTTCATGGTTGTTCATTTTTCTTGAAACATTCTCAATCAAAGTAGTGTGTTAATTCAAAGGACAAAGTGTTGGACTTGA
This sequence comes from Cryptomeria japonica, assembly GCF_030272615.1. NCBI lineage: Eukaryota > Viridiplantae > Streptophyta > Pinopsida > Cupressales > Cupressaceae > Cryptomeria > Cryptomeria japonica. The sequence goes on along the minus strand of NC_081411.1, from coordinate 245,536,795 downwards.
TCTTTGGTAGGATTCGCTTTCCAAACCACTAGCTTCTTGCTGATTGTAGGAACGCCTTGCGTGGTCGACTGGAGATATTGGAATCACTCAAACCTTCAATCATTGTTGTATCTTGGATATGTACCTTCGTGGTAGTGTCTTTGATCTTTGATGTGTTGAAAATCATTTGTTACCTTAGAAGATCGCATCAATTTCAATTGAGTTGTTAATTTATGGCAAAATTGAAATTGGTAGAATCTTGCCAAGTCTTGTCCACATGAAGTCATTCTTAGGGTTAGATTAAATTAGACCTCTTGCAAACCCTATCCCTTTTGTTATTTTTGAAAAGCTTGTTTAGTTTAGCAAAATCTTCGGCAACGTAAGGCCCCTTGAGGACACAGCAAATCACAACGACCATTGGTGCTTATCCACACATAGAGACCCTACTTACAAGAACATTGGAGTCATCCTAACTGATCCTTCTTGCGAAATCTTCAGCAGTTAGCAACTTTATTCAAGAGAGGATAAGATGCCTTTGGGTATTTTATTCTGTGTATGATTGTGTACAAAATACACGTCAACACTACCCTCGACCAATTACATTTGGGACACTTGTCCTTCTTGCTAAATATGAACCATCAATGAAAATAGAAGGTTGTTGCATTGTGAAGTGTGCCCTTCTAGAAGCTTCTGGATAAATCAGGTTCATCGAACCTAGACATGCTGACTTGGAGCGATCTGATTGGTTGGAAAATGACGAGGCGCCACCTCAACGTGTTGGATGTCTTTCTTGAATTCTCCAATTTGTGTCAAGAAATCGTCTAAGTATGGAAATTTGATTCCTTCTTGTCGCCATTTGATTCTGCTTGGGAGCTTGTCTTTTTTTATTCCTTTAGGAGATGAAATCCTTCAAGAAGTTGGAAGTTTATCTAACTTTTCCATATTTTCACCAAGTCTGAGAACTTTTCTTTCTTGATGCCTTGAGATTCTTTCAAGTGCCTCGAATTTGGAGAAGAAATCCCCTCGTGAAGTTTTTCTCATACTTAGCCAAATTTTGGCCCTCTCTATACTCGGACGAACCTTGCTCGTGGTCCCGTCTTCAATTCTGAATTTGGCTCGAAACTCCACTTGTGTTTTTTTGTGATGATCCTGCCTTCAGTTGCCAATTTATGTTGCGTGGGAGGAGGGTTAAAAAGCTCTGGGTAACCCCTTGCAAATATGAAATGATGGGATGAAGTTGTTCAGGCATTCGCTGTGATCATGTCCTTCTTCTTGATACCCTGACATGCCTTCATCATGATTGAGGAAATTGGAATTTTCTTTATGAAACATTTCCCATACTTAGCCAAAATTTGGCTATCTTCATGCCCGGATGAACCTTGCCTGTGAACTTGTCCTCAATCTTTCGTTTGGCTTGAAACTCCAACTGCGATCTCTATGATGATCCCGCTTCTATTTCCTCCTGCGACCTGTAAAACCAAAGGAAAATAAGTTAGAAATCTATCTTGGATTAAAGAAAATCGAGGCTGTGAACGGCTAAGTGTTTGGAAAATTTCACTTCATTTTCATACTTAGCCATGAGAATGGGATTTTCACATGTAAATTCTCCAACCTTCAAGATAACTGTGATCACAATCCAACACCAAGTGTTATAACTCCGAAAATTTCTTATACTTAGCCAAAAAAAATGATTTTCCTCCCTTAGAAATTCGAACAAATTCACTAAAAATCATTTCTCAAACTCTGGAAAAACTCAGAAAATACATAAATCTGCATCATGAATTAAATTTCACCTTCAAAAATACTCAAAAATTCAGGAGAGATTCAATAATTCGTCCTTATACTGGTTGTCTTTCTCCAAAAATCTGTGAAACTTTTGTCAAAAAAGTTTATCCAACTTCCAGCAATATCCAAAACTTTCTCCAGATGAACTCCAAACTGAAAGTATTTTACTATGCTCTCCTTAATATTTTCGAACTTCTTGGTGTAAAAATGAAGTTTACAACAAAGTATTTGTAAATAAAGTTAAATCCTCAATCAGAAACCCTTAAAATCTTCCAAATCATGTTTCCAATTTTAACTTCATTCTTTTGGAAAGTGTTGTCATGTTTCCAAATTCGAAGAAAATATCTTCCAAAAGTTTCCAATTTGGCTATAAGTTCGAAATATTTATTAATCTTCCAATATTCTCTTTTAAAAAAACTTTCCATTTTGGATTTATTTCGAAGATTTTTAAGGATTTTCATGACATCACTTTGTATTTTCGTTGATTCTGTTTGACTTTTATGTGTAGGTGATCTTTTTTCGAAGTTTATCTTCATCTTCTCCAAGTTTTGGCGGACTTTGCTTACCTCTCCAAGGTATGGAGGAGTTTAGAGGGTCTTCCCCTATCATACTTAGCATCTACTTCCTTGGGCGGAGTTTTGAAGGGTCCCTTCAACATGGAGGGCGGACTTTGAGCAAAGCTCAATCAAGAAGAATTTTTAGCTAAGGCATAGGGCGAACTTTGGAGCACACCCCCTAGGCGGACTTCTAAGACATCTCCAACATGGGTGGACTTCTAGACCTTTGCATCATTTTGCTAGGGTAGGGCGGAGTTTTGATGGGTCTCCAACATAGGGCGGACTTTGGACTTCACCCCTTGGGCACCCCACACACATGGCGGACTTTAGAGTGTTGGCCATCATGGCCTCTTCCAAAACATGGCAGACTTTGAAGGGTTGGCCACCAACATGGAAGGATAGGGCGGAGTTTCAAGGCCATTCACTCAGCAGCACCTTGGGCAGAGTTTTGGATGACCAGCACCATGGGCGGAGTTTTGGTGAGTCCCCTTAGGCATGGCGGACTTTGGTGGCACCTCCTACATGGCTCTCTAACCTTTGGCAGACTTTAGACTTGGCTCCATCAAGGCAAAATTTTGGCTAAGGCATGGGGCGGACTTTAGACATTGCTCCTTCATGCCCTCCATCAAGGTGTAAATTTGACTAAGGCATGGGGCGGACTTTGAAGTTAGCTCCCACATGACCTCTCTTCTTGGGCGGACTTTGGACAAGGCTTCTCCATCACTTGCCATGCTTGGGCGGACTTTAAAGAGTGCTCCCACCTTGGGCGGACTTTGAGGCGCTCTCCACATGCTTGGGCGGACTTTGGAGCATCTCCAGTATGGCTTAGGGCGGAGTTTAGACATCTATCCCACATGACTTCTCCAGCCTATTGCGGACTTAGACTTCTCTCCCACCTTGGGCGAACTTTGGCAACCTCTCCTCAGGACCCTCCTAGCCTATGGCGAACTTTAGGATAGGCTCCTCCATCACTTGGCATGCTTGGGCGGACTTTGTTGTTAGCTCCCACATGACCTCCAAATGCATGGCAGACTTTGGCTAAGGCACCTTCATGGCCTCCATTAAGGTGAAAATTTGGCTAAGGCATTGGGGCGGACTTTGAAGGTCCCTCTTCATGACTCTCCTAAGGCATGGCGGACTTTGGCCTTAGCTCCCACATGAACTCTCTAGCCCTTGGGGGACTTTAGGCATCCCTCCTCTTGCTTGGGCGGACTTTGGTGGTGCTGGCCATCATGGCCTCTTCAAAACATGGCAGACTTCAGGGTGAGCACCCACACAGCCTTCTAAGGCATGGCGGACTTCAGGCAAGGCTCCTTCATGGCCTCTCTTGCATCGTGGTGGGGTTTGAACTTGCAAAAATACTTCAAAACCCTTGTTAGCCAGACTTAGAATAATTTTCAGAGAACCTTCAAAATTTCACAGTTTAATCTAATTTAACCGGTTTAACTTGAAATTTGAAATCCATGCTTAGGTGGATCATCTGAAGAGCAAAAAGCCTAAAATCTAGGGATTTAGCTTTTTAGATCAAAACTTGGAATTTTCAAGTTTCGATCGAAGCTGGTCAGTGGTACAAGTGTAAACCCTAGGTTTGCATCCCGAAAAACCAAAAAGCCTAAAATCTAGGGATTTAGCTTTTTTAGGTCAAAACTTGGAATTTTCGAGTTCCGGTCGAAGCTGGTCAGTGGTACAAGTGTAAACCCTAGGTTTGCATCCCGAAAAAGCAAAAAGCAGACATCCCTAAAAAATAGGGAAAACTTTCTAAAAATAGCCATACCGGGGATTGGGCTAAAAAGGCCAAAAACGAAAATTCCTAAAAAATAGGAAAAAGCAAAAAAGCAAACTTTCTAAAAATAGAAAGTTGTCCAAATTCGTCCAAATCAATTGCGATCTTCGTCCTTTGGCCTCTCTAAGCACTCTGGTGGTGTTTGCATTTCGGAATCACATAACTTGCAAAAACTAACTTTCAATCGTCAGGACCTGAAATGCTCTAAACTGGACAAGGCTTGGTGAAACTGCAGCAAAAGGTCATAGGACACTAACAAAACCCTAGAAAGTAGGAAAAGAGAGGGTCCCCATTTGCAATGGGGCGATGTGTGAAAAAGGTCACAACAAGGAGGAATTATAAATACTCCCTCAATGAAATCGATTTCATTCTTTTGAGCATTTGATTACATGAATATTCTCTGCAAGAAGGAGCCAAGGGTTTTTGTCTTCAGCCGGCCATTGGAGAATGATAAAATCTTCAATGTTGCAGCCATTTGAGGTGGTGAAATATCCATTGAATTTGGCGTATGGGGGAACTTCATCCAGAGGTTCTATTTGTGCCAAAATTAGGATATTGTGTTGAGAGTTTCAAGCTAATTGAAGGAATTTAATAATTTGATTAGTGAATCAAATTGGAGCTACAAATTGCACACCATTAGCAATATTCTTCCAAACCGTGCAGCTTCTGTCAGTTTTGGTCGTGCTTTTCCTTGAGCCTTGCATACAAGGGTTAACACGATTTTGAGAAGAAGGGCACAAAAAAATCAGAAATTCATCTAAATGGTTCAAGGAGCTTTAAGGAGCATAAGAGCTGCATTTGAAGGGCCAAACGAACTCTATAGGAAGGACTGAATAAATCTGTGTTTGCTGCAACTTATTCCAGGTTTGCTACTGTAGGCGTTCATATCAGACTTTGGCATTGTTTCAAAACATCCATGTAAAGCCAAGAGCCTTCGCTATCATATTAGCATTAAACCCAGATTGTCATTAAGCTACATGCCAAATGCTTGATGAAATCTTCATGTTGAATAGAATGATAGTATGCATGCCAATTGTTCGACAAAATGTCCATTGGCTGTAGGTGTGCATTTTACTTGTAAAATCCATTTACATGCATTTGAAAAGTCAAAGGGAAGTTGCTTTTGCATCTAGCTCATTGCTTAGTCATTGTAGTGTTAACTGCAAGCATTCAATTTATATTCAATGTCCTTTTAAGCAAACAAATCAGACTGAAAACTATAGACCAGTGTACATAGAAATAAATATTTTTGTTAATGAATCTGGCCTTATTTTTAACACCATCTTCTTCCAAATTATGAAAGTCAAATATGAATTTATTTTCATAAAGAAATTTCCATGGTTAACATTGTAGCTCAAAAATCTAGCAAGTACTCATGAGATACAGTCTAGGGCAAGTAACTCGCTTCCATATTTGCAGTTGAGCCAAAGCAAATTGCTGGCCTGAACTCTGGGAGTACTCAGCAATTGAATGCCTACAACTCGCCAACACCTCTAAAATGCAGGATGCACGAGAAATGTGCTATAAATGTGCAGATTTTCTATTTTGAAGGCATGCTAACCCTCACCTCTCACTCACACACCAATTTATTTCCTTTGAGCTCTTCTTGTGGCAATTTTAGAAGCGAGATTTCAGCAATTTTCAAAGACCTTTCAGGTATGTTCTTTTTCTCAATCTTTCCAAGTTTTTTGGAATTTGTTTCACATTTCTAAATTTTTCCAAGCTTACATGTTAATTTGTGATCGACATTTATTTGAATTAGTGTACACTGGCTATGGTTTTTGATTAAGGAAAAAGCAGGTTTTGAAGGGGCCCCGAAACCCTTTACAAGCAGAAATTAAACAACAAAGCTACGAGAAATAGAAAAGAACAGAACCACAAAAAACCAGCGAAAAACCAAAGAAAACCCAAAAAAGCCCCATAAAGCCAGCAGGCCTTCCAGCAATCAGATTTTTTCTAGGGCTTTAGCCAAGGTGTTGCTGATTTCATACAGCTCTTTGATGTTGTCTTTGAAGTTAGGGGGATCCTTTGCTAAAGCCGCCACAGCTTTCTTGATACTGGCCCTGGTTCTCTTCGCAGTGCCGCCCACCGGAGTAGCATCCCCGCTTCCAGTCTGGATGGTCTCTTCCTCCAGGTCAAGATCCACGACCAGTTTAGGAGTGCAGGAATGAGCAAAGACCTTGGCGATGTCCTCCAGGTTTTTGGTGACAGCAGAGAGGATACTTGGGATAACTCCCATCAGATTTTTCATCGCTTCTTTTCCCTCTTCCAGCGATTTTACCTTATTCTCCATTTCCTGCTTCCAATTAATCTACTCTCTGTTTTCATCCTCCCTCTTTTCATTCATATTTATCCCTTTCTTTTCTAGGTTTTTCAGGGTCTCGTATGTCCATCTATCGAAATCCATTCTAGCCTCAGAGAGCTTCTTGAGGTTATCCAAGATAAGCCCTTTACCAGCACTTTCCTTGTCCTCCCTATCCCTATCCTCAGTCAGGTCCTTCTCGGAGTCTTTGTTCGTTTCCTTCTCGGAATTCATTCTGGTTTCCTCGTTATCCTTGGGATTTGCTTCTTCCATCAGATGGCTGTTGTCCTTACCAGGGCATTCGCTGAGGATAGGGCTTTCTTGGCCAGGCTCATTATCGCCACTTTCTTCCTCGTTACCCAGCTCCTCGTCTTTCCAGTTGTCTTCACCGTTGGAGTCGTCCGTCTCCATTCCGTTGCTTTCCTTAACAATGTCCTCTGTTTCCAACCCAGGGACGCATTTCCTTTTTTTGCTGGAGGACGCCTTCTCCTTGCTAGTTTCTCCCTCTTCCATCTTTCTCTTGCCCAGAGAGGCGAAAATCCTCTTATTTTCCAGCAGGGCGAGGGTTTTGCAATGCTCATAGATGAGCAACAGAAGCCCGTAGTGGAGAATCAGGCTAGTAGGGTTAATCCTGTTTTTGTTGAGGGACCTGAAGAGTGACCGAAAAAGGTAGTAGGGCAGGGATACCTTTTTGTCGTGTCTAAAATGGTTTAAGAGCACGAAGTGGTAGGTGTGGACCCTGGAGAAACGGCCTTCAACCGTGATGTACTCCATAATTGCGTTCAAAACCCAGCGCCACAACTTCTTGATGTTTGCAGCTTCGTAGTAGCCCCTGGTAGCCTTGCCAATTTTAGCCCTCTCTTTCTCTTTCCGAGGGAACAGGTTAACCGCATTGTTGGAGACTTTAAGGTCTCGAAAGAAATTAAGCCCAATGTGGGGCATTCCGGTCACAGTGGAAATCAGCCCAGCGTCCAGTTTAAATTTAACTCCATAAAGTTTAAAAGAGCCATTAGACCAGTTTTCAGAAATCTTGGAAACGGCTAAGTTAACCCTACCTTTGTCATAGTCCTCAAGCTTCTCCATGAAGCTGGTAAGAGAGCCCTTCTCCAATTTCGCCCAGACTTTTGGCATCGCTTTCCAGGTCGCCGTGTTGTCTGGTTCTTCCTACCTTAGGTCTCCTCCCATCTTCGGATACGGACTATCAGCACTGTTTCTCTGCAAATTATAACCTTCTTTCCCTATGTTGCTCAAGTTTTCGAACTGAGTAACCCACAAAGCGTGCGGCAATTTATTAGAGATAATAGAAGATCTGCAGCAATGCCAAGTAATGATGGTCTTTCTAGCTAGGCATGAATGATGCTTTTTACTTGTCATGATTAAATTGTCCTTCTCTCCCCGTATAACGGTCCTTTCTAAGGAACTCTTTGATATTTAAATTGAGATCCTCCTCGTGCCAAATCATTTGAGAGTCAGAGTTAACTCCAGTATTCGCTAAACAATCCGCAATACTATTTTGCTCTCTGAAGGCATGTTGAATAATAATTTCTTTGAAACTGGCAATGATCTCCCTAGCTTTCATGATGATATTTTCAAAAGACCACGAAGGCTCCGATTCCCCCTTAAGCACTTAATAATATTAAGTGAATCTCCCTCAAGCCATATTTTATCATAATTTAGATTTTTGGCTATAATTAAGGTATTCAAGGCAGCAGAGGCTTCAGCAAAATGGCTAGTTTGATTCCCCAGAGGACCCGCCACCGCCTTAAGACAACTTCCAGCAAAATTCCTGACAATGCCCCCATATCCAGCTTTACCCGGGTTCCCTTTAGAAGCCCCATCAAAGTTAGCCTTAATCCATCCCTGCAGAGGAAAACACCAGACTAGACCTTCTCTTCCAGTCTCCTTGCTAGTAGTAGTGGTAGAAAAGTTCCACCTATCTTTAAAATCATCTTTAGCAGCAGGTCCCTGATCAGTGCAGTAGAGGCTTTCAAAAATACTCCTAAATATTTTATCTGCAACCACTTCAAGAACAGCGCTTTTATCCCTAAAAATCGTGTTGTTGCACTCTTTCCAGATATGCCAGATAACAATCGGCAGAGTAAGTTTCCAAGTCTCCACAATTTTGGGATTAGAATTAGGACAATGCCATTGAAGCCAGGTATCACCAAGAGAGTTTGGGAAGACCCAGCTCAGGTTCCACCCGGTAAGGATGATTTTCCAGATATCCTAGCTAAAAGTGCATTGATTGAGAATATGGTAAGCTGTCTCTTCTTCCCTGCAGCAAAGAGAACACCTATTAGGAAAAATAATACCTCTTTTATGAAGATTGTCTAGGGTTAAAACCTTATTTTGGATGAAAATCCAGAAGAAAATATTGACCTTAGGAACTAACTTCTTGTTCTAGACTTTAGCCTAGATGGGAATTTCTTCCACCGAGACATTGTGGATAGCCACAGAGGAGGAAACAGAGTATTTCCCATCCAGAGTTTCCCTCCATATCAATCTGTCATCTTTGTTGTCTCTAGGGATTTTAGCAGAGAGAACAATTTGAAGGAACTTGAGTCCCGGACACTGCTGGCTAAAATCAATCCAGTTCCCATTTCTCCATTAATCTCTTACCATTTCACCATACCTGCTTTTGAATCGGTCTTTCCAATCTTTAAGGATTGGGATTTCCTCCAGAGGTTTATCCAGGATCCATCTATCTTCCCAAAATTTTACTCTCCTCCCATCCCCAAGGTTCCAAGTTCTGCCAGTAGCAGCCCAGCTTTTAGCTGATTGCACAGCATTCCATATGGCGGATCCTTCAACATTAAAAGAGTTGTCAAAGAATTCTTCCTCAGAAGGTTGCATATAGAGATATTTGTTTTTCCAAATAGAGTTCCATTCTCTTTCCTCTCCTTTGAATCTCCATATTTGTTTGGCTAATAAAGCTTTATTCATAGAACCAATGTTCCTTAAGCCTAACCCACCTAAGGCCTTAGGGGAACAAATTTTATTCCAGGCAATAAGGGGAATTCTGTTTTTAACTTCCACTCCCGACCAAAGCAACTTTTTTTGGATTCTTTCAATGGCTTTCGCAAACTTTGAGGGGATTTTGAACAAGCTAAGAGCATACACAGGAAGATTTTGGAGAGTGGCTTTGAGCAGAGTGATTTTACCTGCTTGACTTAGGACAGCCCCTTTCCAGCCAGCAAGTTTCAAGTTAATTCTGTCAATTAGCTTGTTCCAGAAGGAATCCTCAGGCTTGAGGCACAGAGGAAGCCCCAAATAGGTAGAGGGACACTCAGAGATGTTGCAGCCAAGAATCCTGTCAATCCTTAGTTGCCTTTGGACCGGGGTATTGATGAAAAACAGAGAGCTTTTATCCGAGTTGATTTTTTGGCCAGAGGCAGATTCATAAGTATTCAGAATAATCTTCATATTTTTAGCTTCCAAGATGGTGGCTTCCCCCATGGTAATAGAGTCATCAACGAATTGTTCATGAGAGCAGACAACATTGGATGAAGAAGGTTTCAGACCCTTAATATTGCCATCTTCCACATTTTTAAGGATGAATCTACCCAGGCATTCAGCAAGAATGGTGAACAGGATAGGGGATGTGGGGTCCCCCTGTCTAAGACCTCTAGAACTTTTGAAGAAACTGGACGGGGAGCCATTGACAATAACAACAGAGGAGGAAGTTTCCATGAGTTGAGAGCAAAGCTGAATAACTTTGTCACCAAAACCAAACGCTTTCATGATCCTAAGGAGAAACTGCCAGTTCACTCTATCAAAAGCTTTAGCCATGTCTAACTTTAGGAAGAATCCTTGGTTATTCGCCACTTTTAGGGAGTGGATATTTTCATGAACGGAAATAATGGAGTCCAAAATCTGTCTTCCGGGGACAAAGCCATTTTGCTGGACAGATATAATCCTTGGAAGAATTTCCAATAACCTGGAAGTCAGAACCTTGGATAAGATCTTGTAGACAGAGTTACACAAGCTGATGGGTCTAAACTTGTTAAGAGAATCAGCTCCGGAGATCTTTGGGATAAGGACAATGAAGGTGGCGTTCAATTCCTTAAGAAGTCTTCTGGAGCCAAAGAATTCCTTAACACCATTGCATATACCAGCCTCCACTATGTGCCAGAAATTTTGGAAGAAAAACATGGGGAAGCCGTCCAGACCAGGGGATTTATCACCCTGAAAGGAGAAAACCGCTTTTCTAATTTCCAGATTAGAGGGAATACGAGATAAAAGGTGGTTGTCAACTTCCGACAGGATAGGAGGGATAGCTTGTAAAAGGGTGTTTTGCTTGCTGAAATCCAGGTTATCCACATCACCCAGCAGGGTGCTGAAATGCTCGAGAGCTTCCTTCCTAATTTCGCAGTCCTCAGTTAGGATGCCTTTATTGCAATTTAGTTTGGATATTCTGTTGGCTGCCCTATGCTTAAGAGCAGCTAGGTGAAAGAAGCGGGTATTTTTATCGCCTTCCTTCAGGAACAAGGCTCTTGATCTTTGTCTCCAGAAAGAGTCTCTTCATTAGAAATGATGGAGTGGTATTTAGATAAAAGATCATTTTCAGCCATCCTAAGATCTTCGGTCAACCCCACCTCTTGGATTCTATCCTGAACATACTTTATTTCAGCTTTGACTTGAATTTTGTTCTTGAATATGTCCCCAAAAATCTCTTTGTTCCAGGTTTTAATTTTGGCTTTTATGATGTTGAGCTTTTTGGCAATTCTAAAAAGAGCCTTACCCTCCACTTCAGAGTTCCACCATTCAGCAATGCAAGCTTCCAGAGAAGGATGGGAGAGCCAAGCTTTTTCAAATCTGAAAGGGAAGTTTCTCTTTGCCGAAAAAGAATTGGCAGTAAAGGAGATGGGGTAATGGTCTGAACCTATTTTGATAACAGAAGCAAGGGAACAACTCTACTTAGAAAGTCAATCAGGAGAAATTAAAGATCTATCAAGCTTGACTTGAATCAGATCAGCTCCGGTTCTTCTATTGGTCCAGGTGAAATTGATGCCCTGGAGATCCACATCAATGAGAGCTTGTTCGCTAATGAAGTCCATAAGGTCTTGTTTCCCATCAAGTTGTAAAGGGATACCTCCCATCTTCTCATCATCTTTGAGCGGGGTATTGAAGTCTCCCATAATAATCCAGCTTTGATCAACAAACTGGAGTCTGTCAGCTGCAAGGCTTTTCCAATATTTAGCTCTCCCAGATTTGGTATTAGGCGCATAGACATTAGATACCACCCAAACAAAGTTGTCCTTAATATGCTCAAGCTGAACAGAGATCCTATTAGAAGCAGAGATGATTTCCTTTCCAGTAATGGTTTTTTGGTTCCAAAAAATCGCAGTTCCTCCAAAAGCTCCCTCTGAGTTAGATCCTATGACTCCATTTTCTTTGAAAATTCTAATCTTTTCAACTTTTTCTTTAGACATCTTGGTTTCCTGAACAAGGACCATATCTGGTTTATGATCTCTAATGATGTTCCGTAACACATCCTGCTTATGAGGGGCGTTCAGCCCTCTGATATTCCAGGATATTATCTTCATACTTTAACTGGGGATAGGACTGATTCAATGGAACACTATGTTCCATCAACACGGTTCTTCCAACTTTCCTGTTCCCTTTGATGTTTTAGGGATGGCCTTCCCTGCCTTTTGTTCTGACTTCCAACATCTGCCTTTTTCTTGATCTTGCTTCTAGTTGAGATTCCTCCATTGAGTTCCTCCTTGTTCGATTTTCCTTCTCTCGATCCGAATATCCGGAGATTCCCATCCAGCAAATCCACACTTTGAGAAGGGGTTTTACAGAGGAAAGGTTTTGGGCTACCATTGGTTAAAAGCAGTAAAGGCTCAGTATCAGAAGGGTCTTGAGCTTCATTAAAATTTTCCTCGACCGGTTTTGAGAGTGAAAAGGCTGGAATGGTCTCTTCCTTCTCTTGACTCACTGATCCAGCCTCCTGGTCCGGAATGGATTCTTCCTTCTCCTGACTAACAGATCCAGTCTCCTGGTCCTCTGGATTTTTTTTATTGTTCAACTCAATTCCTTGCTCTGCTTCTCTAGCGCTCTCTGGTTGGTCATTGGAGCAAACACAATCTTGTTGGTCATTACTAGTACTGCCATTCCTCTTGGCTTCATTCATAAGATCCGTTATATCCTTATTTTGGTTACACTCAGTTGTTGATGAGTCTCCTTTTTTATTTATCATTTGCCAGGTCTTTTTGTTCTTGTTGTTGCTATCAGTCTTGTTTTCCTTGTTTTTCTTGAGCGGACATGATTTGGCCCAATGCCCTGTTTTTTGCAGTGGAAACAAGCAAACGATAGAGATTCATATTCAATAGCTTGGGTCCATTTTCCAAGTTTAGAAATAATGTCTATGGATTGAGGCATATCTGTCATTTGATTAACATTTATGCAGATGCGAGCAAAGACTAACCTTGATTTAGCCGCCGTCATCAGGTCAATCAACAAGAGTTCTCCAAAGGATTTCGCAATGTCCTTGAAAACTTCCTCATTCCAGTGTTCCAACGGAAGACTTGGGAGGCGCGTCCAGACTGGTGCAGAAACAAAGAAGGATTCGTCGAGGACGAGATTCGGAGCCCATTTCTGAAGAGCCAGGGATGACTTGCCAAACATCCAAGGGCCTTCGCAGAGAGCTTTATTCATGTCTTCTTCAGAGTTGAAAGCGAAGGTAAAAAACCCTCTAGGCAGCGCTGCCACTTCCACTTGTCCTTTAACAAGCCATTTTCTCCTTATGAAATTCCTAACATCATCAATGTTAGGCTTAAAGCCAGAGAATCGTCCTACTAATGTCATAGAAAGGCCAGCAACAGTCATATCAACCACTTTGTCCGGAACAGAAATAGCAAACTGTCCAGAGACGGGGTCTAAAATGTTTGATACTTCCAGAAGCCCAGATTTAACTAGTGGCTTCACTCCAAAGAGCGAAGACCATTTTTTTCCTTTACCTCTGTCGTGTGGGTCCCTGGGGTTCGAATCTTTGTCCTCTCCCGGTTTTGCTTTTTCCTTGTCCTCTTCTGACCCTTGAGGTGCTTGACCCCCTGCCGGATCGCCAGTTCCGATCCCAGAAAAACTGCAATCTCCAGGAAATTCGCTGTTCCCAGGGATTCTGCCATTTCCCAATTTGAAAATTGGAACTCCCGCTTCTTTTCGCTCCGCACTCGCTCCCATGAGTGTTTTTTGTTGACATAGTACACTGGCTATGGTTATTGTACTTTTGTTTTTCTTTTTTCTTTTTTTCAAAACCAGGGTTCTGCAACTATTTTTATATATTTTTAATGCTAGGACTTGTCGTATTTTTCATTTTTCAATGTCAGTGTCAGCACTTGTATCAAAAGGCATCAGCAAGGGGAAGTGGAAGCTAAACATTTGGCAAAAAGAATGCCACTAGGAAGCAAAGCATAACAAAACCAATCACAAGATCAGTCAAGTGCAACTATTGTGGCTTGAATATGAGTGGAGGCATCAATTTTCGAATACCACCTTGTACAGATTAATGTGGCCCCTACTTGGACAGAGCAAAAAAATTTGAAGAGGATGAGGACATTAGAAACTATTAATATCCGAAGGTCGAAACAAAGACAAATTGTGAGCTCCTCCCATGGTCCACGAAATCACAACACATCCACTTCATTGAGATCCAATTGATGCAGACAAAAGGATTTTTCATTCCACAAACCAAACCAGACTCACAACCTTTGTTTGAATTTACAGGTTGGAACAAGAAGAAACCTGACAAAGCATGGAGTGTGTAATTTTTGGTACTACAACCTTTTGTTCAATGTGGCAAGAAGCCCATAATGGAATGATTTGATCACATCCTTGACCATTGCAGGAAAAGGGTTAAAACCACCTTAATCCACGACTTATGTGAGTCATAAACACTTGCTCCACAAAGAAGTGGTGAATGTAAAGGCAATTGTGGAAGAGAAAAGGAAATTTTGGCACTAGTATGGATGTATCATATTATCAAATACAGTTGTCATGTCCCCTCTTTAGTATGACATGACACTTTACGTGGATTTGCCTATTCCAGACTCTCGTAGGCAGATGGTTGTGATGAGAGAGTCATTTTGGCTTTTATTTGGTGATTGGATGGCTCATTATGCTCTTGGAGACATTATATTTATTGTTACTTTTTATTTGGGGCCAAAATGTTATTGAGGTGCACTTTTTATTTTATGAAGTAACTTTTTATCTAAAAAGTGCAATGAGGCTTCTAGAAGATTCTATTATGGATACTTCTAGAAAGTCATGGATACTTCTAGAAAGACTAAGAGGCTTCTAGAAGATTCTATTATGGATACTTCTAGAAAGTTATGGATACTTCTAGAAAGACTAAGAGGCTTCTAGAAGATTCTATTATGTGTATAAATAGACCCCATGGGTCTCTCATTTGGCATCGAAATCTATTTTCTCTAGTGCATCTACTTGAGCATTTGTGGAGCTTGAAGGTCTGCAAATATCATTGATCTTTGGGAACGATAACTCCCTTAGATTAGCATAACTGAGGAAGTGAAATATCTTCTTACGGGTTGCGTTATTGGAGATGGTACTCAGCCATTTCATGTTGGATTTCAATTGAAGGTTGATTTGAGGGCTTGTATTTGGTGAATAAGGGTTTTGAATTCATCCCAGCTCAAAATTTGGTACTGCAGCCGCATAGTACGACCCAGGTACGACCTGCAGCAGGGACAGTACGGTAGTGACAACAGGGCATTCTTGGGACAGTCCAGTCCTCCCTTCATCAGCATTTCATAATCGGAGTTCAAGGAGCGATTTCCAGGTTCCATTGCATGGTTTTTGTTGTCAATTTTTATGATAGAAGTGCACAGTTGTAACAGTCATATATGTATTCAGAAAACAGTCCATTGTAATCAGACATTGCTATCTTGTAGTTGGATTGATATAGTAGAGAAGGTGCATTGCAAGGTCATTGTTCATGTGTGATAGTTTATACATTCTCTTGTCATAAATTCAGTGCTCATGTGTAAGAGTTTGTAACAGTCATACATTTTTAGAAAATTAGTCTACTGAACAATGCAATCAGAATTTGGGAAATTCATGATATATTAGCATTGAAGTCCTTGCATGAATATTTAGAGTTTCATTATTGTTTATTGTGTTACATTTCAATATTGGTATTGTTATCTCAATTGTACTTGATGCTCAAAACAACTATCATATTGAAACACTACATCACAAACAAAACAATTCAGTGCATGCCAAGTGTTTGACAAATTGTCTCAGTTCAGATTTGGGGTTTATTAGTGGCCTTTATAGTAAGGGTCATTACAACAGTGGGCAAACAAAAAGAACTGCATACTTACCAACTTTTTTGTGGTTTTAAATGGTTAGATGGTGTCCTTGAGGTTTGCCAGTGCCTCAAAGTCAATAATGTAGAGGGTTTGAATCTAATGTTAGAAGAGGTTGTATTAGAGGTTGGTATAGAAAAAATGGTCCAAGTTGTGATAAATAATGCAAGAATGTACATAACAAAAAACTACTTCAGAAGAGTTACTCAACACATTTTAAGAGCCCTCACATTGTCCATTGCCTTGATCTTCTATTAAAGGACATAGGCAAGATGCTAGGAGCTTAATGAGAGAGCACACCAAGAAAAAGATACTAGTGCAAACAAGTACCACACAATTTGCAACAAACTTCATCATCTTGCAAAGCACTTATAGTTTACGAACAGCTTTGACACAAATGTTGTCAGCCAACAATGGATGGAGAGTTCTTATTCAAAGAAAATGGATAAAGAGAGAGTCATAAAAAAAAAAATTTATGATGTCTTTGAAAAGAATGCTAATGAAATCATCAAGGTAACCTTAAAACTTCTATTTATATTTAATATTCTATGTTTTAAGCTTAGTTTTTCTCAATACATATCACTAGAAATTGTGTTCAATTTTCTAAAGTCTTATTCTTTTATTGTAACTTTGATTTGTTTGTACGTTTTCAAGCCTATAGTCAAGGTTTCGCACTCGGTTTCAAGGTTTTGCATCCCCCCTACTCTATATAGTTTAGATACGCCATATTACATATGTAATAGCGATTGACATTAACAAGGTCGAGGAAGCTCTCTATCTAGAATCCAATGAGTGACCGGTCGGGGACTATAGTTGCATGACAAGTACAATGAGCCCCCAACTTGATTTTTAGGTACAAGGGAATGGTAGTTATAACTGGAAGGTACCAATCAAATAACAGGCAAAAAGCCTTGCTCATCCATCCATAATCATTGTTTCCGGATACGGTTGTCGGTTAACATCTCTTCCAAGTGGATGTTGGTAAGTTTGCCCCATGTTGTAACCCAGGTCTAGCAGTTTCTCAAAGTTTATCCACTCCTTTTTGGGACCATGGGAATCATGTGTTCGATAGACCGATCCCGCCATTACAATTTGTTCTCCCCGGTGGGTGGTACACCCTACAGGCTAGGCCGAGAGGGTGGGAATATATGATGCAGCAATAATTGGTAAAACCCTCAAAGAGAATCAACCGGCTTATGCAGCAAGAGCAACACCACGAAAGCAGCAAGAAAAAATAACAAAATTGCATAAACAGATCATATTAATGCCTTAGAACTTCAAGCAGTCATCATATTATCATCAAAGAACATCCAGCAATTAACCGGTTACATGCAGGCTATCAGCCAGATAAAATCCAATCTGAGACTCTAGGAATCAACCAAATCACAAAATGCGAATCTCAATCCTTATTCTCAATTCTACTTCCTCTGCCCCTACAAATGATTACACAATAACATATTTATACCCACCGGAACAGATCCGGGTCGGCCTCATAAGACTACATTTACCAATGCAGGAAATGAAACGTGTAATTAGGTCGGCCCTAAGAATTAAATAAATCTTTCCGAAAAAAAACAACCAAGCGATGCGGTTCAGCGGGAAAGTTGGCCACACGCCAAAGAACATCGGACAAGACCCAAGATAGATCCACACGCCAAGAATCGCGTCGGTAATGAAGGAAAACTAGAGGTAACTTATTCCATTTGAATAGTAATATTGAGGTAACTTATTCCATTTCAATAGTAATATTAATAATTGTCCGGTTGCAAGAATGGAAGACAGTTGGTTGTGGCATAAAAGATGTTGTCACGTTAATTTTTATAATTTGGTTAAGTTAAGCAAGTCAAGTGTTGTAAGAGGATTGCCACAAATTGTCAAACCAGCTAATGTGATATGCAAAGATTGTCAAATCGGTAAGATGGCCTCTATTTCTTTCAAGAGCAAGAATTGTATTTCTGAGAATATTTTAGATTTGGTACCTACTGATCTTTGTGGCCATATGAGAACAAAGAGTTATTACGGTGATAGATATTTCATGATTTTCACTAATGACTATTCTAAAATGATATGGGTGACATTTTTCAAGGAGAAATCAGAAGCATTTAGTAAATTTAAATCATTTAAAGCTCTGGTTCAGAATGAAACCGGTAAGAACCTAGTTTGTTTAAGATCAGACCGAGGAGCTGAATTCACATCTGATGAATTTGTTAAGTATTGTGATGAACAGGGTATCAAGAGACAGGTGTCTGCTCCGAGGACACCACAACAGAATGGCATAGCAAAAAGGATGAACAGAACAATAGTTGAAGCTACAAGAACCATGCTATTACAGGGTAATGTATCCAAAATGTTTTGGAAAGAAGCAATCAGTACTGCTATATACACTTTAAACCGAGTACAAGTGAAGAGAGGTAACAATAAGACACCCTATAAGCTATGGTATAGAAAAACACCTTGTGTAAGTTATTTTAAAATTTTTGGAAGTCAATGTATTATTAAGAGAGATAACTACACTGAGAAATTTGATGCAAATCTGATGAAGGAATTTTTCTTGGTTACTCTTCTAAGAGTAAGGCATATAAATGTTACAATAAGAGAACTAAGAAGATTATTGAAAGTGCTAATGTAAAAGTAGATGATCTATCTAATAAGTCTGAAGGTACAAGCAGATCAGAACCTGAAAAGGATGATAATGAGGAAAAACTTGTGATCATTGAACCGGAGGGAAAGAGTAATGAAGAACCGGAGGCAAAGACTAATGAAGAACTGGCCAATGCAAAATTTGATGCTCAACCAATAAGCGATGACAATGAGGAAGAAAATGAAGAACCTGATGCAGAAGATGCAGAACTGGCACAAGCAATACCTAGATATGTCAAATTGAACTATTCACAAGAGCAGATAATTGGTGATAAGAATGCAGGTGTGCAAACCAGGAGAAAGATCCGAGAGAACTCATGTTTGATATCTACAATAGAACCCGAGACAGTTAAGGAAGCACTAAAGGATGATGATTGGGTGAATGCAATGAATGAAGAATTAGATCAAATTGAGAAGAATCAGACATGGTCACTTGTTCCTAGACCGAAGGATAAGAATGTAATTGGAACAAAATGGGTCTTTAGGAATAAACTGGATGAAGAAGGAAAAATTGTAAGATACAAGGCAAGGTTAGTCAGCAAAGGGTATGCTCAAGAAGAAGGTGAGGATTATGGTGAAACATTTGCACTGGTTGCTAGATTAGGAGTAAGGATGTTGCTAGCATTTGCTGCATATAAGAGATTCAAAGTTTATCAAATGGATGTCAAATCAACCTTTCTAAATGAAATTCTAGAAGAAGTATACATTGAACAACCGGATGGATTTTCCTTGACTAATGATAAGGATATGGTGTGTAAATTGCATAAAGCACTATATGGTCTAAAGTAGGCACCGAGAGCATGGTATGAGAGATTACATGCACATTTGATCAAAATTGGATTCAAATGTAACAGTGAGGACAGTAACATTTATTTGAAGACTGATGGAGACAAGATGCTGATAGCAGAAGTGTTTGTAGATGACATTATTTTTGGTGGAAATGATAATGTGCATGGATTTTGCTGATTAAATGAAAAAGGAATTTGTCTCTAATTGGTGAAATAAAGTTCTTTATTGGCTTACAGGTCCGACAACTAGATGGTGGTATTTTTATTTGTCAAAACAAGTATATCAAAGAGGTGCTGAAGACATTCGGCATGGAAGACTGCAAACTAGTAGGAACACCGATGGTAACAGGTTGCAAGTTCTCCAAGCAAGATGATTCCCCTGTTGTTAGTGAAAAAGAGTACAGATCTATGATTGGCAAGCTACACTATGTTGTTCATAGTAGACCGAGCATTGCTCATGTTGTTGGATTAGTGGCTAGATTTCAAAAAGAGCCTAAGGAGAGTCACATGGTGGCTATGAAGAGAATTTTTTGGTATCTCAAAGGCACAGTAAACTATGGTTTATGGTATCCCTATAAAGGAGATTTTACTTTGGATGTCTTCACTGATGTTGATTGGGTAGGTAATGTGGATGATCAGAAAAGCACAACCCGTAGAGCTTTTCTACTTGGTGGAAAATTAGTGGCATGGACGAGCAAGAAACAAATATGTGTTTCTTAATCTACAGCTGAAGCAAAGTATGTAGTTGCATCCATGAATTGCACGCAGGCAATAAGGATGAGACATGTGCTAGGAGGAGTCAAAATAGATATGACTGAGCCGATGACTATCTATTGTGATAACACAAGTGCAACAAATATTTCTAAGAATCCAGTACTTCATGCTAGAACCAGGCACATTGAATTGAAGTATCATTTCCTAAGGGAAAGAGTTCAAGAAAAACAGGTGAAAATGGAATATGTGAAGAGTAAAGATCAGTTAGCTAATATCTTTACTAAGCCCTTACCAAAGGCTACCTTTGAGTTTCTTAGAGGTAAATTACGGGTTAGACCCCTACACCGGAAGAAGTAGAATGATGGAGATCCATCAATCTTGTGGATTTCATGTTTATCTTTCACTAAGGATTGATGAAGGTGCAGGCTACTCCTTTGGGGGAGCAAGTCAAATGTAAAGCTCTGACTTAATACTCTAATATATTTTTTCTGATTTGATTAGCAGAGATGATGGAAGAGGCAACAGCAGAATTGAAGACAAGTGATGCATTTACACCTTTGGCATTGCTGTCAAAGGGAGAGAAGAAAAGAAATCAGATATGGGTGAAGTTGAAGATCAGATTGAGAGAAGCATTGGTTAAGAGGGAGAAGACAAAACCAAAGGAGGAGAACCGACAGATGATGTGATATTGGCAAGCAAGTTGCAGATGATGATGTTACTCTGATTGTATATCTGATTAGTGTTGCCATCAATGCCAAAGGGGGAGAATGTTGGCATTTGGCATAACTGATGCAGAATGACGTGATGCAGGTGATGCAGTTGAAGATGGATGACTACACCGGTAAAGGATAGAAGACTATTTGTAATGAAGAGATTGAGATTTTGTAATTAGAAGACTTGATCAGTTATGTGTTGTCATTGATGGCAATTGATGTCAAATGATGATTATTGATGTTCTTGATGTTTTGTTTTGTCATCTAAGTGATTTGGTTTACCGGAAGATAGGGTTTACCAGCAAAGAACTAAAGTCTGTGAAATAGGACTTTAACAGGTAACGCAGAGATGTTTTCATTGAATTGGGCGTTCGGCGATGATTGGTGATTTGTGATTTGGAATGTGAGCTTGTATCATGGAAAAGAGTATCTGACCAGAACCGGAACTTGTGAAGACTACCAGAAGGATTATTTCTAATTTCTAATGAAGTTTTGCTAAGGTTTTAGTAGGGTTTAAGACCGGTGAAGAAATCACCAAACCGGTAATAATTTTTGTTATGACGGTGATCGACGACGAGTCTACATAAAGGTGGTAACATGGCACAACCCGCGTGAAAAGATTTGATTGTTTTTTTGGCGCGTTTCAAGGAAGAATTTCTTGGGAAACAGCAAAACGCTTAGTGGAGTGTTTTGAGGTTTTGACTTTGGTACAGATCGGATATTCGTGATGGGTTTCGATCAGACAACGGTTGATATTGCATTGTAATTTGATCTAATGATCTGTCTACTAATTTGAGATGATCTCTTATTATTTGTATTGTAATTTCATGATGTAATTAGGGTTTAGTGGCCGACCTAGTTGAGATGGCTATTTAGGATGGCACAGTTGATGTTTATCGTGTCGGGGGTCTTAAGAGAATGTGTTGAGCCATCCAAGAGAAGTGTGAAATCTGCCTAAGAGTTGTAGAGTGTTGAGCATAACTGGATCTGATTCAGCAAGCTGAGAAGTGCAAGTAACAAATCACTTTTTCACTATTGTTCCCTAACAGTTGCAGCAAGTTAAATCCCTTAACCAGGTAGGTCCTAACATGCCTTAAACATTTAAGTCCCCTAACAGGGCAGCTCTCAAAAGAGTGTTAAATCCTCTCACGAGGTTGATCCTAACAAATCATCAAGCTCGTAACTGGGCTGCTAGGCAAATCCCTTAATCGGGTGACTCCTAACAGGGCGTACTTCAAAAGAGTACAAATATTTGTGGGTGCCAACTCCCACCGTGGTTTTCCCTATTTGGGTTTCCACATCAAAAATTATGGTATTCATGTGTGGAATGCTTTTCATGTGATGTTCTTGTTTATGTTACGTTTCATGCACTATTTCTGAGTACACCAATTATGATGTTTTATCAAAGGTTACCGGTACTGATAAGAGCCAGTAGGGAAAGTGTTTGATCTGATTGATGAGGATAATGAGTTGGTAAATGATCTGATTAATGTGTTAAGCAAATCTGATTAAGAGGTTGTTAGATCTGATATAAGTTGAGATATTTGATAAATGGTTACAGATCTGATATAAGTTTGATTTTGGTTTAAAGTTTCAATTGCTATAAATGCTGATTCACCCCCCCCCCCCTCAGTATTAACCGGATCCTCATAGGATTAACAATGTCTTCTCACGTATGATGTCACGTGTGTTGCACTTTATATTCATAATGATATTTTAATTATCTAAAGTGCAATTAAATAATAAAGTCACTTAAATAATATTATTATTTAAAGGGAATCTTCTAGAAAGATCAATTAAATATTATTTTATTTCTTCTAGAAGGAGGCCGACCTCTCAAAGGAAAAGAATAAATAGAGGAGGCAGCCTCATTATTGAGCAGCCAGGAATTGATATTTGTATTGATTGGGTTTTGTGGAGCCAAGGGTTTATGCAGATCTATTGGTCATTGGAAACGATACCTCCCTTTGATTCACATAACTGAGGTAGTGAGAGATCCTCTGAAGCGTTGCAATTAAGAGTGAAGGATACTTCAGTCCTTCATACTGAGTTTATTGAGGTTTGAAATCGGCATTCATGGTGGACGATTTTGGAGAAGACTTCAGCTCTTGGGTGAATTAACATCCATGCTTGCATCTACAACATAAGAAGGGATAGGCGATTCCTAAGAAAGCAATTTGGAGGTGAAATTGGGGAGGATTCAATCATATATCAGGTCTAATACAAGTTCGACCAGACTTGCCATATCCCACGATTTGGCTCATATCTTTAGTTTGGTGCATCGAATCACTCCTAGATTGGAACGCCCTCTTTGAAGGAGGACATTGATGATATTTGATGATTGAAAGAAGGCGTTGGAGCTGTTATTTATTTATTATTGTCATCAACATCAGAATGGGCGATTTTGCAAAAAGGGTCGATTTGGCACAAGGGAAGCATAAGGAGACTTGATATTGCTTGCTTCTTCATCTATACTCCAAGGCGCTTCATCCAGGTTCTTTGGCATTGTTTTCATTGAGTTTTCAGTCATGTTTGTTTGGATTAGTGGCTGCCATTAGTACTCAAAAAATTCTGATAATAATTTGTGTAATCCAAGAGTCTTGGCCATTTCTTAAGTATTCTGTAATCAAGACTACATTAAATAAATAAGTCAGCTGTGAGCTTTTGCTGTCACTACTTGTTTCATATCTGAGGTTGCATGCCAAGTGTTCGACAAAATGTCAACTAGATGATTATGATGTTTGTATGCTTTATTAGTTGATAAATATATCTGGATTCATTGTGTTGCATTCCTATATTCCTACAAGCAAAACTGCATAATACACCGAATTATATAGCTGTCCAAAACCGCGTAACATGTAGGTTATACAGTCTGAAACAAGAACAAGAAGTTATCAGACAATTGTTTGATAATATTCCCTACACTTTTCAGACATATAACAGCAGGGGATATTACACTTTTCTCCTTCATCTTCATCATTCACTTGAATGTGAGGAGCGAGATCTACTTGATCTCCTCGATCATTTTGAACTGTAGATTCCATTGATTCGTTCACTCCATGACTCAACTCCTAATCAACTTTTTGATTTCTATGGACTTCATTTTGATTTATCGCTTCTTCTTGCCTAGAGGAAGTGCTGGAATGACGTCGGAATTTGACTTATGTTTCTTTCTTGGTGCTTCTTTCTCTCTATGATCATCTTTTCTCTTAGAACCTTTGGAATGAGTTGATTGAGAAGCGCTTCCACTCGCACTTGCATCTTCTTTATCATCCACTCTTGCCTCTAGGTTAAATGTCATTGTCACATTTTGTTCCTTCAACTTCTAATGCTAGACATCTATCCATCTGTGAGTGTAGTCCAAGACTTGTTTCATCAACTCCTTAAGGTCTATAGCTTCCATTTCAACTCAATTGATCTTGATATCCTTTCTTTCTTTCTCATAGGTGGGTTGGAGATATTTGCCACTATCCTATGCTTGATTGGCAACACTAAATATTTTGCATTTCCGGATGAAATAAAGAGGTACACTGGAATGCATCTTTTTCTTCACTTCTAAGTCATCCTGAAAATTCATCCAAAAGTCTTCTAACCGCCATTTGTGCTTATACTTCTTCCCTGCAATTCCCCTTACATTGTCATAGGGATCGAAATTATCTCTAGGAGTGAATGGCATGAGTGAATAGAGAGATAACTCTTCTTCAGCGCTCTCAGCTACTTGTAGGGAAGGACAAACTTCAATCGAATCACCAAGTGAAATAGGAAAAGAGATACTAGATCCATGTTTGTGCCGATATGCCTTAACATATGCTGCTAATTGTCACACCACCTCAAGTAGCACTATTTTGTCTATCGGGTAATGAGGAAACATATAAAGACGAGAAGAACATCCTTGAATCCTGATGTATGTGAACTTCGGAAATTGAATGAACCATGCACCATATTGTTGAATCAATGCTTGCGCTCCTAGACATAACCTTTGATGGGTTCTATCTTGAAGGGTCCTTGTGATATGCATAGTGAAGGCATCATTGACCCTCCTAAGTGATGCTTTGTCGGATGGTGTAGCTGTGGATATGCTTCACAAGCTCTTATCTCTCCAAGTCCTCTTCCAAATACACCTCTATATATCAGCCCAGCATATTCATAATTCCTTGCAAGAGAGTATATGACATAGGAACTCATGTTGAATGTCCTAGTGCGGATGAGTCTTCTCAGTTGAACATCCAAGTTATTGTTGATAAGTCTCGCCCAATTGATTATATCTTTACTATTTGTGACTGTCTCTATGAAGAACATCCAATTCTTGAAGTAGAATGCTTGTGGTGCACCTACAAATCGATTGAGTAGAGTGATGAAATCCCCGAATTCATCCTTTCAAATCAACTCTATGTGGCCTACTAGGCATCTTGCTTTGGTCGGGTCTACTCTTCAATAGCCAATATTTGTTGATAATTTCCGAACATGCTTCAGGATCATCATCATAAACTGATTTAGCTCCTTCTACGCTCGTGTAGATCATGTCTCTCAGCTCAAGTAAGTGGAAGGCTTCACTGATGGCAGTTTCTGAAAGGTAGGCAAGCACTCTTCCATCTTTCACTATTGTCCTCGTGTGAGAATCGTAATGTCTGGCACATTCAACCATCAAATCGTAGCGTTGAACCACGGGAGGAAAGCCTGTAGAACACAAGTGATCACTAACAAGGGGGTGAATTAGTGGTAACCAAAAACTTTAACTTCTAAAAGATCTAGGCATTAATAACAGTAATCTTAAACTATGAGCAAATACAAAACACATTAACACCCACACACAAAGAGAGCAAACTCATAACACAAGTATATACAAGGAAAACCCAATGTGGGAAAAACCTCAGTGAGAATAGTTGTTGGAGTTTACTGCTCCAATCCAAACTCAGAATAAAATCTGATTACAATGTTTAGGGCACCAACCACCGTACTTTATGGGCACCAACCCAAAGGAGCACTTCCCTGCTCTGAGCACCCACTCAGAGATTTACAATAAAGAAATTCCAAATAACATATAGGCACCTTGTTGCAAATGAGGTTTTGTAACTCACAATATTTTCTTCACTTGAGATTGACTTGAATCTTTTCTAATCATACACTTTGTTCTCTAGTTTTTGTGCCTATCTCTGCTCTCTAACCTCAACACTTTTCTCTTTAATTACTGACCTCAGCTTGTAATCTCTATTCTCCTCTTTTCCTGCTCTCTGCTTCTACTTCCTGCTACCTCTGATCTCTTCCTCACTTTCAAATTTGTGTACACATAAATTTTCTGCAGTATTATTGACCACCTCGACTTTGTGTTATTGACACCTACGGAAAACGCTTTTCTACAGCCTTTGTTTTTCTTCACTGCTCTGTATCAAGCGACTTACACACTTCTCAACTTTTTAGCATGCTCACAACTCACTCATACTCAGCAACAACAACACACATCTAATTGTTTTGTCGATTCAACCAAATAATGTATTCTACATCCACCTCCATAAGGTCGGCCAAATCATAATTCATCACAAATCAGACAAAAATCTGTTTGCATTGTTATGAACAACAGGATCCATTCAATTTCCTATGTTGCATTAGATTCATTCATTTAGTCGGATTGCATTCCGATCTTATCATTTTGTCATAGGAACTCTACCACATTCTGCGTTTATCAATCATAAAACAATTTGTTCAAGTTCCCAAACAACTTTATTGACACGCCAAAAACATGTTTTTCAATAGCTTTGAATCTAGACCGTTTATCTTAGTAAATCCAATCACCTAGAAGCCACATCATCTGGTCTTTGCTGGTCAATCAACCCACATGGATAATTTTGTTTAACGAGCTGCAAACTGGCATGTTCCGCAGATTGCATAACATGCGTGTTATACGCATCGCGAAACAACGAAAACTTTCTTCCTACGAGCTGGCGAGATAACACGCTTTCTACCGATTTAATTAACCCGTGTTGTTTCTTTTCATGCCTTTTTAGCCTTGTGGGATGGGGGGATGCATTTATCCTCTTTGGTATTTTTACCCTGCACGACCATTATTTTTCTTTTTTCAATGTCACGGGATACGAGAGACTTCATTCGCCTTGTTGTTATGTAACCCCGCAGGGTTATCTTATGCCTATATAACATGCTGCAGGATGACGAGGGCACATAATCTGTCGTGTTATTGACTTCTCCGTCATAGTTTGACATTACCCTGCAAGAGCTAACTTGTCGCCAAAACCAGAAAACCGTCTCAGCGAAAGAAGATATTTCGATGTAACACAAAGAGCCAGCCAAGGGTAGAAAGGGTCTTGCCGAAAGGCAAACTTACATCGAAATAGATGTCACTGAGACATAAACACAGTCAATGCCGAAAAACTGTCAAACAAAAGATTTTTAACATTTCTCGACTTGTAACTTCATAGCGATGACCTGCATGTTATTGACAACTGCAACTAATACTCCCTATAACTGCATGCGATTAACATGACATGTTATACACAACTACAGCTGACTTTTTCTGAGTCAAACCAAATTTCACAATAAAAAGTAGACCAAATTTCCCCAATGACACACTTCATGCATTCCTTTTGTATCTCCTTGTGCATATAACACAGTGTGTTATATGATGCTGCAACAACACTTTTGCTAACCTGTAAGATTGTCAATCTGATCTCTACACTACATCTTCTCAATTTGACATCAATGACAATCTAATGCCAACAATCTCCCCCTTTGGCAATAATGTCAACATACAAACCAAACATTTCTTCTCTCCCCCTTTGGCATTGATGTCAACATACAAACCAAACATTTATTCTCTCCCCCTTTGACAACAATGGAAAAGGGCCTGACAAACAACAAATTAAGACTTGATCTTCTCCCCCTAAGACAAACATGAGGTTCAAGGACAAGAAGTGTAAAACAATATACTCCCCCTGAACCAAAGACTACATAAAAATGGTTTAAGTGTTGAAGGAAGGTGGAAAAACACCCAATTTTTGTCTCAGATATTCAAAATTGTCTTTTGGCAGTGGCTTAATGAAGATATCAGCTACTTGTTCACCAGTGCACACATTCAACTTTCACCTCTTTTTCTGCAACCTTTTCCCTGAGAAAATGATACTTGATGGCAATGTGCTTTGTCCTAGAATGCATGTCAGGGTTCTTTGATATATTTATAGCACTCAAATTGTCACACGTGATAGAAATGGGATCTAAGAATTCTACCTGAATGTCTTTGAGTGTCTGTTTCATCCATAATACTTGTGAGCAACATGTGGCAGCTGCAATGTATTCAGCTTCAGTAGTTGATAATGAGACTGAATCTTGTTTCTTGCTATGCCATGAAACCAACCTATCTCCAAGGAAGAACGCTCCACCACTGGTATTCTTTCTATCATCAATACAACCGGCCCAATCAACATCAGTGTAAGCTTGTAAAATAAATTCACCATTTTTTGGGTACCATAGGCCATAATTAAGTGTTCCCTGCAGATACTTGAATATTCTCCTCATTGC
Source organism: Cryptomeria japonica (assembly GCF_030272615.1). Classification (NCBI taxonomy): domain Eukaryota; kingdom Viridiplantae; phylum Streptophyta; class Pinopsida; order Cupressales; family Cupressaceae; genus Cryptomeria; species Cryptomeria japonica. Next base: position 245,508,675 of record NC_081411.1, on the reverse strand, counting down.
ATTGACATGTGATTGCTTAGGAGCTGCTTGGAATCTTGCAACCATGCACATTGCTTGAACTATATCCGGCTTGATGTTGTTAGATATAACAAACTCCCAATCATTGATCTATACAAAGTCTGATCTACACTCGACGGCTCATCATCTTTACTTAACTTGCATCCAGTCACCATGGGGGTACTAACCGGTTTGTTGTCCTCCATTTGAAACTTCTTCAACATGTCCTTGACATACTTGGTTTGGGAAATGAATATGCCCTTATTCTGTTGTGATATTTGCAGACCAAGAAAATATGATAAATCTCCAAGCATGGACATTTCAAACTCAGACTGCATTTGATCAGCAAACTCTTTCCATAAGATATCCTTACTGCCTCCAAAGATGATGTCATCTACACATACGACTATGATCATGTGATCACCATCCACCTTAATATATAAATTGATATCAGCATTTCCCTTTCTGAAACCTTATTGTTGGAGATATTTATCCAATCTTGAATACCATGCTCTAGGTGCCTATTTTAATCCATATAGTGCCTTCTTCAATCTGCAAACAAAATTCTCATCTTCATGAAGCTGAAAACCTTTAGGTTGCTCAATGTAGACCTCTTCTTCAAGATTGTCATTCAAGAATGCAGATTTGACATCCATTTGATATACTTTGTATCCTTTATAGGCTGAGAACGCCAAGAACATTCTTATAGCTTCAAGCCTTGCCACAGGCGCAAAGGTCTCTTCAAAATATATGCCCTCTACTTGAGCATACCCCTTGCATAATAATCTTGCTTTATTCCTTATCACCTTACCTTCTTCATTCATTTTGTTTCTGTAAACCCATTTGGTACCAATAACATTTTTGTCAGCTGGTCTAGGAACCAATTCCCAAGTCTTGTCCTTCTCAATTTGCTGCAACTATTCTTCCATAGCCTTCATCCACTTGTCACTTTTGTTGGCCTCATCATATGTCTTGAGTTCCATCTCTGTCATAAGGCGGAAATTTACTTGTTCATTGTTTCTCACTCTCTTTCTTGTTTGCACACCATCATTCTTGTTGCCTATAATCTAATCCTCGGGATGATTTTTCTGAACATACTTATTTGGAGCCTTGCTTGGTGCCTCTTTCTCTTGTTCACTTTCAGATTGTGCTTCCTCTTTCACATATGGTTCCTCAATCTGATTTATTGTATTTTGCCTCCCTTTGTGCATATCCTCATCAATCCTGACATGTATGCTCTCAACCGCTCTCTTGAGTCTTTTGTTGAAACACTTGTAGGCCTTGTTGTGAGTAGAGTAGCCCAAGAAGATACCTTCATCAACTCTTGATTCAAAACTACCTAATCCATCCTCATCTCTTTTGATGAAACATTTGCTACCAAACACCTTGAAGTACTTGACTGAGGGTTTCTTATCATACAAAAGTTCGTATGAAGTCATTTTGTTGTTTACTCTTAGTTGAACTCTATTTAATGTATATACAGCAGTATGGACTGCCTCCTTCCAGTATGCATCAGGCAGATTTGCTTCATTTAACATTGTTCTTGCCATCTCCTTAACTGTCTAGTTTTTCCTTTCCACAACACCATTTTGTTGTGGTTTCCTAGGAGCTGAATATTGTCTTCTAATTCCATGTCTTTCACAGTAGTCTTCAAATTCATTTGATGTGAATTCTCCTCCACGGTTTGATCTGAGACATTTCGGCTTGTATCCACTTTCTTTTTCAACAATTTTTCTGAAAATTTTGAATCTTTCAAAAGCTTGTGACTTATCTTGCAAGAAGGTGACCCATTCTTGAAAAATCATCTATGAGCAACATGAAATACTTTTCTCCATTTCATGCTCTTGTCCTGGTAGGACCACATAAATCAGTATGTACCAGCTCTAGTGGCCTTATAGTTGGATATTCTTTAGTCTTGAAGCTCTCCTTAGTTTTCTTTCCTCTTTGACATTCATCACAAAAAGTGTTTGCTGGCTTGATGATCTGTGGTATGTGCCTCACATATCCTCTCTTGCTGACCTTAACAAGATTATCAAAGTTTATATGACCAAGCCTTCTATGCCAAAGCCAACTCTCATCCACTTGTCCCATCATGCATTGGACTCAAAGCATTCTTTTAAATTATAAACATTTCCATCAGTTCTCTTTCCTTCTGCAACTAATTTTCCATTGCTCTCTTTTCTGATTTCACATTCTTTTGAGTCAAAAGTAAACTTGTATCCTTTGTCACACATTTGACTTACACTCAGCAGATTGTGTTTTAGTCCTTCCACATGATATATGTCATGAGCTTTTAATTTGCCATCTATGCTAAGAGTACCCTTGCCTTTTATTTTGATTGATGAGTTGTCTCCAAACTTCACTAAACCACCATTCCAATCTTCAAGTTTAGTGAATTTCTTTTTATCTCCAGTCATGTGATTGGAGCAGCCACTGTCTACAACCCATAAATTCTTCCTTTCAGCATGTAGAGCAATTTGTACAATCAAACTTGACTCGGCCTTGTCCTTTTCTTTCTCTACCCAAACTTGTTTGGTTTCTTTCTTCTTATCTGTTGTTATTTTCTGAATTGAACTTGCTTCAGGCTCCAAGGTTGAAATTTTCTTCTTTTGTTTAGTTGCTCTAAGTTTACAATGCTTTGCTATATGTCCAAGATTTTGACAATAAAAACATTTGACATTCATATTGAATGATGAACTTGAGGGACTGTTATAGGACTGAAAATCATAGCTTCTACACTCATAACTTCTATGACCAATACCATTACAATGATAACAAATGATATTTGCATATCTAAGAGCAGCAAAAGGATTACTGCTTTCATAACTAGGAAGAGACCTACGCATAAGCCTGCACTCAGCAATTCTATGACCATAAGTATTACATTTATAACAGTAGCCATGGAATTGAGGTACATAACAATTATTGTCGAATGTGTTTCTCATTGGTCTCCATGAAGCAGTATAACTCAATCTTCTTGAATTCTTCCTTGTGTCATGGACCTTTGTGAAGCCTTCATCATCCACCTTTGCTTTTCTTTTAGTATCGGCATGTTGGTTCTTTGTAGCAGCAGCATATGTCTTTCATCTATCAGCAGTAATGTTTTGGTCTATCTTCTTCCTTGGAGCATTCCTGGCTATGAAGGTTTGTCTATTATCATTTTCACTTGAAGAGACAAAGTGTATTTCTTTGTTTGATGAGTCCTTACTTGTAGAACATTGATCAGCATCAAATCCAACACCCTCTGTGTCTTTGGAGTGCTTTTGTTTGTTCAACATTTTATCCAATGCATCAGTGCTACCCTCATACTTGATTCTTACCTTGAGCTCATCTTTGCACTTTTCAAATTCTTTTCTAAGATTCACAATTTCTTCCTCCATCCTCTGATACTCTTTCTCCTTATTCTCTAAATCTGATTTAGTTACCTCATACATTATCTTAGCTTCATCCAATTGTGTCCTCAGATCTGAAATGTTTTGCTCAGACTCCTCAAGATATTTGTTCAATCTGTCTTGTTCTTCTGCAGCAGCATACTTAACCATTTTGTACTCTTTCCTTACTTTCCAAACTTTTTCAAGTGCACTCACAAGTTCACCTGCAAAATATACCTCAGCTTCAACTTCCTCTTCTTCATCATTAGCAACATGTTCATCATGCAACTCCCCTTGTGCCATAAAGAGATTGACTTCTTTTTCATCTTCACTACAGTACTCATCAGAGATGCTTTCTTTATCTATGGCATCATCCAACTGTTATTCCTTCTAAAATCCCTTCTCCTTGGTTTGTAGAATTTCATCTTATCTTTGCCAAAAACCTTCATATTTTGCTTCTCATCTTCATCATTTTCTCCGTACAGCCATTTTGAAGCAAAGTGTCATATTTTACCACAATTGAAACATTTGAAAGGGAGCTTACCTTTGTATTTGCCTGATCCTTTCTTGAGGTTCCTTACAAAATTTGGTACAGCAACATCAAGGTCATCTTCTTCTTCATGAAAAGCTTCTCCTTTTCCTTTCTTGGTTATGTTGAATGCAGCCTCTCTCTTTGACGATTCACCACTAATTGTTCTCATCTCATAAGCTGATAGGGAGCCAAACAATTCATCCATTGTAATGTCCCCATTTTTTGAGAAGAATTGATTAATTAATTTAATTAGTTAAGTTGTCCAAATAATTATTATTTTTCATGGATAGCTTAATTAATTATTTTAATTAAAAATATTAAGTTAATTATGTATAAAGTTATCAAATAAATTAAAAATTAAAAGATGACTTTATATTTAATTAATTTAATAAAGTGACTTAATTAAATATAATATCATAAAGTCACTTAAGTGAAATAATATTATTTTAATATTATTTCTAGAAGCCTCTAAATGTTGGGGTGAAAAAAGTATAAACGGGGATCAAGTTGAGCTTCAAGGTAGCCAAGAGATGATAATTGAATTGATTTGGGTTTTGTGGAGCCGAGAGGTGTCTGCAGACTTTGTCTTTGGGAACGAAACTCCCATAGATAGCATAACTAAGGGAGTGAAAGACCTTCTGAGGAGTTGTAGCTAGGAGTGGGAGATACTCAGTCTTCCACATTGTGCATAACGAGTTTATGGTGGTTGGGAAGGAAAAATCAGTCCTTTCACTTGAGCTTCATTGATAGACAAGGGCCGATTTTGATAGAATGCAAGTTGGAAATCACTGGAAGCAATTTTTTGTGTTAGAAGTCTTCCTATTTTCTGAGTTTGAATATCAGACATCTTCAGACTTGTGTCAACTTGTGTGTACCACGATTCCAAGGGCTCATTTCGATCCACATTTGTAACAACATTAAGGGAGGAGTTAGCCGATCTTGGTAGAAGCATTTGGGTGAGATTTTGTGTTGATTGCAGGACATATCAGTTCTAAAACAAAATCTGATCAGACCCTAACTTCCCACGATTTTGTTCCTTGAGGCTCATTTTTGCATCACACTTCATGTTAGAAGACAGCACCAGCACAAGGGAGAAAGAGCGATTCCTTTTGAGGCATTTTGAGGGAGGAACAAGAGGTGTTTAAGTGTCTCAATTAATTCTGAAAAGAAATCATACCAGTCTGCTATAACCCACGACTTGGTTTATATTTCTCCATAAGGGCATCAAATCATCCTCATGTAGGCAACGATATTCGTGGAGAGGTTAGGCGATTCATCTTGTGACAATTTAAGGGTGTATTGTGGAGAGATCAGCACCATATCAGTCTGAAGTAAAAATCGTTGCAGTCAGCCTATACCCTCGATTTTGCTCATAGTTCATCCATTTGGCATCAAATCTCATCAATAAGGACAGCGTTACATTTGTGAAGGAAGGGCGACCATTTTGGGAAGAGATTGGAGGACTTGCATCTGTCATTCATTAAAGTATCAGACTTCCATCAGCAGCAGCGGGGGCGATTTTGGAAACCTATCATTTTGAAGGTGGAATTGGCTCAACAAATAGGATATTGATTGCTTCTTCATCCTTGCATCAAGGCATCTCAACCAGGTTCATCTTGATGTTGATTTCAATGAATGTTTGATGGAATATATATATGAGGTCATGGCTATCTTTGTACTCAAAAATTTATGAGTCCATAATAGGTTGAGTTTGGATCATTGCAAAATCATTGTAAGGACTTATTGAAAATCCTTTTGAATGAAAGAAAAGAAAATAAGGTTGCATTCATATATCATGCTTGTCCGAGGTCTTATGCCAACTGTTTGTCAAGTGTGTCTAAAGTAGCATAGAACTCTTTAATTTAATAGCAAATACATCTTTGATGATTGTCCAACATATTAGGAGTCATTTATGGTTGTTAAATCATGAGAAATACATGTGTGATAACCTTCATATCAGACTGAAAAATTTTGAGACACTTTGTCAGCATAACACGCAAATCTCAGAACAACATAACACGCAGTTTGGACAGTTAAATATTCCTTGTTTTCAGTCATTTCAGTACAAGGGATATTTCAGTGGTATCAAAGCCAAGTTCCTTCCATCCTGTTAGGGAAGTCTTTTACAATCAGAATAGAGGGAGGGCCTTCGACAAATCCACTATTGATTTGTTGCAGAACTTGTATGAATTATTGAGTGTTCCGAAAACACAACAGGGAATTCGAAGAATGTTTGGCAAATCAAAAAGGAATAGAGTTACTTCACCCATGATAGGCAGAAATTTATTTGAAGACTTTGTTAGACATGCTGATTCAAGAACAGCCATGGGGAATGAGTTGTCTAAATCATCTTTGCATGAAATTTCACTTGAGACTGTAATGTCCCCTTCTCCTTAGCACGTGCACTTGTGTCGAGGTTGGCCTATATTTGACCCTCGTAGGCCAAGGAGTTGTTTAGGGGGTCGACATGGCAGTGATTGGTGACTTCACATCTCTTTATTATTTGATATTTTGATATTATAAGGAGATAACACGTATCAGGAAACGTGTGAATATTATTTAATTAATAAATTAAAGGTACATTAAAATAACATGTTTAATTAAATAATATAAAGTGTACCTACCCTTATCTTCTAGAAGGTGATTGTGATGTGTTATGTAATGAATAAATAGAAGAGGGGAAACACATGTTGGGCATCAATTGTTTATGTTATCTCTTGTTGATGTTGTGGAGACACAAGTCGTCCGTAGAAGATCTTGGGGAACGATACCTCCCTTTTGTCCGCATAACTGAGGAGGTGAAAGACCCACTGAAGGGTTGCAAAGAAAGAGTGGAGAGCATTCAGCTTTCCATATTGAGCATAAGGAGATTCTTATATCAGATCTTGGTTGTGCTTCAGACTTGCAGATTTTGGAGAGATCGCCTTGCATTGGGAATGCACCCATTGTACCATTTTAGACAGCAAATTTCCTACAAGCATTAAGGCGATATTTATAATCATTGGCTGGAAGCAAATCGAAATGATTGAGGGCTGACATCAACCTGTTGCAGACTTTGGTCACCACGATTTTATTCACACTACCTCCCAGGTGCTTCGATTTCTACTTTTGATAATTCCAAAATTAAAGGCAGTGGAGGGCGATACCTTTTTGGACAATTTGCAAGGGTTTGGGAGCCAAAATTGGAGTATACTGTCAGTCTGATCAGAAGCAGGTCCATGGCCATTATGTCCTTCGATTTTCACTGTTAATTGCACATGAAGCTTGGAACCTCTCTTGGGGGCTAGGCGCTGTCATAACAAGGAGAATTCGATCAGTTTGGGGGAGTTACTGAGACCATAGACTGCAGTTTGCAGACCTTCATCAGCAGTAGCAGGGACAGCATATACCTGGGTTTAAATCTGCGCATTTGAGGCCTTCATCATTGAGTTGTGTTTGCTACCTCCATCGTCTATCTTGGCAGCATACCAGGCTCTCTATTTTCTCATCTCATTTGTTTGTTATGGTGAAAGAGTGAATTTATATAAGGCCTGAGTCCTCAGAAAGTCTGAGATCTAGTTCATGTAAATCAGTCCTTGTAATTGGTTATTGTCAGCATATTGTAAGAAGGGATTGAACTTCATTTGAGACTACATTAACTTAATAGTATTCTGAGATGTATGCCAAGTGCTTGACTAAATGACAGCGAAGAGTTCTGCCTCATATATGAGCCTGATTTCCCCTTGATATGTTGTAGATGTTGTTTAGAAGTATTTCTATGGTATTACATCATTGCTGTGACTCATTATACATGAAGTAGTTGCCTTTGAATGTCCTTGTAGTCAAACTGAAACTGAAAACACCAAATTAAACTATGATAACCAAGTGTTTGATGAAATGTTTGAGTGATAAATGTTAGGATTCTTTATCAGCACTTAGCAGGGACATTACAGAGACTTCTACTGTGGAGGCTAGCATAGAGCATGTTAATGGTATGGGTAGCAATGGTATGGATCTGTTGGATGATCATGTTGCTTCTTCACCTTCGCATGATGAAAAATCAGACTATGGCAGCCAAGGACAATCGGAAAATCAGACTATGGCAGCCAAGGACAATCGGAAAATCAGTCCCTTGTAGCAGCTACTCCTAGAGAAGGAGATGAGGCAAATCAAGACTTGATAGTAATGGATGACTACAATGAAAAAGAAGATTCCAAAGATCTGAATTGGGACAGTGATAATCCTCTTCATTCTTATGATATTGCTGTTCTTATACATGGGAGAACTTGTGAAGACGAGACTCCAAGTGTTGGCTCACCAAGTGCTAGTGTTGGGGATGGAAATTCCAATAGAGATGCACTTGTGAAGCTTGAAGAAAATGACACATATACTGATGACAACAGATACGTTTCTTCACTTCATCATGAGCATTCTGATTGTTCACATCAGACTGGGGTGGATGTGAAAGATGAAGTAGTCACTAATGTTTTGATTACTCATGATGACAGTAACATTTTGCTATGGCATGATATCATCATTGATTTGTTTTTGGACAGCAGCTGTTTACCTCCTCATTCTCATGAGTTTGCAGTGCTTACTCATGGAATGACAAAAGAAGAGAAGTCTACAAATGCTGGCATTCATAGTGCAAGTGTTGAGAATGAAGTTTACAATAAGGAAGTACATGTAAGAGTTGAAGGTGTGACACAAATGCATGACAGTAGTGCTGATTGTTATAACAGCAGTGATATATCTCTTCATCATCAAGGTGATACAGTTTTTAATCATGGAGAAGACAATGTTATAGAGTCACCTAATGTTGGCATTCAGGTTTTGGAAGATGAACACGAGTCATTGGTTGATGATGCATCTAGTAAAAGGTCTGATTTTGTTCATCATAACATAGAAGATGTAAAAAGGACTCAAAGTATGTGTGACAAGTGGTTAAGGGAAGCTAGGCAAGCTAAGTTGCTAGCTGCACAAACAAGGCAACACTTACAAAAGGTCAAGGAGCGCTACAATCATATAGATCAAGCAATACAACAAAGAGAAGCATATCTTCGATCACTCTTTTTTCCAATGAAAGAAGACATAGAGATGGAGCATGAGCAAGGTAAGTATGATTACAAATCAACTTTAGAGGAGTCACATATTGCTTCATTGGGTTTTCATGATGATCAAAAAGTTGAAAAATATGCAATCACGGATAAGCATAGTGACCTTATGAGATCAGCCACATGAATTACTTTGGGGTGTTAAGAAAGACACCTACATTACAAATTTGGGGTGGACACTTGTTTCTTATGATATGGCAGCTATCTACTTGTTGATTGGTGACTCAATTTTCCTTGATTCTGCTTGGGATAGTGGCTGTCTTATTTTGATTTCCAATGCACTTCCAGATTTGGCATTGTCTACATCAGCTATTCAGTGGCACGAGAGTGTGTGGGGACATACCTACTTGATGGGAAGTGAGTATATGATGGATGGTTTATTTGATGGCTCACTTTGTGCAAAGATTAGGAGCAAGTATGGTCAATTACTTGACTTGCTTCCTTGTGAGGCTTATACTCCTATGGCAAGTGATGAGGTGATTGAATTGATTTAGCAGATTCAGTTGGTGTTGCAGGAGCTCTTTGGTGATAGCGGGGACATTACACATATTTTCCCTTGGGATCCAAGTGGAGTAGAGTTTTCCTTGCAGCTGAGATTGCTTGGGGACAAGAAATTGAAAAAAAGACATGAGCAGAGACAGAGAGGTAGAGGTGGAAGGTTTACCGGAGGAAGATTTCAAGGAGGAAGAGGATATACCAGAGGAAGAGGAACCAGTACAAATCAGAACAAGAACAAGGAAGTGAGCAAAGAAGGTAATCCGTACCAAAAGGATGATAGAAATTTCTACTGGAGGAGAGAACCGGATGGTTACCGGAATGAGAACTTTGGAAGACAAGACAAGAGGACATTTAGAGGAACCTGCTTTAAGTGTGGAGGAGAATGACACCATGCATTTGAATGCAAGAAGACAGAGGCTACTGGAAGAGCAGCAATGGTGGAAGAAAACCCCACTGGATCAAACAATAAACCGGAAGATGGAGAACGATAATGATGAGGAGAGCTTTGTGTCATACCGGAGGAGATGAAGAACCCTTGCAAGGGAAGAATTTGTTCAAGACCAGATGTAAGGTATCCAGTAAGTGTTGTAAAGTTGTTATTTATAGTGGTAGTTCAAATAATCTTGTTTCAGAAGAGATGGTGAATAAGTTGAAATTGGAAAGATTGAAACACCCTAAGCCTTATCAGATAGCATGGATTCAGGATGAACATAAGTTGTTAGTGAGTGAACAGTGTTTGGTAAAATTGAAAATTGGGAATTATCATGATGAAGTTTTGTGTGATATCATGCCTATGGATATTTGTCATCTTTTATTGGGAAGACCTTGGCAATTTGATAGACAGGCAATACATGATGGGAGGAAGAATACATACACTATTGTGGCCAATGGGATGAAGCAAACTTTGTTGCCTTTGGAGGAACCTTTGAAGAGTGAAGTTTGTACAAATACCAGAATCTGTTTAGTAGATGGAAGGAAATTCATGGATGGACTGAGACATGAGAATGCGTGTTTTGCCTTAACTCCCAAGAAGATTGAGACCAGAACGGGAAGGAGAACACCCGACAGAGATAAGAGATTTGTTGACAGAATATGAGGACATCATTTCAGATAATGTACCTGATGGATTGCCACCCGTTAGAAGTATTAGTCATTGCATGGACTTGGTTCCCGGAGCTAGTTTGCCTAACAAAGTTGCACACCGGTTGACATCGGCAGAGAATGAAGAACTGAATAGACAAGTACAAGAGTTGTTGAAGAAAGGTTTGATCAAGGAGAGTCGAGCCCTTGTGCAGTACCAGTAATATTAGCACCTAAGAAGAATGGAGAATGGAGGATGCGTACAGATTCAAGAGCACTAAACAAGATCATAGTGAAATACTGGTTTCCTTTGCCTAGGATGGATGACATAATGGACTATTTAAGTGGAGCAAAATACTTTACAAAGAAAGATTTGAAGAGTGGATATCATCAGATCAGGATCAGAGAAGGTGATGAGTGGAAGACAGCATTCAAGACAAATGAAGGACTATATGAATGGTTGGTGATGCCTTTTGGATTGACTAATGCACCGAAAACTTTCATGAAGCTAATGAATGAGGAATTGAAGAAATTCTTGGGTAAGTTTGTTATTGTGTATTTGGATGACATTCTAATTTTCTAGTAAAACAAAAGAGGAGCATTTGTTGCATTTAAGACAATTTTTACAGAGGTTGAGAGAAGAAAAGTTGTTGATCAATATCAAGAAGTGTACTTTCATGAAGGATGAGTTAGTCTATTTAGGATTTGTGATATCTAAGGATGGTTTGAAGATGGACCCTGAGAAAGTGAAAGCCATTGTTGAGTGGCCTACACCGGAAAGCATTGGAGAGGTAAGATCATTTCATGGATTGGCTAGTTTTTACCAGAAGTTTATTAGAAATTTCAGTTCAGTTTGTATCCCTATGACTGAGACCATGAGAGGAGATCGGAAGGAATTCAAGTGGACCACAGGAGCAAACAAAAGTTTAGAATTGTTGAAGCAGAAAGTGACTGAGCAACCTGTGTTACCTTTACCGGATTTCAATAAGGTATTTCAAGTGGATTGTGATGCAAGTGGAACAGCAATAGGAGCAGTTTTGAGTCAAGAAGGGAGAGCAATAGCATATTTCAGTGAGAAATTGAATGATGCCCGGAAGAGATATTCAGTGTATGATCAGGAATTTTATGCCATAGTTCAAGCCTTGAACACTACTGGTTGCCTAAGGAGTTTGTGTTGTATACAGATCATCAAGCTTTCCAGTATTTGAATAGTCTGAGTAAGTTGAATCAGAGACATATGAGATGGGTAGAATTCTTGCAGAGTTACACCTTTGTGTTGAAGCATATAAGTGGGAAATCTAACAAAGATGCTAATGCATTGAGTAGGAGAAGGAATTTGCTGACAGAGATGAGAGTGACAGTAATAGGTTTTGAAGATTTGAAGACCTTGTATGATGAAGACCCGGATTTTGCAGAACCTTGGAAAGCATGTAGAGAACCGGTTATGGTTGATAGGAGCAAATGGTTGGATTATTTCATTCAGGATGGGATGTTATTCAAGGGAGTTCAGTTGTACATACCTAAGAGTTCCATGAGAGAGAACCTAATAAAAGAGAAACATAGTAGAGGTTTAGCTGGACATTTTGGCATTGACAAAACAGTTGCATTAGTGAGCGAGCAGTACTTTTGGCCCCAAATTCATAAGGATGTTAAGAGATATGTGCAGAGTTGTAGAGTTTGTCAAGTTGCAAAAGGTAGTAGTCAGAATGTGGGATTGTACAAACCTTTGACAGTACCGGTAAGACCTTGGGAGGATATAAGCATGGATTTTGTACTTGGATTGCCTAAGACACCGAGAGGGAATGATTCTATATTTGTGGTAGTGGATAGATTTTCGAAGATGGCTCATTTCATACCTTGTAAGAAGACATCGGATGCATTACATGTAGCAGACCTATTTTTCAAGGAAGTGGTGAGATTGCATGGATTGCCTAAGAGCATAGTTTCAGACAGAGACACTAAGTTTGTTGGCTATTTTTGGAGAACACTTTGCAAGAAGATGAAGACGGATTTGAAGTTCAGTTCTACTTTTCATCCACAGACTGATGGACAGACAGAAGTAGTTAACCGGAGCTTGGGAAACTTGTTGAGATGTTTAGTGGGAGATAAAACCGGAAGTTGAGATTTGATCCTTTCACAAGCAGAGTTTGCCTACAACAATTCATTGAATAGAAGTACTGGAAAAACACCTTTTGAGATTGTTACCGGAGTGCATCCTAGAGGAATAGCAGAATTGAGAGACATTAGTAGTGAAGACCGGAAGAGTTCAAAAGCAGAAGATTTTGCAGATCATATTGCAGCATTGCACATTCAAGCTAAGCAGCATTTGGAAGACATGAACAGCAAATATAAGGAGAAGGCAGATGAGAAGAGGAGCCATAAGGAATTTGAAGTTGGTGATGAAGTGATGGTATATTTGAGAAAAGAGAGATTCTCGGTTGGAACTTATAATAAGTTACAGATGAAGAAGTTTGGACCCTGTAAGATTTTGATAAAGTTCAGTTCTAAAAATGCATATGAAGTGGAGCTACCAGGTAGTCTAAGTATATCACCTATATTCAACATTGTAGATCTTCATGAGTACCATGAACCAGAATTCAGAGATAGTGTTGCAGACCTTGAGAAACAATTGCCCTGGAAGGAACCGGATCAGATTGAAGAGATTTTGGACAATAGGATTGGGCGTAGTATCCGAAACAGTCAGTACAAAGAATATCTTGTGAAGTCGAAGAGCAAACCAGTTGAAGATTCATCTTGGATTTCTCAGGCAGAGGTAGACCACCTTGGTTTCCCTCTAACCCTAGCAAAGTGAGAGGCTCACTTTTTCATTAACCCCAGATGTCTGATGTAGCAGAATCCCCGGTTCACAGCAAACTTTCATCAACCAAAAACATTTTCCTTTTTGTTTTGTTTGCAGTCTCAGTTTTCTTTCTCTGTGTCCCGGTTTTGGCTCACCAGATCCTGTGGAGTTGGATTCTACTTGAAGACTTGATCATCTTTCTTTCTTTCAAACCGCATCTCATTTGGATCATTTTCCGACAAGATATCGCAACCGGTTTTCATGATAGTTTCTTGTTACCGATTGTTCCTTCGTTACCGGTTGCCTGAGACCTATTCTGGTGATCTACCAGAACCCATTCCGAAGTTTGTGGAGCCTTCAACATTAATATCGATGTTTCTTGGCGTGTGGCCGACCTTCTATGTTTTCATCCTTTGGATTTTCCAAAGGAATCTCTTGGCGGAGGCCGACTTTGTTCATTTTGCACGTTAGGTCTTGTTCTTCAGGTTTTGATCCCTTTTGGGCCGACTGGATCCTTTGGATCGATATATATATATTTGTAATGATGCTCTAGAATGCAATAAAGAATTAAAATCAATCAGAGTATCAGATAGATAGACTCTGCCTAAAAGATAGATCTTTCGATTCAAGGTCCCGGTTGTGACCTACTCTACCAGGCCTATGTGTTGGTATGTTGTAACCCAGTTGTTACCGGTTGGATGTAATCAAATTTCACGCAATAAAACTATCTATTCTGCATTGCCTCCATCATATCTGTGTTTCCGTTGTGTTTACTCTTGCTAATCGGTCCGGATTGATCTCCTTAGGTCCCTCCTCACCGGTGACTGCTTCAAAGACCTTCCAAGGGGTTGCAGCTGAGAGTGGGAGATAAATCAATCTTCCATATTGAGCTTATTGAGTTGCTACATTTTCATGGTGGTGGAAATTCGTGGTAATTTCAGAACATCATATTGGACACCACTAGTGCATCGAATTTTTTGTAAGAAGGTGATCTTTTGAAGGACAATTAGAAGTGGAATTCATGAGCTTGCTATTCAAATCTGCAGGTCTGTAACTAAGTCGTGTCCCCCCCTCCAAACCCACGATTTGGTCCATATTACATCATTGAAGCGTCATATCAAAGCTAAGAGGACAATGTTGGCAATAGGAGATAATGGTGATTCTTTGAAAGCATTTTGGAGGAGTATTTAAGATAGGTTCAGTGACAAACCAGGTCTGAAGACGAATCATATCAGACCCCTTATTTCCTACAACTTTGCTCATAAGTCCTCTTTTTGGCATCAACTTTCATCCTAGGAGATAGCACTAAACTTGGAAGGAGGAGACGATTAATTTCAGAGGTCTTGGCAAGGGTTCAGAAGCTGATCACAGTATATTATCAGACCCCATTGCTACAGCAGGGGCGATTTTGATATTAGTTCGATTTTGGCAAGAGAAGGCACCTAAATTCGGGATATTGGTTGCTTCTTCAAACTTCAAAGCTAGGCGACTTCAAACCAGGTTTTTGGCACCTGTAGGGAGTGGTAATCACTGGCTTGGCTTCTTCCTCTAGTTCTATTGAGTGTTCAAAACCTCTCCTTGGTAGAAGACTTGGTGGAATATCTTCAAAGACCTTTTTATGCTTCCTCAAAATGGGTTGAATGTCTATATGAACCATTGATTCATCGGGAGAAGATTTGTCTAAGACCATACATTGTGCAATCCATTCCCCCTACCCATGTCGAAAGATTCTTTCCATTCCTTTGCATGAAACCACTCTTGGAGCTCCATTTAGTGGTCCACCTCTCGTCCATCATGCTGAAAGAAAATCTCTAGGTTTGGAAGATCCATGGTGAAACACCCCAATGAGTGGATTCAGGTTGTCCTGAGTATTACATCATTTCCCAATGTTACTACATAGAAATTTCCGTGTATCGTATTATCTCCCACAGTGATTTCTAGTTGGGGAATCATTTTGGTACAATGTGCTATGGCTCCATTTGCTAGGGCTACCTTGAACCCTTTAAAATCTCTAGTTTTCAGCTTCCTCTTTGCCATTAGATTCTAGTTTATGAAATTGTGGGAGGCCCCACTATCCACCAAGGCAATCACTTTTTGTCCCTTTAATCCTTAAGGGTCTATGTTCCTGTACTTGAGAAATAACTGCTAATGTTCCATGCTCTTCCTCTTCAAGCCTTGCTCTTTTGTATAAGTTCCCTTTTGTTCCTTCATCCTCTGTTTCTTCTATTTGATGTACTTGACCTATTTTGCATTGATGGTCATGCCTCCATGGTTCTTTGCACATGAACCATAGATTCTTCCTTTGCAAGTCTTCTCTTTGTTCTAGGCCATCTTTTGTTTGGCACCTATGTCCAGGTCTCCATATTTCTTTGCAAAAATAGCATGATCTTCCTTTCTCCTTAAAGTCTTCATCTCTACGAGGATTCTTTGGATATGCCTTAGATACCATATTTTTGGGCTTTTCTCTTGAGTAGTTGGCTTCAACCTTTATGGCTCTTTGTATTGCCTCACCCAAACTTTGGGCATCCAAGGGCTTAACTATTTTCTTAATTGACTCTTTGAGTCCTTCCACAAATAAATAGGTGAGTCTTCCTTGAGAGAGGTCGGGGACCGTAACTACTAATTTCTGAAATTCATTGGCATAATCTTCTACAATTCCTTGTTGACTAAGTAGAGTTAATTCTTTGAAGTACCATTCCAAGTGCCTTTGATTGAATCTCTTGATGAGCCTTTGAGTGAATTCGCTATAAGTAGTGATGTTTTGATGAGCTTGAGTGATAAGGCCATGATGCCACCAATCGTGTGTTGTCCCGACTAGATGAAGAGTAGCAAACTTGATGGCATTTTCCTCCGCCATAGGACTTAGTGATAGATATGTGTCCAGTTTCTGGACCCATGACTGGGCAGTAGATTTTTCCGAACCATCAAAATAGGGGAAGGACATTTTACTTATCCTTGCCTTAAGGTCTTTGTCTGTGTGTCTTCTTCTTCTATTGGAGTTTACTTGGGTTTTAACTTCATAGTACTCCTTAAAGGGAATAAGCCCTTGTCCTTCAGGGTCCAACATTCCGTAGATCTCTGCTAGCTCTTCCACCCTATCTGTTATTGGTTCTTCTTCTTCAAGCATAGGTTCCTCTCTAGTCAAGAATGATGGCATGGTGGATCTAAAAGTGGAGACTTGAGTTGTGTGTTGGTTTTCAGAGTGATTGGAATGTGTATCTTTCCCTTGATTTTGATTAGTTCTTGTATTGTTGTTGTTCATGCTTTGGATAGGTTGAAGGATCAGTTGGTTTGTTCTTTCGAATTTTTTGTCAGTTTGCTCCATAAAGGTTCTTAGCTCATTTGCCACTTGTTCTGCCATAGCGGATTGGCCCCTTCTACGTTGATAGGTTTGCATTAACTAGATTTCCACAAGATGGCAGGATTATAGCTCTAATACCACCATAATGTCCCCTTATGTTATTCCTTAGGAAATTAGGGAACAATTGTCTTGCAAATCAATTGCAAGAGACTTCTTTCCAAAATCTACTTAGAATAATGATATCACTTATAATATGATGATATATAAGATAAAGAATCACTGCTATTTATGCAAGATGAAATCTGATCTGTGTATTTGATCTACACTTCTGATATACAATATGAATTGTGCAATTTGTGCAATTATTTGATGTGGCATAGAAAAATATGCTTTAATCTGCTTCTATTACTTATAGCAATGAGGGGTCTTGCTGCTCCTGAACTATCTCTATAAATATGTAATTGTAATCCCTGTTGCTACAGCGATGTTACTACCCTTCCTGACTTCTTGCCTCAATTGTATGCGAACCGATCTGCCAAATGCCAATGTGTGATAGAGCCTAACCAATCTGGATACACAGAAGAAAAAAAGATAAATCCAATGATGATTGGTAATGACTATCGATCCTCCTTAAAATATATTTTCCTTCCTAAAGGCCATGCCCCTTTAGAATAAATACTCTTTGAAGAGTCACGTCCAGTCCTTTCATGTCCGCTGTTGTTAACATGGAAAATTGTCTTAACAATCATTAATTTGACATGGCACCCCCTTTAAATTATAACTGCCCTTTGTAAATGTCTTAGTCATGATCGAAATTGCTTAACGATTAAGATAATCATCGATTTGCTGCTCCTTCTACCGTGAGGATAATATGTGGTTTCTGCATAGTCGGGTATGATGGTATTGATAGGATTTGTCTTCATATATAAAAGAGTTTTCCTTGCTTCATGGAGTTATGAACATCGGCTATGATATGCATATCTCAGCATGGCATCAATATTATCATCTGCACGTATTGCTAGATCAATGTCACGTCTTCAATCTGCATCGTACTTAATACTCTTCCCCATGCATACCATCAAATACAAGGATGTTGCTGCCTGTAACTTAATAACAGTTCTGATCTGATCTGACCCATGATGATATGCAGCACTCCTTTGGTTGGGGATATCACAGAAGCTCTCTGCAAATCTCATTTGGTTTTTGTTAATGGTATTAGTCCTATGTTGTCTATGGTGCAAGCTTTGGCCTTTTGTCAAGGGCATATGGTCTCTATTTTACAAATGGCTTAGTGTTTACAAATATGTTGTCTCCTTTCCACAAAGACAATCCATATTTAGTCATGGTTTCAAATATAGTTATCTTCCTATTGAGATGTGCTTTGTTGGGGTGTCTAAATCAATTTCGATGGTTTTGAACTTTGAACATTGTTGGTTCTAACGTTCCTATAATAGGACAAATACCTATGTGCATTGTCCAGTCCTCACAATTTTACCTGCTAATATAAGTCGGTCCTCCTTACTATATCATCCCTATATGAACCATAAAATATTTAGAAAGCTACAACTAAATAATTTAAGAAGTTTTGAACCTTTGAACTAGGCAAAAAAACCATAAAATTTAATGTCTCTAGTTCAAATCAAATGAACGTGCAAACTTTGAGAACAAAACTAAAACCCTAACAAGAGAAAATGCTAAAGAAAATCCTCACAAATCATTTTACCTGAATATAAGTAACAAACTTGTTATTTCCTTCCTTTCTTGCACACCGTGAAAGTCCTAGTAACTCAAGCCCATATATTCAACCACATGGATCGACCAAAAAAATTTGCTATGTTGGAAAACAAAAGCGTTGAATATCTGGTATGCTCTTGACACAACACATACATTGTTTAATCTCAACCCTTGAAAATATATTACCTAGTTTTACATGTTAAAAACTTAAGAGGGAATAATTCAAAGGAAAATATAACTTTATTAAAATTAAGGAAGAGCAAGAATTGCAATCAAGGAATATAAATGAGGCTTAGAAGCACCCCTCCCTTGGGCTTCATTAAGCTGAATTTGAATGGTTCCCCACATGGAAATCTTGGGATTGAAAGGGATAGAGAAGTTCTACGTAAGGAGGACGGTAGCTTTCTTCATGGTGGCTCACTATTCCTAGGACACATGATGACTAATGAGGCTGAATGGGAATAAGTGGCTGCAGGGATTGTGTTAGCCTCTTCTAATGGAGTGCAAAATCTTATAGTAGAAGGGCATTTGCTTTAATGATCAATTGTGTTAAGAAGGCAGCCTGTGCTAATTGGAAATTGGGGAGATACTTGGAAGCTTGCTCCCCTACCATTTTAAAGAGCCCCCCAACTAAGATCCCCAGCCTCCTTAATTAATTAGCCTGCCTGAACTCTTGGTTCAAGGAGGTTGTCTTCTCACATTATCACAGATTCAGAAATTCCACAATAGATTATTTGGTCAATTGTGGCCTTGACTCGAAGCCTACTGCAGCTATGTATAGTAGCATCCTTCCTCTAGGAGAAACACTAAAAAACAATTAAACTATAAAACTCCTTAATATTTCAATACTGGGAGTGTTTTGTCCATAATTCAAATGTCCAAAATATATAATAAGGCAGTATTTATGAAGTCAAAAGTTGATATTTATTATATCCTTTGGTTCATGTGTTTTTATTTCATTTGAATCTTGTTCGGTGTAGTACGTGGGGAAGGAGTATTTCAAGGCATGCAATGGTTGTTTCTCGTTGCTTTGTGCTTCCAACACTTGTCATTGTTTTGGCACCTAGGAGTGATCTACGTGTTATGACTCTACTTATTAAGGTGTTTGTTTATTGCTATGGCTTGTAGATAGTAATCTTGCAAAAGCCATAATCCTCTACAAAAAGGGCAAGTATCAAACCTAAGATTGAAAGCCCCTTTTCCCTACAACAATTTGGCCATGCCAGGGTTCATAAATGAAGTCTCAGATGATTGGAGATTCAGATTTTTAATACAAGTCTTTGAGATCAAAAGCTGCTGTCAATGAGGATTCTATGGAGAACTTGGAAAGAACTTTTCCCAATGCAAGGCTTTGAATCTTCTTACCTATCCACATTGGTGACATATAGATATTTTCTATTTCAGAGGGCTTAGGTAATAAAGTAAGCACAACAAAGCTGAAGAAAGAGGAGGTTCCTCCAAGGAATTCATTTCAGTCTACCAATGGGGAAGGTGAACTTGTAGATTCAAATATGATGCATCAAAAATTGCTTATGCTTTGAGCATTCTATGG
The DNA here is from genome assembly GCF_030272615.1 of Cryptomeria japonica. NCBI lineage: Eukaryota > Viridiplantae > Streptophyta > Pinopsida > Cupressales > Cupressaceae > Cryptomeria > Cryptomeria japonica. Next base: position 245,488,717 of record NC_081411.1, on the reverse strand, counting down.
GGATGTTGGGAAAGTTTTAGAAGGTATCATGGTGACCCATAAAAAGGATCACCTTGAGGTGTCAAATGACTTGACCATCCCTATCTTTTGCAGTAACTACATTCATTGTGTGCAACATATACAAGAGTTGTTCCATGGTGTTCGATTTCCTCCTTAGATGTGTTGACAGCAGCACCTTAGGAGGATGCTAGAGAGCAGGTGAGTGTTGTTCAAGATGACGAAGTAGCTGGCTGGGGAAGTGAGCTAGACATAGGAATGAATTGTTAGGGTACGTGTTAAAAGCCCTTGGGTATGTTGAATATTTCTCTCTTATGTTGTATGGTTTTGTCTTCATGGAGCTGGTTTTTGGCACTCCAATTTAGCTGGTTCTTGGAAAAAAAATGTATGCTTTGTATGGAAATTTGTTGCTCTATCATGCAAGACTGCGTAGATTGTTATTGTACTATATTTTTATATATTGTGTTATGTTAAGCTTTATCTAAGGGCGAGGGAACTACTCGAATTCCCCAACTAAGTAATCTAGATATATATATTGCCTGATTTGAATCATCTTTTTCACAATAGAGTTGTCTCAACTGTAACAAAATGTCAAGCCCTAATCTATAAAGCCTATGACTAATGGGAGGTAACCATCTTGTACTTCAAAAACATACAAGAATAAGCCTAATTTGTGACCATGACAATGAGCTTTTTACTTTCCTCTTGAAGTTTAATCATGTTAAATCCCAAAAAAAATCCTCTATGGAAACTAATAATGTTGTTGTGACTTCTAATAAAAGTTAAATTCATTTGTAAACATTCGTTGTAGAGAGTAAACAGAGAAGTTGTAAAGAGTAAATTCAAAAGTGCAGTTGCAAGGTTGGGCAAGAGATTTTGACAATCCTCTAATACGAGAATAAGCCTAATTTGTGACCTTGACAATGAGCTTTTTACTGTACTCTTGAAGTTTAATCATGTTAAATCCGTCTCAAAAAAATTCCTCAGTGAAAATTAATAATGTTTTTGATTAGGGGAAAAACAGGTTTTGAGGGGACCTGAAACCCCATACAACAGGTTTTGGAGGGACCCGAAACCCAATAGATTTTACCGGGATCTAGAACCCAACAAAGCAGGCTGCTGAAAGAAATAAACAATGAAAAACTGCAGCCAAAATCCAGCAAAGATGACTAAAACCAGCAACAACCAGCATAGTCATGCCACACCCAACAAAGCTACAGCTCCAAACTATAGCACGGAAGAGTAACAATAGAGGGTATAACAAGCACCCTCAGCCAACTTTTAGGGTTTTGAAAGGTACCCCTAACCTTCAATAACAACACCAGATTACAGCAGATATTCATACAATTTGAATCTGGCCAGTAGGGGTTTTGAAAGGCTCCCTCAACCTTCAAACTGGGTTTTAAAATGGAACCCAAAACCAGCAACCAAGGGTTTTGCCAGGCACCCTCAACCTTAAATGATGAGCTCAGAACTCCAAACACAAGATTTTCCCCAAACCAAAGACAGCAGAAAGACAGACTAGGCCCTTTAAAACTATTAGCAACCGGCCTGCCTGTGGGATAAACCAGGAACCCACAACTAGAAAAAGAGGGAACAAAGACCCCAAAAACCAGAAGGAAGGAGGCCAAACCAAGAAACAACAAAAAGGAACCAATCCAGGAGACAAGTTGGGAGTCCGGAAAAAAGAACTTCCAGACCCACCCAAGGAGACACCCATGAGAGAAGAAACAGGCATTCATAGCCAGCAACAAGAGGAGCACCAAAAGTCGAAAATCCCCAACATTCCATCTCTCCACCTCAATAGGAAAGAGCTCCACCTCTACAGGACGAAGAATGAAGCAAAAGGACAACAACCAGCACTCTCAAGCAGCAAGCAGAAACTAGCCCTTTCCCCTCCACCAAATGTCCACCTCCATAGGAAATATGGTCACCTCTAACAGACAAGGAGGGGAAAAGAACAAGAGCCAAGAAACCCCTCTCAAAGGTTCACACCAAAGACAATTCTCCACCTCAATAGAAGAGTAGCCCAACAAAGAAGAACCGAAAAAAGAAGCTCCTTCGAAGAACCAGAGCACCAAAGGCCAAAACAGCAACAAATCCTTGGCACAGAGGAAAGGAGAGAACACAAAGAGCCTCTCCACAAGAGATCCGCCAGGGTCCCAGATCTACCCAGACACCAACCCAGACACAGGCAGGAGAACACCACCCACCAAAGAAAGAGCAGAAAAAAGGCCATTGACAGGAACCACCGCACACCCCTGAAGACCAAAAACAGAGGCCACAAAAAACCCATGCCAAAACGCCTCTATCGCTGCCGTAGCCTCCACTCCTTCCTCTGCACCAAACTCCTCCACCCACCAATCCAGCAAAGAAGAGCCACGAAGAGCCCCATCAGACAGTCGCGGCATGGAAGGTGAAAGGAGGAGAGGGAGGAAATCATCCTCATCTGTAGCACCATCTTCCCCATCTTCTGCAACTCCTTCGCAGGAAACCCCTCCCGCTCCCACTCCCGCTCTCCCACTCTCCATTTTTTTAAAATTATGAGCAGAAAAAAGGCCATTGACAAGAACCACGGCACACCCCTGAAGACCAAAAACAGAGGCCACAAAAAACCCATGCCAAAACGCCTCCATCGCTGCCGCAACCTCCACTCCTTCCTCTGCACCAAACTCCTCCACCCACCAATCCAGCAAAAAAGAGCCACGAAGAGCCCCATCAGACAGTCGTGGCATGGAAGGTGAAAGGAGGAGAGGGAAGAAATCATCCTCATCCGTAGCACCATCTTCCCCATCTTCTGCAACTCCTTCGCAAGAAACCCCTCCCGCTCCCGCTCTCCCGCTCTCCATTTTTAACCATCTTCCCCATCTTCTGCAGCTCCTTCGCAGGAAAGCCCTCCCGCTCCCGCTCCCGCTCTCCCGCTCTCCATTAATAACGTTGTTATGACTTCTAATAAAAGTTAATTCATAAACACTAAAAAACTGATGAGTTAATATAAGCATTTGGTTCATCTTCCTGCTCTAGATTTAAGTGCTAATGTGGATCACTACTTCAACTTCACCAAGCAATCTAGTGAATTTGAATGAAACGGAGACGTTATAAAGAGTAAACAGAGAGATTGTAAAGAGTAAATTCAAAAGTATAGTTGCAAGGTTGGGCAAGAGATTTTGACGATCCTCTAGGAAGGCACTGACTGGGCACCAAATACACAATCATATAGAGCATTAAACATGATTTTTAAACTCATCATATCAGACAATTTAATTTGAAAAGCATGCGGCAAACTCTTATGATGTCATTCTTATTGTAAGACATGCATGCCCATACCTAATAGATATCATCTAAAAGCATAGGGAATTGATTGCATTTGTGCATCAATGTAAGTTCCATCCACAAAAGCAATTGAATATTAATGACATAATAAACATTTCAACGGTAAGGTACAAATACCTGTAAGTAAGTAAAATATTTTTGTTTTGAGTGACTTTTGACAGTTTATTATTTCTTGTGACACATCTGGAAAAACCTGAATAGTGTTGAAGTTTACCAACATCTCTTCTCAAACCAGTGAACTTATATATTATGCAGATGATTCTAGAAGACTCACACAAAAATGTATTTAGAAAAAAGCAAAGAACAGACAAAGTATCGTGGAGGGCAATCCTAACAGAACACCCAACAAAAAGGATGATAAGGCTGGAAAACTTTTTCAGAAAATGAAATTAGAATGTCTTTGGTCTAGCCAGTACAACTTTGCTAATCGTCTCAAGCATGTGAAGCACTAGAGGCACCAAAATTGGATATAGGGATTTATGGTGAAAGTAAAAATGCCAGACTTGAGATTATTATCTTTGAAAGCATGGCATGGCATAGAATATACTCCAAGTGTTTGTAAAAATGCCTGTCAACGCATGTTCAATAAATGGTAATGCAAAAACGCAGTGATAGCAGCAGCAGAATAGTATATAAGAAGAAGAAGAAAACATGTGTACAATTGATTTAGATGGGTCAAGGGTTCAAATCAGTTCTTTAACCAATGAACACCTCTCTACGATATTGTAATTCTTACCATAAAATAAAATTTTAATAAACAAAAATGAAAGAGTCAATGTAAAAAGTACCACTCTAACTGTAAAAGAAAGCCAAAAGAAAGAAATACAAATAAAATGAGAAGAATCAATCACTTACCTGATAACCATAATTCTACAATGGAACTCAAAATTTCTCGTCATTGGAAACCCACATAACTACGTGCTTGGCAAAACACAAGTATATCATGCAAAGACCTGATAGAAACAAAAATCAATAATAACCACTGTTATGCGGAGATTCCTAAGGAACTCTACACAAACAAGAATATCAAAATTATTATTCAGACTTAACAAAATTACCTTTTAAATTTATTAATATTATTTGAATCACCTTGTCTCCACAAACCATCGAAATACAAAATCCAAAGTGACTGACAGCTTAACCTTTGTCAATGTATAATAGTTTGATGACAAGGAATAGAGCGAGTGATTGTCCTCGGAAAAATGCAAAGCAAAGAAGGGACGGAGCATTCTGGAAAACAACGAGAGCACGATATGTACATAATGGAAAGGGCAATGGAGCTAAAGAACTATTCAAGGTAACCAAATAAGAATTTCCCTCAAAGTTACATTACACATTTTCCAATTTTCTACAAATATTTGCAGCCCAAGTAATGTGTGCTGAATGCACCCTACGTGTTTCACAATATGTCTTGCATAATAAATTCAATTGATGAAGATGCAGAAATAAAGTGACTGTGATAATAGAAAACTAGTATGTAAGAAGAGGAATGCATGTGTGCAAGTTCTGCAAATGGGGTACAGGTTCGAATCAGAACCCTGGTCAGTTAACACAAAATATTCCCGCCTCCCTGCACCTTATAATTCGTATTATGGTAATCAGATTTAATAAACAGAGCAAAATGGTCAATGTAAAAAGTACCGAGATCAGAGTAAATCTAACCATAAAATTACACAACAGAAAGCAAATGCAAGACTTAAGAATTTTGATCTCAAATATAGAAACCTAAAATAATTCTGTAACAGAAACCCAAATTTCTCGACCATGCGACCATGAAAATCGTGATAATCTCTACTAGAAGCACAAAAAGAAAACCAATGTCAGTTGAAATAGTAAAGGAGAAATTACAGGCCTAAAATTATACATGTGAATGTGAAATATATCAAAATAGCGCTGAAATTATATATCAAAATGACATGTATACTCAAGTTGTTAGAACAAAGGAAAAGAGAGACTGACCATCTTTGGAAAATCCCAAAGAAGATACACAATGAAAAGGATGACAGAAACTATGATAGCATGTCTAAACCTAGAAGCATCAGAATTGGAAATGGGATTCATTCTAAAATTAACACGGTTGGATTTTTGACTGATAACTTTGCTGTCAGAATTCATATAAATTGATAGAAATGCGGAACAATTCCTACCTTCCTACGACCTTACTACTTTTTCTACACAATTAAATTAAACACAAAACACAAAACACAAACAATTAAAGTAAAAACACCCATCTAAATTGAAATTTGACGACATCAAAAACAGGTTGAGTACAAAAAATACCAAATATTACAGTGGGTTTTACACGAGCTAGCCAACAAACAGTATACATTATACCTTTTCCTTCTATGTACTTATGGCTCCCATGAATGCATCAGAGCCCAATCAGGCCTGCTTCTCAGAATTTTTATTTACAAACAGTACAAACCAAGAATGGATTTATATTATTTAAAATCAATTATGCAGGTTTTTCCCAAACGGAATTTTGTTCAGAAGCAGCATAGTTAATTACCTGTGTGCTTTTTTTCAAACGGTTTTGTTTTTGCGCCAGCTCATCAATTTTCTTTTTAAATTGCCTCTATTTTTCCCAACAAATAACTCTGATGTTTAAATGGACATGGTTTTAAATGGTGGGAACTGGGACGTCTCCGCATGCATGATCACTTATCTGGCACTCCGCCATTTACAAATTATATATTAAAGTGAAAATAAATTAAGAAAATTCAAAAGCACATGATGAAGCAAGTTAGTTATTTGTGATATTTTGTAGAGTGAGGTAGGGGCAATTTGTATTGAAACAATTGTAAAAAATGGAAACAAGTAGATAGTCTAAGATGGTTTTTGGAGATATCTTGAACAAAAGAAAAAAGACATGGATGAGATAAAACAGCAAATGGATGAGTAATGGAATGTCTATTTAAATGCATGTCTCATAGGCAAAAAAGAGATGAGGCTTTTGTTATAGATAAGTTTAGCAAGCATATTTGGAGTAAAGAGTTAGGGAGAAAGAAGAGTTATCATATTGAGGAGTTCAATCCCACATATGATCTTTTTCAAAAAGTGTGCATAAAGGCTTGTATCTCTTGGGAAACCAAAAACCTTATAGCTCAATTGAAAATCAATTCTCATCAACTCTAATGTGAAATAGGATGGTGAAATAGGATGGTGAAAAAGGCAAAAAGAAATTTGGGAAGAAAGGGTTTGTATCTTTTGCACTTTCAAGGCCTATGATAATGTTTTGATAGTTGGCTCTTGGTTCAATCTTTTCAATGAGGGGTCCATTGGGAAATTAGGGGAGCTCATCATCAACTTGTATAGAAAAAAAACCGAAATGCAAAAGTTAATGATGGCAAGGTTGATTGTCCCATCGGCTTTCAATGTTTAGCCTCGTAGAAGTTAAAAGTTCTTCTTCTTCTTCTTCTTCTTCTTCTTCTATAGTATTTTCAAGTAAACATGAATACATTTTAAAATTTTAAGTAAATAAAAAAGACATTACTTGTTTAAAACAATTTCAAAAATTATTCAAATTCAGTGTTGTATGCGGGGAAAGCGGGTCGATGACTCAAAATGTGAAAAATGAAGCTCAAAGAGCCTTGCTCACACACCCACAGGACCTCTTGGTGCAAGTTATGGAGTCATGAAGAATGACTCAACTTCCCAAGGTTGGTTCCATGGTTCTCTATCTCACAAGGTCCCTCAAGCCAATGCCTTTGCTCTCAGATCATTGAGCAAAGTGACTTAGGGATGACTAATGCAAGAACGAGGGATGTTTTTGATTGATTTTAACATGAATGCATCCTATCTATGCATGATTCTACAAATGCAATAAACTAGATTATAAGATGACAAGGTTAGTATAAATACTATCCTAACATGATATACTAGTTAATGATTTAAGCTAATGATAAAGGAAATATTCTAAAATGCTTATTACATTAATTCCTATTGCAAAGAGAGACTAGATGTATTGATAAAATTGAGCATAAATGAGATACTAAAAACTTGCATGGATGGATCCATAAAATGGAAGAAGGAGAGCTCTATTTATAGCAAAAATAGAGCAATGGATGGTCACGATTGAAAGTGTTGATCAAGGGTCAAGATTGAAAGTTGTCAGTCCATGTTTTCAATTTTCACCAATGAAATGGTGACAATTGTCAACATAATGCTGGTTGAGAGGAGAGGTAAGAAGCATTAAATGTTTGAGAAGACATGAAGGTTACCTTAGGAGGTGAGGGTTAAGGTTAGGTTAAGGTTATCCATTGGATAAAGCTTTTACCCAAAGGATAAACTCTTATGCAAAGGTTAAAGGGATAACCATGGTCAAAGCAATAAATGCTTGATGAGACTCTTGGGTTAGATGGAGGTTAAGTTAGGCAAAAAGTCTCTAACCATGCCACTAAGGGTTAGTTAACCATTAATGGTTTGAAGACTTTGGGGACAAATTTGTAAGAGTCCTTCCAAATTTGGGGGCATTCAACAAGTTAGCTTGTTGAATGGATAAAGGCTTTAATGCATTTTGAAGACTTTGCTCCAATTTTGAGAAGTGACCTCCTCAAATTTAGGGAAAGGGGATAATGAATAGGTTTGGGCTAATTGATTAGGATTAGATAGGTTCTAGAAGAATTTAGGAAGGAGATTTAGGAGGCAAGTGGGAGATGTAGGAAAATGCAAGTGGGTGGGGAAAATAGAATTTAATTAAAATAAAATTAGTTTATTTCAATTATGGTTGCAACTTGCATTTGTAGGATTTTGTAAGTGGGGGATTTAATTAAATGGGCTAGAAGGGAGATTTAATTAAATGTAAATTTAATTAAATGGCTTAGATAGAAGAAGGGTATATTAATTAAATCTTAATTTAATTAATAGGTGATTAGAAGATTAGGGATATTAATTAAATCTTAATTTAATTAATTAGAAGATTTAAGAATAATTAAATGAATAAAATTCACTTAATTCATTGTGCAACTTTCAAGTGTCTACATTTTGCCCCTCTTTGAGTTAACGTGGGATCACATGTTGATTCAAAGACAATCTTGTCGGATATGATGCCAAAATTTGATCAATATGATGTTGTGTGTTGAAATGTCGATATGATGCCCCAGATTTGATGATTGATATTGATGATGTTCCAGATATGAAGAATTGATTTGATATGAAAAGTTGATATGAGACTGATGTCGAGATTTGATACGATAATGCCCCCTTCGGGAGATCGTTCGTGCACAAAAGGCATGAATGATCTCTCGAAAGAAGAAGAATGTTTTTTGAAAGATAGAAGAGTGGATAGTGATGACATGCATGAGTTTGATAAGATTGATTAGATTGATCAGATTAAGATCAAGTCTGGTTTCAGGTATGACACCTTCTGCATAAGACATAGATGATCGAGCGTCTGGTTTCAGGAATGATACCGCCTGTATAAGACATGGATGATCAAGCATCTGGTTTCAGGAATGATACCGCCTGTATAAGACATGGATGATCGAGCGTCTGGTTTCATGAACAATATATCCTGTATAAGACCGATCAAAACGTCTGGTTTCAAGAACGATATATCCTATATAAGAGTTGATCAAAATGCCTGGTTTCAGGAAAGATACATCCTGTATAAGAGCTGATCAAAACATCTGGTTTCAGGAAAGATACATCCTGTATAAGACATGATAGAAGATAGCTTGGAATAATGATGAAGATAGTTTGGAAGAATGATGAAGATATGAAAGTGAAGAAAGATTCCATGATGATGTGATAGATATGCATGTGAGGGATGCAATGATGAATGATATGCATTATGTTTCGATATGAGATTTTATGAGAATGATGTGATGCTTAGATAAATGCTCTTGATTTTGATTATGAAGCGAATGTATGATTCATGATGAAATGAATGAAAATATGATGATGTATTGCATTGATTTATGAGATGTATGATATGATATGCTGTGAGATGTATCTTGAAAATGAGATGTATGATAATGATATGGTGTGAGATGTATCTTGAAAATGAGATGTATGATATGATATGTTGTGAGATGTATCTTGAAAATGAGATGTATGATAATGATATGCAACTAATTGTAAAATGAAATGCAACTAATTGTAAAATGATATGCAAATAATTATTTTTGAGCATCCTCATTCTATATTTGTCATCCCTGTATAGCCACATGTTGTTTGTTTTCTTTGTATGTATCATCATTGAGCATTGATTTGTTTTGGGATATGTTGAAAATTTATACAAGCATAATGGTATAATTGAACCATAATGACCTGAGAAAAATTTACATGATTTTTTATTTTGCAAGATAGCACAAGCGTCAAGGTATAATTGAACCAAGACGACCTGAGTGCGGATTGCGTAGAAACAGACAAGATTAAACCATTTGTATGCGTAAAGTGGATTCATGTCTTCAGTGATGTGTTGTGAATCACGTCTCGAGACAAGTATTTACACAGTACAGATGATCGCCTCACAGATAGAAAACTAAGAAAATATTGGAGTCCCCACGACGTTCTCTAGCTTTGAAGCATTGTTGAGAAAATATAGAAGATCCAATAGTTCAAAAAGTTTAAGTGCAAGCATAGTCAAAACTTTATGCCAGATGCAACATTTGATACTTCAAAAAATCATCCATTGTATTTTGTGAATCCAATTAAGCGATCAATGTTTTGCTTTGCGATCGTGTTGTTTTTTTGGATATGATGTTCTGAGTTTGCGACCAGTTTTAACGGCTTGAATGTGCTGCAAGTTTTGATTATTGCCCCTAGCCAAGTGAACGTCTCAATGTGGATATGTATAGTGATTACCAAACCATTGTGAGATGCGGTGAAAGGATATGAGGATAAACCAAGATAGTGACTATGCTAAGTATGTCCTGGATGGATAGTGTGATAAAAATGTTGGGCAATGGCCGATAGTGATTGGTTGTGGATATAATGGTATGGATATAGATAGAGGAGTTGTTCTCTCACAAATAGCGCCAGTTACCAGGTTTTCGCTAGTTGCTTTTATTGTACCTTTTTATTTTCTTTTTCTTGATTTTTTGATATTTTTATTTTTTGACTTTTCTGTGCATTTAGACTACTCAAGTGTAGTATTTCTTCAAATGGATGTTGTTAGTTGGTTCTTCGAGCACATCTCCTTCTAAAGTTGTTAGATGATAGGCGCCTGATCCATGGGCTGATATGATGACATAGGGACCTAACCAGTTAGGTTCAAACTTCCCTTTCTTTTCCCGATCTTGCTGATTTCTAGGATTTTCTTTGAGTACTAGGTCTCCAATTTTAAAAATCATGGGAATGGCCTTGTGGTTGTACCTCCTGCACATGTGTTGTTGATATGCTTTGAGATGAGTGTAGGCATGTTGGCATCGTTCATCTAGAAGTTCAAGCTCTTGTATTCGGTTAACTCGATACTCTTCATCTGGGATTAAGCCTTTCAAAGAGACTCTGAGAGATGGAATTTCTATCTCCAAGGGTAAAATTGCTTCTGATCCATATACCAATGAATATGGTGTAGCTCCTGTAGGTGTGCGGATGCTAGTTCTGTATGTCCAAAGTGTTGGATTGAGTTGTATATGCCAATCTTTGCCTGCATCATTCACTATTTTCTTTAGGATTTTTAATATTGTTTTGTTGGATGCTTCTGCCTGACCATTCCCGTATGGGTAGTAAGGTGTAGAAAAACGATGCTGGATTTTAAAATTTTCACATAGTTCTCGTACATCTTGGTTTTTGAAAGGTCGTCCATTATCTGTGATGATGGAACTTGGAATGCCATATCTGTAGATTAGATAGTTAAGGATAAAAGAGGCAATTTGTTTCCCAGTCACTATGGTCATGGGGACTGCTTCTATCCATTTGGTAAAGTATTTTGTTGTTGTTATAATGAACTTGTGTCCATTTGAAGATGAAGGATGAATTTTTCCGACTAAGTCTAGTCCCCAATGGCAAAAGGGTCAGGATGTTGTGAATGGCTGCAGTTCTTGTGCTGGTGCATGTATAAGATTGCCATGAATTTGGCATTAAGGACACTTTTTGGCAAAATGGTAAGTCTTTTTCCATTGTTGGCCAATAATATCCCATTCTTAGAAGCTTTTTAACAAGAGTAGTACCACTTGAATGTGTGCCACAAATACCTTCGTGAAGCTCGTGTAAAGCAGAGTCAAATTCATTACGATCAAGGCAATGAAGAACAATACCATCTAGACCTCAACGGTACAAAGTATCAACGGTAAGAGAATAACGGGTGGCTTGTTGGATACAATTACATTTTTGGTTTCAAGACAAGTCAATGGGTAGGATATTATTCTTAAGATATTCATATATCGGTCCATATAACGGAGAGTCGGAACCGGTCAAGGCATAGATAACATGGGATTCAGAGTGGTCATAGGCTGGGGAGAATAGTTGCTCTACCAAAAACTCGTAACGACTCTGTTGCTCTGGGATTTGCAGTAGTGAAGCAATAGTAGCCATTGCATCGATTGCTCTATTGTCCAATCTTGGTATTTGCTCGAAGGTGATGTGTATAAAATATTGTTGGAAATCATCCACCATTCGCTTGTATGGTAGCAGCTTGTCGTCCTTTGTCTAATAGTCATTGTTGATTTGATTGATGACTAGTTGTGAATCTCCGTAGACTTTAACTCAGTTATTCTCCATTATACAACCATTTTGATGCCTATAACCAATGCCTCATATTCAGCAATGTTATTTGTGCATGGAAACATAAGCCTATATGATCTTGGTATAATGTGTCCTTCAGGGATGATGAACAGAATGCCAACACCCGAGCCATGTTGCATGTAGGATCCATCAAAATATAAGGTCCATTGTTGTGTGGAGATAGCAAGAACATCCCTATCTAGAAATTCGATCTCCATTGATTGTTTTCCTAGTAGTGGTGTTTCTACCAGTTGATCTGCAATTGCTTGTCCTTTGATAGCTCATCGCTCTGTGTAGTGGATATCGAATTCACTGAGGATCATGACCCATTTAGCCAACCTGCCTGTAAGAGCTGCTTTGTTGAGTAAATATTTGAGAGGATCAATCTTTGCTACCAGCTTTATTGTGTGAGCTAGCATGTAGTGCTGAAATTTTTGAGAGGCAAATACCACTGTTAGACAAGCTTTCTCGATGAATGTATAGTTGAGTTCATATCCGTTCAATGTCCTGTTGATGTAGTATATAGCTCGTTCCTTGCCTTGTTGATCTTCTTGTGCTAACAATGCCCCCAGTGATATGTTTGTTGTTGAAATGTAGAGAATGAGTGGCTTCCCTGCTATTGGTGGTACTAGAACTGGTGGGTTCATCAGGTATTGCTTGATTTGATAGAATGATTCTGCACATTTGGCTTCCCATCTGAACGATACATTTTTATGTAGCAGATGATTGAATGGGAGACTTTTATCTGCTAATTGAGCGATGAATCGCCTGATTGATTAGAGTCATCCTTGTAGAGATCTAAGCTAGCTGATGTTCTTTGGTGGTGGCATCTCCATAATGTCTTGTACCTTTGTTGGATCCACTTCAATACCTTTAGCTGAAACTATGTAGCCTACTAACTTGACTGATGTAACCCCGAAGACACACTTCTTAGGGTTGAGCCTGACGTGGAATTTCTCCAATCTGTCAAAAATCTTTGCTAGGATGCTCAAATGTTCCACTCTGGTGAAGAATTTAGCTAGTAAATCATCCACATAGTCTTCCATGAAGGTATGCATCATGTCATAAAAGATTGTTGTCATTGCTCGTTGATAAGTTGCTCCTGCATTCTTTAAGCCAAAAGGCATGACATTCCAACAGTACGTTCTCCACGGATAGGTAAACGTTGTTCTATCTTGATCCTCTGGGGCTATCTTGATTTGATTATAGCCTGAAAAACCATCCATTAGTGATAGCATTGCATGGCCTGTTGTGAGGTCTACAATTATGTCGATATTTGGCAAAGGAAAATCGTCCTTTGGACAAGCTTTGTTGACATCTCTAAAATCAGTGCATATTCTGATACTACCATCTGGTTCTGATACTGGTACAATGTTGGAGATCCATTCAGCATAGTCGATGGGTCGGATAAATCTGACATCTAATAGTTTTTGTAGTTCAACTTTGACCATGAGTGCTACCCGTGGATTCATCTTTCTCAGTTTTTGCTTGATTGGTTTAGCTCCTTGAGCAATGGATAAATGATGCATGATTAATTGTGGATCAATCCCAGGCATATCAGCATATGACCAAGCAAAGTTTATTTTCTTTTCTTCAAAAAAATTGATAAATTCTGATCTTTCTTTGTCTGTTAGAGATTCTGCAAGGTGTATAGTTTTCGCTGCTTTTATAGTACCAATGTTGATTGATTGAGTGGGCTCAATCAATATGGGTGATCACTCATGATAATGTTTAGGAAGAGTGTCAAGTCTCTCATCTTTAGGTGCCTTAAAAATGTTTTCACCCTCAGATGTGTCCTTTATTTTTACTTTTGTGTGATCTAGTGTTGCCATTGACTGGTTTTCAGTAGTAGATCCTTTATTTTGTTCATTTTTGCGACTGAGAGACTTGGCACTCCCTTGATTGCAGACATCGTTACTTTGTTCACTGGTAGAGTATGTTTTTGGGTTAACGGTACATAAGTAATTGATAATGGATTCGTCATTCGAGAAAATTGGTATATCATGAGTTTCAGGTTCATCCTAGTCTATGAGGTCTGGAAAGACAAGTGGTAAGGAGTCATTAGGTGGATCAAGTTCGACTGTTCTAAGTGTTAGGACAGAGGTTTCATCGTGATTGGTTTGGGTTTTAAAGAAGTCAAGGATTTCGTCGAGGTCTTCGATGGTATCATTTCCATATAGACTTGCTCATAATGTCACTGCTCGTTTTCCTTGGTGTCATAGATATTTTGTGGGCCAAATTCAAGCGGTCTAGATTATGTATTGCATTCTTCTTGAGAGATGGGTGTATGATTGTCCTTTGCACAAATTTCTTCAGTAATGTTAGAACAGCTGCCCCATTCATATTCATTGGAATCAGTCTCAGAGGTATCATCCCAGATTCTATCAGTGCTGTGAACTAGTATGTTGTAGGGTGAGAACAGGTTTTTGATGATTGATACAAGTTGGATAGCTTTCTCTAACTCTATGTCAGATCCTGCTTCTACTTTTTTCATTTGTTCATATACTGTCTCTGCTCGAGGAGGAATAATACAATTTGAACGTGATTCCTCCTTGCTAGATATTAGTTCTTGAATATGATGTACCTCTGCACAAGGTGTTGCCTTTTTGGAATGATGGGCTTCTATTGATGGTTCTTTTGTTCTTGATGTTCACGTTCCTTACGTATGTTCTCTACTGACTCAAATAGTGCCTCCTACCAGGAGTCTTCCTTGTACTTTTTCTTTGCTTTCCACTGAGGTTTTTGATATTTGTGTGGTACCTTCTTTGGTAGTAGAGTGAGTTCAAAGCCCAATCCCTTTTTGTCTTTATTGAATTGTGAAGGAGGATCCAATGGTTTTGTGACACCTTCTTGACACTTGCCAATAGGCCCTTTGTCATTGTATCCTATTTGCTGCATGATTAAGTAGCCTTTCCCATACAAGTGTGTTGGTATAGCTACTTCCACAGTAGCTTCTCTGTCTTCTTCCTCATCTTTGTATAGCCAACTAAGGATGTCCTTTTCCTCAGATTCATGTGCTAGAGTGTTGAGCTGGATAAATGTGCCATCAAACTTGGTGATGGGCTGAGTTGCTTGATATGTTGATGTTGTAGGTAATCCATGAGATCTAGGTGATGTTGGCAAGTTAGCCAAACACATGGGTTCCAAAGAATATTCTCCCATGTCGTGTTCTTTGATTTTCATTTTCTACTTGAAATCCATAGACAATGATGTAGACTTTCCGCGTTAAAGATTTGGTGTTGATGCATTTTGTTTCTCTCTATTATGCGGAACCAAGTTGTCTTGGGCTACCCCCATAGCATTACAATGCTAAAATGGATTATGATCAGTTGATATAGAAACCTCCTGCCCATCGAAGGGGAATTTAACACACTGGTGATATGTGGAGGGTACTGCTTGCATTTCATGTATCCAAGGTCGACCCAATAAGATATTGTATGTGAGGTCTATGTCTAAGACTTGGCACATAGTATCCTTTTGTATCGGTCCTACCTAAATTGGCAACACCACTGTTCCTTTAGATGATCTTTCCTCATCATCATATGCCTTTATGGTGATCTTTTTGTGTCGATCAATAGACTCCTCAGAGAAGCCTAATGCACGGATAAGTTTTAAGGTACAAATATTAAGTCCAGCTCCTCCATCTATTAATACTCATTTAACTCGGTGTTTATAGACCATGACTTCAATATGGAATGGAGTATTATGTGGATGGCTTAATGAGATATTATCATGCTCAGAAAAAGTGAGGTTATGAGGCCCTGTCATATGAGCCACCATGGTTTGGAATTTGTCAGCATCCAGATCTTGAGGTACATTTTTTTCCAATAGCACTTGTTCTAATATGTCTTTTTGTTTTGGTGAAAGTTTTAGCAACTCAAGTATAGATATTTGAGCAGGAGTTTTACGCAGTTGACTGACTAGATCATATTGAATTTTGGGTATGGTGTTTGTTGTTGACATATGTCCCTTCAAGACATATTTTTGAGCTCTGGTTGTTACGTTGATGGATTCATGTTCACGCCTGTCCTTGATTGTGATAACGTTGACTTGATTGTCCTCAGCTGATATGTGATTGATGGTGTTATTGTAGATGTGATTGATACGAGCTCCACATGTATCGTTTGAGGTTGAAGCTCCATCCTTGTTATAGTTTGGAAGAGGATTATTGAAAGCTCCGTGGTCACCATTTGTCTTGAGACCATTGACCGTTAAATCACCTCTATCGATCATGTCTTAAATAATGTTTTTCAGCCTCATGCAATCATTTGTTTGATGACCTTTGTTGCGATGAAAATCACAAAAGTGTGAGTCATTCCACCAGGGTGGTTTGATTGGTGGTTCAAAGTTGTTGATTGTAGGTAAAGAGATAATTTTGTTTGCCAGGAGTTCTTTGAATGTTGACTCCATTCTACCCTAGTGGTGTGTAAATGCGTTTTGAAAAGTTGTTTACATTACCCCGTGAATTTGGATTAGGTCCTCGATTGGTGTTATTGTTTTGGATATTGTTGGTGTTTGGTTGATCTTGATTGGTATTTGGTGCATAAGTGTTAGGGCCTGGGTTAGCACTTTTGGGATTCTTTGTAGCTCGAGGATTACCTGATAATGCGAGCACGAGATGCTTTGATTTTGGATCATTGGATTCATTTCCTCCTTCATTTACATTGTTTTTGTTTCTAGTCCAAAATCTGGATTTGTCCAAGTTGTTGTTGTTTTGGTTGTTGTAATTGGATGAACTTGCTCCTTCTTTGAAAAATTTCAACATTCCTTTTTTCACACATGCTTCTTCTACTTGAATGCCATTCTCAATCAATTTAGCAAAAGATGGTATGCATTGGAGTTTGAGTCTGTAACTCATCTCATTGTTCAAGTTATCGATGAAAATTTCCATCTTTTCCTTTTCAGGCACATCTCGAGGATATCTTGAAACCATACGTCGCCAATGTTGAAGGAATACCATGAATGTTTCATTGTTTTTCTGTTTGGTGTTACAGACGTCTAACATGGTGATAACATGTTGAATGATAGGAATATTGAGTTATGAATTTGTTGACTAGTTCATCGAAGGATCTGACGGGAGGTGTGATTTTGGATGACCATTCCATTGCTTTCCCTCCCAAGCTTCTTGGGAATAACCTCATTAAATAGGTATCATCATGAGCAAATTCAAGACTCATTGTATAAAATTCTCGAACATGATCACGGGGATCACTCTTTCTATCATATATGTCAAATTTGGGAACGTCTGAGTTTGGAGAAAAAGTTACCATGTTCAATCTTCTGTCAAACGGATAAGGACAAATTTCAGTTAATGAATACTATACGGTTGTCCCTTGTTGCATGTCTTGCATTTGTCTTTGTAACATTTGCATTTGTTGAGTAAGAGCAATGAAAGGTGCATTATTTTGCCGAAGGAAGAATTCTTCCCTTGCATTAATTCTAGGCTAAAATGGGGTATGGAACGGTATGTTTTGCTCGGGGATGTTTTGTTCAGGGATGTTTTGCTCAGGCAAGTCCTGTTCTGGTATATTTTGTTCAGGTGTGTTTTGTTCAAGGTCATGTGCCTCTTCTTCTCTTTGTCTTTCTTGATATTCATAATGTCGAGAGCCAATTCTAAAAATGTATGTGTCTAAGTCTTTCGAAAGTTTAACTCCTTTGCTTGTGAGCATGAGTAAGTATTTTTCTTTGTCGTTTTCCATGAGTCTTTCCACAAGTTTTTGAAATGAAGCGCTCTCTTGACATTATTGAAGAAGTTCTTCAGAAATTTCAGTGTCCTCTAGATTTGGATGCTCGAAAGGATTTGATAATCTTTGATTCATGCTGGATTCTGATTACATTTCACTTTGTTTGTTTTACTGAGAGCGAGTGATAGTGGGCATCTAGTAGAAGCTCTCTGTGACAAAAGGAATGAACTCTTCTTCAATATTTTGTTCAGGAGTTGGTGGTTCGATTCGAGGTATGTTGTAAGTGATGCACTCATCGGGAAAGAATGTCGGATTGATCTTCCCTCCACGATTTATTTGTTGGCTAAATGTGGATTTCTGACAGAATGCTCTACTCCTTAACGGTTCCTTGTCAAATTCATTTGTTTTGTTTTGAAGGCATAATCGTATATGACGAAGGAATGTTCGATGAGATTTCAAGAGTTGACGATTGATGTATAAAAATTATTTCTTTTGGCAAGTTTCGAAGAACTCGGTTGTTGTTTCTTCAACTTAGTGTTATGATAAATATTATTTCTTCTCAAAATATGAGGATTAGTCATGCACAAGCGATCAATGGTTTCCTTTGATTTGTTTTGGATTTAGTTTATCTTGTTTTGGAAACTCAAGTTCTACTTTATCAAAGTGAAGGTTTAGATGCCCCCTCACGACAAAGTGTGTCAAATGATATGGAATAAAGTCTCCCGATATGGAAACTTGATTTGACAACTTGGAGTTTTAAACAAGTGTGTTTTGGGATAGAAATCCGTTTGATTTTAAAGGACTTGCTTGCCACTTGTGATGATGTTTCCCGATTTTGATAAGAGAGATATGTTTATCTTGCGACTAGTTTCAGATTTCAGACAAATTTGTTTCATGGAAATTTGCTTGTAGAAATAGCTTTTGATACTTTGTTTTTAGTTTTCTGATTGATGAAGTTCAGGTTGATGAAGGAAATTTTTCGAAATTGTTTTCAAAATTTTCAAAATTTACCTCTGTTTTGCCCCCTGTTTTTTTGGATTCGGCTATGCGCTAAAATAGAGACGCTATGTGCTACAGAACATTCTCAAAGCGCTAATGAAAAGACCCCACGCGCTAAGCTGATGCTTCAACGCGCTAATTAGTTAAAATTGTTTAACTCTGTTTCAGCTTTTGTTCAAAAGTTCACACGCTAATATGAGTCGCTTATGTGCTAACAATTAAACCCTACATGCTAAAGTTTGGCTCCCACTCGCTAATCTGATGCTTCAACGTGCTAAGCTGTTTTCAAAACGCGCCAATTTGCAACTATTAGTTTTTAGATCTTGGTGAAGCGCTACTGTTAAGACTTTTGGCGCTAAAGATAAGGTTGAATGCGCTAAAAGATGGTCACCACACGCTAAGATGTTGATCTTACGCGCTAAACTACCCTGAAATACATTGAATTGGTTGTTTTTCTGCAATTTTGGAATTTTGCCTTGAGTTTTTAGTGCTAATAGATGATTTTCTGAAGTAACAAAGGAAAGCATGACATCAAAGAGACAACCATTTTGCTTAATCTAACAATAAGTGTATGTTCTGCGAGGATGTGTTCAAATCCCCAATGTTTCAACAGGTTTAGATACAACATTCATTCCAATCAGACTCTTTATTCAAGGGTCATAAGCAATATCATAGCCCACTAGTCTCGATACTCCGTCAGCTCAAACAGCCATGTCACCCCCTAGGAGGCACCCATTTTTTTGCCTTTTGCTAGAAATTAACCCAAAGTGAATTACTTCACAATTGAGTAGTTATATTGGGAGATATATGGTGAGTGATCTTGGGGGTGGATTCTTCCCCACCCTTGCACTATGATATTACAAATGTCTGGTTACTGACTCAACTTAAAGTTTCTATGCTAAGGTTCTTAATCAAGCTTCATGTTCGGCCATCAGTGATAAACTCCCTCAAGAGGCTTCCCAACCTTTAGAACAAAGGCTTTACGTATCTCTAACTGAAAAAGACCTTTTGAGACTTGGTGTGATTCTTTACTTTGTAAAAACTAAAAATGGATCCTTTTATGCACCAAAGGATGGTGAAGTTCTTTTTAACCCCTTTTTTATTGCAAAAATGGAAAATTGACTTGTTCTTTTTAAAACCCAATTGAAGATTTTGTTTTTCTAGGAAAAGCAGAAAAAGATTGTTTTTGTGGTTCTTTTTATAGCCCAAACAAGGTGAGTTCAATTTTACCCCATAAGAATTAAACGACCTTAAATTTTAACTAACTCTACTAAGCTAGTAAAAACTTAAATTAGTGTAACTCTAAAAGTAAAACTATGCTCCTCCCTGCAAGAAAAATGTTAAAGACCCTGCAAAATACCAACCAAAACAGTTAGAAAAATACAAGCTCTTGTGGACTTCAACAAGTCTATTTTTAGGCTCGGTTACAATTTTAGGTTTTGCCTCTATCTGTGATGCACTACAGAACAGACTGTACATGCTAAAGGATGACTGTGATGCGCTATTAGACAGACGTGATGCGATGAACTGTTTTCTGGATGCGCTGCTCTATTTTTCTCTCGCGTCCAGACCTACAGGAAAATATTAGTGGGAACGATGCGCTAAGGTAAAGACTGCACGTGCTATAGAATAGACCCCACGTGCTAAATAGTGCACTGGATGCGCTAAAATGTTCACCAGATGCACTAAGGGATGTTCCCTACGCGCTGATTCATGTTTCCTGTGTACCTACAAAAGTGATTATTTTTAAAAATCGATTTGATTAATGGGGTAGAGCCCCACGGTGGGCGCCAGAAAAGTATGCGGGGAAAGCGGGTCGATGACTCAAAATGTGAAAAATGAAGCTCAAAGAGGCTTCCTCACACACCCACAAGACTTCCTGGTCCAAGTTATGGAGTCATGAAGAATGACTCAACTTCACAAGGTTGGTTCTGTGGTTCTCTATCTCACAAGGTCCCTCAAGCCAATGTCTTTGCTCTCAGATCATTGAGAAAAGTGACTTAGGGATTACTAATGCAAGAACAAGGGATGCTTTTGATTGATTTTAACATGAATGCATCCTATCTATGCATGATTCTACAAATGCAATAAACTAGATTATAAGATGACAAGGTTAGTATAAATACTGTAGAGACCTAAAATTGTCATGTCTAATTAAATAAATATCTTTATTTATTTAATTATTTTAACCTAATTCTTCTATTAATTAAATAAATCCTTATTTATTTAATTAATTCATTTATCCTCTTCTAGCCTTATTTCTCAGTTAAATAAATACATTTATTTATTTAAATTATCCTTTTTCTAAATTAAATAAATACTTTTATTTATTTAATTAATCTCACTTCCTCTATTAATTAAACAAATCTTTATTCATTTAATTAATTCGTTAGCCTTTTCTACCTATGACACATGTCATTTATCTCTTAATTCATACACTACCTACCCTTTCATTATTTTCTTATTTTCTTTACCTACCCTCTAATCATAACCGACCATTTATCTTTTACACCTCTCAATCTTATCCCTCCATTTCCTATAGTCTCTTCTATATAAGGAGATGTTTCCTTCATTATAAACCCTAACGAGTTGAACCCCTAGACATATACATTCTAATCAAGCATCCTAGCATTCGATCTTTCATATGCGATCCTACTTGCAACTATATTTCTGTTCTTTGTTGAGCTCTTGTGCACACATAAAATCTAAGAGCAAATATATCAAGCAAGATCAATGGAGATATGAAGAATGGAGATTCAAACCCTATTGGACATGTGATGGTATAATCTTTGTGATTTCATTTGATTTGCATTGTCTTAGGTAATCTTCATATGTTATGGTGGATCTTTGTTGTTGTTAGGCTAGGGTTTTGTGGTTGAATTCATTTAGTCTTTCAATATTATTGTTGTTTATCCATTTTCACTGTATACATTTTGGCACACTCAGTGGGACTCTTGTCCCTTTTGCATTTAACATCTTTTGTTGTAGATTTTGTGCTTTTGAAGTTGCAGATCTGGCATTTTTGACAACATTTTGACATTTTTGCGTCTGAGTACCTTCGGATCGCATTTTTTATTTTCTGTCGCGTCTGTGACATTGGGAATCGCATCTACGCCTTCAACATTATTATTATTATTTTTTTGTGTAGATTCCAAGAAACACATCTGTGTTCAGGAACCGCATCTGTGAGGTCTCCAGACGCGTCTGTGTTCAGTAAATGTGTCTATGTTCGGGAACCGCGTCTGTGTTCTGGAACCACGTCTGTGTTCGGGAACCGCGTCTATGTTTTGGAACCATGTCTATGTTGGATTTAACCGTGTTTGTGTATTTATATAGCGTTTGTGTTAATTATAACCGTGTCTGTGTTCAGTTGTTGCATTTTGGCTTCTTTGATTCGATTTTTCGTCATTTGGATTTTAGATCTGGTTTATATTGAGCTAACATTTTCAGATCTAGCTAACAAAAGTGGTGCAGCTTGTCTTGAAAGCAAAATCGTTTTGTCGAAGGCCCCTATTTCACAAAGTCTTTTGGATCTAAAATTTACCTAACTTGTGTGCTTGTAGGAAGGGGTGATCATTTGAAACAATCCAAACTACTAACAAATCTTTGTTGCAGGACCTTGACAAGAATTTTTGATCTTTATTGTGTGTCTTGTTTTCATAGACTAGCAAACACTTCAATTGGTGCACTAAAATTGAACCAGTGTCCTTTGTGTCTTAGGCAATAGGCTCTTTTTGTTTAATCTTTAGAGGGCCTGTCTCCCCGTGTGGTCATTAGGACTACTAGTGAGGAGAGAACGACCCAAGTGGTAGCGAGGAAAATCCATCCTCTTCCGAACCACTATAAACAACCGTATTCATGGTGAAAACTATGGATAATGTGTGTTGATTAGTTCATACCAAAATTATGTCTCCCCATAAACCCGTTTGATCAAATTTATTTGATCAGTTGTAGGGCGTAACCCCTACCGGCTGGGAGCCTTCTGTATTTACAGAGCTGAAAGTGTCACATGTATGGCCACACGAGCAGATGCCCTTACTAGAACCTTTTTGTTTTAGAAGCCAAAATCCTTCTAGTTGTTGGGACAGGAGGTCGGACCTCTGGAGCGGCCCACACACATATGGTTCTTAGTAGAGATACAAAGTTCACCACAAGGAGTTTTCGTGGGACTGATGCTTGGCTGCCCCGACAAGTGAGTGCCGAGGGTGGAGCCAGTGGGGTCAAGCATCTAAGTATTTGCTCTGAATAGCGTATCCTCATGTGGGAATCAACAACTATTGTCCTAGCTAGCCATAAGAATTGTGCTTGTCCTACTTTAAACAATCAAACATTGAAGACCAAACATTAAAACATTGTGTCTTTTGTGTATTCAAGTGTATACAAAACAATTTTACATCAAACAACACACTTTCTTTGATTCATTCTGAGTCTAAACACTTGCAAACATTGAGTCCTTATCAACATTGTGTCCTCTTGTCATGGAAAATAGTCAAACATTCAGATTTGGTCACAACAAGTCACTTCACAGATTAGAAAAATTTCACAAAGTTTTCAGAAATGCGTTTGTGTCATCTAAACACGTCTGTGAAGGCAGAAACGCGTATGTGTCCTTTGAGAAACATTGTACTTACAACATCTTAGAAACGTGTCTGTGTCAGACAGGATCACGTTTGTGTCATTTAAGTGCATCTACGAAGTATACAGGCACGTCTGTGTTTAGAATTGGAAAACTTTTACAATCCAGCAAACAAGAACAGTCAGTTTCAGACTTATTGAGCTTCCTAGGTTATCTCTCTAGGTTTTCATCTAGCATTCAACCTGTTTTTGGGTCTCACAAAGTCTATCATTGCTTTACATCTTACATTACATTCACATTTGTCTAAACTTGAGTTAAAAGGTCACTTGCTTGTCCTCATCATACTTTGTCAACACATTACATACAACAACATTTTGCTAATTGGTCCCTCATCAAGGTCTATCTCCTTTGGGTCTCATTTGGTCTTACTTAGAGTCAAGGTCAACTTACCTCATCAAGAGAAACTACCATCTCTTTGGAAGCCACACCTACTCTACTACATGCATACTTGGTCTTACACTTTGGACATTGCAAGTAAAACGTCAAATTCATTTACATTCCATCCAACTCTTGGTCTTCCATAGTCTTTTCATTTTCATCTAATCTCACACATCTTGGTTAATACCTAGTTCATGGTTGAAACCCATTCCCAAAAATCTAGGAGAGAAGCTAAAGAGGCCCAAGAGTCCGCAAACATGATTTCCTATGAGTATGACAATGATATCTTTTTCAATTCTGATCATATTACATTACCTGACATGGATTCCTATAGAAACATTCCAAATGTTGAGCACATGGACACTACAAACAACAATGACACACACAATGACAATATGGACAAAATTTCAATACATTCAACAGAAGTGGAAGACTCCATTATGGATCCTCATTTTAATCGATTGGTTGAGGAAATAATGAAGAGAGATAGACAATACTTCTTACAAGTGATGGCACAAAGTGGAGCCAAGATACCTCATGATTTTGACATGTCTTAAATAATAGAAAATCGACCTTTGCAACAACCTCACCTCAACATGGATCAAAGGAGGCCTAATAGTGGAGGCAATAGAGGACCATATCTTGTGCCCGAATCACCATCATCTTTGTTCCAAAAACCAGAGGTCCCATACACACATGGTCAAGCATATGATACTCACCTTCGCGGACCATTATGGAAGTCTTATGCAAAAAAATATACTCAATCACATACCAATGCTAAGGATCGACCACCAAGGCAATTCGATATTCAAAGGCATGTTCAAAATTTGGACACAATGAAACCTCGTGTCGAATTTGGGGGCAACACACTAGAACAAAATCATGACATGCCTATAGAGTATGGTATACATGGACACAACAGATATTCCATTCCTCATCATGACTCTATACCAAGTGGTCCTTATACGCAGCATCACTATAGACCTCCTCCATATGAAGATGTGTATGATCAATACCATCCATATATGCAACATGCTTCTCCTCCACCCGGTGGTTCAAGCATGGGGTATGGTCCAAGAAGTCCGTCTCCACCTAAGAATAATTTGGAGCAGCAAATCAAGGACTTACAAAAGAAAATGGAGGACATAAATACACTAAAGCCAACTTACACAATGAGAGACATATGTCCCTATCTATTTGACAAAAGCATTCCAATGCCTCCATTTCCTACACATTTTGTGACACCTAAGTTTGATAATTACAGAGGCAAAGGAGATCCTAAGGCACATATAAGACAATTTTTCACACCTTGCCTTGAGGTAGCAGCAGAAGAGACATATTTGATGAGATTATTCCCACAAAGCTTAGGAGATCAAGCTATGGAATGGCTCTCCCAACTTCCACCTGGAATTAAGTCATGGGGTGACTTAGCAGAGGGCATTCATCCAACATTTTTCATACAACATAGAGACAGACATATCAGCCACTACCTTGTGCAACACCAAGCAAAAGGATGGAGAATATTTTTCATGATTTTTACAAAGATGGAGAAATCTAGCTAGCAGATGCTCTTGTGAAATTCCACTGAAACAAATGGTAGAAATGTTCACTCAGAATGTTAACAAAGACATTGGTTATGACCTAAGAAAAGCTTGTTTGTCCACCTTCAAGGACGTCATTGAAAAAGGCTTAGCAACAGAGAAGGTCCTAATTGAGAAAGGAGTAATTAAAATATTTAAAGAAAACAAGGAGGACTTTAAAGGAAAAGACAAGCCAAGATTTTGGAACAAAAACAAGAACACAGTCAATGATGGTGTTGTTGATGCCAATACAGTGCGACTCAAAATCATTTTTTCTGGATCAAGTTCTACAAACAATCAAGTGAATACTAAAACAACTTCCAAATCACGAAGGAAGTACACTCCATTGGGAGAACCACTTGAGTCAGTTTTCAAAAAGCTAGTGGCAAACAAGATAATCACAATTCCAGATTTGCCTCCATATGAGCCAAAGGTCAAACCAAATTGGTGGAATGATGATGAGTATTGTGAATTTCATAAGAGAAAAGGTCATAAGATAGGAAATTGTCATTGACTGAAGAACATCATACAAGATCTTATTGATAGAGGTGACATTGAGATTGAAGGACACTCATCCAATCAAGAACATGAGATGTTTAAGTAACCATTCCCAAAACATGACAAGGGAAAATCTAAAGCCATAGATGACAAGACCAACTATACCAGAGCATCTTATAACTATGATTCAACTATCAATCACATTTCAATGGATAATTATGTCTCTACCATTATCATCAAGGACAAAATGCCTGAAAATTCTACCCAAAGACCCAAGATTATCCTAAAAGGCATTGGATCTTCTTCTGAACCTACCTCTGAATGTAATGTTACAACTCGTCGAGGTAAACTCACTTTCCAAGGTGCTCCAGCTAAAAACACCGCTTTGTCATCAACCAAGCCTGAGTATAACCTTGTAGAACAGTTAGGGAAGGCACCCACGCTTGTCTCAATCCTTGAGCTCTTACGCATATCCCTCGCACATAAAGATATTCTTAACAAAATCTTAAGAGACATTATCATCCCTACTGATCTGAATGTGGACCAATTTCAATCCATGATGGGATATCTTTCCATTCCACACTCTCTCACATTTATAGAAGTCGATGACGCCTTCGTAAGTCAACCACATAATGCACCTTTACACATTGAAGCCTTTATACACAAACATCGAATAAAACGAGTCATGATAGATGGGGAAGCAGGTCTAAACATGTGTACATTGAACACTATTAAACAATTGGGATATTAAGATAAAGCTGTGAATTCTACAAACAAAATTACCATCAAAGCATATGATGAGGAAGAGCATTCATCCAAAGGTACAATCACATTACCTCTCAGAGTAGGGCCAGTTACAAAGGATGTGGTTTGTCAAGTCCTAGATCTGGATCTCACATACAATATATTACTAGGATGTCCCTGGATTCATGAAATAAGGGCATTTCCATCTGCATATGACCAATGCATTAAGTTTCCTCACAATTGAGTTGAAATAATGGTTGATGGTGATCCTAATCCATTCATATACTGTAATAACTTGAGACCAAAAACTGAGACGATCATTCCAAGTAATAGGTAAGCTATCCCTTCTTCTACATACATTGATCCTGAATCATTAAATCCTTCGACATCAAAATAAGGTGAGCTTAAAGGGAAATTTCAGGACAAGGGCATGGTTGAATACACTTTGAATCAAACCATGTACATACAACAAGTTATGAGTTCACCAAAAGAATATGGATGACCACATCCTTCTAAACGGATATCCATCATTACATTGAAATGGGATCCTACTATATTCCAAAAGTGGGGTGAAGTGGAAGAAAAAGACTTATACACCATGCTTTACAAAGACCCTGAGAATGGTACACAAGATCACATTAGCATACCATGTGAGAAATATGGCAAAGGATTCAAGATCCTACAAAAATTTGGGTATGATGGCAAAAGTCCTCTGGGCTTAAGAAAGGAAGGCATCATTGAACCTTTACAACCTGAATTAACATTCAAAATGGAATGCTCGAAAGCACTTAGTTTCATGTCTTCCAAGAAAAACATTTGAAGGACAGAAGAAGCATTACAAATCAAAGTTGCTAAAGGTCAACAAGAGAATCACTATTCCACAGACTCCAATGAATGGGATTCAGACAAGTCCTCCAGTGACTATGAACTCACCGAGACATTCAGAGAACCAGGTGAACCCACAGAAGAGAGGGAATTTTATAGAAAATTCAAAGTTGGTCAAGGAACAACCCTTGAGGATCCCACACAGTCCTTACCTCTAGGTTCTAGGTCAAAATCACATAGAATGAAGACACCTATCCCGGGATGCACTACTAGTAATGACAATTTGGATTCATTCACGATCGAGACAGATGAGGAGAGTGCCAATGATGACCTCGATAATTACCTTGATATACCTGAATATAACTGTATCTTCACCCTTAGCCTCGCTAACTTCGAAGACATCAAAGGCCTTCTCCTTGTTCACCACCAACTTATTGACTGGGACCATGAGGGACCTGCACAGTTTGACACATTCCAAAATGATGAAGCCTTTATTGACTATCTAGGCATACGAGATGATCTTCCCCCTAGGGACCATAAGGTAGGATACACTATAGAACTCAATAGTGTGGCATATTTTGGTGAGGGTGTTTGGCCTTCCAGTTGCAAAAACATAAAAATAAATCAAGGGTCTTATGGTGAAAACCACGTTGTGACGTTGTCTGACCCCAAAAAAGTAAAAAGAAAGGACGTATCTAAGGATGAAAACCTCTCTGAGGCACCTGAGGATGGAAGGCTCGATATTCTCCCAGCTTCATATGAAGAAAAATCATCTATGTTGGTAGAGGAGACCATCAAAACAAACATTGGTACAGAAGAAATTCCACATAACATATTCCTGGCTCAATCCCTGACAGAGACAGAAAGATCAAAGTTCGTAAGTTTCTTCACGGAGCGACAAATCAATTTTGCATGGTCATACGTTGATATGCCTGGATTGGATCCAGATTTGGTAATGCATCATTTGACGGTTAAACCAGGGGCAAACCCAGTGAAACAGAAAGTAAGAAAGATGCATCCACAATTGGCATTATTAGTAAAAACAAAGCTTGAAAAATTATTCGATATCGGATTCATACGCCCAATTGATTATCCTAAATGCATCTCCAACTTAGTGCCTATCAGTAAACCAGATCGTAGCATCAGAATATGTACATATTTCAGAGACATCAACAAATCTTGTCCTAAGGATGACTTTCTATTACCAAATATTGACTTGATCGTAGATCTTGCAGCAGGTTATGTGATGTTATCTTTGATGGATGGATTCTCGAGTTATAATCAAATAAAAATCGCATCCGAGGATCAACACAGAACAACATTCACTTGTCCTTGGGGAACTTTCTACTGGAATGCCATGCCCTTTGGGCTAAAGAATGTAGGTGCTACATATCAAAGAGCCATGACTACTATCTTTCATGATCTCATGCACGTTATTGTGGAAGATTATGTTGATGACCTCTTGGGAAAATCAATAGACAAAGATACACATTTGGATATACTTTCAGTCATTTTTGATTGGTTGGAAAAATACAAAGATTAAACCCCAAGAAATGTGTCTTTGGAGTAACTTTTGGGAAGCTCCTAGGATTCATTGTATCAAAAAGAGGAATCGAAGCCGATCCAGCAAAAGTCAAGGCCATCCTAGAAATGCAACCAACAAGAAATATCAGTCAACTTTGATCTTTACAAGGGAGACTCCAGTCCATACGAATATTCATAGCACAACTTGCAGATAAATGTAATCCTTTTTAGCACTTGCTACATAAAAACATCAAATTTAAATGGGATGATAACTGTCAACAAGCTTTCCAGATACTCAAAGACTATCTTCTAAATCTGCCAGTTTTGATGCCACCAGTTCCAGATCAACCTCTACTACTATACATATAAGCTACTTCAACAACACTGGGGACACTCTTAGCACAACAGGTTGCTGAGGGCAAAGAAAAGGCAATCTACTACATCAATCGCACATTGGTAGGATATGAGCTAAACTACACACCAATTGAGCATGCATGTCTCGCTGTGGTCTTTGCTTTGCAGAAATTACGACATTACATGCTAACTCATAAAACTAAGTTGGTTGCAAGGATCGATCCATTGAAATACCTTCTCAATAAAGCAACGCTTATTGGGCGACTAGCCAAATGGATGATGCTCCTAAGTGAGTTCGACATTGAATATGTGGACAGAAAAGCAATAAAAGGACAAGCTATCGCAGATCAACTAGTAGATGCTCCCATGATAGATGATGTTCCTCTAACTTCAAAATTTCCAGATGAATCCATCTTGACAGTGTCACATACAAATCCTTGGCAGCTATACTTTGACGGCTCATACACATAGCATGGGGCAGGAGCTGACATTCTCTTCAAAACTCCTCAAGGGGATTCCATACCAAAATCATATCGATTATCATTTCCCTGCATTAATAACAGCAGAATATGAGGCATTAACAACTGGATTACGGATTGCAGTTCAGTGTAAGATCTAGGAACTTCATGTTTTGGGGGACTCTCAACTTGTAATTCATCAAGCAACTGATGAATACCAAACAAAGGATGAGAAATTAATACCTTACAAAAGAATGGTGGATGACCTGAAACAACATTTCATGAAGTTAGACTTTGAGCAGATACCAAGAGAGCAGAATTGAGCCACGAATGCCATGGCTACAATTGCTTCCCTAATCGATCTACCACAGAATGAAACCCGCTATGAGTTCATGGTGGATAACCTTTTGGTTCCCTCGTATGAGATTACTCCTACTGAGATGATGGGTGTCGTCGGTCCCGATTCCCTATTATATGGTTCCATTTTCACATACCTTCATGACAATACCCTTCCTCCTGACTTATCCAATAACCAATGTCGCACTTTCATTATCCAATCGTCTCGATACATCATTTTAGCCGATATCCTATACCGTCGAGGTCTAGATGGTACTCTTCTTAGATATTTAGAAAGGGATGAAGCTCAGATTGGGTTACGTGAAGTTCATGAAGGGATATGTGGTCCACATTCTAGTGGTCCTACCTTAGCCAAGAAACTCATCAGGACTGGATATTACTGGCCCAATATGGAAAAAGACTCATATCAATTTGTCAAGAAATGTAAGCAGTGTCAACTTCATGGAGACCTCATTCATGCGCCAGCATAAGAACTTTAACCAATTGCGACTCCTTGGCCCTTTTACCAATGGGGAATCGATCTCATAGGCAAAGATTCACCCTCCTCCTTCCAATGGCCACAAATTCATCATCACCACCACAGAGTATTTCACAAAATGGATCGAAGCCATGCCTCTCACACAAGTCACTGGAAAACAAATTGCTACATTCATTCTCAACTACATCATTTGTCGGTACGACATTCCTGTTTCCATCATCACTGACAACAGGTGTCCCTTCAAAAATCAGGATGTTCGTGAACTCTGTGATCACTTCCATATTACTCATTGTTTCTCCACACCTTATTACCCCCAAGGTAACGGTCAAGCTGAGGCATCTAATAAAACAATCCTTAAAATCCTAAAAAAGATAGTCGACGATGTTGGCCGCAATTAGCATATCCAACTTAATCCCGCACTTTGGGCTTACTGCACAAGCGTCTGTACACCTACAGGAGCTACACCCTATTCACTTGTCTATGACACTAAAGCTATCTTGCCTATTGAGGTCGAGTTACCCTCTTTAAGAGTCTCCTTGCAAAACATTATCAACGATTAAGACTACAGGGTCTCTCGCTTACAGGAACTTAAACTATTGGATGAACGAAGACAAACTGCTTTTAATTATCTCAAGGCTTATCAACAACGAATGAGTCACAGTTACAATCATAAAGTCAAGCCTCACACATTTAAGGTAGGTGACTTAGTTCTTAGAGAAAATCCTAAAAATTAGCAAGATAGAGAGAAGAAGGGCAAATTCGAACCAAACTGGCTTGGTCCTTGCATCATCACAACAACATATGGATCTGGTTCATATCAGCTCTCAACCACAGAGGGTGAACCTTTGGAGGATCCTATCAACAACATGCACCTTCGCAGGTTTTACACATAGCTCTTCAGAGTATCCCAATTCAAAAAATACAAAAAATACAAAAATACAAAAAAAAAAATGCAAAAATACAAAAGAAAAAATCATAAAAATAAAAAATCGTTACTTGGTGAAAACCTGGCAAACAGACACCTTGTGACACAATTTTTTTTTTTTTGAAAAACAAAAAACATTTTGTCCAACGGTGAAAACCACTTCGGTGGTGCCCTGGGCAAGTACCATGGTGAAAACTGGGTCACTAGCTCCATGTGTAGAGACATTGCTCCTCCCTCCTTCAGGATTCAATCTCATCTTCACTTTTGCACACACTCACAACCTATCCATTCATAATAAACTTACCCATTCCCATCATGGCTTATTATTGATCTATCCAAGATTGGTTCGCCATTCATAATAAACATCCCTTTTCACCCCTTTTCCATCCATAATAAATCAGCTCCTGTCTGTGGATAAGGCAAATCCTACGTCTAGTGATGGGTGTGGAACTAAGAGCATTACATGTTCCAAGGAGTACACTTTCTTCTAGTTTTCTTTAGTCTATCTGTGTACAATCCACAATAAAGCAACACTTGCATCGCCAATCCATAATAAAGTTTCGTCTTCTCTGCAATAAAGTATCAGTTTCATGGATTCAGTCAGTTTCAGATGAGACACAACAACAACAATGGACTTCACCAAATCAAATCTTTCAACAGACTCAAACAACATTATGGTTCAGTGCTATCTATCCTTTTTGTGAAAGTAAACATTGTGACCATAATACAATACGACTTATACAAGTGACAAGAGACACTAAACTTGAGGATTACAATGAATGTTGGTGTCGAGTCTTGGTTTTCTTTTGATTTTAATTTTCTGGTGACATGTCTTTTAGCTTTTCCAGGATGTCTCTGACTAGAGATTCTATCCAGGATGTCTTGGACTAGAAAGGCGAGGATGGGGTATCATCACCTATTTTTTTCTTTTGCTGTTTGTGGATTGTCTCTTAGTAATCCTATGACTTGTCCAAGGATATGTGGACATTGTGAGTCTAGTATGAACTGGGGCATTCCTTGTTTGCGACCGTCTTATCTCCATGCAAATGGGTATAATGACTTTCTGGGTCGAACATATGCCTCGATTGTCATAACCTATTTTGCCATAATAAAGCTCAATGATGATAACACACAAGAAACTCTTTCACTTTCATATCTTTTATCTTCCATCCCCCTTTCTTGATTGACTTCCATCATCCTTCTCAAGTCCATGTAGCCTGCTATCACACGACTGAGTATAATGACACACCAAAAATATTTGCATTTCATGTAGTTGCACCTGCAATACCACATATAAGATTTCATACATACATATAAATATCACAATTACATCACAGCCTGCACACAACACATGTTAGCACATTTTATATTCTCATCATGTAAATAATTATTTGTATTATCATATCCATTTGCATTTCATACGTTCACATTCACATTGGCATAACATTTAAAAAACATAAAAGAACAAAAAATATGGCATTTCATCATGTATATATTTGCATCCATATTATAAGCATCATATAGAAACATACATCATGAAACATCTCATCACATAGGTACACATGCATATAGCTTCCGCAAGGATGAATCTCATATATATATAATCATAAGTGTCATGATACAATAATGTCAAAATCATATGGCTACAATCACCCAAAGGTGTCTACATCATCATACAAAATTGTACAAAAACCGATACAAAGGGAGCCCTCTAAGGCTATGATGAACTCCCTCCCTCAGAGCCGCTTGGCCTCGACACAATCTGAGCCCTGGAAGGACCCGCCCTAGGATCATCTCTCATGTCCCCTCTGTCTAGTGGTGGTGGAGGACCCATAACCCCACCACTAGACACTTGTCTCCTGTCTTTCCCTCCAGTGGTCGTCGTAGTCTGCGACGGTCTCCGGAAGCTCCTAGCCCGCTGCTCTGGTGGCACGACTCCATAGTATAGGTCTCTTTGGTAGCCTATCTCCTCCCCAGCTCATAGAACATAAGCATAACTAACTCTTGTGTCCTCTATTGCCTGCCTCCCTGCCCTCAGTGTTGTCTCAGCCTCAATATAGCGTTGGATAGCCTGAGCCCTCTCCCGCTTAGTGTCCCTCAGTTATCTCCTAAGTCTATCTCTCTCCTACTCAAGATCCTTGATCTCATCTGCCTGTCCCTGGCAGATCTCCCTCAACTCCAATAGCTCATCCTCCTCCTCTCCCCCCTATACCTGTGGCTGCCCCCGTCCCTATCCTCGTCCCTCTCCCTATACCTATTTGGGACCTTGTGTTGCTGACATCTGTAAAGGAAATCCACCTTTTCCTCTCACCACCTGAGCTTGTCTCTCCTCTTCACCCTCTCTCTACGGAGCCACTCTCCTCTCCCCTATCACACCTCGCCTCCTCCATCGGCCTCTACCCCCACCATCTCCATCATCATCCTCATCCCCCTCGCCATCTCCATCTATTTGCTCACCTGGATCTGTCAGTCGACGAAATGGATGCTCAACCCAATATGCAGTATACTCTACATCCATCCCTACATCCTCTATCTCTAGCCACATATCCCAAGGCAAAGGAATCATCTCTACCATCTATGCCATTGCCTGATCATATGACAAAAATGGCTTGAAGTGTGCCTAATCTCTCACTATCTGAGCATACATCCTAGAACCCCGTGGCATCCGTTGAATCCCGTCGAACTGCCTACCAACCCTATCAACCAACTACCTCTCTAGTACATAGGGCATCCGCCCAATCAGATACCTTCTCCTGAAGGTGTATGGCAACTCCACTGCATCATCCTCCCACTCTTCGCACTCTCAGTGTGGTCTCTATACCACAATGTCAATATCATCGATGACCCTACGCTAGTGCTCCAGTCTCCCGATCTGCGGTTGAGATGTAATCATATCATATAAGTGAAAAAAACTACGCCCATGGCCCCTGCTTTTGAAATGAATCGATCGGGTAACTGGAAGATTCTCATAAGCCCATACCTGTAATAATGTCACTCCACAGCCCAATCCTACAGATCGATGATATACAAACTGATGAAGCTCATAGTACAAATGTGCCAGCACAGACGGTCCCCAGGCATATCTAGTATCTTGTGTCACTAGTGTCTCTAATGTGCTCCCCAGCCCACAGCCAACCCTCGTGTCGCCCTATTCGGACAGAGGAACCCACTGATAACTCCTGCCAACACTGCTGGTAATGCCAATCCTGTCGCGGTCATCGTGTCCCATGCCACGTGTCCAACCCTCATCTCCAGTCCTGGATCCTGAAACACTTGTCTCTGTGCATCCCTATCTCCCTCTTGATCATAAGGAACTAACTCCCCATTGATCGGTATCCTCAGTATCCTATATACATCCTCTAAGGTGATTGTCATCTCATCCATCGGCAAATGAAAACTACAAGTCTCTAAGTGCCATCTCTTAGCCAACGCAGTCAGCAATCCCATGTTTGCCCGAAACTCAAGCACATACAAAATATGTCGCAGGCCCATAGCCTGAACCATTGCTCTCTCCTCAATTGTCAGTTCTGCTTGCAAACTTTGAGTTGATGGGAATCTCTCTCGTGACTCCAGCATAGGTAGATACTTCTGCATCAAGAAAATCAATCATGACAGTCATAGTGGCATTCCTTGTTCATCACAAAATGTTGCTTATTACACTAGTGCTTATGGTACTCTATCCTAGTGACACTCCCTGTTCATCACAAAGTGTTGTTATTTATCCTAGTGGTACTCCCTGTTCATCACAAAGTACTACGTGTTTTTTTTGCACTCCTTGTTCATCACAAAGTGTTGCTCATATTTGCACTCATTGTTCATCACAAAATGCTTCTCTTTTTAGTACTCCTTGTTCATCACAAAGTACTCTATCTTGGTGTGTATGGTGAAAATGGATAATAATAATAACAATATTGAAAGGCTAAATGAATTAAACCACAAAACCCTAGCCTACAAATCAACAAAGATCCACCATAACATATGAAGATTACCTAAGACAATGCAAATCACATGAAATCACAAAGATTATACCATCACATGTCCAATAGGGTTTTGATCTCCATTCTTCCTATCTCCATTGATCTTGCTTGATATATTTGCTCTCAGATTTTATGTGCACAAGAGCTCAACAAAGAACCGAATGTGGTTGCAAGTAGGATCGTAGTGTAGTCAAGTCCTTAAGATGATTCCTTAGGATGATTGATTAGGGTTTGATAATGAAGAAGGCGTCTCCTTAAATAGAAGACACAATATGAAATGGAGGGATAAGATTGAGAGGTGTAAAAAGGAGGTCGGCTATGATTAGAGGGTAGGTAGAAGAAATAATAAAATAATGAAAGGGGTAGGTAGTGTAGGAATTAAGAGATGAATGACATGTGTCATGTGTAGAAAAAGATAATGAATTAATTAAATAAATAAAGATTTATTTAATTAATAGAAGAAGTGGGATCAATTAAATAAATAAGATATTTATTTAATTTAGGAAAATGATAATTTAAATAAATAAATGTATTTATTTAAATGAGAAATAAGGCTAGAAGAGGATAAATGAATTAATTAAATAAATAAAGATTTATTTAATTAATAGAAGAATTAAGCCTAGATAATTAAATAAATAAAATATTTATTTAATTAGACATGACAATTTTAGGTGTCTACATTTTGCCCCTCTTTGAGACAATGCGGCTTGTCGCGTTGTTTCAAAGAAGATAAGATGAACTGATACAGAGTTGCCCTAGAATGGGAATGATATCCCCCTCGAGAGATTGGATGAAAATGTCTGAAAAGATTGCAGACAATCTCTCGATAAGAAAAAAAAGCTAGAATGGATTGACCGAATAAAGTGACAAAGTCATGAGATAATGAAGACTGACTCAGGAAATGAATGCGAGGGCCAGGGTAGGCTATAAGATAGACCACGGGCAAAAGACATCCTCATTGTCATCTACACATCCATGAGAGCACATTGCAGAGCGAAAATAGAGCAGGAGCAGTCAGCAGCGATGGCTTTGGTTCACAGATTCGACCGCGTTCACCGATTCCAGAGGCCAGCAGAGGCAGGAGAGCCGGTAAGTACCATCAAACCTCCTCATATTTTGACGCATGTATTTTTGTCATTAATGCATGCTAGTTAGAGCAATAAATGCGCTTAAGAATAGGGTACCAAAAAAGTCTGAAAATGTGCAACCGTGTCTGCGTCGGTGCTAGGCACGTCTGTGTCCGACAGGCGCGTCTGTGTCGATGCCAGGCACGTCTGTGTCTGGAACTGTGTCTATGTCAAATGCGGGCGCGTTTATGTCATGCAGAGGTGTTTGTGTTTCAAAGTCGCGTTTATGAAAAATATAGGCACGTTTATGTCATACAGGCGCGTCTGTGTTATTTAGGCGCGCTTGTGAAGTCTATAGGCACGTTTGTGAGTTAAAAGCGCGTTTATGTCCGAAAATGCAAGGTTGTGTCTTCTAGGTCAAATCGACAGTTCTGTGATGAACATACGCTGTCGATTGGATAAGCTGCTGAGAGGATACACTCAAGCAGGTCCTCTAGGAAGACTAGGATAGATCAAGGCACTTTGTGATGAATAGTGAGCACCAAGATAGAGTACTTTGTGATGAACATGGAGTACTAAAATACGAGCAACACTTTGTGATGAACAGGGAGTGCAAATGTGAATAACACTTTGTGATGAACAGTGAGTGTCATACACATAGTACTTTGTGATGAACAAGAGTACTACTAGGATAGAAGCAACACTTTGTGATGAACAGTGAGTGTCACTAGGATAGATAACCATATGCATTTAGATAAAAAGTAGCATTTTGTGATGAACAGTGAATACCACCATGACTGACATGATTGATTTGCTTGACTGCAGGAGTACTTGCCTATGTTGGAGTCAAGGGAGAGATTCCCGTCGACTCAGAGATTGCGACCTGAGTTGTCGCTCGAGGATCGAGCTACCATCGAGGAGATGGGCTTGAGACATGTGCTATATGTGCCTGAGTTTCGAGCAAACATGGGACTGTTGACTGCACTTGCCGAGAGATGGCATTCTGAGACATGCACTTTCCATTTGCCGATGGGTGAGATGACAGTCACCCTTGAGGATGTCTACAGGATTCTACATATACCGATTGATGGAGATTTGATTCCATATGATCGTGACGGAGACAGGGAGGCATTGAGACGAGTGTTTCAGGATCCTGGCCTAGAGATGAGGGCTGGTCATGTGGCATGGGACACCATGACAGCCACAGGGTTAGCATTGCCAACTATGATCAGAGGAGCTATCAGTGGGTTCTTGTGTCCGGATAGGGCGACACGGGGATTAGCAGTGGGCTGGGGCGGAGCACTGGAAACACTGGTGATGCAGCACACCAGATATGCTTGGGGACCATGTGTGTTGGCCCACTTATATTATGAGCTTCACCAGTTTGTATACCATGGGTCAGTTGGATTGGGTTGCGGGGTGACACTACTGTAGGTTTGGGCCTATGAGCATCTGCCAGTGACGAGGCCGCTACACTTTCGAGGCAGGGGACATGGACGCAGCTTTGTTCATTTGTACGACATGATCACCTCACAGCCACGGATTGGCAGGTTAGAGCATTGGTGGCGAGTGCTGGATGATATTGATGTAGTCATCTGGAGACCGTATCTAGGATGCGAGGAGTGGGAGGATGATGCAGTGGAGTTGCCATACACCTTCCGGAGCAGGTATCTGATTGGGTGGACGCCCTATGTGTTAGAGAGGCAGCTTGTGGACAGGGTTGGCCGACAGTTTGGCCGGATTCAGAGGATGCCACGAGGCTCGGGTATGTATGCCCGTACAGTCAGGGATCAGGCGCAGTTTGGGCCGCTACTGTCGTATGATCAGGCAGTGACACAGCTGATAGAGATGATACCTCTACCTTGGGACATGTGGCCAGAGGTCGACGATGCTGGGATGGATGCTGAGTATTCAGCATATTGGGCGGAGCATCCATTCCCACGATTGACAGATCCAGGGGAGCTACTGGATGGAGATGGAGGAGGAGATGATGATGATGATGGCGGAGGTGATGGGGGTAGAGGCCGACGGAGGCGGAGGGGAGTAGTGGGAGAGAGGCAAGTTGCACCTCGGAGAGAGGGTGGAGAGGAGCGATAGGCTCGGGTGGTGAGGGGTCGCGGTTGATTACCCCTACAGGTACCAGTAGCACAGGATCCCAGGCAAAGACAGGGATAGGGATAGGTGCAGGGACAGAGGCATGCACAGAGACAGGTACCCATACAGACACCAGTACAGGTACCGATACAGGGGCAGGCACCTGCAGAGGGAGAGCCACAGGCCAAGGTAGAGGGTGGGGATCCAGAGGAGGATGAGCTAATTGAGCTCAGGGAGATCTGCTAGGGTTAGGCATATGAGATACAGGAGTTGGAGAGGGAGAGAGACCGACTCAGGATGAGGCTCAGGGATACTGAGCGGGAGAGAGATCAGGCGATTCCAAAAGAGACACTAAAAGAGACATGCTAAATATATCTAATAAATAGAACAAATGATCATGAGACATCTCCAACTGCCTCTTAGCATGGCCTTAGCTTCTTCTCCCTTGTTCCTCTCCTCTCCAAGTTCCAAAATAGTGTAGCTCTCAGCAGCTTTTTGCACTATGGATGCTTATGGAGGATTGAGATTGTAGAATAGCTCCCAAACATGAAATGAAAAGCTATTTTAATGCTAAAATGATGTGTTTTAACCAAAAGACAATATTTAGATTATGCTATGCTAAATGCTCTCTAAAATGGCTATATTCTAAATGCATACAAGTTTTCAGGATCTGGATTATGAAGGAATGGGCTCTATTTATAGGAAAAATGGAGCAATGGATGGTTAGGATTGAAAGGTTTAATCAAGGGTCAAGCTTGAAAGTTGGGGATCCATGTGCACAATTGGCACCAATAAAATAGTGACAAGTGTCAACACAGGATTGGGTTGAAAGAAAGGGGTTGGAGGCATTGAATGCCTGAGAAGACTTCATGGTTATCTAAAGGCTAAGGGTCAAGCCTAAGTTAGGATTACCCACTGAATTAGGAGTTAATCCAAGGATAAACCTTTGTGCAAATGATTAAGAGATAATCATGGTCAAAGTATTAAATGCTTGATGAGACCTTTGTGGTTGGATAGAGGTTGAGTCAAACAAATGTTTTAACCATGTGGGAGGGTTGAATTAACCATTAATGGTTATTGGAGACTTTGTGGATTAAGTGGTTGAAAGTTGGAAGCCTTCAATGGTTTTCAAAGACTTTGGGGTTTTTGGTGGTTGAAGGTTGAAAACCTTCAATGGTTATCCAAGACTTTGGGGTCATTTGAGAAGTGACTCCATTTTGCTTAGGAATGTGACAATATTTAGGGGATGGATTAGGCTAATTAGGAAGGGGTTAGAAGAATCTAGAAGGGGATTAGATTTTGCAAGTGGATTTGGTGGGTGAGGGAAAATAGGATTTTATTAAAATAAAAATTCATTTATTTCAAAATGTGTGCAAGTTGCATTTGTAGGAAAATGCAAGTGGGGTGGGGATAATGATTTAAATAAATGTTTTATTTAATTTATTTAAAAGAGGAATAGGGGGATTTAATTAAATAAATAGATTTTATTTATTTAATTGAATGGAATTTGATTTAATGAATTAATTAAAATAAATTGAATAATTTATTTAATTAATAGAAGAATGTTTGGGGATAAATTAATTAAATATTAATTTAATTATTTGATGGCTAGTGGATTTTTAATCAAATAAATACGAAATATTCATTTAATTAAAATGGACAGATTTGTGTGACTACATTTGCCCCTCTTTGAGACGGTGCAGTTTATCGCATCGTTTCAAAGAAAGAAAAAACTGGTGTGAAGAAATGCCCCATAAAATGTTAATTTAATGGGTGGTATGCCCCCTCGAGAGATGGGCCAAAAAATTGCGAAAAATCGGGCGAGCTCTCGAAAAAGAATGAGAAGTGGAGGGGAGGTAGAATAGAAGAAATTAGCAACAACAGTGAAAGAATGGAAGAAAAATAGAGTGAATACGGAGAAACAACAAGCCAACGAGTACCCTGAGGTCATGCAAGAGATACATAGTAGATGTAGTGTGGGGTTTGGATTGATGCTATACAATTGATCAAAATTGGTTAGACAATCTGGTGCAATCGGTTGAATTGCCCCGGTCAAGTCAAAGCGTGACAGTTGATGTCAGTTGGTCGCTTGGACATGATAAAGTCTGAGTAAGTGAATCAAAGTGACCTGATGGTGACTTAGACAATTGATGTAATTGCCCGATGAAGTCAAGGTATATGAAGCAAAATACTCGTTGAGACGTAGACAATTGATGTAATTGTCCGTTGGATTGTGTTTGATTGGTTGATCAATTGATAGTGTGTGCGTGTGATGGATGGTTGTGGGGAATCATGGCAGCCCCGTTGAGACTAGGTCATTATGATAAATGCCTGATGTAGTCTAGGATTACCATAATCGATTACCTGTTGAGACCCGAAGATACTTGATCAGAGTATCTGTTGATAGTCTAGGTGTGCGTGAGTCAATGTACCTGTGCAGACAGAGTAACTTTCTTGACTTATTGGATGACTTAGGATAGGAAACACAATCCCTCCTATTTAGAGATGGATGGTGATGAACGTGGCTTGATTGGGTTGATTGAGAAACGATGTAGGGTATATGATGCTGATTATCGAGATGGGGAGGGTGAGGGGGGGTGGGTTCGATGTTAGATAGAAGAAAGGGAAAACCTATGACTCATTCCTATGGAAGAAGAGGAAAATAGAGTATGCATTATTATGACTATGTATGCATGATATGCAACTATTATGAATGTATTGATGGGTGGAATGCAATGAAATGCAATATATACAGATGAGGTGAAATGACGATCCATAGTGCTCTATTTTCATCATTGAGCTTTAAAATGTTGGAAGAGAATACAAGCATCTTGACATAATGATTCAAGATGACCAGAGTATTTCTTACATGGATTTTGATATAGCAAGTTAATACAAGCAACTTGATATAATGGATCAAGTTGACCAGAGTATTGCTTACAGAACAGACAAGGAGTATCTCCTTTCGTGCATGACTTGGATCGTCCTCCTTGATCTTAGACTGATCAGATCCTGAGACAAGCTCATACCGTACTAAAAAATAAAACCTTTATCCAATTTGGAGGAAGAGGAATCAAAGGATGAGCATTGTACCTGTAACCAAACAAAATATACATAAAGAATAAAGAATATGGATCCTTGGTAATGGTTCATGCTCATACGGTCGAGGTATACGATGTAGTCAGCAAGCCGTAGTGATCTATGACTGCATTTTGCATAAGATCACGTAGCTTAGTGAACTTCCCACGTAGACACCATTAGTACATGCCCCAGAACTTCATCGGAAATAATGCGCAAATGATACAAAACAATGCTGAAAGATCCCGATACAGATAAACAAATGATTGTACTCACAAATCAACCAAGTATTTGATAGCTTAACATCATTTTCTTGTCAAAGAAAATGTCACTTTGTCTTTGTTTTGGTAAGGAAGGATGCATCCTTGTTTTAAAGACAGTTTTGGATTGTTGATGTTGATTGTGTTGGTTTGATTGGTAGATGGTCAGTGTGTGAGTAGTTGTCAATGTTTATTTTGTATCTGATCGGATGGGTATGTACAAGGTGTTGCCATGTTTTTGGATTTTGTGTAATAGTTTTTGAATGTTTTTGGATTTTGTGAGTCATTTTTGAATGTTTTTGGATTTTGTATTGTTTGTGAATGTTTTTGATATTTTCTGATATGTATACCTTAGGTATAAAATCGTTTGAGGTGCATGCTATTGATTGGATCTGCAAGCGGTTCTCCTTCTGAAGTAGCCAACTGATATGCCCTGGACCCGAATACAGCAGTGACAACATATGGGCCCAGCCAGTTTGATTCAAACTTGCCTTGATGTTCTCTATTTGGTTGGTTGCGAGGATTTTCTCGAAGAACAAGATCACCTACCTCAAATGTACGAGATCTAACTCGGTGATTGTAACTTCTGCTTATGCGCTGCTGATAGGCTTTGAGGTGATTGTATGCAGCTTGTCGTTTCTCATCAAGTAACTCTAAGTCCTGAAGACGGGATACTCTGTAGGTTTCATCATCGATGAGATTATGCAAGGAAACTCGTAATGATGGTATCTCAACCTCAATAGGTAAGATAGCTTCTGCACCATAGACTAATGAATAAGGAGTTGCACCTGTAGGGGTTCGAATGCTAGTGCGATATGCCCATAATGCTGGATTCAATTGAACATGCCAATCACGACCGGCATCATTGACTGTTTTCTTTAGGATCCTCAATATGTTTTTATTGGATGCTTTGGCCTGACCATTGCCTTGTGGGTAATAGGGAGTGGAAAAGCGGTGTTGGATATGAAATTTCTCACAAAGCTCACGGACATCCTGATTTTTGAAAGGAAGACCGTTATCTGTGACAATGGACATGGGCACACCATACCGGCAGATGATGTAGTTGAGGATGAATGAGGTGATCTGCTTGCCGGTAACTTGGGTAAGTGGAACAGCTTCGATCCACTTGGTGAAATATTCAGTGGCGGTAATAATGAATTTATGGCCATTGGATGAAGATGGATGGATCTTACCCACAAGGTCAAGGCCCCATTGACAAAAGGGCCATGGTGTTGTGATTGGTTGCAGTTCTTGAGCTGGTGCATGTATTAGGTCGCCATGAACTTGACATTTTTTGCACTTCCTAACAAAGTAGTAGGAATCCTTTTCCATAGATGGCCAATAGTATCCAGCTCGCATGATCTTCTTGGCTAGTGATGGACCACTTGAGTGAGTCCCGCAAATTCCTTCATGTACCTCTTCCAAAGCCTTTGTTATCTCATCTTGTTCCAGACATCGAAGGAGAGTACCATCAAGACTACGTCGGTATAGGGTTTCGGCAATAATGGTATATCGAGCAGTTTGGCGAATGAAGGTTTTTCGTTGGTTATTTGATTGGTTGGGAGGAAGGGTGTGATCACGGAGATAGGTGTAGAACTCACCGTACCATGGGGATTCTGAACCGACAAGGCAACATATCATCTCAGATTCAGGGATATCATAAGCGGGGATCCAAAGCTGTTCTACCAAGAACTCGTAGCGTGTTGAATTCTGTGGAAGATCTAAGAGAGATGCGATAGTAGCCATGGCATCAGCAGCTCGATTCTGATCTCTTGGTATCTGCTCAAAAGTGATAATAGTAAATGATATCTTTAGAGTGTCCACCATTTGCTTATATGGCATGAGTTTATCATCTTTGGTCTGATACTCATCTGTTGCTTGTCGAATGACTAGTTGGGAATCGCCATATACTTGCAGTTCTTGTAATTTCCATTGTACGGCTAACCTGAGTCCTGTGATCAAGGCCTCATACTCTGCTATGTTGTTTGTGCATGGAAATGTGAGCCTATAAGACTTCGGGATGCTGTCACCTTGAGGTGTGATAAACAAAATGCCTGCCCCCGAGCCATGCCTAGTGTATGAACCATCAAAATATAGTTTCCATGGCTGCGCTTCTGTAATCATGAATATCTCTTCATCTGGAAAATTGGAAATGAGAGGATGATCGCCTATGAGAGGTGCATCAACCAACTGATCTGCAATAACTTGACCTTTGATAGCTTTACGGTCCACATACTCAATGTCAAATTCACTTAGAATCATCACCCATTTGGCCAAGCGACCTGTCAATGCTGCTTTGTTAAGTAAATACTTGAGTGGATCAATTTTTGCGATGAGTTGTACCTTGTGTGTTAACAGATAGTGCCTCAGTTTAGTGGCTGCTAAGATTACTGCTAGGCAAGCTCGCTCAATAGGCGTGTAATTGAGTTCATAGCCCACCAGTGTGCGAGAGATATAGTAAATAGCACACTCTTTACCTTCTGCATTATGTTGTGCCAGTAGCACACCCAGTGCTGTACTTGTTGCTGAGATATAGAGCAATAATGGTCTACTTGGATCTGGTGGCATCAGCAATGGTGGATTCATGAGATAGTCTTTAAGCGCCTGAAATGCTTGCTGGCATTTGTCATCCCACTGAAAGCGGATGTTCTTGTGTAGCAAGTGTGTGAAGGGGTGACACTTATCAGCCAATTGTGCAATGAATCTTCGGATGGATTGAAGCCGTCCTTGTAGTGTCCTTAGCTGACTGATATTCTTTGGAGGTGGCATGTCTATGATTGCCTTAACCTTTGCTGGATCGACCTCAATACCTTTGCTTGAGACAATGTATCCTAGAAGCTTCCCGGAGGTCACTCCGAAGACACATTTCTTTGGGTTGAGTCGAACATGGTATTGTTCCAGTCTATCAAAGATTTGATCTAAGATTTGGAGATGTCCATCTCTAGTGAGTGATTT
This sequence comes from Cryptomeria japonica, assembly GCF_030272615.1. Classification (NCBI taxonomy): domain Eukaryota; kingdom Viridiplantae; phylum Streptophyta; class Pinopsida; order Cupressales; family Cupressaceae; genus Cryptomeria; species Cryptomeria japonica. Next base: position 245,443,849 of record NC_081411.1, on the reverse strand, counting down.
TGCTAGTAAGTCATCGACATAATCTTCCATCATGGTATGCATCATGTCATGGAAGATGGTGGTCATTGCTCTTTGATAGGTCGCTCCTGCATTCTTTAGACCAAAAGACATTACATTCCAGCAGTATGTGCCCCATGGACATGTGAAGGCTGTCTTATGTTGGTCCTCTGGTGCGATCTTTATTTGATTGTATCCTGAAAAGCCATCCATGAGTGAAAGCATGGCATGTCCTGCTGTCAAATCTACTATGATGTCAATATTTGGTAGAGGGAAGTCATCCTTAGGACATGCTTTATTCAGATCTCTGAAGTCTGTACAAATGCAGATGCCCCCTTTTGGTTTGCCAACTGGCACAATATTGGAGATCCATTCTGCATAATCAATTGGTCTAATGAAACCAACATCCAGGAGTTTCTTGAGTTCTGTTTTGACTAGCACGGCAATCTGAGGATGCATCTTACGAAGCTTCTGCTTGACAGGTTTGGCTCCTTTTGCTACTGTGAGATGATGCATGACTAAATCAGGATCAAGCCCAGGCATGTCTGCATATGACCATGCGAAGTTGATCTGACGCTTCTGGAAGAACTCTATGAATTGAGGTTGTTCCTCTGGAGTGAGAAGAGATGCCAGATGTATGATATGAGGGTTTTCAGGAGTTCCCACATTGTATTCTTTAGTCTCCTCAATGAGAATTGTCGATCGTTCCTGTTGTGTACTAGCAGGGAGAATGTCAAACCCTTCATCCTCCAGCGCCTCAGAGAGGTTTTCACCATTGGATACGCTCTTTCTTTGTACTTTTGTTGGATCAAACAGTGCCACAGTGTGGTTTTCACTGGAAGATCCATGTTTTAATGTTATATTTTTGCAGCTGAAGGGTTTGGCATCCGCTCCGAAGTATGCTGCGCTATTAAGTTGAATGGCGAATCCAGCTTTGTGATCCCCGCTTGGTAGATTATCCCTTAATTCCAAAAAGTCAATGATAGCCTCATCGTTTTGGAAGAGGTCAAGACATGGGGGATTTGGTTGGTTCCATTCGATGAGTTCAGGGTGTATAATAGGCATTACTTCATCGATTAGATTAAGTGCGGGTGATGTATCAGTGAGGGTTAAGATGGTGTGGTGAAGGTCGTTGATAGTACTCTCCCTGTCAGAATCAGGCGTAGGATGAGACGTAGGGTCTGTGGAAGATGTTTCCAGCTCAGGTACCCAAGTGGTCTTTATCTGTGCTTCTCCGTAAACAGGAATGTCTTTGCGTGGCGGAGGTGGTGATGTGTCTTCCTCATCTGAAGTATTAAGTTGCACTGAATCGAATTCCCACTTATGTGAGTCGGTCTCTGAATCACTTTCCAGCATCCGATTGCTATACCATACTGGGATGTCTTTGGAGTTGAACACGGCAGGCGTGATTGGTTTAGGTACTTTTGTGGTGATCGATGCTGCAGGAACCGTGATGGGGTTTAAAGGATTTGTTACTGGAAGTATTGGTAATGGTGACTCAGTGGCTTCTGCTAGAACTACTGGCGCCATAGATGTTGCTGCGGGTTCTGATACAGTTGTTGCTACAGATGGTGTTGCTGATGGGATTACTGGTTCGTTTGGTGGGATGTTTGGCACTGGTGATGGTTGCGGTGGGGTTGTGAGCCTCGATGGGGCAGTGGGGATAGTGTTTGATGGTGCTTTGATTATGAAAGGTGTCCTCTTTGCAGTAGGTGGGCAAAATGGTTTGCTGGGTTTTCCTTTGAATTTGAGTTTAGGAAGGACTTCTTTTTCAAAGCCTAGGCCTGTATTACCTTTGGGCTTGAATTCTGGTACCAGAGGTTCATGTCGTCCTTGTTTGCAGTATCCTAAAGCACTCTGACCATCATATCCCATTCTTTGCATAATGAGGAGGCCTTTGCCATATTGTTCCGTAGGAAGTGTAACTCGCGGTATGTCAGTGGTGATGGGATCTTTATAGATCCAGTCTGCTAGGTCCTCATCTTGTGTTTCTTCCTCTTGACTTTTTCCAAGGATGAAAGGCGTTAAGGCACATGCTGGCGTGATTAGGGGTTGCTGGAGCAACTGTTGTGGTTTACCATGTGTTTTAGGAGAAGTGGGCATTTGTCCCACACAAAAGAGCTGACTCAAGTTGTATTCTCCAGGACCTTCCTCTGCTACTTTCATTTTAAGCTTTTCTTGCTTGGGTATAGGGGTGTTTGAACTGGCAAGAGAGGCGGGATTTACATATGATGTGGAGGAAATGGCTTCCCTATTATTAGGAACAGTAATCTCTGGTTGATGGCTGATATTATGGCAAAAAGCAAAGGGATTTGCATCACCCAGGATTGTGATCTCTACACCATTATGTGGGAACTTGATACATTGATGGTAGGTAGATGGAACGGCTTGCATGGCATGTATCCAAGGTCTCCCTAATAATAGATTATATGGTAGAGGAAGGTCCAGAACCTGACAAATTATGTGTTTTACCACAGGGCCAACCCGGATTGGTAGTACTACAGCTCCTTTGGATGAACGCTCTGCATCATCATAGGCCTTGATGGTGATCTTCTTGCGAGGATCCACTGATTCTATTGCATATCCCAATGCTGTGACCAACTGTAGTGTACAGATATTTAGGCCTGCTCCATTATCAATCAAGACTCGCTTGATCCTGTGTTGGTTGACAAAGCCTTCAATGTGGAGTGAGGCGTTATGAGGTTGCTGGAAGGAAGAGTTGTCACTTTCGGAAAAAGTGAGACAAGGTGATGACTTTAGACTTCCAACCATGGCTTGAAACTGGTCCGTATTCAAGTTTGCAGGGACTGACGCCTCTTGGAGTGCTTGATCCAAGATAGTTTTATGAGATGGGGATAGGCGCAGTAGTTCTAAAATGGATATGAGCGCAGGGGTTTTGTCTAATTGTTCCACAAGATTGTACTGCTTTGGGATGGAGGTGGTGCCTTGTGGAGCTGCCTTGATGGTGACCTTGCCACGACGTGTAACAACATTGCAATTTGAGGTGGGATTTTTGAAGGTGATAGTTGCAATTTGTTCGCTGGCATCATACAGGTGATTGACAGTGTAATTATACGCAGCCTGCGTATAATCAGTGGTATCAGGACCTCGTCTGGAAGTGGAAGGACCCCTTTGATCTTGCGATGGAAGTGGATTCTTGAACATCTGATGATCATTATTGGTTGTTTTTGGGTCATGTCCTTCAATCTCAATTTCTCCTCGGTCAATAAGATCCTGAATGAGATCTTTCAATCGATGACAATTACTTGTCTTGTGTCCTCTTCCTTGATGGAATTCACAATGTTCAGTATCTCTCCACCATGCTGGTTTGACTTGGGGTTCATAATTTGATAACTTAGGTAGAGTGATCAAATTCTGAGAAATGAGTTGTCGCATCACTGTTTCAATGGGTTCCCCTAAGGGAGTGTATGTGCGTTTTTGTTTTTGTGGACGGGGTCTTGGTTCATCTTGAGATGTGATGCGACCTTGATTAGGAAGGACATTTGTGTTATTTTGAGGTGGAGGATTTTGTCCTGCAAACCGAACCACAGGTTGTGCATTTTGGACAGTCCGAGCATCCACAACCCCATCATTGACGATATTCTTATTCTTGTTCCAGAAGTTCGGTTTATCGCTATTGAAGCGCGGGCGAGGACCATCTTTGGGTTCATTAAAGATTTTGATGAGTCCTTTTTTGATGAGTGCCCGCTCACATTTTATACCCTTGGTGATCATATCGTTAAAAGAATCGGTGTCTTTGACATCCAGGTGAAATTCCATTTCTTCATTTAAGTTGGAAATAAAAATTTCCACTAGTTCTCGTTCAGGTAACTGAAGAGAACGTCTGCTAGACATTTGACGCCATCGTTGCAGGAATACTGAGAATAATTCACCTGGTTTTTGTTTGGTGTTGCATAGATCAGCCATGGTGATGTCGCGTTCAATATTATAAGAGTAATGAGATAGGAACTTCTGGATGAGTTCCTCAAATGTTCTTATGCCACCTGGTAGTCGGGAAAACCATGATGTGGTTGTTCCTCCCAAGCTTTGGGGAAAAAGGCGCATTAAGTATGTGTCCTCATAAGCTACTTCAAGACAAGCGGAATGAAATTCTCGGACATGATCGCGGGGATCTCCCTTTCCTCTATATTTTTCAAATTTTGGTGTTTCGAACCCGCGTGGAAAGGGTGGCATATAAAGATTCCTGTCAAACGGATAGGGACAGATGTCGTTAAGTGAGAATTGATTGGTTTTAACACCACTATGAAGTTGCTGGGCGAGATTCTCAACTTGTTGCCGCAACATCTCTATTTCATTAGGAGGAGGAGGTGGTGGGTTACCTCGAGGGATGTTATATCTGATGTGGTCTCTACGCCTTTCCTCCTCATGGCGACTTTGTCTTTCTGATGCTTGTCTTAATTGGGCAAGATCAAAGTCTGAGGGGAGTTTGGCTCCTTCTTGAGCCAGTCTTAAGAAGTGAGCATCCGCATTGCTCCTTAGTATTTCATCAAATAATCTGTTAAAATGAGGGTTATGCTGAACCCTTTCGATTGTTGAAGGAGTGGGAGTACTTGGGTTTTCATCATTCCCATTTCCTCCAAGTGCTTCTTGAAATTCATTGAGGTTGTCCTCTTCTTCCTCAATTTCCATTTCTCGTTGCCTTGATCGTGATCGGGTTTGAGCCATTTGCAAGTTTGTTTTGAAGTTGATTGAAGATGATGATGAGTTATTGATGAAAGATTGATGATTGGTGATTTGTATTGTATGGGGATCTCTAGCACTTTTAAGGTAGATGTAACCGAAATTCCTTTCTTTGAATTGCTTGTTTGTTTGATAAGTTTGGATGTGATAAGGTGTAGAGAAATCTGAGATGTGTTACAGATTTTGACTACCTAGCAATGAGAGGATTCACTCATGAACTAGTTTTAACCTGCGTAGATGTGTCTCTTAGGATGAGCTTATCCTAGATGTAGAAACAATCTAAAAGTGATGTGATGTGTTTGATTTTAAGCAATATCTAAAAAAGAATCTTGGGACAAGAACCTCTTAATGTTTTGAGAGTTGGGACGGATTGATGATGAAGTGATGATGTATGAATGAGATGATGGATGTTTTGTTTTCAACTTCAATAAAAACTTTGTGTTACAAATGGAACAAACTCTACTTCTTCCCTTTCAGGAGTTGGTGGCATTTCTCGAGCTGTGTTGTAGGTGATACAGATGTTTGGGAAGAAATTGGGATTAATCTTTCCTCCTTGATTCTGGTGATAACTCAGAGCTCTATATTGCATAAAAGCTCTGCGGTTTAATGATTCTGAATCAAACTCGTTTGTTTTACCTTGAAGGTATAGACGCATGCGATGTAGAAAGACTCTATGTGAGACAAAGATTTGTCGATTGATATAGAAGAATTTCCTCCTTTTGATTAAAGCCTTTGAGCTTAATGGTCTTCTTTTCAAGGTAATATTCTGATGACACTTCTTCTTTCGCAAGATGTGAAGAATGGTCATAAAAGTTGTGACTCTGTGTTTGTTTGCACTTTGTTTTTGGTATTTTTGGTTGTGTTGATAGATGTTGGATGAATACTTTGTTTTTGGGATTGATTTTCTGATTTTTCCTTGACAAGAAAACAAAGCAAGCACACAAACACAAGATTGTAGCCTTAAAGGCACAAATGAGTATGGGTCTAGATCAACCCAATCCTTGGACTTGTTTTTGACCCTTCCTTTAGATGTATTTTAAGGTGTAATTCCAAAGCCTGAAGTCGGCTCAATTTGCTCTAGGTCTGTAAAACGAACACACTTCAAACACTCTTTATCCCTAAGGTCAAATGGCCAGTTGTGATAAATTTAGCCCACATCTTGATATCTCTTCGACTTTGGTACTACATACCTTATGAATCCCGCTGTGGCAGGTAAGGATGTGATATACTAAGTCTTGCACGAGCATAACAAATAGATGATCCCTATGATGGGGGAGTCACCACTTTTATCAAGCCACAAGTGACTTTTCAAAAAGCTATGTTTCTACTCAAGGAAATATGTATGGTGAGTATCTTGGGAGCAAAACCTTCTATGCTCTTGCACTAAATTATACCTCAAATATCCTCAATCAATAGAACAGGTGGGCTACTACTTAAAAGTGTTTAGTCATGTTCGATGGCTTTGGACATAAGTTCATTCTGCAGTGACTCACTTAAGAGCCTTGTAACTGGTGGTGGGGCCCATTTGTCCTTTCGGCCAGTTACACTGTAGGAACAACTATACCCAAGGCTACAGCTTTCGCTCTCACCTGATTTCTATAGCGGCTCGAAGGATTTACCGCTCGAGGTCGTTCCCAAGAGTATCGATCCCTTGGCAGGCCTCTCTTAAAAAGATAAAATTTTGAGCGTTACTAACACTTTTCTCTTGCACCTAGGACCACGAGAGCCAAGGGAGAGGATAGTGTGTGTTAGAAGTAGGACCACTCGACTGACTTTTTGTGCACAAGCGTGCCAAACACGTAAAACACTTGTTCCTTTTAATCCAGCATTTGCAAATGTGTTCTAACTATTTGGAGATGTTGCTCCAACAGCCATGGTGTTCATTTTAACTTCAAAGCAATATGTTTTTGTAATCTAGAAGTTGAAAGTCCTGGTCAACTTAATGAAAAACACGATTGCATGAAGGAAAATTTGTTTTTGCCAAAAATGAAGACAAGTGGATTGTTCTTTTTACTGCACCAAAATTTTGAAGTGTGGATTGTGATTTTTAAGTCCCAATTGATGCAAGAAAGAAAGTTTGTTTTGTTGATTTTAAGCACCAAATAAAAATGAGGCCTAACTAGAAAACAATGAAAAACTCTTTTTTTGTGTTTTTAAGTTCTTTTTAAGCACTAAATGAAATTTTTTTGTGATTTTTGTTGTGTTGTTAACCTGCACAAAGAAAAGAAACAAGTTAAGGAAATTAATGCTCACAGGGGGGGCTTCCACAAGCCTAATTTTTGATTTTTTTCGGTTACAAGTCCCTTTGGGCGACACTCTGTCGCAATAGCGCTATTCTGTGTTTTTACAGAAGCGCTAATTAATACGAAAGCGCTAGTCTGCGTGAGCAGAAGCGCTAATTTACACAGTAGCGCTTAAATAAAAGAAAATCCCGAGAATACAAAAGCGCTAGAATGGAGTCAATAGCGCTGAAACGGTGACAATAGCGCTGGAATGTGGTTAATAGCGCTGAAACATTTTCAATAGCGCTACTTTAGGGTCAATAGCGCTAAAAGAAATTTTTCAATAGCGCTAAAACGCGTTCAATAGCGCCGAAGCGCGACCTGTGTGGCAATTTCAACAAGAAAAAATGTTAATTTCAAAAATGAAGATCAGAAGGTTGCGTGTTCGATTCACGTCGGGTTCACCAAATGATGCCCTCCTAAATGGCACAAGATTAGTCCAAGATCAATCAACACAAAATCACACAAGATGTTAACGTTAGTCAATCAAAAACTAAAACATGAAGGCATTCCAAAAGAGACACTAAAAGAGACATGCTAAATATATCTAATAAATAGAACAAATGATCATGAGACATCTCCAACTGCCTCTTAGCATGGCCTTAGCTTCTTCTCCCTTGTTCCTCTCCTCTCCAAGTTCCAAAATAGTGTAGCTCTCAGCAGCTTTTTGCACTATGGATGCTTATGGAGGATTGAGATTGTAGAATAGCTCCCAAACATGAAATGAAAAGCTATTTTAATGCTAAAATGATGTGTTTTAACCAAAAGACAATATTTAGATTATGCTATGCTAAATGCTCTCTAAAATGGCTATATTCTAAATGCATACAAGTTTTCAGGATCTGGATTATGAAGGAATGGGCTCTATTTATAGGAAAAATGGAGCAATGGATGGTTAGGATTGAAAGGTTTAATCAAGGGTCAAGCTTGAAAGTTGGGGATCCATGTGCACAATTGGCACCAATAAAATAGTGACAAGTGTCAACACAGGATTGGGTTGAAAGAAAGGGGTTGGAGGCATTGAATGCCTGAGAAGACTTCATGGTTATCTAAAGGCTAAGGGTCAAGCCTAAGTTAGGATTACCCACTGAATTAGGAGTTAATCCAAGGATAAACCTTTGTGCAAATGATTAAGAGATAATCATGGTCAAAGTATTAAATGCTTGATGAGACCTTTGTGGTTGGATAGAGGTTGAGTCAAACAAATGTTTTAACCATGTGGGAGGGTTGAATTAACCATTAATGGTTATTGGAGACTTTGTGGATTAAGTGGTTGAAAGTTGGAAGCCTTCAATGGTTTTCAAAGACTTTGGGGTTTTTGGTGGTTGAAGGTTGAAAACCTTCAATGGTTATCCAAGACTTTGGGGTCATTTGAGAAGTGACTCCATTTTGCTTAGGAATGTGACAATATTTAGGGGATGGATTAGGCTAATTAGGAAGGGGTTAGAAGAATCTAGAAGGGGATTAGATTTTGCAAGTGGATTTGGTGGGTGAGGGAAAATAGGATTTTATTAAAATAAAAATTCATTTATTTCAAAATGTGTGCAAGTTGCATTTGTAGGAAAATGCAAGTGGGGTGGGGATAATGATTTAAATAAATGTTTTATTTAATTTATTTAAAAGAGGAATAGGGGGATTTAATTAAATAAATAGATTTTATTTATTTAATTGAATGGAATTTGATTTAATGAATTAATTAAAATAAATTGAATAATTTATTTAATTAATAGAAGAATGTTTGGGGATAAATTAATTAAATATTAATTTAATTATTTGATGGCTAGTGGATTTTTAATCAAATAAATACGAAATATTCATTTAATTAAAATGGACAGATTTGTGTGACTACAAATTTAATTAATTTTATGTGTCTACATTTTTCCCCTCTTTGATATAGCATCATAAAGTGACGTTATATCAAAGAAGAAGAATTGCTAGTGGATAGACAAATATAAGGACTAGTGGCATGGTGCCCCAATCATTGGTGGGTTGAGGAAGGATGACGAAAAAGTCATGGTATGCCCCCTCGAGAGGAAATGTAGGTTCCAAGAACACAAGTGTGCTCTCAAAATGGATAGGACTATAGGATAAAAGGAAAAAGGGGAGTGAATAAATTGAAGCCTCAAGGGAAAATGGGAGACGAAATGAAAGAGGATATGAAGGATTGAATGAAAGGTTTATGAACGAAGAGGATGGAATTGTTGTTATGCATTGTGTAGAGAAATCCTAGGTTTAATGTTGCAATGGATTATCTACACCACTGGCTATAAAAGTCAAGATGTTTTGAATATCTAATGCATGGACTAGACTCATAAACAATAGGTTAGCTCAATGCACACAAGTTCGCAAACACCTATGATGGTGTAAATGTGAGATGTATTGGATTGTACAAGAGAAACCGCAAACATGCCATGTCGCAAAACCTATGCCTTAATGTACACCAACCCAGACATACCAAGATATAGGTTGATCAAGGCGGACATGAATAGGTATAGTCCTAGGACAAAAAAATAAAATCAAAGTGAAAAGATCATTCGAGCAAATGACTCGTCTGGCCAGCAAACATCTCTTGCCAAGAGTGGGACATGGATTTAGATAGGTTGTCAGGCATGGGAAGGATGCATCTCAATGGGCATTGATTGATAGGATAAATTGATGATAGGCAATAGATTAAGCTGACTGGGAGAGATGCTAGTCAAGAGGATCTCTGCTTGGATTTGGCTAACACAATGTGGATAGGTGTTTGAATTACGAGCAAGTCTAGGTAAGCTCAGATTTGATGGGAAAGCTGAATTTGATGGGGATAATAAATGGATTGGATAAGATAGGATGAGGATTAATGATTGGATATGAAAGGATTGGATTGGATATGATGGAATTGGATTGTGGATATAGGATAAATGGATTGGGACCAATGACAAGGGACAACCAAGGCTTGGTAAAAGGATGGAATGGATGGAGTGATTGCTTAGATAGGAGATGGAGGGATTAAGAAGATGGATAGTAATAGGATATGGAGGACTAACAGATGAAGGATAGGAGAATAGGGACCCATTGCAAAGGATTAAAATTCCCCACACTAGAGGTGTTGCAATCAAGGATGGAGGATGGCGGATAAAGATGTGCGAGATTGAAGGATAGTATGTAATGGATATGGATGGAGGAGGAATTTAAGCTTGCATTTTCCAGAGCATGCATATACATTATTATTTTTCCTCTAGCATGATCAGGATCAAAGATAGGAAGAATGGGTTTAGATAGGATGAGGAATATGAGATGGAGGATATGGATAGGATAATCAAGATCAAAGATAGGAAAGGAGGATGGACATAGATAAGATGTGGGTAGAGGATAAGGGATATGGAGGATGTGGATGGTAGGATGACATGGATGAAGCTTTCCCCCAAGTGTAGAGTGCAAGAGGATGAGGGGATTATGCATGATGCTTTTTTACCAAGTTTTCATCATACTACATATGCAAGGTGCCACAAGATGTGGTTTTCACTATTGGACAAATTTTTTCTCTTTCCTCTTTTTCTTTTTTCTTTTTAAAATTTTTTTTTTGATGGATAAGGATGAGGATAAGTGGATGGAGATATTTGGACGATATTGGATTTGTGAAAGGGAGATGGAGGGAGGACTCAAGCATCTAGTTCCATTGATGGTATCCTTTAGATGTGCTATATTGAACCAAGATAGCTGGAGGTATCCTCCTAGATGTTGGTAGAAATAGATGGAGAGATGGAGTGGATGGAAGATAAAGGGGGATAAGGATTTATGCAGAAGTTTGGACTAAAGGAATGGGACTATGGAGAATAGATGTTGCATAATGGATGGGGTTTTGAAAGACTTGTGGATAAATGGATGGGGATGTTGGGAAGATCGACATTGGCACACACCTTAAGGAGTGGAGGAGTTGTGGAGAGGGTTTCTAGTTAGATCGAGTATCAAATGTGGATTTGGGGACATGAGAACCCAAAAAGAGATGAAAGAGATGATGAACATGAGATAGTGGATTTTATGGCATAAGGGCCTAAAATGGATTTTGAAGATGAGGGATTTTTAGATGGAGGATTAGATGACTTATGAGTGGATGGAGCGTTTGGATTAGCAGGTTTGGATGCCGATTTGGATTTCTCTTTGAGATGCATTTCTTGGATGAGTACTTTGGGAATCCACATGGTTTTTGATTTTTTCTTTTCAAGCCTTTGTGGCCTTTTGGATTTTTTTTTCTTCTTTTGGATCATACTTTTCTTTTCTTGAGTATATCTTTTTGATGGGACATGTTGATCCTAGGATTTTTGGTTTTATGCATTTTAGATATGGCGTCCAAATTACTTCTAATAGAAATGGTATGGGTGCATGAGGATGGATGACTTGGAGGTTTTATTGATGGGATAATGGAAGGAGAATGTTGGAAGGAATTCAAGGATGTGTGTACCTTTGTTGATTGTTCTTAGGGATCATTTGAGGTGATGGAGTGGTAGATGAAGGGATGTAAGGACCCAAGATGGATGGAAGGGATGAAGGGTTTAGCTTTGGAACATAAGGACCCAAAATGGATGCGGATGAGGAAGGAATGGAATTTTGGACATAAGGCCCAAAATGGATGTGGAAGATGTGGAATGGTGTGATTTTGATTTATACGGAGTGATTTTGAAATTAGGATGGATAAGAGATATACCAACATCTTGAGCATGAGCTTTGTAGCCAAGACCATATGATCTCTCATTTTCTATTACTTGAAGGGGTTCCAATCTGCCTTGTTCATGGAGGCCTACAACTTTGCCTTGATAATTCATTTTTTCACAAATTCTTTTTCCAATAGGATACTATTTTGGAAACAAGATGCGAGTCCATTTTGAGGGGGATAGGAGGTGGAATGAATTGTAAGCTCTTGGAGGAAACCGTAGTGGATAAAGGTGGAAGAGCCAAGTTGATATGTATGGGATTCATGAATAGCTTGGATAGGGATGATGGTATCTTGTGTGGGATTGGGATAATTGGAGGATTAGGAGGAATATTAGGATCTTGAGATGGATTGGGATCATGACATGGAGATGGAGGAATACTTTGTTCTTGACCTGGGATGTGATCATGGGGTGGAGCGGGAGCTTTTATTAGATCTTGAGATGGAAGGGGATCATGCAATGGGATGGAGGGAATACTTTCCCCTTGAAATTTAATGGGATTATGAGATGGAGTGATTTGATCTTGACATGGAAGGGAATCATTGTATTGGATAGAAGGGATGTTTTTATCTTGATGAGGAATGAGATCTGGAAGGGGATTATGAGAGATAATTGGATCTTGAGATGGAAGGGGATCATGGAACATAGCAAAGGGTAGACTTGGATTTTGAGATGGAATGGTATCACGAGATGGAGGGATGTTTTGATCGTAAGATGGGGAGGAATTTACGCTAGCATGCTCTGGAACAAGATCTTGCCTTGGTTGGGGTTGTGGGGATGGTGTGATGGAGGAGGATATGGATTCTTCAACTTGGGTTGGTGAAGGGATGGTGGATTCATGATGCTTAGGGGATTGGTGTTCTTATTGGTTTGGAGTAGATAAAGGTGGATGTATGACTTGAGGAGATTGGACAACTTTGTTTCGAGGTGGGGATTTTTTCTCCTTTTCTTGTAAGGCTTGGATTATTTGTGGGAAAAAATTATGGAGGAATGGGAATGTTGTGAATTTTGAAGGATTAGGATTATGTGGAGGTTTAGCATTAGATGGAAGATTGGGATTATGGACTGGGGGATTAGGTGGAGGAGTAGGATTATAAAGGGGATTTGGATTAAATGGAGGATTAGGATTATGTGAAGGGTTGGGATTATGAGGGAGATTCAGATTAGGTGCAGGATTAGGATGAGATGGAAGATTAGGATTGTGGTTTGGATGACTACAGTATAAGGAACTTGGATTATGAGTGGAGGTGTCATAGAAAGACGAGGATTGTGATGAGTCTTCTTGCAAGTCCCTTTCTTTAGGTTGTTGATCATGTTTCTCAGGTCTTCGAGCTCCTTGCCTAGTTCAAGCGCTTGGGATGTGGATGGGGGAGAAGATGGAGGTATATATACTAGATGGGAGAGGTATGTTTGTGGGGGATAAGATGGGGACATGGATGAGGGATAAGATGGATTTCCCTTGTCAAAGGTAAAGGAAGGATAAGGAATGTGAAATGGATTAGGATTGGAGATAATTGGTTGAGGTGGATTTGGATGAATTTGAGGCATGTATGCATTGTATGGGTATGATTGATAGGGTGATCCTTGAACTTCCTTAAGAATTTGCTCATAGCAATCTCTGATTTTTGTATGAGGATTGAGATCAAGAAGTTCATCACTTTGGGCAGCCATCTTTTTCTTTTCGGCGTCTGTGTAGACCACAAAAGAGTGACTTCAAAATGGTAAGAGGAGAAGGATAGTTGGAGGTGGAAATGCTAGATGAATAGATACGAGACTTAGGACTTAGTGCTTTGATTGGAAAAAATTGAACCTTAGGGTACAATTGGATGTTGGATTTGGAATATTGAACCTTGATCCTTTGATCAGGATTAGGTCGGATTGGATTGAACTTTGATCCTTTGATTAGGATTAGGTTGGATTGGATTGGATTACAATCTTCTCTTACTTGGGACAGACAAGGTTTCCAAGCAAGATTAGATAAGGTACATAGGGATAAATGATTAGGCTATAAAGCAAGGTAAAAACCTAGCTAGGTTGAATCTAGGTCCATTGATTAAGATTGGATTCGATTAGGTCTTTGCTAACTCAAGACAAACTTATGTTCTTAAGTAAGGTCGGAGACGAATAAGGGTTTTGATCAACCCCAAAGGATTAAAGCTACTTGAGATAGGTAATTTATCAAGCACTATACTAACTAGGGATTTTCAAAGGATAAAAAGATCTAGATTTACTTCTGCAAAGTTTTGATCTTGGTTTAGGGATGATGATGATTGGATTCGATTTGATAGATTTTGATCATAAGGTCGATTCTGGATGGTCCCACTATGTCCACATGAAGCATGAAAGGTTGGATTGGGATCAAGATGGCCAGGAAAATGATTTGTTAGCAAAAGATGGTGGGTGACAGGTTATTGAAGATGATTTGTGGATCAAGTATATAAGATGGCGGGATGCGATGATTTCCATGTAGCGATTGAGACAAGGCTATTCTTTAGTTGTGGGCTATTGTTCTTATGGATTCTAGTTGAAATTCATTAGAAAAACCATGAGTAAAGTCATAATACTTGTGTAGGAATGTTCGATGTTCTAATAGGAGCTCATTATTTTTGTATAGGAAAATTCTTCGCTCTTGGATAACCTTAGGACTATGCTTCTTCATTTTGGTTTTGCAGTAGATAGACTCTATGGGATGCTTAAGAGACTTGTGGATATGACACATTGAAAATTGAAGTATTTTGGTTAATCTTGAAAGTTTTTCTCTTGGCAAGAGATATCAAATAATAAAACACTTTGGCCAAGTTTGACGCTTCAACAAGTGTGAGATAAAAGGGGGGCCTAGATTAGCTAAGATTTGAACATAACGGGTTTCAACAATTGCAAACACTTGAATACATACAACTTAGGCTGGGAAGAGGATTCTATTTGTTGAGTCCCCACTTGGATTTCTCCATATATTTAGACAAAACAAATAGAAAGAGATTTTGTAGCACTGGCTCCCCCACCACAACACACACTTCTCAAGCATACCAAAATTGCATTCCCCAAATATCTGCAAATCTTATGATCTGGGGGATATCTATCTCAACAATGAATAGTACAATGTGGAGCAGCTTCAAAGGTCCGACCTCCTACACCAACGAGCAAATGGGATTTGGACCACTATAACAAGATGTCTAGTAATTATCCGACAAATACCAATCTATAACGAATCTATGAAGCAAGCCACTTAAGACTCTATCTAAGCTTATTGGTGCAAAGATAGCAAAATAGCAAAATGTGAATTTGCAAGATTTTGTGAAATACGAATAAAGGTTATTTTTAAGCCATCATTGCAAAATGTGTGTTATCCTACAAAAACAATTTGTTAAAGCTTCTCTTTGAGATCCTGTTGTTGCACCTTGGTTAGACAATGGTTAGCGAAAATCAAAGGGAATGAACAAAATGACTTAGTGAAATGATACGAAGAGGGAAATAGAACTTACGAAGCTTATGTGATCCGTTCTCATGCAAATTTCCTTACTTCTTCCACTTGTCGCTTTCCTCGTCATGTACGAATTTGAGAAATCTCGAAATGAAAAATGAGAAAAAAATCAAATGCTCAAGGCCTCACACAATGACAAGTCCCTTTAAGTAGATTATGGTCTTTTATCCCCCTTACGGTTGGCATCTACAATCTTGAAGCTAATCTAAAGCGTGGAGGAAGCAACTTGTTTAGCCGATAGGCTTCTATTGTGGACTTGGGTTTCCACAATTGAACTGAAAACCTGTCCTCACTACCAGACCTTTCAATATCTTGTACAATTAGATGATTTGCCATTTCCAGCTCTACACCCTTGTACCTCTTTAACCACCGTTGAGACAATTTTATCAGCAACCCCTGGAGTGAACATGTTGTCGCTACCCGCATTCTCAGAAACCTGCTTTCACAAGCAAATATGGAGGCAATTTGCATCCTGGATATTTTTTTGTTGTGTTTTAGTTCATTCCAAAAGAATTCTATTATATTCAATTATTTCAGACCCGCGTTCTCAGAACGTGCTTTCACATGCAAAAAAAAAGTTCACTCTTTCATCGCTCACAGGCAATTTGCATTTCCTAAACGCACAACTTGTATTTCCCTCTTTCATCGCTCACAGGAAATTTGCATATGCTACACGCACAAATTTTCATAATAAGCTTCTAGTGTGAAAATTTGATTGATGCTTGTAAAGTGTTTAACCATATGAAAGAAAGAGACAGCGTCTCATGGAATATGTTTATTGGGGATTAGTACAAAATTGGGTATCCTCAAGATCAATTCACATTTGCCGGGGTATTCCCAGCCTGTGTCAAAATGGGAGATTTAAACAAGGTATGGACATCTGAAGATAAAAGAATTTCGTCAAATGTTGTAGTTGCAACTGCCCTGGTAGACATGTATGCAAAATGTGGAAGCAGAGACAGGGTCGGTGAACTGTTTGACAAAATTCCTCAAAGAAATGTGGTCTCATGGACTGCGATGGTCGTTGGATATGCAAAATTTGGATTTGTTGAAAAGGCTTTACAAACTTTCAAGGGAATGCAATTGGTAAGTGTAAAGCCAAATTTTACAACCTTTGCCAGCATCCTCCCCACCTGTGCCAAAATGGGAACCTTGGAACAGGGAATGGACATTCATTTAAGCATAAGGGAATGTAGCCGAGATCACTGGGATCCACATTTTTTCTTGTGTTTTCATCTATTAAATAAAGCCACTGGTTCTACGATTTATTCAGTTTTTCTCTGTTGTGGTATGTGCATAAAACCTGTCCAGATTCCCACTCATTCTCATGATCAAAATTTTGTTGCTCCAAGATACTTTCACATTATTTTTAGAATTCTTATCCACTGAGCTGTTTAGAACAGTTTCCAGATCCAATTGAGCATATGTAAGATCTATTTCTTTGGTTTTGTTGAGACATTAACAGATCTATATATATATATATATATGTAATTTTTTAAACATAATTTTAAATATTCTTTAGCACTTTTCAAATTTATACAAATATAAGGGGATATACATATTTAGTTTACTTATTAATCTAAAAATTCAAAAATTCATAGACAAACTTGGTGCTTTGAATTCAAATTTAAATCCTTGACATTGAATCATACTGCTGAAATGCAAAAAATTTAGACTTTTGTCGTTTTCTTTCACCAACTCCAAAGGAGCATGCAACATACACAGCAACAATTCGATGTGTTTTGAAAGTTGTCAAATTTATTTGGTTCAATTGTGAAGCATGGATCTTGATCCAAGAATTTGCAAAAAAAATTCATATATGAGTGACATATTCTCATGCTTTTCCTCCACAAGATATATTTATAGGTATTTGTTGCATAAAAAACTGTGTGTTGTGCATGTTTGTTTTAATTTTCAATATGTGATTGACATGCATGTGAAAGTCTTTGGATCATTTAAGACATGGTTGTATTTTTGTCCATGAGTGACATTGATGTAAGTCAAAGCCCACACTTTATGGATTTTTCTTCACTTCAGAAGCATTAAATATTCATAATTGGTTGCACCAAAATTGCATTAAATTAAGAAAGGTTCTTTGTTTAAATAGGTAAATACAGTTACTAAAAACTCCACATTCTAGTATAGTGAAATGGAACGTGTCCCTTTCCCAACGCTAGCAATTTTTTATTGCTACATTTTTAGGTGGTAGGCTTTCTTTTATAAATCATAATTATTTGATTAAAAGAAAGGGTTTAAAACATTAAGCATCTTCTTAAGATGGAGGCTTATGTAGTGTTTTTCTTAGTGGTATGTATTCTTTTTAAGGCATGCACACTAGAACATCAAGTTGGTCTCAACTTTATCCGTGACCTACATAAACTTTTTCCATGACCTGAAGATTGTTAGGCACTCTCTCAAAGTTATAAACTTTTAACTATTTCCTTATTTAGCACAGAAAAAAAACTAAAACTAATTAATTACAATATTTATCTTGGACAATTGATGATAATGAAAAATAAAAATTAAAGTTTTATTTTCTTTCTCAAAAATTTTGTTTTTTAATCATTATGTTGTAAAATAGTTACACATTGTAGTTTTCTCATCTCACAATATTGTAGTTCAATGAAAACAAATATCAGAATTCTAAAATAGAAGCTACAAAAAAAAAAAGACATTCTTATGTAACACTAATTAATGTCAAGTGAGTACTAATTATTCAAAGAAATAAAAAATAAAAGATTTAACAACATTATCCCATGATACATATGCACATATTTATATTTTAGCTTTGATTTCCTATTGACCTATCCCTTGAACCTCCTAGAAGTAGGAGTGGTAGTTAGACTACGTCCAAAAAGAAGGCACGAGCACAGTTTGACAAAATGCTTCACAGAGATGTCGATCTCACAAACGGCAGGGATGGCAGGATATGTGCAAAAAGATAGAAGCTTTTAATGCAAATGCAACTTGCAGGTGTAAAGCCAAATTCTATGGCCTGCGAGTCAGCAAGCAGGACAGCAACGGAAAACGCAAAAAAAATTCAAGTTTAATTCAATTCAAGTACTATGTTCTTCATGCTACTTCCTTTTAGATTATGCAGCACACGAGGATGTTTCACTACCTCGAATCTAGCCAAGACATGCAAATTACCATGGTTGTACCTCTGTCGATGAGCAGAAGGTGACTGTGATGATTGGAAATGTCGCCTTGGCTAATATTTAGTGAAAAAGAACAGCTCATTAAAGTAGAAAAGTACGCCGAAGAATGGCCATAGCCTCAAAATAATGCACCGAAAGATAAGGACAAGGTTCAGGCATGAACATTTATCAATACGTAACCCCCATTTCTAAATCTAATTGCGGGAGAGATTGGTCAAACATGCCTTTATCTCATGCTATACAAGAGATTAAATGAAGGAAAGTAACATTGGTCCCTATCATCCCCAATGAGTTCCACTGCAGGGGCTCAGATGGGAAAGCCTGGCGATGCAGCGCCCCTACCGTTATCTTGCTTAGTCTTTGAAAAGGCTTTAGCAACTTTAAAGCCAGTGCACATGTCAGGTGTAAAACATATTTAAAATAGATTGAAAAAGGCTCGTTGTCTGTGGCGCAATGAGAGCTTGGAAATAGACTTAAAAAACATTCTAGCAAATGCAATAGCGTGGGGGTAAAGTCGACTTCAATGACTTTTCTCAATGTCCTCCCTTGCCTGTGTCGTTATGAGAGTTTTGAAACAGGGTATGAACATCCATCAAACATAAAATTTGTCAACATAAAAGAGTCACGGGTTGGGTGTGACTGAATACGTTAAAGGAGTGTGATCTCATGAAATACCGTGATTGCAGGATAAACACAAAAATGAACTCACTTTAAAACTATGCCTGTGCGTAATGGGGGATTCGGAACAGGGTATGGATGACAATCAAAGCATAAGTGATAGCAGATTTTTGTAGCAGACTGTCTCAAGAGAGTTCCTCAAAATGGAAATGATAGCACGATATGCATAGAATGGATTCAGTGAAATGCAATTTGCAGGTGTTAAGCCAAATACGACAGCCTTTGCTTGTAGCTACCTGCCTGCACTGAGATGGGACCTTTGAAACTGGCTATGGATCATACCTCAAAATGATAACATCATTATAAATCTTTGCCTATATATTCGCAAGAAAAGATGACTCATTTACGAAACCAAACCAGATATTGAGTTTTTCATGGGATTATAATAAAAGAAAATCATACCTACTTTAGCAAGGTAGGCAGTGTTGGGTATATGAAGTCCAATGGTCATTGTTTGCCTTCCCCAAACTCTTCGTCTCATGTCTGAATATATGTATAAATATATGTGTGCAGTCTATGTACGGTGTGCAAATTGGATATTTGGTTAATAAGATAATTCTCTTAAGAGTGGACATAGTCATTAATTGGTGAACCACTATAAATTCATCTCGTGTTCTTGTTATTTATTTTCTATTGTTTTGTGTTCATTATTATGTGTTTTTTTTGCTCAATTTAAACTAACGGGGACCGCGTGGTAGTCTACCTCGTAAAAGCAGATTTTTCTATTCAATAGATTCGCAAGTCCAGGCTTTTGAGGCTATATAGTTGTATCATCATTATAGACAGACAGATACACCCACAATTTTTTTTTTAAAATCTAAAACTTCATCGATCTGTTCCTAAATGCTTAAGTCTAGCCAGTCAAATTCAAATATAAGACTAAGCCTAATCCAAAACCATTGGGTGTGTCAAATGTATCACCATTAAAATGGTTAGTAGGATTAGATAATCAATATAAATTGAATAATTTTAAAGCAATAACAAGGAAGAAGATTAGCATAAAGCATAGATAAGAAAGATGAACAGAAAGTATTACTTCCCTTATGATGCTCCTTATGCCATTTAGATCTTTCGTGTCCTCCTCATCCTCACGAACCTTGTTGCTCCAACATTGACAAATGAAGAATGGGAGATTGACGGAATTAAATGTGGAATTCTCTCATATTAGCATAACAAATTAAGGATGAGTGGATGTTGATATGGATTTGGATGCTAACTAAAAGCATAAGCTTGCTAATGGAGTGGATTTGGAATAAAGAAGGCATTATAAGAGTGCAATGAAAAGTGGATGATTTGAGATGAGTGAAGGTTTCAATTTATAGACTTTGGAGATTTGAAATGGACAATCAAGATTGGAAGTATGATGAAGGGCTCAAATTGAAGGAGAGGAGATGAAGTGGACAAGGCACATAGTCTTTTGACATGTGGACCAAGAGTCAATCCTTGGGAAGAATACTTGGCACGGGGAGGAGGGCAAGGTGTGCTCACACATGTGTGAGCACATCTTTGGAAGAACACTTGTCATGGGGAAGAGGGTAAGGTTTTCCCTTAAAAGTTGAGAATGGCATCTTTCCTAATTGACATTCCTTACACAAAGAATTCATCGGTTTGTTCAACTAAGGCAAACCTCTTACCGATTTGGACTTACTGACTTTAACAATGTTATCAAAGTTTACATGACAAATTCTCCTATGTCAAAGCCAACTATCATATACTTTAGCAATTAAACAGTTGTTGACATTAGGATTTAGGTGAAACAGATTACGTTTTGTCTGCTTGCCGGTTGCAATTAGTTTACCTTTGCTTCCATACATTTTGCATATTTTATTCTTGAATTCCAATGGATAACCTTTGTCGTTGAGTTGAGAAACACTCAGAAGATTGTGTTTCAAGCCTTCAACCCAATAGACATCATATTCACTGCTCTTCTCATTAAGAGAAATGGTTCCTTTTCCTTTTACCATGCAGAGTGAGTCATTTCCAAATCTTACTACACCTCCATCAAATTCCTTTGGAGTAAGAAATTTACTCCGGTCACTGGTCATGTGGTGTGAACAACCACTATCAATAATCCAATAATCAAAACTATCCATGTGAGAGACTAATGCCTTCTGATCAGATATCTCCTCTTTAATGGTAACAAAGACAATGTCCTCATTAGCATAATCTTCGGATTCCTCATCTGTGATTCCTCCATCAATAGTAATGAGACAATTATTTTGCCTTTGTCATTGTACTTCTTATACTTCTCTCATTTATGCTCATTGTCTCCATTTGGACAGTTAGTTGCAATGTGTCCAATCCTGTTACATGCAAGACACTTCAAAGGTAATTTACCTTTTTACTTACCAGTACCTCTAGGTAACTGCTTGGCCAACAGTGCTTCAAGCTCAACCAAACTGTCTTCATCATCAACTTCTCTGCTGGATCTAGACTCATGACTGTGATTGGCTTCTCTACATTTCTTTACTAGTGGATTATAAATTGAAGCTCTAAATGCAGACTCTAATTTTTGAATACTTCCATCATAACAATTTATCTCAAAAGTAGTAAGTTTGCCAATGATGGAGTCAAGAGTTACCTTAGTTTTATCAATAGACTTTAGCTCCTAAATGGCTGCAACTTGGATAGCGTAGACCGATAGAAGGATTCTCAACACCTTGCTAACCACTGTGGTATCCTCCACTTTACCACCAACACTTTTAATCTCACTGACTATTTCCTTAATCCTTTTACCATCCTGTTAAATATTCTCACCTTCAGCCATCCACATGTCATCAAATTTACCTCTCAAACTCTCTTCTTTGGCAATCTTCACATGCTCATCACCACTATAAATATCTTCAAGTTTCTTCCACACATCATGAGCGGTCTCCAAACCATGGACATCAACGTACTCTACATCAGATAAGGAACTGTTAATGGCCTCCAATGCTTGATTATTCTCTTGTAGTTCCTTCTTTTGATCATCAAACAGAATCCCACTAGGTAAGGTATATTTGGTAACCACATATTCCCAATATTGGTTTCCTAGACTCTTAATATAGATTTTCATCCTATCACTCCAGATTTTGTAGTTTTCCCTATTGAACTTTGGACCTTCTTTCTTCATCATGTTCTCCTAGATCTTTACCTCAAGTTGTTAGGCTTAGACACTAGAGGACCTGAAATGATCCGATACCAACTTAAAAACCAACTCATAAAACAATTCCTGAACTAACCAGTTCAAACACTGAACAATAAACTATAACTGCACTTACAAGTTTACCGATTAACTGATGTAACGGAATAACAGATCTGAAACATCAAACCATTTTACTAAAACATGAAACCACTTTACTAACAATAGAAAAAGCACATTTCATATTACTGTCGGTCATCTTAACACATCTAAGTGTCTTTATCAGTTAATAAAATTAACCATATAAAAAACATAACCACAAAAACCATTCACCACTTGACACAATGATTTTTGACATGGAAACCCAAATGGGAAAAACCATCGTGGGGATGAATACCCACAAGTATTCTGAACTTTTTTGAAGTTCACCCTGTTAGGAGCCAAGCTCGTTAAAGCTTTACAAAATGTCCTATTAAGAATAGATCTTGTTAGGGACCACCCTGTCAAGGCATTGACTATACTGCCCTGTTAGAAGCAATACCTTGTTAGGAGTAACCTTGATAGAGGATTTGAAATCCAAGCTAATGGATCACCCAGTTAGAGGATTTAGATAGCACTAAGCCTGTGAAAGCTTACCTGGTTAAGGGATTTAACTGTTGTAATTGTTAGAGAACAACAAGGGTTTGCTGATTTGGTAAATAACACTACTCTGCTTGATTAGATCCTTTGCATGCTCCTATTTGCCTGCAAACATTCTGCAGATACTCAATTTGGTTTGACAATAAAATCAAACTGACACTTAACTAGAATTGTGAACACTACAACAAAACAACTCATTGACCTTATAAGCAAAACAATAGGTCAGTTTCACATCATAAACCTAAGATCTCATAGAGATTACAAAGAAAAATCGGTTCAAACATGATCGTTATATTACATAGCAATCATTGTACATTGTACAAGACAACCTCGAGTGCTCCTTGATCACCGCTCATCAATTCTTGTAACTCATCACGTGGTTTCCTCTTCATGCAATGCACTTGTTGATTCTCAAGATAAAACATTTATCTCTACACGCCAAAAACACTTTGAAACTCATCACATACAACATACATACGTGGCATACTCATTACCGATCACCATTTGATCATAAATCAATACAACCGATTCACCAAGCTCCATTGGTTAGGGTTTGACATATCAACAGGTAGGGTTATCGGTTGATCTCATTGTGTTACCCCATTATTTGTTTTGAATAAAATAATGTGTATTTAATTTTTTTTCCCTCATTCGGTTTGATCCGTCTTTATTCATGCACCTTTTGTTCCTTTATGTTTTACATTTTATGTCCCATTGAACCTATCGGTTGAACTTGAAAGTTTGTTCAAGGTTCAAGGTTCAACCGGTCCCCTTGCGTGGGTCGCGACTTTGTAATGTTGTTAAGCGAGCGAATGTGAATGTGTTAAGTCGGTCTTGAACTTGAACTTTGAACCATTTCTAAATCGGTTCAAGGTTCAAGGTTCAAAGTCTTCCTTTTTGTTTGTTAAGGGTCTTCGCTCATTCCCGGTGTTGTGTTAAGCCACAATTTGAGTGTTCTTTTGTTTTTCTTCGGATTGAACTTGAACCATTGAACTCCTTGCGGGTTGGTTCAAAGTTCAAAGGTTCATTCCAAGTTTGGCCCCGAGGACATTAATAACACTAAAGGTGGCACGACAAAAAGAATATTCTCGGCATCTTATAATTTAAAATTCTAAATTTGGAAAGAAATCATGAAAACGTAAACCGTTTGTGCGGAGTTGATGTGTAATTAAGAAATTTGTCAGGTTCCCATCATATCATTGGCTATCTCACATGTTCAAATGAATCATTATGAGGCGTGTGTAGAGGCTTCTCAGTTTTTTTGCTTCTTAACATGTGAATTCTCAAATTGTGAAAGTAGTAGTTGTTATTGTTGAAGGAGCGAAAGATGTCGAAGGTAATTTCAACTCCATACTTCCGAGGGTTTCACAAATTTCATGGTGGTAACAGGTGAGTTTTGATAATTTTCTCAGTTTTTCTGCTTCTTAACATGTGAATTCTCAAATTGTGAAAGTAGTAGTTGTTATTGTTGAAGGAGCGAAAGACGCCAAAGGTAATTTCAACTCCATAATTTCCAAGGTTTCACAGATTTCATGGTGATAATAGGTGAGTTTTGATAACTTTCTTTCATTGTGTTACTAGTTCAGAAGGTCAGTCAGTGTAGGAAGATTGTTTTGTTTTGGAATATAATTTTGTCCTATTTAGGAACTGTTTGATAAATGTAAAAGTGGTCATTATGAGGCCGACTCTTCTAAAACTTGGTCGCACATCATGCCTAGTTAGTATAATTCCAGAGCTGAGTGACACCTCTTTGGCCCAAGCTAACTTGGGAGATTTCTTAGAAAGAGCCAAAAACCTTGGGGCAGATTCGATGATGGAGAGAATAGTTAGAAGTGGCCTTATTGAAGTTGTTGCTTTCCCAACTGCCACTCCTTGTCCAAATCTAGTAATAGCATGTATGAACAGATATGATGGTGATAGCAGGTGCATTAGGACCAGTAGTGGTGAACTGTTAGTGGAAATTAATAGAGAGACAATGATCGTTGCAATGGGAATTCCTCATAAGGATCTGTACGAGGACTGGTCAATTGGAACCTCATATGCATTTTTCTCTGAGAAGAAAAGCACATATAGAAGCGTCATTGCAAGGAATTGGCTTCTGAAGGTTCAGAAAGGGGGGTACTAGTTACCTAAGCCTCTTACCAGAGAGCATTTCATCACAGAGGTGCGAGATATTGTCATATTGTTAAATAGACTTAAAGGGAACTCACACTCTTTCTATTGGGAAGATTGGATGTACTTTTATATCCAGGTGTTATTAGTTGGTGAAAAGTATCTTGATTGGGCCAAGGTGGTCGTTGAAAGGATCCATGAGGGTTTGAGAAACTTTGTTGGAATGTCCATCTTTTACATGTCCTCATATTTATTCTATATATTGGCTTGTACCAGAGAATGGCAAGGATTGTATAATGAGTCTTGGTATATGGCATGAAGGTTTATGATTATTACCCTTACCTACAACAACAGAAACATGCAGAACATTTCACTAGATGGAATGATGTTTTCACATGAAGGCTTGCCTTTGAATTATAGGGAGACATAAATAAAAGAATTTTAGTCGAGGCCATGGATCTAGTTAGTATATATGGAAGCTACTTTATCCATTTTCCCAGGTTTACTTACATTAGAATGGGGGGCTTGTAAGGTGAACCATTCAAATTGCCCAGATTTGCCTTTGACAGTTATGTGCTTATTGAGGTTTATAGACAGTTAGCCCACATTGACAAAAGGTTAGGGACAAAGGGTAAATCCAGAGTTGTCTTCTCGATTGAACTTGGTTACTTTAATTGTAAATCTGTATCTGATGCCTTGAACCTAGAGTTAGAGTTCAAGAAAATGAATTCGCAACCCTACATTGTTAGACGAAAATTTGATAGCCGGGGATATGTTATAGAAAGTATGAATGTTGATGACCATTTCTTCCATGAATCTCAGTTAGAAGATTACTAGGAAAACTGTTGTGATGAATTTGAAGTAAGGAGGCGATTATGGTCAAGATTCACTTTACAATAGGTTATTACCATGAAGTTGCCCATTAATGTGTCTGCAGTACATGAAGAGAAAGGGGAAGATGTATTGGATCCCGAATTTAATGAGAGGGTTCAAGGGCAACCTATTCCTGAAATTGACTAGGATAGAAGAGAAGAGGAAAATATTCAAGCCAAGTCCATCAATGTCGCAAGAAGAACGATGAAATGGATAATGGACCAAAAATTTAGAAAGGAGTCAATCATCACTCCTAATGAATTGACAGTTGGTCCACTTACTACTACATAGATTCCTTCTTCCTCCTCTAACAAAATTGTTGATGTTACAGGTGACACAAGACTTAAGATTGGATAGGTTAAAGCCAGAAGATCGAAGCGATCCCCATTGAGTTCTTCAGCAGTTCGAGTTACTTTCTCAATGAGTAAAACGAAGAACAAAGAACCAGCAGTGGATCAAATTGTTGTGGATTTGGAGTCAAGTGAAGAAACTCGGGTGATGATGGATCAACAAGTGTTGAGTAATCCTCCAATGCAGGATGTGGATACAGAGAAGGAAACTGAAGAAGATCCAAATCCAATGAACACTATGATTGTTATTAACCCACCAGATGATTAGACTTTTCCACCCAAAGAGACTTATAGTACTTCTTGATGGCTTGGAGCTTCAATTGGGAAGAAACGCAACATTGTTCCTATTACAATTCCCATGGAGGATATGATGAGTAAATGCCTTGGGAAAATATCTAAACCCAAGAAGCTCAAAACACAAGCAATGATCGAAGTTGATGATGAAACGGGTCATTGGGTAGCAGAAGTAGCTAAGTCCATCTTAGATAGAGATCCAAAAAAATCCATTGAGGATGACTTTACTGTGGAGAAGATCGACCTGGGAGTTGCTTCAAGGGTTGTAGATGTTAAACATTTAGAATCCTCCACAAAGAGAATGATATCAAGGACCTGGAAAGATGAAAAGGACAAATGGGAGTTAAAACAAGTTGTCACCTAGATGGCAGAGTATATCAACGTCATGCATCACTCGAGTCTTCAGCCCCTAACATAGATGACATTTTCCTTTGATCCCAAATCACCAGTTAATAAAAAATTGTTAGATTGAGTCAAGAGAAGCCGCATGATAACTGAAGTATTTGATGAGTGGCTTGATTCTATAGTGCAGCAGGGTACATACTACATTGCTAGCTTGGTCAAGGTATATGACAACGTCATAACTATGACCAAAGAGTTAGATCTGGAAGCTATTGCATGGGAAAAAGAAAGAACCAAATAGGTAGCGGTCTTGGCACAAATGAATGATGTGCAGAAATTTGGTGTTATGAAATTTCTAACTAAGAAGCTAGTAGAAAACTTGGATGACAACGTGTTGTATGTGTCAAAGAAGAATGTTGAATGGAGAAATTCTATCATCAAGCAAGGTCATGAAGAATCTGCCAAATTACTAAAAGGATTAAAGGAACTGATTGATACGATGCAAAAGGATTTAAAATGCATCGATATACAACTCTTGAAGGAGGATGGACAAACAATTGAATGTGTGGCAGATATGGCCAAAATCTTTAAAGAAAGAGTGCAGCTTATTAAAGAGACAAAGTCTCTAACCACAAATGACTTTTCTAAAGTGGCAAAGATAGAATCGATGCTAACAGTCTGCATTGATCACTTTGAACCACATAAAGAAAAAGTTATGCAGGTGAACATGGACAAAGAAGTTTGGAAGCATCACATTCTACACATTGAACTCCCGTATATCAGGTTATCCTGAATTTCACATCGACACATCTGGAATGGAAAAATGTGTGCGGTATTGTGGCAAAACAGAACAAGTCAGCAACTTCCTCTTCCACGATGGAGTCTTGATTGGCTTATGGATGAGTTGTCACCCTATTTACGACCTTTGTTCATTTAAAGTTTTATTCAGTTCAAAACAAACAGTTTCTTTTAACTCTGGGGTAGAGTTTAAAAGTTTAGGGTTATTTTTCAAACAACCTATTGGCTTGGGGGCTATAACTATAATTAAGCAAGCTTTGTTTAGGGCCTGAAAAACTTTGATTTAAAGGAACACTAAATTTTCTTTGAATTTCAATGTAGACATTTCTGGTACATGAATGGAATGATATTTTGATACGATCTTCAAATCTGTGTGTTTGAAAGATAGAGAAATCTTTGTTGGGATGTATGCTTATATGCAGAATACTTTATTTCATTACTAGTTCTTTCTAAGTTTGTGAATTCATTGATTTTATTTTTGTTAAAAAAAGGTGCTACATTGTTGTTTAAATGACTCTGATCCCCCTTGTACTGTGAGGTATGAGCGAGAATCGATCAACATTTATGCTACATTGAGTATACTTGGTGGAATAAGTTTTTTATATTGAATGGATATGTGCAGAAGTAAAGTCTGTGAGCTTTACATTTATTGATAATCACCTTGTAGCGTTCTTTTGTGTTGATAAATGAATGTGAAAGCCTTTCTTGCTTTCTGGTAAAAAGTGTCTCTTTCTGAGTTATTTGCATAAAAATTCATTGAAAATATTACGAGGAGTTGCACTCTTATGCAAAGGCTAAACCGAAACTTGGTTCACACAACTATTGGTTCATTTTATTTTTCATGAGGGGTATGCATGAGTCATTATTTTAAGATATATAAATATTAAAGGAAAGGCAAATTTGTTAACCAACACACTTCTTCTAGAGTAATATCGGTTTCCTTCACTTGCTCAACTACCAGTTGCATAACAACATCATTACCGGTTACAATTGGCATCAATGACAACACGATAGTTCATCAATGCAATCTTCAATTAAATACCAATAACATCAACCCTTATTACAACACTAGTTACTGAATATAATATTAGGCATCGGAAATCTACCCCTTATTATCCTCAAGAAAATGGCCAAGTTTAGGTAACCGACAAGGAAATTGAATCAATTCTGATAAAAATAGTGGCCATTCATAGGAAAGATTGGGCCAACAAATTGCTAGAAGTTGTCTGGGCATACAAACCACATGGAAAACAACAATTGGTTTGACACCATTTGAACTATTGTATTGAAAAGCAACCATGATGCCGATTGAGTTTGAACATAAAACTCTAAGAACTACATTGCATCTCAATATAAACATATCAGAAGCACATAAAGAAAGGATCATGCAACTCAATAACTTAGATGAAATGAGTAAAACAACCCTTCATCACACAGAATTTGTGCAAGCTCAGTGGATCAAGTGGCATGATAAATACATTAAAGAAAAGCAGTTCCAACAAGGTGACTAGGCTCTTCTTTATGACTCTCAATATCAGGAAGGTGCAAGCAAGTTGCAAACTAGATGGCTACAGCCATATGAGGTAGCAAAATTATTTTGAAACAGAGTTGTTCAACTTACCACAATTGAACCTATTAGATTCAAATTGCTAGTCAATGGTCATCGCTTGCATTTATATCACAAACCAGCTTCAAAATCAAAATCCCTCCAACAATCCACTGACTTTCCTGTAGTGGAAGGAAGTGGACCAAGTGTTCATCCTTCTGCATGATACACATATGCATAAAATCATAATAAATATTTCCACCTTCACTCCATAATTCTCTCTCTTCCATCATTACGCTCCATCTCATACTTCATTTATTACTTAACTGATTGATTGACAAGTATTGCTCACACCATATATCTTGGACATGCAAATCCACTTTATCAGGTATGTACAAACAATTACTTCTTCCATCATTATCTTAAATGGCATTACTTTTAACCATGTTCATTAAATTTGATATTAGCATAGCATATTTTCACACGACTTCGGCCAGTGAGGACACATGCCTTAATTTAGGCTAGGAGAAGAAGCATACACCATTAGTTGTCCTAGTTGTCCTTTAGCTAATTTAACATAATGATGTGACATTTGAGAAGTACCAAGCGTCATCACGCTGCGATTGTTTTTTAAAGCCTTTCCAAAACCCTCATTAATGATTTTCCCCTGTCTTAATTGAAAAATTTACCAAAAAACAGGTAAGTTGTAGGGTCTAAAAAATCAGAAAAGATCAAATTCACAAACATAAGAAAAATTGACTCTTTTAGTGAAGACAAAACAGGAGGGAGTGTTTTTCACAAACATAACCAAAATTGACTCTTTTAGTGAAAAAAGAACAAGAGGGAGTGTTTTAGAGAATGACTGCAGGAAAGATAGATGGGCAGCTAATTAGGAATGATCCCACTGTTCATGATGTAATTCTATAGGATGATGTTTGTCTAGCAAAATTTCAAAATTATGGTTGGCTAGACTACTTCTGTAAGTTGTAGAGTTTCAATGAAGACATTGCTATAGAATTCACACAGACTTTTCCAAATGGTAAAGCAATGGTAAAAGGATTGGAAGTGGTAGTCACAGAAGAGAGAATTATAGAAGTCATAGGGTTTCCCACTGATGGAGAACTATATCCTACATCTCAAGATGCAATAACATCAAGGGCAGAATTCACTGAACCTAATGGCCCACCACTTGTTGTGAGTAAACACGGAACAAGGAGAACATTGTTGCCAACAAGTGGATGCATGCAGTTGTACACATTTGCAAATATATTACTTGTGAGGATCGCCAGTCTTGTCTACACTTTATTCATTTCAATATTTTAGGCCACTTAAAGCATGGGAGGAGAATGAGCGTGCCTAGTGTGCTCTGCAGATTGTTGAAGATCATGGTGACTAAAACCCCAAAAGGTAGGACTAACTAAGTGTCTCACCACTGTTTGATAAAACTTCTAGTTGAAAAATCTTTACAAGAAGTTTCTAGTATGACATGAGATGAATTTGAGAATGTGGGTCAGTTTAGACCAAAAAATGTGGAACAAAGGAATCAGTCTTGTACGTCTAGCAGAAGGAGGAAGGTTTCTACATCCACTTCTGAGGTGTCTACCTCTGTTGTAAGACTTAGAGAAAGCCCTCCTGCAACCACTGCAACTATAGCATTTGATTCCTTTAAATCAAAGGAAGAAGGAAGTCCTTCTTCAATCCATGATGGTGATACGTCGCACCAAACTAGGGTAGCTACTAGAAAAGAAGAGGAACAACATAAGAAAGAAGAAAAAAGGAAAAGAAAAGGTTAGGGTTGAGACTCCTGAAACAGAAAAACCTAGCCCTAGCCCTGGCAAATGAAAAATCGGAGACATTGTTCCTCCTGCAGTAGTGGAAAATAGAAAAATCCCTTGACTTAAAGAAGCAGCTCGAAAAGTGCCAGTAGTCTTTGAGGAAGAGATACATGATGAAGATAAGAGAACTTTGAAGAGCATATATCTAAGGAAAATGTAGAAATGGGGTTATATCGACTTGTTGTCATTGCAGGGCAAGCAGAAGAAGAGGAAGTACCACATCAAGAGTAGGATGACCCCTTTTAGCAAGAATTCGAGCAGCCACCAACATTGCAATCAAAGCATGTTGCTCAAAAAAATTTGGTAGGTACTCATAGACCACCTGTATCTTCATGGCATATTGTAGTGATGAAATTATTGGATGAAATAGAAAAGAGGGGTGAAGAAAACCTTAGATTACAAAAACAAATTGAGAAAAAGGATAATGAAATTAGGGAGAAAGATGAGGAGAATGTTAAATTGAAGAAACAAGTGGATGATGTGGTATAATTAGTGCCACAATTAATGGAATGCACGATCCCTCCAAGGGTTTATACATTGCATTTAAAGGAGAGGTATCTAAAATTCCAACTTTCTAGGGTAATTTCAGGATTAAATCCTTACATCAAAACCTCTGAGGAATTATTTCAAGCCTACTAAGAATCTCCAATAGAGGTTAAGAATTTACTTTGTGAATTGTACATACATAATTATGTTGTCCCAGATGACCATCATCGGAACCCACTGATATATATTGGAGATATCCATTTGAGGGCATTTATGTCTTGGATTCAAAATGAAAACAGTTGGGGTGTGCAGTTCAAAGCTTATAGAGAGAAGGAAGTATGAGAACCCTTGCCTCTTAGAGCTGAACCTTGTGATCCTATAGCAATGTTTTATGAATGGCACCAACTTCTATATAGGTAGGATATTAAGGATAGGGTGTTGCCTCTACAGGAAGAAGCCTATATAGAATATGAACAAGTGGAAGATACTACATGAAAAATAGTAGCAGGGTCCCTTTCATAGAGATGGGATAGCTTGGTTGATCAACTATGGCAAGTCGAGTCACATTTACTGCAAAATTATTATGGAGAAAAGAAAATATGTACCAGATATATACATCTTGGCAAAACACATAAACATTACTAGTTCCCATTAATATACCAACTACCCATCCTATTATGGCCAGTGCCAAACTACATATAATATCGGTATGATATAGCAGAAGAAAGGCCATGGTGGAATGGGTTGGAACATAGGTAGGGATTATATTGGGATGCTAATTCAGAAGATGCGGCCAATGTTGTAGGACAGCTAGCAGTTGGTGATATGAAAACCCTGATCCAATTAAGGAATAATGTTGCTGGAGGGCCAGCAAGACCTTAGATTGGGGGGAATGATGAGATGAGTTTATAGTCCTGTTTTCTAAGATTTTATTATGTTGTTTATGATAATACTTTAGACTTGGATATTGTGATGTCACTATTCACTATACTATTTCCTTAAAAACTATTACCTTTTGGGCTTAAGTTTAACCTTGAAACAATTCATGATACTAATGCATATGCTATGGAATTATCTATTAAATAAGCATATGTTGAAAAGAATGTTGTTTCAAGATGATTTAGGAAATGTGGTTGTTTGTATGCGATAATGTGTTTTGTAGGTTTGTACTAAGAAAGTGGTGTTATAATGAAGCTTGCAACAAGGAGCATGACTCTTACCAGCTAGCCAGTTGTTGAAGAAGTCAAGGAGTAACCAACGTAGAGGAGCTTTTTCTATTTAATGTTGAAACTACCTTTTAATTAATCATGTACAAAAGTTGAGTTTGTTTAGGGGCATATTGCACTATATCTCCATTAAGGAAGTCTTATCTGACTTGTCTAAGTGCATGCATAAGCTTTTCTTTCCTCTTTTCATGCTTTCAATAAATGACTCCCTCCTTATGTTGTGGACTTGATCACCCAGTTAGTTAGGATTAGTTGGTAATTTTTCTTCTATAAATAATGATTCAAATGATCTCTTGTAGAGGTTGAATATTATGATGTTGTAAGTTTACTTTCAGTATTGGAATACAGTTTAAAGAGCATGTTGTTATATCTTGTGTACTTATGTTTTGATGAATAAAGTGATATTTTGAGTTTCCAACACTTGTTTTAATTTGAGAAGTCTCATTCAAGGGGGCCCATTTGGTGAGAACTTTGTTTAGTTAGCTTAGTAGTTATTCTTCATTCAACAGTTGGCATTGTTTCAACGGATGACTGTTCCTGCAACCACTAAACTTTGTTTTGTGCATGTTCTTGTAGACAAAGCAGGCAGATTAGTTTTATGTCTGTTTGTTTGGAATTTCAATCTTGTGGTTTGTGTGAATTCAAGATTTGCATGTTCAAATTAGTTGTTAATCTAAGTTTAGTTTATTTCATTAGTTATTTACAACAATTTAAATTCTAGCATTGTTCTTTTCTTAAGTTATGATTGGCATAATAGAGTTTTAGTGCACATATAGTGTTGACCCATTTCAAGTTCACGTTCTGATAGCTACTTAGTATAGCTGTGTAATCTACAAGTTATAGCTTTAAGGGCTTAGTTATTGAACCATTAAAGAAGGTGAACAATGGTATTAGAAATTTGATACTTATATTTTGAAGTTGGAATTCATTTGAGATAATAATAAGTAATATTATTAGTTTAAGTGATTGGGTGATTAATTCATTAAAATTATTTCTTCTGATGATGACATTCTTCTTACCTATAATAATAAGGATATGGTAAACATTCTTTAGTCTCAAATTTTGGTTTAATTTTATATGAACGATTTGTCAAAACTAACAAATTTCCTAGGGTTTTAAAGGCAATCTCCTAAAAGTTTATTCGTTTAGGCTAAAACCATGAACCCTCATATACAATCTAATAATGTATTGTCTATTTTTTTAGTGTCTTTCTTAATCCGAAGCTTATCTTTAAGTTAAATCCTTATGCCTTAAGTATCATCTATCAACCAACACCTTTGTTCCATCAATTGGCTACTCCAATTACTCTTGTCACTAGTTAACCCTTAAACTCTCCCTTTAGTGTGATTGTATGGTGGTCTCCATTATGATGGCTTATTTTCCACATGTCATGTCTTTATTAGAGTGTACTAGTTCTTTGGAGTGTAATTTATTAACCTATCACCCAATTGAAAATAGTCGCATGCAATGTGATGCTAAGTGTCACATGCAATGTGATGCTAAGTGTCACATGCAATAGTTGAAACTTGTTTGACAAAGATGTACCACATCATTCATAAGTGGTATACTCTTATTTGGAACACATGGCTTCTTCACAATGTAACATTTTGAAAGAATCAAAAGTTGATAATGCACTCACAAGCTATTATGACATGTGGCAATGATGTGGAGTGGGCCAAAAATATTTTAGGTTTTGTGACAAGCATGTTGATAGTGACTAAACACTATATGTCATGTTCTCATTCATAGCACAAGATTTATTCATAGTGTACAAGTTCTAAAAGTGAGATCCATTCAAAGTTGTTCTTGTGCATACTATTAGAATGGATCATCCATTGTGCAAATATCACATTGTCAGACTCTTTTTTTGAAGGATCTGTAGAATTCATGGGGTCACTCTCATTACATGGACTTAAATTTACAAATATTATATTTTTATTACAATGCGAGCAATGCTCTATTCACTCATATGCACTATTAATATGGGACGTGACTGATATTTAGCTAGTTTATTTATGATTTTGCATCAAATACATTCAATTAGCTTTGTAAGGATATGCAAAATTGGTTTGTGTGAATGAATAAGAAAATTAGATACATTTCAAAATTTACAACAATAATTTAGGGATTGTGAGTGTGAAGAAATGTTTAGTCCAAAAAAAATTTCCTTGATGCTACAAAATAATCTTTTAATTGTGAAAATTTTAGATGTTAAGGTTTTGTAGTACTTTAAAACTATCTATTATTTAGTGAAACCATAGTTTGTATTATATTTTTCAGAAAAACCATCCATCAAAATAAAACTTAAAATGAACCAAATAATTCTTAACCTACAAAAAGGAAAAGGGGATTGGAGGATGACATTCAAATCTATTCCTTTGGCTCCTCAAAGAGGGTGTGGAATCCAATCCAAAAAAAATGGTGGATATAGAAGAATCCATGACATATGTGGCTATCCCTATACAAGATTGGGATTCATATGACTTATGCTATAGGAGTAGAAATATCATTTATCCCATCTCCAACATTTAAAATCTAGATCTTAGGAGATTGGTAGTCCCAAATGTGTTTATAAAAGTATACCTAGTTGATGCTATAGCTAAATTTATGATGCAAAGTAAAGGAAGATTCTAAATGACAAAGGTAATCCTCTAACAAGGTTAGATAGATGATGCATTTATGAAGTATTCAACATAAATATAGTCATTTCCTAATTGATTTCAATTATTTATCTAAATAGTTTTCTAGGAACAAACACAACTATAGATATTTGTGGCTTCCACACTAAAGGAAAAGGGGTCAAGTTTGAAGACTAGTCAAATTCACAAGGGAATAAGTGGATCCATTTGATATGGATCTCTTTGAACATTATTTTATCAAGACATATTATGTACTATCTCAAGTTTTGGTAGTAGATATCAAGTCACAGATGCTAATTCACTTGATGATGATGGTAGCAATCAAGCAACAAATATGTTTGATCAAGAACTTTGACAATGACACATATATTGTAGATGGGATCCATAGGGATATGATGACAATAGAAGGTGATGATAAGATCATTTACTTCAAATGGTATTCTCTATAGTGTCATCTCCTTTTATTTAGTGGAAGAAAAATATGAAATGATGCCATGCAAAGAAAAGTGCATAATATAGAAGGAGATCCACTAATAGTTCAAGAAAGGACAATATATGGGATATGTATTTGTAGGCCTCAAATTATGTAGTATTTGAGGAATTCTTTGTGTAAGTTACCTTGAGAAACTTATACTTCTAGACAAGTAGGTTATCTAACAATTTAATGAAGTTTGAAGGCCAAAGAATGTGGAATATAAGATTAGAGTCAAGAATAATAGGGTTGGATAGTTCCTTAATTTGAATATTACAATCACCAAAGTTTATGGTGCCTTAGTGCAACCATGTATATTGCCAAGAAGTATCCTTGATAGAGTTGTATTTTTGGAAATTTTGTGTCAATTAAATGAATCAAAAAAGTTTCATTTAAGGGAACATAAGAAAGGATATTTCTTGTTGGATTCTATTATTTTTCTTTATTTTTATTATATCCAAGCATGGGTTGAAGATTTTGTATCCTCTATTGCAAGAAAACTTGAGCATTATGTTGATCAAATCAGATTAAGAATTTGAAATTTGAAATTTTATCATCAATTTGACAGAGTTGAAGATGTAATAATAAATTGTGTCTTAGACCTAGCGAAAGGCACAAGAATAATATTTGGTAACTTATGGTTTATTTTGATCTTCTGAGTGTTGGGAAAACTATTGTTAGTGTTCACATTTTTGTTAGAATTATAGGATACATAGAAAAGTATTTGTTAGTTTGTTTAGGAGCTTGTATATTTGTGTGTGTTTGTTATAGTTTGGCTATATTTTATCCCATAAAGTAAGGGATTTGTTATGGGAATTCTCCTATAACCTAAGAGATCCAATTCCTATATATTGGCATATGTAATGTCTATTGAATGGTACGAAGAAAGCATTATATTATTTTTAATTATTTTGCCTTCTCTGTCTCTGCCCATATTTCCAATTTGGTATCAGAGTGGGTGTAGAAGAATATCATGTAGATTTGTTGTTAGGGGTCAATCTGTTATTATCTTCTAATGCAAATAATTTAGCGTTGGTGAAGTCTCATCTCATTCGGAGGTTGTATTGAACCGCGATTTTGAAGCACCCGTATTGAATATGGGTTGGTAATGTACGTTTCCTTGGATGTAGGAGTCTGCATCAAGTTCCTCATTATTAGTTCTTGCCCCACATGGAACTATTGGTGATGGTTTCAGTTAAATAGTTATTAATTATATGCTTGAACAACCAATAGCATGGTTGAATTTGTGCTATGTGAAGGTTATGCTAAGTTTTATTTCATGTTTGATGGCGATACGTGATTGAGTTTTAACTATTGCTTACAGGGATGGAGCATTGGCATGTTGTAGATGGCAGAGGCAGAGGCATTGCACACTCCAATGCAAGAGAACACCCAAATACAGAGGAAGGTGACAAAAACAAAAGATATCAGTTTGTAGGAGCCAGAATTTAAGCAAGATGACAGAATGCACCATTTTCGAAGATAGTGCTGCTAAAATAGGGCTTGCAAAGTTCAAATATGGGGATTGGCAAGGTGTACAGGTTAAAAGAAATAGTTGGACAAAATCACATGATTTGTTTACATGTTGTGTATAGTTGGAGAGTTGGGAAGACTATAGGACATGGATTTGGGTTGTGAAAATAGGGCTTGCAAAGTTCAAATCTGGGGATTGATAAGGTGTATAGGTTAAAAGAAATAGTTGGCAAAAAACACTTGATTTGTTTGCGTGTTGTGTACAACTAGAGAGTCGAGGAAGACTGCAGGGCATGGGTTTGAGTGATAGAAGTAATAAAAAAGAGGAGGGGTAGAAAAAATTACCTTTCTAAGAGTTGTGGGCACATCAGCGGGAGGTTTTGTCTTGTGAGTCTTTTTATCCCCTCCATCTTAATCATGTATGTGGCCTAGGGTTTAGAGGTTTCATTGAATGTGTATATTGCACAGTGTGCATTATGTAATGTTTTGCTAAGACAAGGATTTTCTCCAACATTTTGAGCTTGAGGTTCCCTAGAGCATACCTTGATTAGATTCTATAAAAAGTTTTAGAAAACTAACAAGTAGATTGAATCTTTGGTTACTGTGTAGCTCTTTATTCCATTTTGTTGTTGTTCTACTCTTTTGTGATTCTTTTCCTTCTACCGATTACTGGTCTTTGAAATGGCGGATGCGAGTACAAGTTTGAAATTACTTTTATAGGATTAAGATTTGTTCTAATGTTCATTTATAAGAAAAAAAAATGAATGTGCTCCCACAATATATAAGTCAAAGTTCTGACACCAACCATATTTCAAATGAGGGTTTAGCAAATAATAAAACTGATAATATGATGAAACAATAATGATCTGGTCAACTACTGAGAGAGGGGATGAATTAGTAGATAGAAAATATACTAAAATTTCACCAAACTTAACTCAAACTCATAAATAACTTACAAAACTTAACTAGTTTAGACTTTGTATCTCAAACTACAACTGCACTGTCAAGCTTTATCGATTGATCAGAATATTAATGATACAGTGTAATAGATCTGAAACTCAAATACCATTTAACCAAAACATAAAACCACTTTACTAACATCAGTAATAGCTCATTTCAGATTACTTTCAATCATCTAAACATGTCTAAGTGGATTTACCAGTTATACACATTTAACCATATCAAAAACATACTCACGAAACATTCACCACTTGACACAATGATTTTTCACATGGAAACCCAAATGGGAAAAACCACGGTGGGGGTGAATACCCACAATTAATTTGAACTCTTCTGAAGTTCTCCCTGTTAGGAGCCAAGCCTTGTTAGAAGCTTTACAAAAATGTCCTGTTAAGAACAGATTCGGTTAAAGACCACCCAGTTAAGGGATTGACTACAATACCTTGTTAAAGGCAATACCCT
Source organism: Cryptomeria japonica (assembly GCF_030272615.1). Lineage (NCBI taxonomy): Eukaryota > Viridiplantae > Streptophyta > Pinopsida > Cupressales > Cupressaceae > Cryptomeria > Cryptomeria japonica. Next base: position 245,405,233 of record NC_081411.1, on the reverse strand, counting down.
GTAAGAGGTAACCTCGGTGGAGGATTTGAAATCCAAGTTAATGGATCACCTGGTTAGGATATTTGAACAAGAAGCATGTTAAATCTTACCCTGTTAGGGGATTTAACTGTTGTAATGGTTAGAGAACAACAGGGTCTTTGTTGATCTGGTAATAGCACTGCTCTGCTTAATCATATCCTTTTATGCTCCTATCTGCCTTCACAACATTCTGCAGATACTCCTTTTGTTTCGGCAACAACAAATCACACTTAACAAATTTTCCAACACAATTTACAAATAACTCATCAACCTTAAATACAAATACAATAGGTTGGTAACACAACACAAAACCTAAGATCTCATAGAGATTACAAACATATCAGTTCAAACTAGACTATTAGATTTCATAGCAATCAACTGCACATTGTTCAAGACAACTTCGACCACTCCTAAATCACTCCTTGATCGCCGCACATTGGATCTTGTAACTCATCATGTTTTATTCACTTCATGCTATGCATTTGTTTATTCCCAAGATAAAACAATTATCTCTATCCGCAAAATTGAATTTAAAACTCATAACATGCATCATGCATACGTGGCATCTTCATCTCCACTCATCATTAGATCGTAGATCAACACTACCGATTCTCCAAGCTCTATCGGTTAGGGTTCTGATTATCAACAGGTTAGGGTTACCGGTTGATCTCTCTGCTTCAATAGTAATATCGGTTTCCAGCACTGCTTCACTACGAGTTGCTTTTTTGCTTCATTATCGGTTACAATACAACTTCATTACCGGTTGCTATTGATATCAATGACAACACTATACTTCATCAATGCAATCTTCATGCAATGCCAACAAAAACACTTACACTATTTTTGTCCAATGAAATTGTAATGTGTCTTGATCATGATAGATATATAATTTGTGGTTATTGATCAATTGTTCATTTGTGGATTTTGTGTATTTGTTGTTGTTCTAGACCTGGCAAAGAAGAATAAACTTAGGCATTTAATTATCCCCTATTTTTAGTGGCAAAGTATACTAATGGAACCATACTACAAATGCATTCACACTTGATTAAGTACTTTTTATCTGACATTTTAATTTGTTTGAGCAATTTGAGCATTGATAGGTATCAGGTGGTTTGTGTGTTGCTATGTAAGGGAATCAAATTCCTTTTGTTGATTGATCAAATCTCAAAATTGGTTGGAGTTAAAAATTATGTTTTTGGAATTCCTATGATGACAAATTTTCTCTACTTCTTTAAAACAAAGTATCTTTTAATCTAGAAAGGATCTTATTTCACTTGGTTACAATGGTATAATCCAATTGGTAAAATAGAGTGTCCTATAAAATAAGTACTATGTTGTGTCTTATCACTAACCCAAATGAGCATCAATTACCATTCTATGAGTATTTTGTGTTGGGATTTAAAAAGTAACAAGGTATACTCTTTGAATGTTCTTTGTGTTAGGTTATTGCATCTATCCTTGAGTCATACATAATAGTTTATTTTTGTGGTTGATCCTTATTTGGTGTATGGATGTTATTTTGAAGAAATGGTGAAATAGAGGTCATCATAAACTTGGTGGAATTGTGTTATTTTTGGTGTATATGTGAGTTGAGTGATAAAATGCATTTATTTTGGTCATGTTAAGCGTCGCACGGTTAGTAGCCACATCCACTGACAGTGAGGTTTCCACATTATAATTTAACAACAAGAAGCATGGTGATGTCAAGGACACAATCCTTAAAGAGAATCAATGAAATCAAGAATCTGGTCCAAGGTTATTGGACATGGCCTTCTCATAAACTAACCCAAAAATTACCATGAGAACAAAAAAAAATAATATACAAAATTTTGTTACCTTGTTATAGGGTTCTCACATCAACTATTTGTTCAAAGCCAACTTCCCTATCAAATTTGAATTTGAATTTGTATCATTAGTATACCCATCTTCTTACTCTAGTGTGCTCCCTTTAGTCGATTATGTTGCCAAATTATCTTGGCATTTTAAGAACTGAAACAAAGACACGAAGGGGTATCCACATTTCACTTGTTTTTTGATGCCATGGATTCCATCAATTAATAATATAGCAATCTCTTTCGGTGAAGGCCCGGTGGTTGAAGTTGTAGATTCTATTTCACCTCGTATTAGGTTGTGTTCATTCTTGCTCCATCGGTGTTGCTTGTAGTTGGAGGGCGATTTATTGTTATTCACCTCTAGGAGAATACACAATTGAAGAACCCATAAAGAATGGCATTGGCTTGCAAACATCTTGTGATTTGACAGGGTGTTTGAGGTGTGTTACCTTAGGTCGGTGCCTTCAAATCTATGTGGATCGTTCATTGCTAGTTTTTTAGGACTTAGGTCATATCTTTCATTGAATGGCATGTTTACATGGTTTTAGGATAACCAATGAACAACTGAGAGGGGGGGTAATCAGTTGTTAACAGATTATAACATTTAATCCACAATACACCCTTAAACAAATCAAGTACCTATAAAGCACATACAAATGTCGGTAGAAATAGATACCGATAAACAATGCAACTTAACACTTAACCAGATAATCAATGCAAAACAATCATACCACATTACACCATGATTTGTATGTGGATAACCCAGAAAGGGAAAAACCACAGTGGGAAGCCTATCCACAGTCAGATGATACTACTACAGAAAGTATGTGCTACAATGAGGGACTTGCACTTGCAGGAAGGCACACTGCCTAGAGCGTACTGCTCATAACAAAAGAGTCTCACTAACTACAGAGGTTAAAACCACCTCAAGAAGAATGGACAACAATCCAATAAAGTGAACTGCATGAGATAGCCTCTACCATGCCTGATTACAGTCCCGGATAAGCTCAATGTTGGAGGACTAAATCCTCTTCTGAATCCAATTCAATCATCAATGATTGACCAGCTCCTATTCCTGAGTGATATTACAATATTCGCACATTACAATCCTTGACCATGACCTTTTCCACAGCCATGATACTCTACAAAGAGTTTCTACCTTTTATTTATACAAACCCTAAGGCCTAAACCAATTAGGTCGGCCACCTAAAAGATATTACAATATAAATCCATATTACAATGATATGCCATGTCGACTTAAGACCAAAACAATAATAACAAATCTATAGAACATCCCAAAACATCCCGATAACGTGTAGAGTACACGTTACCATGATATCGGTCCATAACCTAGATAGGTACCGGACCTATTCTGAGTCCACCACGCCAAAACAATGTCTTCAAGAAATTGAAGCATGATCAAAGAAAATCTTCAGCATCCTAAAATTCATCTGAAAGCTGCACCAACACCACTTATGCATATTGTCAAGATTCCTTAATGAAAGCTCTACCGCTAAAGCCTTGAACCAATGTCGGTAAGGGTTTACCAGAGTGTGTAACAACATCTGATTACCAAGTCCATACCATCTGACCAAGACATGCTCCAAGAGCACGTACCACATGAAATCAAGCATATCCCATAGATCCAATCATGTCGGAAGTGTCCAACAGATAGTCTCATCTGTCGGTAACACTAGATCTCTTACTGGTAACCAAAACCTGTCTATCGGTAACCAATCATATCAGCTAGTGTTGACATCAATGACAAAACATCAATGCAACACATAATCAATTCGTGTATAATGCAACAACCTCCCCCTTTGGCATTGATGGCAACACTAGATGTGAAAAACATCTAAGTACCAAGAAATGTCAAACAAGTCTCCCCCTGTGGAAGACAACCAACAATCAATAGATCTCCCCCTATGAATGATATCTTTGTAAGGTTCTTAATGATTTTTCACATTACTATCACTCCCCCTTTGACCTCAATGCTAGAAATCTGACAAAAATATCAAAGCAATAATATGAACCTCTGAATCTCAAAGTTGACTACTCCCCCTGAGTAGTAGCACCACTAATCAGTACCAGAATGAATAGTGTCTCTGATAATACATGTCGGACTGATGACAAACTGCATCAATCAAGTCTCTGCTAGAGGGGCAAAAACCCCTAACCTGTCTCTCAAGTATTCAAATGATTCCTTAGACAGTGGTTTAGTGAATATGTTTGCAATCTGTTCTTTAGTGTTCACATAAACCAATTTGACTTCCTTTCCTTCTACCTTGTTATTCAAAAAGGTATACTTTATTGATATATGCTTAGTCTTATAGTGAAATATCGGATTCTTAGACATGTCAATAGCTGCAGAGCTATCACAGTAGATAACTACCAGTTCACTACAATTTACCCTGATACCCTTCAACATTTGCTTCATCCACAAGACTTGAGTGCAATTAGTTGTTGTTGCAACATACTCAGCCTCTGCAGTAGATAAAGAAATGCATGACAATTTTTTGTTGATCCATGAAACCAGTTTCTTTCCAAGAAAGAAAGCTCCACCAGAAGTGCTCTTCATGTCATCAGTATCACCTACCCAATCTGAGTCTGTATATGTACATAAAGTGAAATCATCATTCCTAGAATACCATAAACCATATTCTGTAGTACCTTGCAAATACAGGAATATCCTCTTTACTGCACTTTCATGATTTTCTTTAGGATTACTTTGATATCTTGAAACAATACTTACTGCATTCATAATATCAAGTCTAGTATGTGTCAAATATAATAGACCACCAATCATAGATTTATACCTTGTCGGATTAATCAATGTAGAAGTATCCTTGATAGATAATTTCTCACTTGTCACCATAGGAGTACTTACCGGTTTAGAATTCTCCATACCAACCTTCTTCAACAATTCCCTTAGATACTTAGTTTGACAAATAAAAATGCCTTTATCAGTTTGAGTAATCTGCAAACCTAATAAAAATCTCATTTCACCAATCATCGACATTTCAAATACATTCTTCATATTGTTAGCAAATTCCATGCACAATTTATCTTCTCCTCCAAAAATGATATCATCAACAAATACTTCAATAATCAGAATATCATTATCAGTGATCTTATAATATAAATTACTATCAGCACTGCCTTTAGTAAAACCAAGCTTCAAAAGATATTTATCCAACCTTGCATACCAAGCTCTAAGAGCCTGTTTCAATCCATATAAAGCTTTCTTCAATCTACAAACCATATCTTTATCATTTGTCAGTGAAAATCCATCAGGTTGCTCAATGTATACTTCTTCCTCAAGTTCACCATTCAAATTGCACATTTGACATCCATTTGATAAACCTTATAGTTCTTATAAGCTGCATAGGCAAGAAATAGTCTAACAACTTCAATTCTAGCTACACGTGCAAAATTTTCACCATTATCAATTCCTTCCATTTGAGAATATCCTTTACAAACCAATCTAGCCTTGTTTCTTACAATTTTACCATCCTCATTCAGTTTATTTCTAAAAAACCATTTAGTTCCAATAACATTCTTATTTTTAGGTTGGGGAACTAAAGTCCAAGTTTCATTATTCTCTATCTGATCTAATTCATCCTCCATAGCCTTTAACCAATGTTTATCCTTACAAGCTTCAATAACAGTTGTTGGTTCGATTTGAGAAATGAGACATACCTCATCATTTGTCAGTATTCTTCTTGTCATAACTCCCTTGTTCCTATCTCTAATAATTTGATCTTCAGAATGATTTAATCTTACATACCTTGGTGTCTTCGCAATTTCAGGTTCCCTGCTCTGATCATCAGTCACAGTTGAATTTTTTGATATTGCTGGTGTAACTGTCTCAGATTCCTGTATCGATTGAGTCATTGTCAGTTCTGTTGTGATCATTTCCACTAACGGTTTCCTGTCATATGATATTGATCGATTTCTATAATGCTCATCCACTTTCACATTAGCACTCTCCACAATTTTTTGCAATCTTTTATTATAACATTTATATGTTTTTCTTTGAATTGAATAACCAAGAAATATCCCTTCATCACATCTAGGATCAAAATTTCCAATAGAATCATCTATTTTGATATAGCATTTACTTCCAAAAATTCTGAAATATTTAACAGTAGGTGTATGTCCAAACCATAATTCATAAGGGGTCTTACCGGTTTCACCTTTGATATGAACTCTGTTAAATGTGTACACTATTGTACTCACTGCTTCTCTCTGGTAGATATGAGGCAATTTATCTTCCATTAACATAGATCTTGCTGCATCCAAAATAGTTATGTTCTTTCTTTCCAAAACTCCATTTTGCTGAGTCTGGGGTGCAGATAACTATCTCCCTATGCCATTTGTCTCACAGTAACTATTAAACTCATGAGAAGTGAATTCACCGCCATGAACTGATCTCAGACATTTGATTTTGAATCCAATTTCTGTTTCAACCTTTGCCTTAAAGATCTTGAATTTCTCAAAGGCTTCAAACTTCTCTCTAAGAAAATTCACCCACATCATTCTAGAATAGTCATCAATAATCAGCATGAAATACCTATCACCTTGAAAACTTCTAGTCCTTATTGGACCACATAAGTCAGTGTGAATCAAATCAAGTACATCATTAGATTTATCATGTATGCTCTTAAAATAACTTCTAACTTGATTTCCCAATTGACATTCCTTACATACTGGATTATGAGGCTTCACAATCCTAGGTATATCTCTAACTGCCTTAGTAGAACTGATCTTAACAATACAATCAAAATTAACATGACACAACCTCATATGCCATAGCCAACTCTCATCAATATGAGCAATCAAACATGTTTTGTTACTAGTGTTCAAATGAAAGATATTACCTCCAATCTGAATACCGGTTGCAATCTCCAAACCAGTCTTGTTAATGATTTTGTATTTTCTATCTTTAAATTGAAGTTGAAATCCCTTATCAACCAGTTGACCAACACTCAAAAGATTATGTTTTAAACCTTCTACCTAATAGACATTATCAGTGTTATGCTTTCCATCCAAAGAAATAATACCTCTACCTCTGATCATACATGCTTTGTCATCTCCAAATCTGACTTGACCTTCATTGTATTCTTGTAGGGACAAAAATTTACTTTTATCTCCAGTCATATGGTGTGAGCATTCACTGTCAATTACCTATTCATCCTTATCTTCAACTTTTTCTGCCAAGGCTTTCTCCTCATTCTTGATAGCTGGTGCCGGTTCATCTTCCTTTAAAGCATAGAACACCCATTCCTTTCCATTGTCTGATGCACTAGCAAAATCTTTTGTCGGTTCATCTCCAGAGTCATCACTTACTCCTTCCTCATCCGCTATGAAGCACTGCTTATACTTCTTGAATCTATATCTGTTATGGTTAGACTTAAATTATTTCTTAACTCTTTCCTCAAACCTTGAATTCCTTTCAGGACATCTAGAAGAAAAATGACCAATCTTATTACATGAAAAACATTTAAAAGATATTTCTCCTTCATAGTTACTTCGTGTTGGACTTTAAGGTACTCTTCTAGCAGATAGGGCTTCAAGTTGCTCAAATTATTCATCTTCTTTCCTCATGTCTTCCAGTTCTTTTGCATATAGGGATTTCCAATCACTCTTGCTGGTAGATGATGATGATGATGATGATGATGCATGAAAAGAAGGTTCCAATTTTACAACTCCAGAAGATACAAATTCTTCAATTTCAAAAGTAGATAATTTCCCAATCAGAATGTCTCTGTTAACTGAAGAGTTTACCATTGTTCTCAACTCATTAATAGAAGTTGCCTTCATCTTGTAAGCTTGTGGAAGGGCTCTCAAGAATTTGGAAACTCTTTCATCTTCACTCAAAGATCCTCCACAACATTTAATTCCCATAACAATCTCATTTACTCTTTCCATAAACATAGCAATTCTTTCATTATCTTCCATCTTCAAGTTTCCATACCTTACCCGGTAACCATCAAGTTTAGGAATTTTCACAGTAGGGTCACCTTCATTCAGAGTCTGCAATTTATCCCACATAGCCTTAGCCGATGATTTGTCAGTCAAACCCATAATCTGTTGATTAGTAACTGCACACAAGAGGGCTTCTCTAGCTCTGCAGTCATTGTCAATGGTATAATTCAAGTCTGCAGGAGCAGGATTACTAGATGCCAGATTATAAGGTGTGTATCCTTTCTCAGTGATCTCCCAAATATCCTTGCCAAGACATCTAAGACGAGTCTCCATCCTGATCTTCCATATTCCATAGTTTGTTCCATCAAGCTTAGGAATTTCTCTTCTGAAAATAGTTGCCAGTGGATTAGAAGTGTTAGTAGACATAGGATCTACCTCAAGCGGTTAAGCTTCTGCGAAAGAGGACAAAATCTCTGATACCAATTGTTAGGATAACTGGTGAACAGCTAAGAGGGGGGCGGTGAATCAGTTGTTAACAGATTATAACATTTAATCTACAATATAACCTTAAACAAATCAAGTACCGGTAAAACACACACAGATACCGGTAAACAATACAACTTAACACTTAACTAGATAATCAATGCAAAACAACCATACCACATAACACCATGATTTGTACGTGGAAAACTCAGAAAGGGAAACCATGATGGGAGGCCTACCCATAGTCAGATGATACTTTTGTAGAAAGTATGTGTTACAATGAGGGGCCTGCACTTGCAAGAAGGCACACTTCCTAGAGCGTACTGCTCATTACAAAAGGGTCTCACTAACTACAGAGGTTAAAACCACCTCAAGAAGAATCGACAACAATCCAATAAAGTGAACTGCAAGAGATAGCATCTACCATGCCTGATTATAGTCTCAGTTAAGCTCAATGTCGAAGGATTAAATCCAATTTGATCACCAATGATCAAATAACTCCTCTGCCTGAGTGATATTACAATATTCGCACATTACAATCCTTGATCATGACCTTTTCCACAACCATGATACTCTACAAAGAGTTTCTACCTTTTATTTATACAAACCCTAAGGCCTAAACCAATTAGGTCGGCCACCTAAAAGATATTACAATATAAATCCATATTACAATGATATGCCATGTCGGCTTAAGACCAAAACAATAATAACAAATCCATAGAACATCCCAAAACATCCCGGTAACGTGTAGAGTACACGTTACCATGATACCGGTCCATAACCTAGATAGGTACCGAACCTATTCTAAGTCCACCACGTCAAAGGAATATGTTCAAGCAATTTAAGCACGATCAAAGAACATCTTCAACATCCTGAAAGCCATTTGAAAGCCGCACCAACACCACTTTTGCATACTGTCAAGATTCTTCAATGAAAGCTCTGTCAGTAAATCCTTGAACCAATGCCAGTAAGGGTTTACCAGAGTGTGTAATATCATCTGATTACCAAGTCTATACCATCTAACCAAGACATGCTCCAGGAGAATATACCACATGAAATCAAACATATCCCATAGATCCAATCATGTCGTAAGTGTCCAACAGATAGTCTTGTTTGCCGGTACACTTGATCTCTTACCAGTAACCAAAACCTGTCTGTCGATAACCAATCATATCAGCTAGTGTTGACATTAATGAAAAAACATCAATGCAACACATAATCAATTCATTCATAATTCCAACACATGGTTGGCCTTGTCATTTGGGAGCAATGTTTATGAAAGTGTCATCTCTTATTCTGTCTCATTGTCAAATTTGATTGGCACGACTCATATGATCCTTGATGAGTTTAATTTACTACGAGAATTGATATCCTTCTCATTGGACTCAGACTAGTACGAATCATTCTATAGGGACCGATTTCATTTGGTAGTCTTAAACCATGATCAGTAAGCAACATATTGAGCCTACAGAATGTTAGTCAATTTGAGTGTTTAATCTTTTAAGTGTAGAAGTGTATTCTTAGTGTGACCACACACATTAAACAACATATTAAGCCTATAAATTATTAGTCAAATGTGAATATTTAACACTTTTAAGCCTAGAAGTGTAAGCTTAATGTGTGTGATTTAAGCCATTTTGATTTCATTGGCGCAGTGAAAGAGAGTAGTGGATCTGTGTTGAGATCTCGCATTGACCGTGATTTGGACTTCACTTCATTTCTCTAGGGATTTGCATTCATCGAGGGATTTTGTTTTTGCATGGACAATAACTTGTGGCATTGATCAGTGGCCTATTCATCCATGTACATCCTACAAATCTTGTTTCTTGGTTGGGTATTACCATGTGATGTGATCACAAGGGACAAGTTGTCTTTATACCTTGATGGTAGCTAATTTATTGCACGATGTTCTTGGCATCATAAGGCAAGCCAAATTTTTATTTATAGAGAAAATTGTTTGGTCAATAAATTTTCTTTGTAGTGATCATATCCTTGTTTTGAAGGACCATTACTCTTATCTACATTGGCCAATGCACATTGATAGCTACAAGTATTTTTCTTCTGGTTAGCATCACTTTGAGTAGGGTCTATTTTCATGAGTTTTAATTGTCGTATGTTTGAATGTAAAAGTGTGAAAAATAAAAATTGTCTTAGTTGTAACTGGATGCATTATCGCTTATACACAACATTCAACTTGAGGGAGGGATTTATAAAATTGAGCTTCAAAGTCAAGTTTTCTAAGTAAGTAGCAAATCATTGGAGGTAGGAGGCAACAAAGGAAGGAGGACACTTAGCATCCACTCATCAGCCACCAACGACGAGGCCACTTATCAACTCTGGTGGCATTTCATTTTCTATTGTAAAGTGTGTTTTTATTTTCTATGTTTTTTAATAATTGGAAATTTCACAATGGGGGGGGGGATATAATGTATCAATATTCCATCTTAAGTTACAGCGAAGATTTCTTTTGGAGACCGAGTGACACAATCATCAACAATTGCTATGTGTGGGTTATTTTCTTATGTTAACCCCCTAGTGTAAAATATTGTAATGAACAAAAGTAATATTATAATGCAGTTCATGTGTCTTGAAAGGGTTTGTGGGAGGATCCAAAAAACCACATGAGGTGAATAGATGAGTGGGTTCATGTTCATGTCTAGGTTTGTGGTAAACCTATGTGAAAACCATGAAAGGTTGATGTGAGGTGCCTTTCATTTTGAATCAACATCATGACCCACAAGAGTTGGGCTTATTGAAGATGAAGGATGTGAGTTCTTATCATGTTCACACTAAGAAGGGGAATGTTGGGAAAACTATTGTTAGTGTTCACATGTTTGTTAGAATTATAGGATACATAGAAAAGCATTTGTTAGTTTGTTTGGGAGCTTGTATATTTACGTGTGTTTGTTATAGTTTGGTTATTTGTTATCCCGTGATTTAAGGGATTTGTTACGTGAGTTATCCTATAATATAGGAGACCCAATTCCTATATATTGACATATGTAGTGTCTATTGAATGGTAAGAAGAAAGCATTATATTTTTTATAATTACTTCGCCTTCTCTGTCTCTACCCATATTTCTAATTTTGAGGTCATGGATTGTTTTAGATATTTCATAGGTGCATAAAAACATTAGGGAGAAATGTAGAGCATGATATATTTGTTTCTCTACATATTTCTAGTTTGAGAGATGCATATTTTTTCCTACACAAAGAATCAGTGCATGAGAGGCATATGCATAAGGGCTTTGGGTTAAGCTATAGGTTCCCAAGTTGAGGCAAGAGTTGTTGAGAAATTACTATTGTCCACATGTTTTGGTTTTTAAATCAAGTTATTCTTGAAGATTGGAGGTATATGGTGAGTAAATATTGCCAAGAAAGGATTAGTGCTTTGAATCTAATATATAAGTTAATCATTTTTGGATTAAGGATCATAGTATAGAATGGTTAGTTTGGAGAGCTTTTATAATTTGGCAAATTGTGGTTTCCAGTATCATACAATCTTTTCTTACAAAGGATTTTTAGTTGTTGATAATTAATATGTCAAGAGCATGTTTAGATAAAAAGGAGGTGAGGAAGCTTAAGAAAGCTCACTCCATAATTTTCAAATATAAATATATATTGAATTAATTGTAATGGAGAGGCATGAGGTTTGTAATCTTGTTTGAACACATTGTTTCTAACACTTTGAAATGAAGATTCTATCATATCACCTTATGCTTGTACTTCTAAGGCCATCTATGGTATACTTGGCAATAATTTCATGCTTCTCAAAGAATCACATGCCACATTTCTTAGATAGAGCATAAACATGACATATTGGAGGTTGGAGAAAGTGGAGATAGGAGGCAATCTATCATTTTGAGCTAGCTTCTCACTCAAGCATGATTCATTGGATGAAAATAACATTTTTTCATTTTTCATCTTGAGTCTCTTCATGGAGCAAGGGGGCATGACAATTTTGTTTTGATTTGCACATAATAGAGTATGTCTTGATCTAAAAATTTGGTGAGTGGTACCTATGGATAATTGAGTTTGTCTCAATTCATAGTATTATAGATTTGTTATGGTGGGTAATTGAATTAGTGTTGATTCATAGTTGGTTGGTATATTTATTAGTGGATAATAGAATTTGAATCAATTCACAAGAGGAGTGGTGTACTAGTAGATAATGGAATGTGTCTTGATTCACTAATCTTATGTATATTTTACTGTTAGGAAATCCATTGATGTATTTAGTTTAGTGTTTTTGAGGTGAACGAGAAGAATTGGTGGAGATGTTTCACCAAAGTCTTTATAAAAGCTATTGTGTTTAATCCTTTAGTGTTCCACCCTTTGATTAGAGTGATGTAATAAGGGAGGATGTTGGATGCATTACATCTATAGTTAGAAAGTTTGACTCAGGCTAATAGCTAATAAAATAAATTAATAGATAGTTAGTTGTTGGGAGTTATTCTCATAGGCAAGTGTAATGGTGAAAAATTAGGGTTATTACCATTAGAGGGATGAAAACCACTAATTTACCATTACATTGAAAAGAGGGATGAATCCAATAGATTCAATCCCAAATCAAGAATGATAAGGATAAAATATTGATTGGATTCAAGGGTGGTGTGAATTGATTTGACCTCTTTTGTGATTTGAAATGATGAATAAAATAAAGTGTTGAAAAATGAAGGGAAAAATGCAGAAATAGTGAGCTACAGGTATGGGATTTTTTTGTCCACCTGGATCGGAGCAGTATATGCAGTTTCAGATCTGATTTCTGAAAAAGCTCCAAAAATGTTAGGACCAGTGTGCTCGTCACCCTGGTCCTCCTACATTTTTGCATGCCAAAGAGGGTTGATTCGTCTCTACAAATAATGCCTATTCTAAAGAGAATGACTTTGTACCTATTTCTTGCACACATAAAGAAAGGGAAATAGGTTGGGAATAGGGGTTTTCTTAAGTATAACCCCAGTTTGGAATCAACCTTGAATGAAATATTATAAATAGTGAAATAAAATGATGGAAAGGTATACCTCAGATCTGCAATAAATGTTGATGATGCTTTGCTTGTTGAATGTAATCACATATGTTGTATAAAATGGCATGAGCATGACAAAATCCTAATCACACACACATGCTTGCAAATGAATAATGTAATTATGCTCCACAATTGATGAATGAAGAATGCAGCCTTGAAGACCTCTAGAGATGTTTAATGATGAATGATTGATGAGCATAATTTCATCTATCTCTTATGATTTGTTGTATATGAAAATGAGAGGGGAAAATCTCCTTATATACTTTCCTATCAAAAAATGCATTAATTTTCCGACATAGGCCGGCACGGGAAGAGATTTCCTACTCATTTTTTAAGATTCAAGAGGGGGGCAAAGAGGGGCCTAATTAAAGGAGACCAAAGCATGGCGCCCTAGTCCCAATGAGGACCAAAGTGTCATGCCCTAGTCCTATCCCTTTTGAGGGTTGGACTAAGGGGGTTATGTGGTGGATAAAGTGAAAAAAAGGCCCAATTTGCATGGTATAAGCATAATCATGCCTTAATTGGGCATAAGGATTCGAACACTAATGTGAGGGCCCCAAATGCAATCAAAATTAAAAAGGGGTGCAATTTTAGGGTGTTACAGTAAGTCTAACAAGTTTTGTACAATAAATGTAAGGCTATAATAGCCAATGCACAACATTGTAATATCATCCCAAAAAAATCAATATATTATTATGTTTTTTGTTAATATGTGCAATGGCTTGATCTAGTTGTTAGTGCGTTCTCTGTCATTTTTCAATAAGTTAACAATTACATAAAGAAGAAACACATATAAACATTAAATAAATAATATATCATAACATATATGTACATGGAAAAATCCTTTTTGAGAAAAATCCCACACTCCAAAATAGCCCAATGTATTAATTAATAAACAACTAGTTACAATACACTTGTGTACCAAGAGTATCACCAACCAAAGATTAAGAATATTTTTTTATAATTTTACGATATTTACAAAACTCTCACACAAGACCTTCATCTCAAGCATTTAATATATAAGAGATACCAATACAAGAAACCAACATGAGCTAAAATCACCAAAAAAGTGATGCCCAAATCCTAATTCTTAAGATGATTACTCAAGTTAAAACAATGTATTCCTTCTTCCTATCATAATCTCATTATAATCCACTTGCCAAATTGGGCATTCCATTTTATTTCATTATCTTCTACCAAAGGTGTCTTATGATGTGTCATAACACACATTACACTTTGATCAATAATTGTAAACCTCTTTACAACTCTTTTATGTGCCCAACATATTTTTACATTTTCTATACAAACTTTTGGAAGCTATAACTTTTAATTCAAGAGCTCAATTAGGCCACTTTTTAGGGAAAAAAAAGTTGTTAAGGTCAAAAATACATAAGCAATAGGCATACCTTGATGGTATCAAACAACTTGAAATATTTATTTTGGCCAAAAACCAACTCTATAACCCAAACATTGAGTTTTTCTATTTTAGAACCCTAGAGTTGCACTTTTTGTAATCTTATCATTAGGAACAATATTGAAACAATGTTTCTTGATAGCAGGGTGTCGACAAAGGCATCAAGCTCTTAATAGCAGGGTGTCGACAAAAGCATCAAGCTCTTGATCATGTCATGCTCCCTATCACTCTATCGGTTGGTTTCCTATTGCTATTAATTTATCATGATAAACATTTTTTTTGTTGTGAACAAAATTTTTCTTAACATCACTAAACTTATTGATGAAGTACAATTCAAGTTGTAAACCAATTATACAATGCTATGGCATCAATTTTACCTTCATAAATTTGAATGTCAAGGTTGACCTATACTCAAATAATTGTGATGACACATTGAATTTGGTTATTCAAGATGTGATTATATTGATCTTAGATTTGTCATAAAGTCACAATATTATTCAAAAAAAATTAGCACTGCACTTTTAAGGCTACATTGAGTAGTTGTTGCACTTTTGATGGTTTCATAGGTGCATGTTCATCTACCATTCTATTTTGTTCTCAATGTTCACTAAGATGCTTAAATGTTGAACATGTGAAGACAAGCATGAAAAAATCAAGCTTTGATATCAACAATGCAAACAAGCAAAAGTCTTTACAATGTAATTGTATTGCATTAAAGAAGAATTGGATAATGCTATGTTGCAATTGTTTTTCATTAAAAAGTAAAGTTAACTAGGGCGTTGACCCTTGAACATAGTCAGAGACTATCGACAGTACATTAACAACAACCAAAAACAAGGGTGCAGACCCAAAATACAAATAGGGTGTTGACCCATAACAACAACATAACTAAGGCATCAATTTCCAAACAAGAAGATCAAACAGCAAACAAAAGAGTATGTAGGACCAAAAACAAAACAAACCCAAATCAAGGAGGAGTAGAAACACCCAAGCCTTGATTGGGAGTGGTTTGGGAAAAGGAGGGGGAAGGGGGGTGGGGGGTGGGGGCTAGGGCGAACCACCATCTAGGAAATAAAAATCATTAGGATCATCTAGCGAGAGATCATTTGAAAGGGGGTCCATAGGAATATAACCAATACAAACATCAACAGGTTGTTGAGGGGTCACAAAGGGCTGGACAGGTACCGCATTAGGGGCATCTCCAATAGCTTATGTAGGTTGTAGAGGAGCTGCAAAACAAGGTTGCAGAGTCTCATGAGGAAAAGAATCAATAGCGGTAGCATCATCAGTAAGATCAGTAGTAAAAGGTACCACATCTCAGTACTCCTCAACCAAGCCATTCAAAATTCCCTCATAAGCATAGATAGTTAAATGATCTAATATAGCATCCTTCCACCAAATCGCAACACCCTTGCATCATGAAATAGAACAATCTAAAGCCAAATATCCTGTGGAGAAGCACTTTCAACAGCAAAAGGGGAGACCTTAAAAATCAAGCGATTGCATCCAGGGTCTATCCCCAACCATAAGAACCACGTCTCCCAGGAGAGGCGGATCATGTCTATGAATATATGGGTGAAGATGGAGCGGCCCATGGAGGAAGTATCATTGTCCACCATCAAGAAATGACCAATGGAGTTTCTAATGGCCTCATAGCAGGACCGTTCCCAAAAATGAAGGGGAAGATTCAGGAGACAGACCCACAATAGATGCACGTTAAGTGGTTCAGTAAGAGGGTTGAATGTTGTAGTTGAGGGCTTGATAGAGAGAGGATGGACACCTTAGGCCCACAACTTACCCAAAATCAAGTCCTAATTAGTCGAAGAGGTAAAAGAAGCAACGAAATGACTTTAGCACATGGAAATAACTCAATATTGTAAGAAACCAAAGGCTTCCACAACTCACCCACCCAATGATGAAGGTCTAGTAAGGAGGGCCAAAATCCATAAAATCTTCACACCAATGTTGTCCACCACATCCTGCCCACAGACAATCATATGGGATGACTTGGCACAGGGGAGAGGATGAAAACCCTTGGAGGATTGAGGCACAGATCTTGCTACATGAGAAAAACTACGCTTACTAGCAGGCAGAGGCAACAACAAAGTATTCTTGCCAGGTGTAATACCCTAAAAATGGTCATCCAAAAGCATGGCCCCCTAATCTCAACTAATGTGCTTAAATTCAATAAAATTCGTCAAGGTCTTGGATCAAATAATCAATTTAAATCAATCATGAGATCTTGATTAATTAATTCCTAAGGTATAAAAATGCAACATGGCAATTACAATTAATTAAATTCTCATTTAATTAATTGATTAAATTCAAAATTCAAAATTCAAAATCGAAAATATTTTTAAAATCAAATATCTCATTTATTTAATTAAATATCTTTTGCATATTTAATAAATAAATAAATAATTGTCATAAATCTTCAAAAAAAGGAAACAAATCAAGAAAGAGGAACTAATTTGAAAAATAAATTGGAAATTATGAGCACCAAAATTCAAAAAAGGAAACAAATTGACTGGACTCAAGAAAAATGGAAAGAATTTGAGTTGTTAATTTGAACTCAATCTTATCTCTCCAAAATGGAATTAAATTGTCCAATCAAATCATTTCACCTAGATTGTGCTTCCTTCGAATCAATCTCGACCGTTCATTAAAGATCAATCTTGACCTTTGGTCTCCCTCTTGATTTTCCTATAAATTCAGGCCCTCATTCTTCAATCAACATCCGAGAATTTTACGTTGTTATTATGCTAATATTGTGTTGCAGTTTATCGAGGAAATTTTGAAGAAGTTTTGCATATTTAATTCATCAATCGGCTTAGTTTTCATTTAATTTTAGAATCATTTAGACTTCTAGTTCATTAGCTTAGATTCATTTCTCTTATCTAGATTCAATTTCTTGCATATAATCTAGCTTAGCTTCATTTAGAGTTTTGATCATTTAGCTTGATAATCTCATTTCTCTTAATCAATTAATCTTGCATTTAATTATTAATCTTGCATTCACCTAGTTGCATGCATTTAAAAATCCTTCGTTTGTGTGTAGTCTAGTCACTAGATAGCTTAGAAATCTGAGAGAAATCCACACTCGCACTTTCTAGGAGGCAATAAGTTGACTTGCAATGGATTTCATTTTGTTGTTTTGATTAACTAACCCATGCAAATAATGGTTTATGGAAGTGATTGTGCCCTTGCAGGTTCCTCAAATTTCACACACACATTTCTAGCGCCTACCATGGGGCTCGAACCCACGACTATAAGATTTCTAATGTTGCTTGAATAGATTTGATGTTTGGTTTTTATAACTAAAAAACGTGTGTTAGATTTGCAAATAAAGATCTTTTTTTTTTGCTTGTTTTTCTATGACAGTAAAAAATGGTCTTTGTTTGGGAGGAATAAATTTTTATTGCACCGTTGGATCTAAAAAACGTTTGGATATGTTGTTTCAAACCAAATTTTTTATATTTTCACCAAAGTGATTTGCCTAATTTTGGCATCTTTGAAAGTTATGAAAGATAGAGTGTAGTACTATCATTTTGCTTATTCTTCTGTGACAGCAAAAAATGGTCTCTCTTCGAAGGGCATAATGTTTTATTGAACTGTTCGATCTAAACAAATTTTGGATATGTTGTTCCAAACCCAGTTTTCTGTATTTTCACTTGAGCGATTTGTCTAATTATGTCTAGGTTGAAATTTATAATGATAGAGTACAATACTATAATTTTACTTGTTCTTCTGTGATAGTAAAAAATGGTCTCTGTTCGGGGGGCATAACTTTTTATTGAATTGTTGGATCTAAACAAATTTTAGATATCTTGTTTCAAACCCAGTTTTCTACATTTTCACTGACAATATTTCCCTCATGTTTTTGGTTTGAAAGTTATAAATGATAGAGTGCAGTACTATCAAAACTCTCACAAATAGGATAGTCATACAAAATGGAAATTCTTGTTAGATTAGCTTAATTTACAGTTCACATGCTAGAATTTTATTTTGATGATTTTTTATGTTATTTTGGACACTAATTTTGGGATTTTAATGTTTGCAGGTTCTCTTGGCAAAGAATTCAACCATTAAACATACGCTTTCCAAAGATTATAAACTCGAACTACTAATATCTTTATTTTGCAGGTTGCCTCGGGAGATACAAACAAATATTCTATCTTCTTAATCTTTTTGGGAACACTTCAATTTATATAAGGGAAAGAACTTTGTTTTACGTGTTTTGGGAAAAAATCTAGAGTAGGAGAGTATGCTCTTGTCCATTCGGACAATTAGAAATATAGACCTTGAGATTATTTTTCTATTAGAGTTTGAGATCTGTTGATACCTTTAGAGGTCCTACCTCTCGAGAAGCCCCTAAGGCTTAGTGAGAGGGAACGACCCAAGTGAGTCTAGTCAAAGCCAGGAATCCAACTCACTATAATAAAACACTTCAGGAGTGAAAGTCCCAAGAGACGGAGTAATCGGTGGCACTACTTCATTTATGAGGAGTGTCTAATGTTGAGCATCTTGTAGGGCCTTGCGGTCTAAATCACACTTGTGTGACTACATTGTTGCAATATCCTACTGGGTTTTATAATCTAAATCGTGCTTGTGTGACAGTCAGGCGGTCCTTCCCAACGAAACCCTTACTACAAACTTTAGGTTAGAAGCTACCTGACTCACCTATGAAAGGAGGGCAATCTTTGTGCAAGGGGATAGTTGGCTTGACTTGGTTAATATGATGTCGTTGATCCATTGAGTGATCCTTGGACCTTGTATTGCGATAGCTATTGGGGTGTACCTAGGTTGTAGGCAAAGTTTTTCCTTCTCAGCCAACTTCCATAGGGTTTAGCGTGATGTGCTTGTTATTATTTTACACCTACTGTTTGTTGTACTTTTCAGCTCTCAAAATAATTGAAACAAAACTTCAAGACAATCAGAAACGTCAAACTAAAACTGAAAGACAAACTTAAAACCAAGTTAGTGATCAAAACTCTTTCAAAACTCGTCCTGGGTCAATCCTAGATCGTACGAGCCAACAACAAGTCAACGTTTTATCGTTTTGGTCAAATTTAAACTCATAAAAATAAAACATCATTATTGCCAAATTGTTGTTCTAATTAGAAAGGTTCATGTACAAGTAAGAGCAGCAACTCATACAAATCTATGTCTCCATCATCTGACCTTGAATTTTACTCATTCTGGTCTCATACTCTATTGTACGAAATTTTTTCCTCAAGTCCTGAAAGCAATTAGTATCCTAGAGAAGACATTTGTTGTCCTCGTTGTTAGAAAATCCTCCTGTCTACCATAGTCAGTATTTGTGTTTGATCAAGCGTCAATATCTTGTATGTCCAATCCTCAAGTGTTGAGAAGAAGAAGCCTCAATCCAAAGGCTAAACTGAAAAAGAAGCGTCCTAGTCCTAGGCAAATGTATAAGAGGAGAAAGTTTTTATACATCAACTATCAGCTCTTCTTGTCACATAGGGTGTTCCTGAGACATATGTGGTTATACCTTCAAGGGAAATATAACTAATTTGACGAAGAACCCCTAAGAAGTAGGGTTTTGGCTTAGAAATTCGCATTCGGCTATCACTTAAACAAGGAAGGGAAGATTAATCCTGCTCTATTTCTAGAAGTTTGTATCACTTACAAAGAGGCTCAACTTGAATCTCCAACCCCTGAGAGAGAGCAAGAAGTCAATTCTCCCTTCGTAGGACAAAAATTCTATTGAGATAACTACCTTGTCCACTTTTGTGTCAAAACTTTGTCTGTCTAATCTTAGTCTTTGTTAAGCTTATTGGTCTTCATTCTTCAACAACAAAATTAGAATTAAATTGAGAAAAAATGGATCTCAAGCAAAACGCTTCTTAATAACACACCCTTAATTATGTACATTTCAGCTACCGAGACATCACTGGGGGTACTCCTTGCTTAGTAGGATGAAAACAATAAAGAAAGAGCCATATATTACATTAGTCGAACACTGGTATTATATAAGAAAAATTATTCAATAATTAAGAAAGCTTGCTTAGTAGTGGTATTTGCATCACAAAAGCTAAGACACTACATGTTAGCTCACTCCATCAAGCTAGTAGCTAAGATTGATCCACTAAAATATCTTCTCAGTAAAGCTACCCTCACTGATAGACTAGATAAATGGGTCATTGTGTTGACAAAATTTGATATTGAATATGTGGAAAGGAAAGCTATAAAAGGGCAAGCCATAGCAGATCAACTTGCAAATGCTCCTCTAGAAGATGATAAACCCTTGAACATCGAATTTCCAGACAAATTAATTTTGCATCTCACTCAGAGATCCTGGAAGATGTTCTTTGATGGATCTTTCACCCATTAGGGGTCGGGAGCTGGAATTCTTTTCATTACTCCTCATAAATACTCCATACCAAAGGCGTACAAGTTACTCTTTCCTTGTACAAATAACATTTTTTAATATGAAGCCTTGGTAAATGGGATTAAGTTGGCACTTGAATGGAATGTCACATTAAAGCACATATATGGTGACTCTCATTTGGTGATCAATCAAATCAAAGACCTATATCAGACCAGAGATGAAAATTTGATGCCTTATAAAAGAATGGTGGACAACTTCAAGAAATACTTTGTGTTCATCTCATTTGAGCAAATTCCAAGGTCAACAAATAGAGCGACGGATGCTATGGCAACATTGGCATCCATTCCACAGCTAAAAAAGCTAGAGTTCCACTATGAATTTCTAGTGGAAGTTTTTTTCTACCCTGCATATGACTCCCCTGACTCCCAGATGGTTTGCGCCATTATTGGACAAGACTCATCCCGGTATAGCCATGTCTATTCCTATCTCCGAGACCAAGCTATCCCAGAAAATTTCACCTGTAATAAAAAATGTAACCTAATCCATAATGCCTCTCGTTATGCCATCATTGCTAACGATCTCTATAGGCGAGGGTTAGATTATGCCTTTCTTAGGTGTTAAGAATCGGAAGAGTCTCAACAAGAACTGTCTGAAGTCCATGATGGTATTTGTGGATCTCATTCGAATGGCTTAAACATTAGCACGCAAATTTCTAAGGGCTAGCTACTACTGGCCTGATATGGAAAAGGATGCTTTGAAATATGCTAAGACATGTCAAGAATGCCAGTTACATGGTAATCTCATACATGCCCTAGCAAGGGAACGCATTCCCTTTCTAACACATTGGCTATTTCAACAATGGGCTTTTGATTTGCTCTGTCAGATTTATCCAACTTCTTCAAATGGACATAAATTCATCATTATTGCTACTGAGTACTTCGCAAAGTGGGTCAAAGCGATTCTGCTCATCAAAGCGACCGGGAAACAAGTATCCATGTTCATTTTGAATCATAAAATTTGTCAGTATGGGATTCCCTCTTCAATCATCACTGATAATGGGGGCAGTTCAAAAATAAGGACATAACTGAGCTATATGACAAATTTAAGATCAAATGACATTGGTCCTCTGTATATTACCCTCAATAGGTTGAAACATCCAATAAAACGCTACTGCGAATCTTGCATCGTACAGTGAACAAATCTGGAAAGGATTGGCATCTACAAATCAATCGTGCACTATGGGCTTATCGAACAAGCATCAAAACTCCTACTGGTGCTACTCCTTTTGCTTTAGTATATGGGGTTGAAGCAGTCATTCCTATAGAAGTGGAAATCCCATCTCTGAGAGTTTCCTTGCAAAATCTAATCATCGATGAAGACTGAAGAGTATCCAGGTTGCACGAACTTGAGTTGTTTGATGGATGTCAGCAAGTGGAATTCAATCACTTAAAAGCTTATCAACAAAGAATATCTAGAGGATATAACAAAAAGGTTCAATACAGAGAATTTCAGGTTGGTGACCTTGTGCAAAGAGAAAATCCAAAGAATTATCAAGACCGAGAATAAAAAGGGATGTTTGAACCCAACTGGCTGGGTCCCTACATTGTTACGACAAACTTTGGATTAGTTTCCTATCAACTCTCTACATCAGAAGGAGAACAGATCTGAGAGCCCATCAACACCATCCATCTGAATAAATTTTGCACCTAAAGCATTCTTAAGCTCTGACTACTCTATACATATAAAAGTCTTGGAAAAAAAAACCCTAATCACATATGTTGCATGAAATGGCATGAGCATGACAAGACCCTAATTACACACACATGCTTGCCAATGAATGATGTAAATATGCTCCACAATTGATGAATGAAGAATACAACCTTGAAGACCTCTATAGATGTTTAATGATGAATGCTTGAATGCTTGATGACCATAATTTCATATGTCTCTTATGATGTGTTGTATATGCAAATGAGAGGGGTAAATCTCCTTATATACTTGCCTATCAAAAAAGTGCATTAATTTTCTGACATAGGCCGACACGGGAAGAGATTTCCTGCTCATTTGTTAAGATTCAAGGGGGGGGGGGGGGGGGGGAGAAGAGGGGCCTAATTAAGAGGGACCAAAGTGTGGCGCCCTAGTCCCAATGAGGACCAAAGCGCCACGCCCTAGTCCTATCCCTTTTTAGGGGTGGACTAAGGGGGTTATGTGGTGGATAAAGTGGGAAAAAGGCCCAATTTGCATGGTATAAGCATAATAATGCCTTAATTGGGCATAGGGATTTGAACACTAATGTGAGGGCCCGAAATGCAGTCAAAATTGTAAAGGGATGCAATTTTAGGGTGCTACAGTAAGTCTAACAAGTTTTGTACAATAAATGTAAGGCTATAATAGCCAATGCACAGCATTGCAATATCATCCCGAACAAATCAATATATTATTATGTTTTTTGTTAATATGGGAAATGGCTTGATCTAGTTGGTAGTGTGTTCTCTACCATTTTTCAACAAAATTCAGTAAGTTAACAATTACATCAAGAAGAAACACATATAAATGTAAAATAAATAATATACCATAACATAGATGTACATGGAAAAATACTTTATGAGAAAAATCCCACACTCCAAAATAGCCCAATGTATTATTTAATAAACAACTAGTTACAATACACTTGTGTACCAATAGTATCACCAACCGAAGATTAGGAATAATTTTTACAATTTTACGATATTTACAAACTCCCACACAAAACCTTCATGTCAAGCATTTAATATATAAAAGATACCAATACAAGAAACCATCAAATGGCTATTAGAAAAACATGAGCTAAAATCACCAAAAAAGTGATGCCCAAATCCTAATTCTTAAGATGATTACTCAAGCTAAAAATAATCTATTTCCAGATGAATCAATTTTACATCTCACTCAAAGATCTTAGAAGATGTTCTTTGACGAATCTTTCACCCATCAGGGGTCGGGAGTTGGAATTCTTTTTATTACTCCTAAGAAATACTCCATACCAAAGAAACGGGTAGAGCATTCTTAAGCTCCGGCTACTCTATACAAATAAAAGTCCTAAACCAAAAAAAAAAAAAGATCTCTTCCAAGAAGGTGATAACCTGGTAAACAGGCACCTCTTGTACTCACAAGCACTCCATCTATCAACGTAACTTTGGCATTTCCTACTTTCATTCCTTGCTTTCCCGCTTTGCTTTTGCTTGTGCATAGTCTTTAGTCACTTTTGTGACCCCTCTTGGTTCTCCTTGGAACCCTCATGGCTTGCAATCGATCAACATTATAGTCCTAGGGCACTTCCATCTTAAAGCCCTTAGTAGCTCAACCAAGCCATCCTTGTGTCAGTCAAGTTTGGATCGTTCACTTTGAGTCAGTCATCTGTCTCCTACCTTATACAAAGTTTTGATCACTGGCACCCTATCAAACATGCAAAATAAGAACAACTGAAAACAACAACTCAAACTGCTTGAGCTATGCTGACATTTTCTTTGTATGTTGTCTTTTTTGGCTTTCACTCATTATTCCCTCTAAGTAACTCAAGGAAGTCTATCTTGACTAAGAGGTACAAGGATTTCTACTTGTGGATGTGATTCTAATGATCTAAAAACGTCCTATAAACTGGGTGTCTATGATAAGAGCCTTCACATTAAGGTGAAATGGCCTCACATACCTTGACTCTATTTATATGTACGCTTCAATGAGGTCAGAACTATTTCCTTGTCTATTTTAACTGTTTGTTGTGTTTGCATGCAAGAAGCATTCAAGTCATCTTGGCCTCCTTTTGCCTTGATGCTTATGTTTGACTGGTATATCAAAGAGGACAGGACATTTAGGGCATCTTGGCTCTTTGTGCCTTGATGCTTATGTCTATTTCCTACATTTAACGCTCAATGATGATAAGAAAGCGAATCAAAATCTAGTGACTAGGTCAACTAGCTGCATACATGTCAACTAGATCATTCTCATCACAACGATCGAGCACCTGTGTTATCATCATTCCTACATGAGATGTTAGCTACATACATGTCATAATAGGTTCATACATCCACATCATAATCATATGCATTCATATAATTACATTAAAAAAAAAAACATGCATAGAATTCACATTTTGCATTATCATATTCATCCATTAGATCATTTATTTGCATATGAAAAGAAACAACAACATTCATAATCATCATCATAGCATACATCCATATTAGAAAAGAAATGCATACATGTAGAGCATCATATAGCATAAAGCATAATAGAACATCTCATGAAATCACATCAACAAACACAAGTGCAATAAGATCAATAATCAAGAGCTCATATATATATCATCTCAATGTCATCGGCGTACAATGATCTAAAAAATCTGTCAAAATTGGAGCAAGAATCGTCTATGGCTACAAAACTAGGGTATACAACAAAAGCGAGAGTCATGTCCAAAAACTAACTATGACCCTCTCCCTTATTGCCTGGTGGAGGAGGAGCTTCCTATTGAGCACCACCATCATCGACCCTAGCTGCTTGAGCTCCCTCCGATCTAGTCATATACTGCAAGTAGGGGATCACCTACTGAGCAACACGAATAGCCACACTATATGTTGCCACGTAATATGTTACCATGTTCGATTGATGTAGAGCCTCACGTTGTGACGCTGCTAGCGCGTCCCTAGAAGGTTTTCAAATTTTCAAGCTGAGGAGGTGAAAATGACGAAAATTACCCCTCCAAGTTTTACATAGTCAAAACTCTAATTTTCAACTTGCTCTGATTGGCGTGAAAACTACACCCTTGGTTAATTTGACCATCCTGATTCCATTTTCAGGATCAAAATCAAAATCTGAGATTATCTACCTAGTCAATTTCGCACAACTGTGACCACTTAACACATTCATCAAATGCTCATTCTTTTCTTCAATTTGCACTCAATTTCCCATCAATCAACGCTAAATCTTCGAATGGCCCTTTGAATCATTATTTGCGCTCAAATCATTAATCACTTAATATTTTTATCAAATTGCTTGAAATCACTGCGCAACCTACCGATCTTTCGATTTCGCTCTCAGGGGGGCATACTCATGACATCATTATCATCAATGATCACATCCTCAAAGTCGAGAATTTCTTTCAAAATCTTCATTACAAGTCAAGCAACTAATCTTTACCGAACATCAAACAAGACCTTATCGCTAGGGGCATCTCAACTTCATCGCTTCATATCAAGTTGAGATTTCTCGATCATCTGAATCAAATCAATCTCTAGGGACATCAGTTTCGTCAAATCAAATCAAGTTGATATTGTCTTCATCTGAATCAGTCTCTTAACGTTAATCAGTTTCATCACTTTTCATCAAGCTGATTATTCGTTTAAAATCAATCAAGGGTTTAAAGATTATCTTTGATCACACACTCAATCTAGCAAATGTTCAGTTTCATCGCATCAAATCAAGTTGGACAATTTATCTTCACTCATCATGCCTTGATCCATCAAGTTCAAGATCGGTTTTATCTTCGCTCACTGTGTATAGTTCAATCAAGTTCTAGATCAGTAAGATTTCGTTTCTTGATCCATCAAGTTCAAGTTCGGTATCTTTGCTCTTCATCGGTCATAGTTCAATCAAGTTCGGGATCGGTATCGCTTTCAATTAGTTTGTTCAGTTTCATCGCTTCAAAACAAATTGAATACCTCGCTCTTCATCTGGTTCATGATCAATCAAGTTCGGAACCAGTATCTCCTAGACATCAATTGTTCTTTGAATCAACACTTTGCTCGCACATCAATTCAAAGAGGGGCAAATGCAATATCCTAAAAATGGTCATCCAAAACCATGGGCTTCTAATCTCAACTAATGTGCTTAAATTCAATAAAATTCATCAAGGTCTTGAATCAAATAATCATTTAAATCAATCATGAGAGCTTGATTAATTAATTCCTAAGGTATAAAAATGCAACATGGCAATTACAATT
This sequence comes from Cryptomeria japonica, assembly GCF_030272615.1. Classification (NCBI taxonomy): domain Eukaryota; kingdom Viridiplantae; phylum Streptophyta; class Pinopsida; order Cupressales; family Cupressaceae; genus Cryptomeria; species Cryptomeria japonica. The sequence goes on along the minus strand of NC_081411.1, from coordinate 245,378,209 downwards.
AATTAAATTATCATTTAATTAATTAAATATATTTTACATATTTAATAAATAAATAAAAAATTGTCATAAATCTTCAAAAAAAGGAAACAAATCAAGAAAGAGGAATTAATTTGAAAATTATGAGCACAAAAATTCAAAAAAGGAAACAAATCGGTTGAACTCAAGAAAAATGGAAAAAATTTGAGTTGCTAATTTGAACTCAATCTTATCTCTCCAAAATGGAATTAAATTGTCCAATCAAATCATTTCACTAGGATTGCGCTTCCTTCAAATCGATCTCGACTGTTCATTAAAGATCAACCCTGACCTTTGGTCTCCCTCTTGATTTTCCTATAAAATCAGGCTCTCATTCTTCAATCAACATCCAAGAATTTTACATCGTTATTATGCTAATATTGTGTTGCAGTTTATCGAGAAAATTTTGAAGAAGCTGCATATTTAATTCTTAAATCAACTTAGTTTTCATTTAGCATTCATTTAATCTTAGAATCATTTAGACTTCTAGATTCATTAGCTTAGATTCATTTCTCTTGTCTAGATTCAATTTCTTGCATATAATCTAGCTTAACTTCATTTAGAGCTGTGTCTTTTAGCTTGATAATCTCATTTTGCTTAATCAATTAATCTTGCATTTAATTATTAATCTTGCATTCGCCTAGTCGCATGCATTTAAAAATCCTCTGTTTGAGTGTAGTCTAGTCACTGGATAACTTAGCAATCTGCGAGTAATCCACACTCACACTTTCTAGGAAGTAATAAACCGACTTGCAATGGATTTCATTTTGATGTTTTTGATTAATTAATCCATGCAAATAATGGTTTATTGAAGTGCTTGTGCCCTTGCAGGCTCCCCACATTTCACACACACACCAGGAAGAGCAACAGCCCTACGAACCAAAGCAGAACCCATGGGAAGAGGGCATTTGGCGAGAGTAGTAGCTACAGTAGCGCCAAGAGATGCAATTAAGGGGGTCTCTCCAACCAAGGGAGAAGAACCCATGACTGTCCCCAACACATAGGGAGCTAAAGTAGGGTAAACCACAAAAGGGTCCAACAAGCCAAGAGTCGAGACACCCGACGAGCAAAAGTAGAAGGTGGGGCAAACATGAAGGGAGAGAGGGAATTCAAACTAAGAGCAAGAGTTGTTGCACGTTTTCATTTGTCTCCTCTATGTATGCAATTGTTTCTTGTTGGGAACTTATCTATTTTGTACCTAGCACACATCTATACAAAGGGATCATTAGCTAGGCCTTCAAAAATGTGTATAGATGTCATGCATGTATGGTGTGCTTTCCATGTGAACAAGAGCATGAAAAGTAATTAACTTTTCAATGTCAATTATAAGTCTATATGGTGTCAATTGGTTGGCATGAAAATATGGTATAAGAGTGGCTAGGTGTTGAACAAGGATGGTGTCAATAAAGTACATTAAGTTAAGTTATGAGCATGCAAAGTCACAATATACGAGCAATAAATGTTGTCAAATGATGTGCAAGGACCAAACCTTAGGTGGTGCACAAAGTAAATAGAAATTGTGTAAAGTTACACTCATACCATGCACAATCCTAAATGCTCGCATTAAGAACCTTACATAAAAGAAAAAAGAAAAACATTTTGTCGATTGAATGAATTCTAAAATTATAATTAAACCACATAATATCAAATAGAAATATCATGAAACGATACTAATCATATTACGGTTAAATATAATTCATTGTCATTTTAGATCAAAGGATCTAATACATTTATGCATAACATCACACTTTGAGAAAGCACACATATTTCTAAGTACTAAATTTTACATACCATTTACAAAATTAAGAAAATTATCCTTGTTCTTTGAAAAGCTTTGTTCTAATGAGATGGTGAAATATTTGATTAACTTTAACTTTAATGAGCACCATACTTAACTACCCAAGTGGACTTTAGACACCAAAATCCTAGTTCCTTTAGATCTTCATAAATTTCATGCTGTAACCTTAAAATAAGAATAGAATATGTTGTTGGAAAAATCACATATAGAAATACAAATCACAAGGCTTGGATGAGAAAGTGGATCTAATTGTAGTTAGAGGTTTTGTTGGGATAACGATGATCTTAACTCCCCTTTCATGGGCAACTGTCGCCTTTCCAGTACTTGAAATCAACTAGCGGTCTCTCTTCCTAAGCAGTAGGACATCATATAGAAATGTGTATGGAAACAAAATTTCGAAAAAAATCTTATCGACATTCCGTCGTGGTTGCCAAACCATGACCAGTAGGGTATAGATTTCCCCCGTGCCCCAACTTTCTTTGGTTGACAGAAGAGGGGAATTAACGAGTACAACCATTGCCTATCTTCGTGCATTATCATTACAATTACAAGTCGCATAACCCAAGAAGAGCCATGGTAAAACATGGTCTGACGTGTTCTTATACAAGACCTTGCTAAAATCGAGTAATCTAACATTTTCCTACTCGAGGCCTTCCTCAAATCAAGGAGCATCAGACCAATGAACCTCCACTCAAGATAATTCGACATTTGCATATCACGAGGCCTTTCACCAGTACCCATTTTATCAAGACAAGTTCTCGAAGGAGACTTGGTCCGTAATTGTGCCTTGTTCACCTTATTACTACTTAGGAGGTTCAATCATAACATTCATAGCTAGAAAGCCTCCAGTCTCGATTGTCTCGGGCCCTTGTATTTGTTATGGGCCATCTCTATTAGTCCCATCCCTTTTCAATGCTGCCGTACTCTTGAACCAATTTACCTCTGACATTCTAGTCAAGCATTCCTTCCAACTTGTTGCCAGGCTTAATTGCAATCTTTCTCAAACTCGAAACAACTGCAAGATCAAATCCATTAAAAATTGTAAACCCAAGTCAAACTACAAATTCTTGTCCATTACCAATATGATCTACCAGTGAATTTACAATGATCTATACTTGCCCCCCGAGTTTATTTATCAGTTCCTTTAAACCTCAATTAAGGAAAAGATTGCAACATATTTATCAGAAAGTGCAGTGAAAAACATTTGAAATCGACTGATTAACGCCAACCTGTAGCTGAATCTTTTCCACCTTAATATTTTGCGCAAACATTGGTTAACAGCAAAAGAGTAAACAGTTTGTTATATAAAAATTAATTTGGACAGGCTATAAATGTTCATAAAGACTTAAGTATCCTTCAATAAACAATTGCAAGCATACTCCTCGCATGTAGAATCCTTCAGTAACTATTTTGGAGGGGCTAATTGGTTGCCTGCATTGTTCTCCCCTTGTCCCTTGGAAATTTTGTTTACAATTTGTTTATTGACAAATTACATCCCACGAGCTCGCCAACAAAAATCATTGGCCACGTAACTAAAATGTTGATTTCTCACATTGAAAACTTGTAGTGTTGCACATGTCAAGGAACTTTAGGTGAAACCAAATGAATGAACCTTCCAGTTTTAAATTGTGAATTTATTAGAATTTGGCAACAACTACTCTTAACGTAAATGTTATTAACGCAAACATTTTTCATGCTCAAAAAACAAATCCTTGCGAATCTGACGTGTATGTTTCTCGCACAGACAAAAATGCATTGTCAAATTACTTTTTGAAAGAATTTCTCTTACATTATGAGCTAATTTATGAATGAGAAGGTCAAACTTCTGCCAATGGAGCTTGAACTCAGGACAACGAAACTCAAATATTACTGCAGATTACATAACGGCCTATTATGATTATCATGCATGGCATAGCATTCCAATTTGAAAAGAACGATTTCATAGCGAGAGAATACCTACTCTGCAATGTTTTGAATTGAGACACTAATTTCAATCACATATATATCTAATTCATGTCACACTATAATCGTTCACCATCCAAATTTTTTTAGGCAGATGTATATTTATGATGCAGTTAACAGAAGGCACGCATATCTCTAGCCTTTTGTATTTCTCCCACCTACAGATGGTAAGAAAAATAATAGGCATCTCAAAGCAGAATAGAAAGGGAACAGAACATTTAACTTTACAAATCATATCCTCTGATTAACCGACCTAAATATGACAAATTTTGATTTCAAATAAACTGCAATACTTTCATACCAACCACCAAACATGTATTAAATAACCTTTGAAGAGATGTGCAAAAGGCTAATCATCACAGATAAGTTACAGAAAAGTGGAGGAACCAGAAGGGCGTTTCATTATAATGCCCTCTTCAGTAACAACTGCAAGTATTACCAAGGATAAATCCGCCATTTTTAAGCAAATGATCCAAATTCAGGCATAAAAGAAATAGCGAATATTAACAATTCTCTTGATGCCTGTGTTGTTATCTTCTAGAGAATAATTGCCTCTGACAGGCCCTGGACCTGGAATTCAGACAATAATATTATAGTAATTGGTTTTAGCTTGGTTTCTTGAACAACTTGGCCTTTACTCATCACCAAGTAGTGTGGATAAAACTAACTGCTGAACAAAGTTTGCCCTTTGAGTTGCCTGTTTTATCTTTTGTGCCCTCTCTTCTGAACTCAAGGATGGCTCATTGCTGCAAAATGGTAATATAATCAGAATTGTGCCACAATAATTTCCATAGAGCAAAATGAATGAAGGATCATGCAGCAAAAGCTAAGTGCAGATGCAGATATAATTGGGCAAATACAAACAAACAGTTACTTCAGAAAGTTATTAAGAATCTAAGCAACCGGCCAAAACATATATATAGAGGCTTGCAGATACAACAGACAAAATAATACTTACACCACAATATGTGAAAAATTGCTTAACTCCGATGATGTCTTACCAGAAATTTATTTCAGAAGCCCATCCAGATAAGTATTCATTAACTTTCCATGTCAGATGTCTAGATTTCTAATTCTCCAAATGGAGAAGCACTTTCACAGATTTTGTGTTGTCTAGCATTTAGCAACAAACATTTGGTGACCACATAAGTCAACTCCACTGTACATTGAATTAGAAGGCAAAGATGCCAATATCAAAACTCACAAAAGATTATTGAGAAGTTCGAGGAATCAAGTCTGACATGTGACATGATTTACAAAATATCCTATATGTAGTTCCTAGTTAGTATATTTGGCTTATAATACAAAAGTATTGTATTTGAGCATATTGCTTTCCAAACGCTAGTACCAAGCATGTCGTATGACTCAAGAGATGAAATAGGTATCTTCATGGATTCAGTCATGGCCAGACAAATAAACACACATACACCATATCCCGATTCCCTTCACTAGTCCCAAGAAGCTTCAGGCCTCCTCAGGTCATGGATTTATTCAGATGCAACAATTTTTCCACTTTTGGAAACATCAACTTGAATCAGGACAAGGCTGTTCAATGCTTTTGTTTATCATTAATTGGGGATATGACGTTTAAAATTTACTTCCTAAATCTTTAACTGCAATTACAAATGTTGAAAAATATTTTTTCTTCTATTTTCTTTTATGTTTTTAACTTAACTAGAATTACATCAATATCCACCAATTTCTATCCCCACTTAAAGCAGTCTTTAAATCCAACATCCCAAACTGGTAGGTATTCATAATCTATTCTGCTGCAACAATTTGCATTTTTGAATTTAGGTATTCATAATCTAGAGAATACAATTTCAAAGGTTAGAGAATAGATAACTGATTTATCATTCTAATATTATGAATCTTGAAGTATCCAATTTCAAAGGTTGCTAGATAACAGCTGTTAAAAAATATATAAAAAAAAATTGCCATACATTGTAATTATGAAATGGCAGATTATTTTTTTGAAATATCTTTATTTTTATTTTATATTTATACATCTATCTAAAACTTATAATTTTAATGAGGGCATATCTTTGTATGTGGTGTTTATTTTGAAAATATTATGTTTATAACTGACATTTAAAAATTGACATGGAAATGGTTGTCAAATTTAAGCTAAAAAGTAAGAGCTTTTGTTTAACACACTCATGCCATTATGCTCCATCTCTTGCAACCATTGTAGAATGCATCTTGGCATTAATAAAACTCGAAAAAATAAGAAGACATGCTTCATGAAGAAAATGGTTGTATTCAGCAGAAAACTGATGTAGCCTTTCAGACATTTAAATTGCATAATTGTGCCTGTGAATTGCGTGATCGCATTGTGATTGTTTAAGTCAATCTGCAAATTTCTATTTGTTACCATGCTTAAAACCCGTTCATGCAATTGGATGCAAGGAAATGGTGCTCCCATGACAAAAAGAGAATATTTTCTAACCGTGAATCATGAGAGACATAGTATCTGAGTCAAAAAATGAATGTTGGCCACTTGACAGAAGAACTGGAGTAAGTTTATGTCAGATGATCATCCTCTGAACATCAGAGAATTTCTCAAGGTTTTACAAAGGCAAAAAGTAACTGCAATTTCTGACATTGTAATTTGCTTTGGCACGGACAAATAAAGGAGGGAATATTGTTATGAGAACTAAAAATTTTAATATCTCCAGCCATTAAGGCTTACACATAGGCAGGCTCACTTTTGCCATTTTTGACACAGAAAAAGTTGCATTTGGGAGTTTATTGTACTTTTTAGTAAGTTGTTTATACAAAGCTCAGATAACATACACTATCACCAAATTTATCCATGTTGAAATCAGAAGGCAGCTGAAACTAATCTTTTACCCACCCACATACATGTTATACTTACCAATAAACTCAGGCTCCCAAGATAACCTGCAACACCAAAGATTACTTCCTACAAGAAAGCAATAAGAGAAATAATTGCTTCACTGTGGTGCAAAATGAATTATGATCTCTTGATCAAAGATTAAAGATGAAATAAAAGATTATCCCTTACAAAATATGCACATGATCCCTTGCTTATATGAGCAAGGTCGAGAGATAGGACTAACTAAAATGATAAGTGTTTTAATCCAATGTCATGTGACAGCTAGGGGATAATATCACATATATATTAGAGAATTCTGGAAAGATTTGTACCTCCCTAAATAAACTTAACATGTGAACATGTGTGAATAGGACCTAACTAACAACTACTTAGATAATGTGCCTTATTCATGCTACAAAAAAGAAACCAGATAGGAAACACCCATGTTTACACCAACACCCTCCCTTATATGCAACTTAGGGATAATGATTAACAAATGCAAATGATGCAAAAATCATGATGATTGATCCCAGCTACTAGGCTATGTTAGGTACCCTTGTACAAATGTGATCTCTCATAAATAGAGAAAAGGAGAAAATCCAATGGGACAAAACTCTTCTCCAAAACAGAGAAAAAATGCAAACATATGCAACTAATGGATGGAGAACAAAAAAGAACCCCCAAGGATGAAATCCATCACGAGTATATGATTAATTGCCCCCCATAAGAGAGAAAATGAGAGACTATATAGCCCCATCACAATGTGTAATCTCCTACAGTAATGGTGAATGCTTAAAGACACAACATGATCCAATGCCTACAACCAATATTCCTCCCCTTGTGATGAAACAAAACAAAATATAGATGTGGGAAAGCTTCCCATTCTGGATAGAAATTAGTAGGAAGAAATATCAAGATGTAAGATGATGGTGTCTCTAAAATTTGCTCATATGTCGCCATGACCATTGAAGATGATGTCCCAATCAGATCAGGTACATGCCAAAAAATAAAGTGACAAACCAGGATCAAGTGTTACCTGATGTTGAACAAGATCCAAAGATAACGATATTGAGACAACAGATATGATGGAACTGTCATCAAAGAGGAGAGATAATCCCTCAAATGTGTCCTCCAAGTCTAAAATGTAAGACTCTATAAACAAGTCCAAAATAACTGTCAAGTAATCACCCCACAAAGCTGAATTTGAAAAACTATGATTTACTATTGCAAAGAATCATCAAAGCTCTCAAATAAGCAACTCCAGATTCAGATGTAGCATAAAGTGATGTATTTGTGATCTCAATAGGAGTTGAAGGAGCAATAGGAGAGGTCTCTATATCACCGGAACGCTCAAGCTCTCTATCATATTCAAGCTCCTCTATGTATAATCATCAAAGGGTATATTGTCTATATCATCATGAAATAAGGCAATCTAATGCGGGATCATTTGAGAATGAAAAGATGTGAGGGTCTCCATACATCTCCCAAATTTTGGTCCAAAGTGTGTGCGGGCACTTCATCTCTGAGATCTTCCAGGAAATGTCAACACCAATGGTTGTATGTAATGTCCCCTTTTGGAATGATCCTAAATCTTGCCCTAAAATCACAAGTTCAAGGCAAACTCGCTAGTTAACACTTTCCTTTCCAACATAAACTAAGGTGTAAACCTTGCAATAATGTTAGCCAATATTTGAAATGAAATTCATAAGACCATTTAGGGATCTAACAGCATACAATTGTTGACATATAATCAATTGAACTCATAGCATTCAATAAAAAAATCATATGTTGTTCATTAAACTTAAAGATAAACAGGCAATTAACATTGCATAGTTATACATACGGATCATTTCTAGAATTCAACCATAATAGGGGTTGAATGAGAGAAGCACGATAGGGTGGTCAAAGCATCCCTCACACTAAGCCCAAGGGTGGATACAACAACCCCTTGGCCCACATGTGGCAAGACGTCATCCATCCAACATGGGGTGGCCTACCTAGTAGGGGAGCTCATCTCTGCCCTCCCAATTCGTGTCACCTTATTCACCTACCTATGATTGTGAGTTCTCTTACTTCAATTCCAACAATCAACTATCGTAGAGGTTGGAGAGGAAACTGCAATAGGACATCCATAAAATTCGTCGTATCAAAGCCAAAGGGCAGAATAAAATACCCCCTTGGCCTACCTGTGACAGGACGTTATCCATCCATCATGGGGTGGCCTACTTAGAAGGGAATTTCATATCTGCTCTCCACCCTTGTATTTCCTTACTCACCTTCACGTGAGTGCTTGTTGGGGAATAGTTGAAACTTAATGAATAAGGAATAGCATTTCATATTATTGCCTATACAAGATATATGAAGTTATGTATTAAATATACTATCACATTACACACCACAATATTTACTATATCGCCCAAATTGCTGAATGAAAATGCAGGTTCTTACATTAGAGATGATCTGATCTGAATTGCTTGATCCTGCTCGATGATATCTTCTTTCTCATTTTATTCCATATATATATATATATATATCAGCAAATGTAAATAATGCATTCATATACTTGTCATAATTCCATATATAACTTGCTAGCTTCGGCTGATGGTAAAAATCAGAATTTCTGTCCTTAATTGCTTATATCAGCTAGAATAATTATTCGTATTCCTTTCTATTGATCCATTGATGCCTTCCACAAATGAAGTGTCTCTTTTTATATCTTTGTATTTTTAATAGAGAGATGCACCCCTTTTTAAGGATGATGTCCTTTCAAATGGATATGACCTTCTTTCCTTAATCACACACTTTGTTGTTTGTTTATACTTAATATAAACAATTTTTGTTCTAGACAAATCACCACCTTAACACAAATCACATCCCTTGAAGTATGTTAATAACTGCAATTCTATATTACTGCGATGTAATGTTTTTACACCTTAAATTGCTGCATAACTTGTATCGCTGTACATTTTTATACCTGTGTTTGATACTGCTTGTCTTTACCAACAGTGCTGTCTATACAATAATCACTATTTAATATTTATCATACATAAATAATATTTAGGCAATTGTTTAGTTAAATATATATGACTAGTGCTTGATAATATTTGTCTTTGTCAGCCCAAAATTGGTGATTCAAATCTTTTTTTTTTTGGTGAGTACATGACATTGTACCAATCAATTTTATAAAATAATCATTTTTATTGCCCCAAACTGATTTCTTCTAAGGTTTATCTGGCTCAAAGATAAATCCATAAAGATGAGACAAAAAATTACGCCACCTACAAGTGTCAAAATGCCTTTTTGCCAAGACTCACAATTGTTCTTAGTTTGAATGATTACAAAAGAATGTGTTGCATAATCTATGCTATTACAACGACACACTCCTCAAATGATAATATTGGGGATCAATATAAATTAAGTAACTGAAATGAAGTCATTTAATCAAAATAAAACTTTTCCAAGTGCTAAGATGCCCAAGTAATCATCCAAAATGCAAATATATGGCAAACTGAATAAAATGTACCTGAGGTTGAATTTGGAAAAAGTGCAAAGATGGTTGTATAGAACTCATCATTACCTTTCCAATGCAGCAAGAATCACAAAAATTAAGAGATCTAAGCAAAGAATTATTAACTCGCATGCCAAAAATGAAGATTTAACTTCAATCAAAAAAATCAAGCACCTATAGCAACATCAGGCAAAACGATCTACAACACTATCAAGTGCTCGAAACCAGCTTCCTGTCAGTATCTCATTTGTGAAAATCTAATATACTAGTGAAAAGTTATGGAAAAAGGATAAAAATAGCTACCTTGGGAAGCAAAGGTCACCATAGGTACTGTTTAGGCAACAAGTTTGGGCTGAGACTTGGTGGTGTGTGGGCTGAGCTATCGGATTTTGACGCTCAATGGGGGAAGCTCATGCAAACCTTTAATTTGGGCTGCTCAAGCAATGTTTGGGCAAGACCACCAACGAAGCAACACAGAGTAGCAATGGGTGAGCCACGCCACCCTCTAGCGGTGAGCTAAAGGTTAACCTCCACATGCTAGCCTAGATTGAGGGCTACCAAATCCCAAAACCAAGCAGTGGATTCCTACACCAATTTAGCTTTTGGGAATTTTAAATTTGAAAATATGAAAATTCATAACTTACACCAAAAGTAATGCATGCACATGGCAACCAACGACTGTACCCACAAAGAATATTCTCATGCATATGCTGATTTACTTTTGTCAATAGCTAATGCCTACAATGGCTGCGATAAGGCACAAATCATACAGATCCATACTATATGAATTTTGTACAACTATATGAACAAGATTCAATGAACACTTCATCAAACCCTAAAAAATGGCCAAAATTTTTTTGACTTCAAAATATAGAACATCATATTTAAGAATAGAGATTTTTGGACCTTCTGAACTCAATAGTGAGATATGCTTTACCCCAAAGTGCACCCCCAACAAAAGCTCTTGTTTGATTATCTCCCAAATTTGAGGAGCTTGTAAATCTGAAGCTCTAAAACTATGTAAGAGTTGGTATAGATTGCTCTATACCATGCAAGATTTGGCTAAAGATGTAGCCACCCAAGATCTAAGAGCTTCCGCAAAAACACAAAAGAAATCAAATATGAGAGAATAATTCTTCTATCAGAGAATGAAAATGATAGATTATTTACAATGAATTAGAATTCAAAGGGAACCACTTGGTTATATAGAGCAAGGTGAGACATAGGACTGAATAAGATCAAGACATGTGTCTTAATTTTATGTGTACCTTAAGTAATCTTAAGTAGTTAATGTAAATAGAACCTAGGTATTGAACTAGCTAGGTAGCCTCTCTAAACAGCTTGAGTTTGCCTCTAGTGATGGCATGTGTACTCTTTAATGGCAATCACATGTTCAAATCTAGAAAAAGGAAGGTTGTACAACTAAAAAACAATACAAGTTAAATGGTAAAAGCAGCTCGCTTGTGGCAATACAAGTTAAATGGTAAAAGCAATTCCCTTGTGGCATGCTTGCACTAGGATGGTCACACGAACCAAATTGGTGGCTTGCTTGGCACTGAACCAAATACTACCTCTTAACTATTTTAACAAAACAAATAAAAGAGACCAACTTCAGAACGTCTTCAGATATTTTAAGACATCCATTCTGCTCTTGTAGTCTCTTCGTGGTTGTTTCGGAGTTGTTATTCATACTTCACATGAATGTTTCTTTAACTGATGTACTGTTTGAAAAATTATTACTGTGGAGATATAATTACAATTTAGGGTCTTCCTAGATATTTCAGTATTGTTCATGTTGTTTCTCAGGCAGTCTATAATTCTTTGAGAAGCTTGTATGTTATTTTCCATGAATTCAGATTTATTTTTTTCAGTCAGATCCATAATTTCAGATGTCAAATGTAGATTCAATTACAAAAGGAGATTTTCAGAATTCAATTGTAGATTCAAACATAAAAACAGATTTTCAGCCTAGCAATATAGCGTACTATACATGATTGTCTAGAAGGTTTTAGACATTTAGCCAGGAAATCGCACACAATAGAATAGGTGAAGAATAAAATGTCAGAATAGTAAAATCTGCATGTGTTTAAATTTACACAGCTTAGAGCAGAAGGTTGCAACAGAGATTATGCTAGCTCAATGGATATACAAATCTACTGAAGCAGTTAATCAGAGGAATAAATACCAGGATGATTAAAAAAACTGACAGCATAACAAATGACTGGAACACATGCAGATCAAGGTAGTGGTTATCAGCAGGGAGGTTGAGTAATCAGTCAAGAAGGTAGATATCAAGCTCCCCCTAAACTTGAGGTTCTAACATTCAGGGGACAGGAGAACTGGAAAAAGGAAGGTGATAACTCCTCTGAGGTGTTCTGTCTATGATCAAATATGATTTTTTTGTAAGTTCCATATTATCATTTATATGCTTTACTTAGTCTATGATTGTGTCAGTGGTAATGGTTATTAACTTATTTTAAGTTCTATATTATCATTTACATATTTTAAGAATAAAATATAATTCCTCGTTTGTGGATTCTACACCACTCATCTGTTAATCTGGTATAATATGCATGAAAGGAGTTATTTGTATAGTTTCAGATTGTTTCTTGTGGTCTTGATAAGAAAATTACAAGACTAAGCAGCATATCAAAGTTAAAATTGAAACTGGAAAAGCTCTTCCCTTCTTTTAAACAACCATTGAATTTCAAAGTATGATCTGAATATATTCTTATCACAATTGGGGCACCCAGTAGAAGCCCAATCTTTTACATATAAAACGTAAAAAGTCATCATTTCATAAGTAATCCTAATTTCAGACCATGTCTTTGGGCACAGAGATGTAGGGATGCGAGCTGCGCACAGGATGTGAGGTTCAAAGTAGAATAAAACTAATACTTTTTATCCACACCAAAACATCTTTAAATCTTTGATAATTCATAGGGAAAGGGGGCTTGTGGCCCTCCTTTAGAATCAATATAAAACAAAGAACTTTATTTCCCTTTTTTCTTTGCATTTATTTCTTAAACCAAGAAGTTGGTGGCTGTTAGACCTACCCTGCAGGGGCAGAAGCATATCTTATCAACTCTAGCAAGGAACAATCATTTTAATGCAATTCATAACATTATATGGACACCAGACCACCATATTTGTGCATTCCCCACTCCCAAGACATCTGAATACATGGTATGCATACCAGAAAGCAGGGACGCATCCATGTGTATCAGTAAAGTTACTACCCAGGTCCTAGGGAGAAGTCCTCTTGATAATTCTTTGATTTCATGAAGCACACCATCAACATTTAAACTAACGAACACATCCAACATATTTTCACTTCCATCGATTCCCACTATTTGTAATGTCCCCAATTTTAGCCTTTTGGCTAATAGGAATAATAAGGAGAAATTAATCATTAAAATAAATTATTTATTAAAAAGTGACTTTATATTTAATTAATTTAATTAAAAGTGACTAAAGTATAAAAAATAAAATAATTATTAATAGTCACTTAATAAAAAATAAATAAAGTGTACCTACCCCCTTCTAGAAGGTGTCTCATGACAGGTTATGGAAAAGGTTAAATAGAAGAGGGTAAGAGAAGGAATGCAGACTTGGATTATGAATTGTTGATTGAATTGGTTTTGTAGAACCAAGTTGGTGTCTGCAGACTAAGGGTCTTTGGGAACGAAAACTCCCAATTGATCGCATAACTGAGAGGGTGAAAGATCTCTTGAGGGGTTGCATAGAGAAGGTGACATCTCAGTCATCTCATTTGAGCCTATTGGAGTTACATAACAGATTTCAGGTGGTGTTGCTTCAGACATCCATAATTGGTGATCACCTTGTTGATGCATTTATATTGGGCAAATCTTGAACTAGGAGATTAGCGATATCTTCTTAGGAGTTTTGGAGAAAGATTGGGGAGCAGATCGGAGGATATTAGCTTGCTGTCATCAGAGGTTGCAGACCTCTTGGTACCCACGATTTTACTCCTACCTCACCATTTATGCATTGATTTCATTCATTGTTGGTTGCAGAATGAAGGTAAAGCATAGGCGATTCCTTTTGGTTCATTAATTGGTGATATAAGTGTTGTTATAATTTCTTTGGAGAGTCCGAACCATATCAAGTGCGCCATCCCTTGGGACCTTCGATTTTCATGTTTAGACTCTTAGCAATGCCCAAAGTCCATCAACAATGTTAGGAGCGGCCTTGGAGGAAAAACCGATCAGGGCAAAGTCATTTTAGAAGGCATTTGACAGCAGTGATAACAATAATTTTCAGACTTCACCTACAGCAGTCATAGGCAGACCTGTGCATAGCATAAACCCATCGATTTGGGTGTAAGTCATCTACTTTGGAAAGGCGCTGTCATCCTTGGAGGAGATTGATCAGTTTGGAGCGGCATCTTGACACCTATACGCAGATTTCATTCAGTTCTCAGACCTGTGGTATGCAGCAGTAAGGGCGGATTATGAAGGGGGGTTCGATTTGGCCTTTGGAGAGTATTTTGACATCACTTCTTACTTATTCCTATAAGGCGATTTGGCCAGGTTCTCTCTTCAAACTTTCATTGTAAATTTTCAGTATGGATGTATAAGTTTAGCTGCAGATTGGGGGTCCTCAGAAGTCTGAAATGACAGTCCATGTATTAATTTATCAGCTGCCTATATCTTGTCATTAGGCTGTCATATGAAATGTAATTTGATTTATTATATGAATAGGAATATAGTTTGGGGGTTGCATTATATTCAATTGTCTTTTCTGAGGATACATACCAACTGTTTGACAAAATGCCAGCTAGCTGGTAGATGTCTGATTTGGGCGATAGAACCTCATACTATGGTTATATGCTTACTCAGCTGTCATACTTCATTAAGAAGCATTTGTAGTTGTTCTTTCATGTTGAATGTATATTTGTTGAGTCCTTTATAAATCTGAAAACTACTGAGACAGCAGCAGTTAACAGCATTACACCCAGTGTATCAGCAAATATCTCCTTGTTTTCAGTCATCTTTAGACAGGGGATATTACACTATTCAAAAGGTTTTACATCTTGAGGAACTGTCAAAATGTTTTCTTTTTTCACTCAATTTATTATTCCTAAAAATAGTGCTTTTGGCCCTGATTTATGAGAGATTGCTTTGCACTTCGTTTACAAGATTTACCATTCAAGAAAACCTTATACCAACACAAGGCATTACAACTTACAAGATTTGCCTTAATACTTATAAAAAAGTTCATTTAAACTCGCCAAATCCTCCTTATAGAACTCACAACAATCCTCCTTATAGAAAATCTTGCTAATTAATATAATTGTATTAAGGAAAGCAAGATTGGTTTTTGAAATACTAGAAAACAATAAATTGGTGTTACTTATTGTACATATAAAATTTTGATATAAGATATCCTAACACAGAAAAGCATACACTGACAACTAAAAATACCCATGCAAACTAGAGTTTCTTTAAGGTTCTACTTTTTTAAACACTATCATTAAATATCCAGCCCAAAAAACTTTAACAAAAAAATATTTTCCATGTCCACAGGAGTTTGCATAATTTTGTGCTTTCAGCATTGAAACAAATTGGAACCTTTAAATTTTGTTTAAGAAAAAAGTGCAACTGGTTATCATGAAAGAGCCACACTACAAGTTAGCAACTAGTGCAGTGACAAAAGGATCAAATCCTGTGAAATGGGATGATTTTATGTGGCAAATCACCAGGGATTTCAAAACAGAGGCTTGGATCCAAATTCACAGTTAACTTAAGGTTGCAAAAAGGGTAAAATACCACATCTAACTCAGAAAAAGGATATCCCAATAATGAGGCTAGATGCAAATAAATGCAAATACCAAGTGACTTTGTCAGAAGATTGGTGGTGTCATTTAAGCAAAAGGTTACACCATAGTGAATTTGGTAAATTTGTAATTGCCAATTAAAAAAGACCAAAGCATTTGACCCTAATGAAAGTTGCCTCGTCTTTTAAATTCAAATGACAATTAGTTTATTAAAGGATCAAAACCTAGAAGGTGAATGCTTCTGACAAAGAATTGACATAAATAGTACCTTTCCAAGCATTTGCCGCGAAAGAAGAAAGATTAATTAATGGAAACCAGGAGTAAATTGATCAGTTGTTTTCACCATGTTCAGTTTTTGCAATTGCAATTACCCAAAAGTTACAGGGCGCAATCTGCTGCATGTTAATCTCTGTGATGCCAATTACTTACTTTACCATAAGAAACTTTACTCAAAATGTGGCAAAAGAATATAAAACTCAGGAAGAAATATATGTCCAATTGCTTCAGCAGTAATGCAAACTAGATAACAAAAGAACTCACCATGCCTTCCATTGTTGGGATGAAGTTTTAACCTTTGCAGAGTTATCTTCAATAGTAGAAGCAGCAGCTTTGGTAATTTCTTCTGCTTCTGATCCAGGAAAGCTTAATGCAAGAGATGAAAGTAACGAATCAGCCACTGTACTTGATGAGTTGTTGCTTGATCTAAATGAACCTCCTCCCAAGAGCACCTGCAAATGAGCCTCTCGAAGCTCCCTACTTAATAATGACAGAGTAGAACCATGAGGAACAGCCACTCTCCGTAGCCTTCTACGCCTCTGAATGTGATCCTAAATTAAGGATAACATAAAAACCATGTACATTTAAAGTAATGACCCAAATCACCACAATTTTCTAATTTCTCAAATCCCCTTGTCAAATAAACAAACAAAACATAGCACTGGCTACAATGTTGTATTAAAGAAATATAAAATTAAAAAGGATATTTTAAATAGATGCCCATGCTGGGTAGTGATATGATTGAGCATGTCACGTCCAACTTTAATACTGCAAACAGGACACACCTGCAAATCAAAAAATTCAAATCAATTAATGGGACTTCCAGCATAAATCAACACATGACAATCAATGAATAAAGGGTTTCCTGATAAATCAACACTTGTGTGCTTGTGTCCATCATGATAGACTAAACCATGTCTACATGTTACAAGAAACTCATTTATGTTAAAAAAAATTGCTATAACAGTATAGTGGCTTTATGTTTATTAATGTTCACCAAGTAAATGGATTAGTAAGCATTCTAAGATACATTTCAGTTATGATCCACATGAAACTATTAAATAGTTATCCATGGTGTTTTGGTGGTAATGATTATGAGGAGACCCATAAAAGTGCAATCCAGATTCAAATTCTCCAACCATAATAAGGCACCTCATAAGTCCAGCAGACATTTAGCAGAGGTTGTTTAACAATTACAGAGAAAATTCAAGCATGGCCCATATTTATAGATCATAACAATGCAGTTCAAGCCTGACACATATCACATTAAAGGTGATCCTTAACATAAACCCAAGATTTTCAAAGTAAAGATAATTAATAATTGGAGCTTAGTATAGATGTATAGTTCATATCTACAATCTCACTCTTCTGTGTCAAAATGCTTTTGAACCCATACAACTCCGAATAGAAGGATCATTCAATTCATGGCGATTGATGTTGTGTGCACACGGTTCATAACTGGAATCTATACTCCATGCCACCAACCAAATGAAGTTCAACACAATACTATCAGAGGGCAACTCAAAACATTTCTTAACTCTAAACCTCAGTCTTCAATATATAGCCAACTCTTATAATGGAAACAACAGCAACTTCACAGAATTTTATAGCACAACACAAAATATAATTGACACAAAAATCTGGACTACAGCTAATGAGTAGACTTTGCTAATCTCCACACCCTAAACAATATTAAATGATTTGTGGATGTATGCCAAGTAATATATGCCTAAAACAGCATGAAAAAACATGTGTTTCAGCTCTGAATTTCCAGTCGAGCCAGATATGTTGGTGTATATGCCCAGTTTTAAATTGTCAATTCCAAAAGGTTGTCCTACACCGAATCACAAATACTGAACTCACACAGGAAAAACACTTGGTTTAGTAAAACTGGGTCTGCAGTAAGCCCTTTTGATAGCAAAACTCAACATTCGTTGAAGTCCATATTATCTAGTTCTATTTATAATTTACACATAATAACACAAATGCCAAAATTGGATTTCATTATTTTCAAAGAGCAGGTACATACTATGATTCTTAACTTTTTATCTATGGACACCAGTCACCTCCCAACTTAACCAAACATTTAAGCTACATTTTTTTTACACCATTTCTGAAAACTATGCTCTGATAAAACAGTAATGAAAAACAAAATACTAAAAGGCTTAGTAAAAGGCACTTACAGCAGGTTTTGCCTCATAAGAGTGTTCATCCTCCAAATGAGAACAAAGAGAAGCAATGTCATACTCCTCATAACAGTAGGGGCATGGGAAATCTGGGCGTACATCCTCCTCAACCTCAAAACCATCAACACTAAGCCGATCTAAAAATCAAACCATATAACGATTCAGGGAATATAACCTGGATTAAATTAGATTAAAACTGAACCAAACTTAAAGTTAAATGAAGTTATGTTGGAGAAAATGTAAAAGTTCCCATGAAAACAATATAAGCCACTGAAATAACAATACAACTAGCATAAATCTGTACAAAATTTAGAACTTCAATTCCTACTAACAAGTAGAAGGCAGATTCCCATTGACAATGATAATGCAGCCCGTAGCTCTAGCAGGCATGTGGTATACGTTCATAGGGCACATATGCGTGTAGGTCTAGGATAATGTTAAGTATGCAACTCATTGTTAGACCACTCTTTTGCCCATAACCCCAAACAAGACCGGAAATGGCTATACAGCCCTTAGGATGCACCAAACATATATTACAACATATTAATAATGTATAAAAGGTATTAATATCTTGATGCATCTTAAGGGCTTGATAACCGTTTCCAGAAACAAGACCTACCAAGTTTAAAAAGAGCAATTCGAATATAGAAATGGTAATAGTTAAACTTGTAAATTTACAACTAAGTTTTCAATAAAAACCCTCGGTCCCTCACCCAAAAGCTACACTAAAAACAGTGAAGACCACAGCATAAAAGTGGCAAGACGTCTAAATTTATTAATCGGAATTTTGCTCATTTTAAAATTTCTAAACAATTCAGACTTGCTAAAAAAATTACATGATAAAGCTTGCTCCTTTAATTGGCCACCCATAGAAGAAACTGACAACCTTCTCTCCAAAAAAACAATATAATGACTAGACGGATCCTTAAATCAAAACATCATTAAAATCACATGAGCAAAAAAAGGCTCGTCCATTTCACTGCTAACTCCATATGTAATAAGTTATAACCTAAAAATAGTTTATGTAAATTCAAAAAATAAAACGTGGAGTTATTTGAACCAAAAACCATGCCTAAAAATGGCATATTCATTTTTGTAAATTTAATTTGAAAATCGATGGCTTTGCTAATTTTAGATTTTCAACAACAAAAACACGCTTACTTAAACAAACAGGTGAAACACGATTAGGCTCTTTCATTTGTTAACGAAAATACTACAAAATACCCACGTCCAAAACAAATTATTAAAAGATAAAGGAATATCATTTCCAAAAGGATCGTTCACAGATAATACAATTAGGTCATTTCAGGGTTAGCTCATACCTGTAATAATTTTATGTAAATAAAAAAGAGGGTCTAAGGAATAAAATCGTACCGAATTGGGACTGAGAATGGTGCAAAGAATGCTGTCTCTTTGCAGCAGCCAATCGGGCGGCCCAGAGCTCAGCATCCATCTCTTTAAACCCTAATTCCTCAACGATCCGCACTGTTTAACAACGATTTATCCCGGCGGCTTCAAATCGAAGCTCAAATCCACTCTTTTCCCCCTTAGGAGTCCTCCAAAAATTTCAAGAGCGAATAAGATCGGATTGGGTATCTCTGCAGGGAGAAAAACACGAATCTTTGCGTATATGGAGCCAAAAATGCCGATTTCCCAGCGAAACTAACTAAATTTACAGATTCGATATCAGGCAGATTTCGGCAACGCCGTGGAGGACTTTTCCTGCAGATTTAATTAAACGCCGTGTTGAAAAATGCAGTGTTGGGAGGAAGACATGAAGCAACAACTGAAAAATGTGGGAATTAAAAAAATGGCAATATTCAATGGAATCCGAAAGGAAGGTGAAGGTTCGCGGCCCGAGCTTGGAGGCTCGGTTCCGAGGCTGTAGCTCCGGTGCCGAGCTTGGTCGCAGACGGAAAGGTAGCGAATGGGGAGAGAAGGGACGGTCGAATCTACGGAGAATGGGGAAGGCGACTTTTCTTTAGATTTTTATTTTTTTTTGGTTAATAGTGAATCTTTTGTTATTGTTTGGGATAAAACTACATTTTTTTTGGTCTAGTTTTTTATTCATTTTGTGTTGAAAAACTATATTTTGTGGTTTTAAATTATATTGATTATTGTTTGAAGTTTGAAGTTTTTTTATTCAATAAAGTTGAAAATTATAAGGAGGTAGATATAAATTATATAAGATTAGGAGTCTAATAATACAAAGAAGCTACAACAATATAGAGATGTAGAGAAATTTAATCGATTTTAATCTAGTATTTCAGTGTATCTCATTTCTTATCTAGAATTTATTGTTATTTTTTTTTATTATATTTATTTTAGATTAGATAATAATTATAATTTTATATCATAGATAGGATTCTCTAAGTGGTCCCATTCTTTTTTTTTAATTTGTAAATTGTTTACATTATAAGGATGATAATACATGATTGTTGTCTATTGACAAACAAACTAATAAGTTTGAATTGTTTGTATTTAAAAGAATCATCATAATTCATTTGTCATCAAACAACCATCAACCATTGAATAATTTTATTAGGACGATGCACTTACATATTTATTGCTAACACTTTGTAGGTCTAGTGCATCAACTCCTTTGTCTACACCTACATCCAACTTCAACATCACTTGTTTATCTATTATGATTAACTCAATATTGGGGTTTGACTGTGGCACAATGAAGTCTTGAACTTCAACCCTTGCATAGTAGACTCCATAGTTCTCATTAGCACCATCAAGTCTTTTCTTACCTCAAATATCACTAGGAAAATAATTTTTGGAGGTGTCAAAGATCTAATTATACTCTAGATGGAATCACACAATTCTAGATGGAATTGCACCCCTAGATAGGATTATTATTGTGATCATCCCAAATACTCACATCTTCTTTGTTTCCAAAACAATTTGTACTCCCTAATCCATAATCTAATTCTAGATCCTAGATATCAAGCATTTGTCATTATGTCACATCCTTAGAGTTCACAGTGCATTAATTTTTAAGGTATACAACCCTAATCACATTTTCATTTCAACATATGCTCAATTACAATCTCAATTAGCTTACTTCAATCAAATCATGTGCTTAGCTCTTTATATCTTGTGTTTTAATGAAGCTCAATTAGTATTTTACTTATGTAACACTTAAATATTCTTGAATGATATATGTTATTTCATCTCATTTTGGTGAACCAATAACTTAATGCTTATCCCTTTCTAAATTTAGAAGTTCCTTATGTTCTTAATGCTTCACCAGGGTTTGACCCTTAGTTTATTGTCACCTTTTGAATCACCCCAATCATTTGTGTTTCATTGTTAAATCGTAAATCATCGTTTCCTCAATCAACCTCTATCTTTGGCTTGCATTACTTTATACCACAAGGATATCAAGTTGTTTTCCTAAGTTGATGCATCAAAACCCTTAGTCTTTATGCACAAAGTTGAGTCCACTTAGAGTGAAAGTTTCAAACTTAGCCAAAAACACAAAAATGTAGCGAACGAAATAGGACCCAGTTATGCTTCGGGGTCTCAAGCTAAAATTTGAAATGGGATCCTATTTCGCAACAGGATCCCAAACCTAAATCTATGAAATGGGATCTTGTTTCAAAAACAAAATGAGATCCCACTTCTTTTTATATTGAAAATGGATAATATACATGAAATATAACATTTAAGTATCTCTAAGAGTTATAATGAAAATTCTAGAATTTAGAAGATCTTATAAATTTTCAAATAGCGAAATTTCAATAATCAATAGACTCCTATCAACATTTTCTCGCTCTCTTTATCTTACTTGAGCTTTGGACCCATCTCTATCCATCACTCTTCCTCTATCCCCTCTCTACCTCTCTATCTCACTCTCTCCTCTCTCTCCAAAAATCTAGACCTATTTCTCTATCTCTCTCTCATGTCCTTGACTATCTACTCTTTGTCTCCTCTCTCTCTACACACCTCCCCTCACTCGCTAACTACCTCTATTTCTCTACATATACCTTTATATATCTCTCTACATATCTAAATATCACCCTCCTTACCAGCTTATCTATTTCTACATACAACTCTCTTCCACTTGAGATCTCTCTCTCTCTCCATCTCTACCTGTCCACCTCTCCCTCCTCTCTCTACTTTTATCTCCTCTCCACCTCTCTGATTCACTCTCTCCTCTCTCTTAAAATCTAGACCTATCTCTCTATCTCTCTCTCACATCCTTAACTTGTTTCTCTCTATCTCCTCTCTCTCTACACACATTTCCTCACTCCCTACCTACCTTTATTTCTCTACATATACGTGTCTATTCTCTCTACATGCCTTTCTCCCCCTCCCTACCAACTCACTCTCTCTCTCTACTAAATTATCTCTCATCCCCTCTCTACCTCTCTATCCCACTCTCTTCTCTCTCTCCCAAAATATAGACCTATCTCTCTACCTCACTCTCACATCCTAAATTCTCTACTATCTATCTCCTCTCTCTCTACACACCTCCCCTCACTCCCTACCTACCTATATTTCTCTATATATATTCCTCTCTATCTCTCTATATACCCTCTCTCCCTCCTTACCAGCTTATCTTTCTCTACATACATCTATCTTCCTCCCTCCTTCCCTCTCCCTATCTCTACCTATCCATATCTCTCTACTTCTTTCTATCTCCCCTCTCCCTCTCTTTCTATCTGTCTATCTCCCCAATCACTCTCTTTATCTCATCTCTCACTCTCTCTACCTACCTCTCCCTCCTCTCTCCATCTCTACCTCTCCACCTTTCCTTCCTTCCTTCCCTCTTTACTTTTATCTCCCCTATATCCCCTCTCTACCTCTATATCTCACTCTCTCCTCTTTCTCTCCCAAAACCTAGACCTATCTCTCTACCGCTCTCACACATCCTTAACTCTCTACTCTTTGTCTAGCCTCTCTCTCTACATACCTCTCTTCACTCCCTACCTACCTCTATTTCTCTGCATATACCTCTTTATCTCTCTCTCTACATACATTTATCTCCTTCCCCGCCAACTTGTCTTTTTCTACATACATCCATCTTCCACCCTCTCTCTTTCTCCCTCCTACTCTCTCTCTATCTACCTCTCCACCCCTCCGACTCTCCCCTCTCTACCTATCCATCTCTCTCTACTCATTTCTATCACCTCTCTCCCTCTCTTTCTATAAATCTATGTCTCCAATCACTTTCTTTATCTCCCCTCTCACTCACTCTACCTACCTCTTCCGCCCTCCCTCTCTACTTTTATAAAGAGATAGTGAGTAGGGAGATAAATGGATAGAGAGAGGGGATAGGTAGAGAGTAGGAGAGAAGGAAGAGGTAGGGATCAAGATGTAGATAGAGAGAGGGGGTGGAAGAGAGATGTATGTAGAGAAATATAGGTAGGTAGGGACAAAGAGACAGAGAGAGGTATATGTAGAGAAATAGAGAGAGGGAGGGAGTGAGGGGAGGTGTATAGAGAGGAGACAAAGAGTAGAGAGTTAAGGATGTGAGAGAGAGGTAGAGAGATGGGTCTAGATTTTGGGAGAGAGAGGAGAGAGTGAGAGAGGGGATAAAGGAAGAGGATATGGAGAGAGATAGGTCTAGAGCTCGAGGGATATGAAGAGAGTGATAAAATACTGATAGGAGCATGTTGATTATTGAAATTTGATTGTCTGGAAATTTATAATATCTTATAAAATCTAGAATCTGCATTATAACTCCTAGAGATCTAAAACCGCTCTTAAACATCCTGACAATATATACATGAAATGTAACTTATATAAAAAAGGAAAAAAAAACATATGTAAATGTGACTTATACTTAAATGTTATATTTCATGTACATATATAAGTGATTTACAATATAAAAAATATAAAAGTATAAAAAAAAAAGTTATTTTTCATGTATATATAAGTCATTCTCAATATAAAAAAAATAAAGAATATAAAAAGAAATAGGATCCCATTTTGTTTTTGAAATGGGATCCTATTTTATTTTTAAAACAGGATCCATTTTTCTAGAATGAGATCTCGTTTCAAAATTAAAAAAATTCTAAACTTGTTTTTGCTTTGGATTTCACTTCAGAAAAAGGCTTGGGGAGTTGACCCTTAGTCTTGGACCTAGTTGACCTGCAACTTGAAGGCCATGTTAGTGTCCACACAAAATACTAACTTTGGACATAATATGCATTTTTTTTTAAATTGGATTATTTTTTTATTTTTTAAACAATTTATAATGAAAGAGGTCCATAAACTTGAAATAACAAGGTTTCTTATTTTTTTAATTATTTTTTTGTTTCTAAGTTTTCTGAAAAACAAATTATATGGCATCAAAATAGAGACAATTCCATACACTTTCAAGAAAATAAAAAAAATAAAAATGATAAGTTCAGTTCAAGTTATGCTTGTCGTACACAAGGGTTTTTCAAAACAATAATTATACCCAATGAAAAATTAACAAAAAAAATATATATTCAGAAGAAAAAAATTACAAAAAAATATCCTCATCAAAGATGAGTGTGTTACAAATATTTTCAAAAAGGATTCAAAAAATTACTTTCATTTAGGTCAAATTATGCTTGTCATTCACGGGCATGGTATGGTTCTTAAAAAGTGACTTTTAAACTATAGGTTTTAGAAACACTTATTGAAACAATTTGTATCATCTAGGTATTAAAAGAAATTATATATTTGGAAACTAGGCTTCAAGCAATCCATTTTCCATTACTAACTTCTTCCAAGTTTCATTCCTTAAGTGCTTCAAAATTTTAGGTCAATTGGGATGAATTCAGAAAAACAGGGAAAACACTTCTACTTTTTGGCCAAAAAGTGGACTCAACTTCTTGCATATATTGATCACTAGGAAAATAAATTTTGGAGTTGTCAAAGATCTAATTATACTCTAGATGGAATTGCATCCCTATATATAAGTATTGCCATAATCATCCCAAATACTCACATTTTTGTTTCCAAAATTAAATTTTGTACTCTCTAATCCATAACCTAATTCTAAATCCTAGATATCAAACTTTTGTCAGAATGTGGCATCCTTAAAGTTCACATTGCATTAATTTTCAAGGTATACAATCCTATTTTTATCTCATTTTCATTTCAACGCATGCTCAATTACAATCTCAATTAGCTTACTTCAATCAAATCACATGCTTAGCTCCTTATATCTTGTGTTAATGAAGCTCAATTAGTATTTTACTTATGTAACACTTACATATTCTTGAATAAGGTATGTTATTTCCTCTCATTTTTGTGAACCCATAACTTAATGCTTATCCCTTTGCGTTATTTTGTTTTTTTTAGTATTTCAAGTACGAGTACTCTATTTTTTACCATAATTTTCTAAATTTAGAAGTTCCTTGTGCTCTCAATGCTTCACCTATGGTTTGACACTTAGTTATTGTCACCTTTTGAATCACCCCAATCACTTGTGTTTCATTGTTAAATCTTAAATCATAATTTCCTAAATCAACCTCTATCTTTAGCTTGCATTATTTAATACCGCAAGGATATCAAGTTGGTTTCTCGAGTTGATGCATCAAAACCCTTAAGTCTTTACATACATCATACACTTTTATTAAACGTATGTGCTTAATTTTCTATGAATGCATTCATTTGTTAGAATATGAAGTCAATTCTAGTGTTATTCCAGTAGTGACAAATAGTCAACAATGGGTTTGGCACTGGTGTTATTCCAGTAGTGATGAAAAGTCATCATGGGGTACCATGGTAGTCTTTTAGATTTGCACCTAGTGAAGTTGTCTTAAGGACTAAACTTAACTAGAATATTGAAGGTTGGGGGTTGTAGGGGGGCTACTTGTAGTCCATGTGCTACACTGAAGGTGTTTAAATTTTTTGGGACACATTATTTTTAGCAATTTCAACATTTGTCCAACATGTAGTTGCACAAGTCATACTTTTTATTTTTGGAAAGTTGTCTTCAATTAAGACTCTGCAACTTAGATGTTATATGATATACAAAGTCATGTTTTCTAGGTACTTTTGAAGATTGTTGAAAATTCATGAGAAATATAATACAAAATATTTTTGCCTAAGGTTTTTTTCCTGATATACTTTTACCAAGTTTTTCCATGTACATCTATGTGTTTATTATTTGTTGTTTTATCTATATAATTTGCATTGTATATTTTCACATAAATTGGTATTAGAGCGAGGCTTTTTGTGTAGAAGCTATTGATTTGAGAAGTGGACAATGATAAAATACAATGTTACCATATTTGAGGTGCAAAAATTTGATGGTTCCAATTTTTCTCTATGGAAGCTAAAGATTCAAGCTTTATTGGCGAAGGATGGATGTGCCCCAGCTCTTAAACAAGTAGCATCAAAACATGCATCCATGATCCCAATAGATTAGAATAAAATGGATAGCACTATAATTTTTACACCCTAGGTTCGTTAAACAGATTTATATGTTTGATTATGCCCTAGATTGTAATCAGATTTGTAGAATTTTAATAAGCCAACATTCAATAAAATCATAAATGAAGTAAATAACCAGGAGACAAACACACATACCCTAGGAAAACCTCCAAGGAGGAAAAACCCAGCATTAAAGACCCACAAGTCAGATTATATATTCTCCTCTAAAATCATAAGTACAATACTTAGCTTGCTTTTCTGAATTTGATCTTTACACATCAGATCTACACCATTTGCACGCTTTAAAACTGCATCAAAATACCGTATGTCCTCTTGGACAATTTCACACAAGTCTAGATGAGTTCGCACTCTTCCTTGAAGTTAAGTTCGCACCCTTCTTTGAGAATTCGCACCTTAGCAGCAAAGCTAATTCACTTTTGCTTGAGATTCGATTGATTTATTTGACTTGTGAAATGTCCTTCATTTATATGCACTTTTAACCCTTGTTAGCAAGTCAGCCTTCTTTAAGTTTTGGTACCAAAATTATTGTGGCATGAGATATTTAGGATAGCGTGAGAGATAGGGATAGGCCTAGGCTTGGGGCCACGTTACCCTTTAGGTCCCAGACCTAAAAGGGTTCAGATGTTGCCTTAAGGAAATCCCAACCCTATATCACCCTAGTTACAAACAACAAGCACAACTAGAGAAACAATCCAATTATCTCTAGCAAATTCAATTTATTCAATGTTGTAGAGGAGAAAACTACACATGACTTGTGGAATAAGCTCATAAAGTTGTATGCAATGAAGTCTTTGGCAAACAAATTTTTATTATGAAGGCGATTGTATAGTTTGAGGATGTATGAGGAATCATCAATCATAGATCATCTTAATAATTTCAACACACTAATAAGCAAGTTGGCTTTAGCAGGAGTGAAAATTGAATAAGAAGATAAGGCAACAATATTATATACTCATTGCCAAAATATTGGGATCAATTCGTTATGACTCTTAGTAACTCAACACTAAGTAGGAAGCTAGTCTTTGAAGATGTGATAGTTACAATAATCTCTAAAGATTTAAGGCAAAAGAAATCTCAAGGATCTTCTTCAAATGAAGCTTTGATTGCAAGAGGTAGAACTTGAGAAAGAGGCAATACTAGCACATACAAACCAAGTCCAAATCTAGGAGAGAAAAAGAGTAAAATGTTGGAAATGTGGCAAAAATGGCAATGTCAATAGGGATTGCAGACTGCCAAAAGAAAGCAAAGATAATCCTAGTTCACATGCATCTAAGGAAAACATAGCAGAAGTTGAAACACCATTGGAAGACAAAGAGGTATTAGTTGCTAATATAAGAGGCTCTTTACTTCATATATGGATTCTTGATTTTGGTGCCTCCTTTCATATGAATCCACATAGAAACTGGTTTTCTACTTACCGGTGTTGTGATGGAGGTATGGTTCACATGGAAAATGACAACTCAAGTGAAGTTGTTGGTTTAGGTGAGGTAATAATCAAGATGTTTGATGGAGTAGTAAGAACTATCTAGAATGTTAGACATGTACCAGGATTAAAGAAAAATCTATTGTCACTTGGAGTTTTTGATAAACAAGGTTACTAATTTAGTGGTGAAAATAGTTGTCTCAAGGTAATAAAGAGTATGTCGGTTGTGTTAAAGGGAAAAAAAAGTAGGCAATCTCTATAGGTTGATTGGAGAAACTAGTAGTAGAGAGGTTGCAATAGTGTTTGATGCAAAATGGACCCAATATCAACTTGGGATCAACAACTTGGTCATATGAGTGAGTGTGGTCTCAAGGTACTAATAGATAGAAATTTTCTCCGAGGTGTCAAATCTAGAGTTAAATTTTTGTGAACATTGTTTGTTGGGAAAGAATAATAGGTTTCAAGTTTTTCTAGAAGTACTACTAGAAGCAAAGAATTTTTAGATCTAATTTCAGTTAGATGCTTGGGAAGCTCATATAACATCTATTGGAGGTTTCATTTATAGATGTGACTATTCTTGTAAGGTGTGTATTTACCTTCTCAAGTAGAAATCTGAGGTGTTTTGTTATTTGAGAAAGTTTAAATCTCTGGTAGAGAATAAAAAGGGTAAGACTATAAAATATTTGAGAACATATAACAAAGGTAAATTTTGTTTAGGAGAATATAACTAGTTTTGTAGTGAGAATGGAATTGCAAGGCAATTGATGGTTATTAGGAAACCACAACAAAATGGTGTTGTTGAATGCATGAACTATACAATTATGGAGTGAGTTTGATGCATGTTGAGAACTACTAGTTTGGAACAAAATTTTTGAGGTGAGGCTACTTCTGCAGCTTGTTTCTTGATCAATAGATCACCCACTATAGCTCTCGATAATAAAATTCTTGAAGTATGGAAAGGTAAACCTGTTAATTATTCATTTATTTGTTTTTTTGGTTTTGATTCTTATGCTCATATTCTTAGAGAGAATAGAAATAAGTTGGACATGAAGTCCACAAAATGTATTTTTCTCAACTATGTATAAGGTATAAAGGGGTACAAGTTGTGGGATACCACTTCCCATAAGATAATAATAAGCCAATGTTTGTTTTAATAAAAAATCAATGAAAAAAGGTAAATAATGAGGTACAAAATTTAGTCTAGTAGAGGTGGAAAACTATGAAGATAATCTGGAGATGCTAGATGAAAATCGACAAGATGAAATGTAAGCAATTGAAACACGAGGTGAAACATTTCCTCCTCTTTGTTTTTCCTTTGTTTTCCTCTTATATTTTTGACATTCATTTTTTCTTATTTTTATATGTTGGTATTTTGGTATGGTTTTTTCATTGATGTCAACACCTACTAAACTTTATCAACTCTAGCACTTTGGAGAATCAACAATATTCACTAGCAAGCAAGTGACTTATGCACAGTCACCGATATATGGTACACTGGAAGGATATAATGATCACCGACACTTGGAATGGCATGGAAAACACTTGGTTATGTTGAAGACATTGTTTGGACACCTTGTCTTGGAGATTTGTTTATTGGTATATTCGTATTTGCATATTTGTTGTTATCGGCAAAAAGGTCTAGGTTATACATCGGCAAGTTTATCTTTTCTAGATCAGCACGACACGCTATGGAGATGATTTATTATTGTTGTAAATGCATCAAGCCGACATGTTGAATATCGGATACTATTTTGTTTGTAAAATGATTTTATTGTAATATCTTGTAGAGCCGACCTACTAAACTTGGTCTTAGGTTATGATATAAATGTAAGATCTTATTTGTAAGATTGGATGTGGTATGCGAAGAAGAATTGTGAGAAGGTATATGTGAAAATAAGCAGAGCTATACACGCAGACATCATTTGAAGGTGAAGCAAGGTTTTTGTGAAAGCATATCAGAACTACACCGGTACTGAATCCAGTATATGAAGATGCTATTTTGAGCAGTACATCTTTATTGGATTTAACCATCCAATTGTAGTTAGTGTGACTCCTATTTTGTGTTTGAGCAGTGAGCTCTAGGTGCTTGGCCTTTCTGCACGTACAGACCCCATTTGTATACACTTACTATCTGTAGTAGTATCATTTGATTGTGGGTAAGGTTTCTCACCGTGGTTTTTCCCCTTACAGGGTTTCCACATACAAATATTGGTGTTATGTGTTGTGGATGACTTTCTCCTTTTATTTTGTGCATTAATCTTTACCGGTATTGCAATCATCTGATAAAACTGTCCACCAATATAAAAGATTGGTTCACCGGTATTAAGCAATAAGTTGGTTTAAGTTGTTTTGATTTAAATTTATTTGACAACTGATTCACCCCCCCTCTCAGTTGTCTCCGAGACCTAACAATTGGTATCAGAGCCTAGTCCTCTTTTACAGAAGTTTAACAGCTTGAGGAGATCCAAAGTCTACTAACTATTTTAGGAAAGACAGTCCTAAACTTGATGGAACCAACTATGGCTTATGGAAGATCGGAATGGAGACACATCTAAATTGCATTGGAAAGGACATCTGAGATGTTACAAAGAATGGCTATACTGCTCCTACTTAGAGTCAGCCTAATCCACCTAACTTGACTAAAGATGAGGAAAATGATTGCAAAGCAAGAGAAGCACTTTTGAGCGCATTAACAAATCAACAAATCATGGGATTATCAGACAGGTCTATTGCTAAAGCTATTTGGGATCATTTGGAAACACCGAATGAAGGAGATTCCACAGTTAAAATTGCAAAACTTGAAAGCTTCCGGGTCAGGTATGAAAATCTGAAAATGGAAGAAGATGAAAGGATTTATGCTTTTATGGAAAGAGTTAATGAAATTGTTTTAGGTATTAAATATTGTGGAGGAACCTTAAGTGAGGATGAAATTGTTTCAAAAGTCTTAAGAGGATTTCCACCAGCATATAAAATGAAAGTCACTGCTATAAATGAGTTAAGAACAATGTCTAATACATCAGTAACTAGAGATACATTGATTGGAAAACTTTCAGCCTTTGAAATTGAGGAATTTGGTCTTGTTGCTACTATAAAGACAGATTTAGCCTTCAAAGCATCAACATCATCTGCACCATCATTTGACAAATCTGATTGGAAAGCCTTTTATGCAAGAGAACTTGAAGAAAGTAGGAAAGAAAATGAAGAACTTGAAGAATTTGAAGTACTATTTGCAAGGAAAATGCTTAAAGGTCCAACTGGAAGTAAGTATGAAGGTAAAGCACCCTTTAAATGTTTTAACTACAATAAGATTGGTCATATGGCTTCAAGATGCCCTGATAGACATGCTAGACTAAGAGAAGAAGCTAGAAAGACATACAAGCCTAACCTTGAATATCAAAGATATAGATTTAAGAAGAATAAAGACAAATCTTGTTATCTTGTTGATGAAGGAGTGACTGATGATTCTGATGAGGATCCGACAGACAATGGATGAGTTTTTGTTGCTATAACAGAAGATCAACCGACACCTACAATCCAACCAGTAGAGCAGGCCTTGGCAGCTAAAATTGAAGTAAAGGATGAGTGGATCATTGATTCAAGATGCTCACATCATATGACAGGAGATAAAGGTAAATTCTTGAACTTTCAAGAACATAATGGAGGCTTAGTGAGATTTGGAGATGACAAAGCTTGTATGATCAAAGGTAAAGGTACAATATCTCTTGATGGTAAGCATAATACTGACAATGTTTACTATGTTGAAGGTTTAAAACATAATCTTTTGAGTGTTGGTCAATTAGTTGAAAAAGGATTTCATTTACAGTTCAAAAATGGTAAATACAAAATTATGAACAGAACTGGTTTAGAAATTGCAACCGGTTGTCAAACTAGAGGTAATATCTTTCATTTGAATAACAGTGAAAAGACATGCTTGATTGCACACATTGATGAAAGTTGGTTATGGCATAAAAGAATCTGTCATGTAAACTTTGATTGCATGGTAAAAATCAGTACTACTAAGGCAGTTAGAGATTTACCTAAAATTGTCAAACCTCACAATACAGTATGTAAGGAATGTCAATTTGGAAAACAAGTTAGAGCTACTTTCAAAAGTGTTCCAGAAAAATCCAGTAATGCTCTTGACTTAATTCACACTGATTTATGTGGTCCTGCTAGAACTAAAAGCTTACAAGGTGATAGATATTTCATGTTAATCATTAATGACTATTCTAGAATGTGCTGGGTTACTTTTCTCAAATAAAAATCAGAAGCACTTGGAAAGTTCAAACTATTCAAAGCAATGGTAGAAAATGAAAATGGTAAGAAAATCAAATGTCTAAGATCAGATCAAGGAGGAGAATTTACATCTAAGGAATTTAATGCATTCTGTGAAGTAAATGGAATCAGAAGACAGCTATCAGCACCTCAGACATCACAGCAAAATGGAGTTGTTGAAAGGAAAAACAGAAGTATCTTGGATGCAGCTAGAAGTATGCTATCAGAAGCAAACCTACCACATGTATATTGGAGAGAGGCAGTAAGTACAACGGTCTATACATTCAACAAAGTTTGCATCAAAGGTGAAACCGGTAAGACCCCTCATGAACTATGGTTTGGTATTACTCCTACTCTTAAATATTTCATAATATTTGGAAGTAAATGTTATATTAGAAGAGATGAGTATATTGGGAAATTTGATCCTAGAAGTGATGAAGGAATATTTCTTGGTTATTCATCTAAGAGTAAAGCATATAGATGTTTTAACAAAAGATTGCAGAAAATTATTGAGAGTACAAATGTGAAGATTGATGAACAATTCAAAGGAACTTCAAGGTATATAGATTCTGAACCGGCAACAGAAATTCTAACAAATGAACCTACACTGAACCTACCGGTACAGAATGAAGATCCAGTTACACTGGTACCATTTGAAAATTTCACTGTGACTGAGGATCAACAGCAAACAAAGACACCTCGGTATGTAAGACTAAATCATTTTGAAGATCAGATAATTGGAAACAAGCATAAAGGAGTTACGACAAGAGGAAGATTGGCAAATGAAGAGGTATGTTTTATTTCTCAAATTGAACCATCGTCAGTTAATGAGGCATGTGAAGATAAATATTGGATTAAAGCTACGGAAGAAGAATTAGAACAAATTGAGAAGAATAACACTTGGACATTAGTTCCCCGACCTAAAGATAAAAATGTAATTGGAACCAAATGGGTATTCAGAAACAAACTTAATAAAGATGGTAAGGTTATCAGAAATAAAGCAAGACTAGTGTGTAAGGGATATTCTCTGAAAGAAGGAATTGATTATAATGAAACCTTTGCACCGGTAGCTAGAATTGAGGCAGTTAGATTATTCTTGGCTTTTGCAGCACACAAGAACTACAAAGTTTATCAAATGGATATTAAATGTGCATTTTTGAATGGAGATCTTGAAGAAAAAGTTTACATTGAACAACCTGATGGATTTTCTTTGACATATAACAAAGATATGGTTTGCAGGTTAAGGAAAGCTTTGTATGGATTGGAGCAAGCTCCAAGAGCTTGGTATGCAAGATTGGATAAGTATCTTTTGAAGATTGGTTTTTCTAAAGGTAATGCTGATAGCAACTTATATTATAAAATAACTAATGATGACATCTTAGCTATAGAATTTTTTGTTGATGATATAATATTTGGAGGAGAAGATGGATTATGCAAAGACTTTTCTATTGAAATGCAACAAGAATTTAAAATGTCTATGATCAGTGAAATAAGATTCTTTTTAGGATTGCAGATTTCACAAACTGACAAAGGTATATTCTTAAGTCAATCCAAATACTTAAAGGAGTTACTAAAGAAATTTGGGATGGAGAACTCTAAACCGGTAAGCACACCTATGACTACATATGACAAACTATCACTAAGGGATGAATCTACACCTGTTAATCCAACCAAGTACAAATCTATGATAGGAGGTTTACTGTATTTGACACAAACTAGACCTGATATCATGAATGCAGTATGTATTGTTTCAAGATTTCAGAGTAATCCTAGAGAAAATCATGAATCAACAGTAAAAAGGATTTTCCAGTACTTACAAGGCACTACAAATCTTGGATTATGGTATCCTAGAGATGAAAACTTCGAATTATATGCATACACATATGCAAATTGGGTAGGAGATGTGGATGATAGAAAAAGCACCACCAGCGGAGCATTTTTTCTTGGAAGCAGACTAGTTTCTTGGTTGAGTAAGAAACAAAGTTGTACATCCTTATCAACAGCAAAATCAAAATATGTTGCAGCAGCAACTAACAGTACATGGGTACTATGGCTTAAACAAATGTTGAAAGACATAAAGGTAAAATGCAAGGAACCTATAACTATCTATTGTGATAACACTGCAGCAATTGATATATCTAAGAACTTGATATTACACTCTAAAACCAAACATGTTTCTATAAAACTGATTTTTTTAAGGGAAAATGTTGAAGCAAAAGAAATAAAACTAGTTTATGTGAATACAAAAGAGCAAATTGCAGATATTTTTACTAAACCTTTGCCTAAGGAGACTTTTGAATATCTCAGAGACCAACTTGGGGTCATACCCCCACCGGTAGAGACTTAGGAAGTTGATACCTATCATCAACCAATAGAATTAACAAGAGAAAACTTTTACTTCGGTTTTTGATGAGGAAGCTACTTCTCAGGGGGAGTAGTTGGTATACTAAATTGATTGGTATTTTGTATATAAACTTGGCTTGGTAGTAACTTTGGGAGAGATTGGTATGGAAAAACACAAGGAAACACATGTTACTCTCAGGGGGAGAGATTGTTACTTTGGGAGAGTTTACTTATATTTTGGTAATTGTTGGTACTTTGGTATTTGGCATTTCTGTTTTAGCACTTTGATGGTTTTTCCATCTTGTGTTGCCATCAATGCCAAAGGGGGAGATTGTTGGTATTTTGGTATGGTTTTGTCATTGATGTCAACACCTACTAAATTTTATCAACTCTAGCACTTTGGAGAATAAACAATATTCACCGACAAGCAAGTGACTTATGCACAGTCACCGGTATATGGTACACCGGTAGGATATAATGATCACCGACACTTGGAATGGCATGGAAAAGACTTGGTTATGTCGAAGACATCGTTTGGACACCTTGTCTTGGAGATTTATTTATTGGTATATTCGTATTTGCATATTTGTTGTTATCGGCAAATAGGTCCAGGTTATACACCGATAGGTTTGTCTTTTCTAGATCAGCACGACATGCTATGGAGATGATTTATTATTGTTGTAAATGCATCAAGCCGACATGTTGAATTGGTTATTGCATCGGATACTGTTTTGTTTGTAAATTGATTTTATTGTAATATCTTGTAGAGCTGACCTACTAAAATTGGTCTTAGGTTATGATATAAATGTAAGATCTTATTTGTATGATCGGATGTGGTATGTGAAGAAGAATTGTGAGAAGGTATATGTGAAAATAAGCAGAGCTATACACGCAGACATCATTTGAAGGTGAAGCAAGGTTTTTGTGAAAGCATATCAGAACTACACCGGTATTGAATCCAGCATATGAAGATGTTATTTTGAGCAGTACATCCTTATTGGATTTAACCATCCAATTGTAGTCAGTGTGACTCCTATTTTGTGTTTGAGCAGTGAGCTCTAGGTGCTTGGCCTTTTTGCATGTGCAGACCCCATTTGTATACACTTACTATCTGTAGTAGTATCATCTGATTGTGGGTAAGGTTTCCCAACATGGTTTTTCACCTTACAGGGTTTCCACGTACAAATATTGGTGTTATGTGTTGTGGATGACTTTGTCCTTTTATTTCATGCATTAATCTTTACTAGTATCGCAATCATCTGATAAAACTGTCCACCGGTATAAAAGACTGGTTCACCGGTATTAAGCAGTAAGTTGGTTAAGTTGTTTTGATTTAAATTTATTTGATAATCTGGAGATGCTAGATGAAAATCAACAAGATGAATTGTAAGCAATTGAAACACAAGGTGAAATATTTCCTCCTCTTGGTTTTTCCTTTGTTTTCCTCTTATATTTTTGACATTTGCTTTTTCTTATTTTTATATACTTGCGATATATATTATTGTACATATATGCACACGCATATATACATACTTGCGATATATATTATTGTACATATATGCACACGCATATATACACACACATATATATGCGTAAGTATATATTTTGATATGTGTTCATGCATTCATGCATGTTTATATTTTTTTGCAAATATTTGCTTGTGTTTGTATAGGTTCATTCATACATATTTACACACACATATTTGTATGTATTTGTCTATATAATTTGTAATGTTTACATATGTATATATGTAAATATTACTTGTATACTGCATTTGTAATCTATATGTGTGTGTGTGTGTGTGTGTGTGTGTGTGTGTGTGTGTGTGTGTGTGTGTGTGTGTGTGTGTGTGTGTGTGTGTGTGTGTGTGTGTGTGTGTGTGTGTGTGTGTGTGTGTGTGTGTGTGTGTGTGTGTGTGTGTGTGTGTGTGTGTGTGTGTGTGTGTGTGTGTGTTCTTTCATTCTTGGCCTTCTTGTGTTCCTTTTATTGACCTTTTCTTATTTCAATTTTTTTTTATCTTATTTTGTTTTGATTTTATTTGTCATTTTTTTGCTTTAGGTAGTTGTGCCTCCCATCTACCCTCTCCTCACATTTTTAAACTATTTGGTTTGCAATTTATCCATTTTCTCTCATTAGCTCACTCTCATCTTGATGATAGACCATGGAGTGTGATCCGAAACATTGATGCTAACAAAATCTACACAGTTGAATCCAGAAACTTAGCATAATAATAATCACGAGTTGTGGAAATTTAATATCTTTGAGAGGTACTCTCTTACTTGTAATTTTTCTTATGCATTATTAATTTATATTGGTGAACCTAGTTCATATCAAGAGGCTTGTGAAGTTGAGTATGCAAGCAAATGGAGAGTTGTTATGGAAAAGGAGATGAAAGCTCTGCACAAGAATAAAATGTGGGAGCTTGTGTCATTTTCCAAGGGGAATAAAGCTATTGGGAACAAGTGGGTCTTCAAATTGAAAAGAGATATAAATGATAATTTAAAGAGAGATAAATCTCAGTTGGTGGCCAACCTTGTATAGATAGAAGTTTGGTATTGATTTTCATAAAAAAAATTCACTTTTTGTGCGGTTAAGTATTGTTAGAGTTGTTTTAGCTCATGTTTCTACGTTTGATTTGGTGTTAGATGATAAAACAACCTTCTTGCATGATGATATCCATGAGGATATTTATATGCAACAACTAGAAGGCTTGGAGGAAAGAGATAAATAGAATCTTTTTGTAGGCTGTGAAAATCATTGTATGGTTTGAAACAGGCGCTAAGGTGTTGGTACAAGTGGTTTGATTCCTTCATAGTGACTTTGTGTATTAGTAGATGTGAGGCTAATAATTGTGCCTATGTTCAAACATATGATTATGTTAGTTTTATTACTCTACTACTATATCTTGGTGATTTATTGGTGGCAAGTCCCAACGTGGATAAAATCATTCATTTGAAAATTCAACTTGCTATGGAGTTTGAGATGAATGACTTAGGCAGTGTAAATCAAATTCTTGGAATGAGGATACATAGAGACACAAATAATAATAAAATATGGTTGTCATACAAAAATTACATGGAGAAGGTTTTGCAATACTTTAATATGTAAAATGTGCAACCAATTAGTACTCCATTTCCTGTTTATATTAAATTATCTTCAAAATAGTTTCATAACATAGAAGTAGAGAAGAAAAATATGTCTCATGTACCATACTCATTAGCAATAGGTAGTCTTATGCTTGGCATGATGTGCACCAGATTGGAAATTGCATAAGTAGTGGGAATACTTAGTTGTTACATGACGAATCTAGGTACTGATCATTAGACAATTGTGAAGTGGATTCTCAGATTTTTGAGGGGCACTTTAAATTCTGCTATCTATTACAATGGGAGTAGTCTTCAAGTTAAGAGAAATATAAGAGAAATTTCACAAGAAGTTATGGTTTCTCCTTTGTTCGAGGTGTTGTTAGTTGGGTATAAAAGTTGTAGACAATTATGGCATTGTCTACTATTGAAGCTAAATATATGGCAGCTACACAAGCTAGTAAGGAACAAATCTAACTTCATAGACTTTTGGGTGAATTGCAAGTAAAGTAGGATAACATGATGTTACATTATAATAGTCAGTGTTTTTCACTTAGCATGAAACTCAATTTACAATTCTATAACGAAGTATACTGATATTCAATCTCACTTTGAACGTGAGGTGGTGGAAGAATGACACATATCTTTGGCCAATATATACACTAATATAAACCCAACAAATATTTTGATGACTTGCATATTGGTAGAAAGAAGTTCATTTAGTGCAAAACTTCTCTAGGCTTGCATATTACTTGATGATAGGTAGCACTAGCATTGGTCTATTAGTAGAGAAGCTATTCATGAGACAAAAAATTGAATTCAAGTGGGAGATTATTGGAATATGAAGTCAATTCTAGTGTTATTCCAATAGTGACAAATACTTGAAATATTATTGGAATATGAGGGATGTAAGCTGGGGTTTGCCCTCATGCCATGCCAAAGGCATTCAATTTTTTTGGGACTTCCTATTTTTAGCCATTTTTACATTTGTCCAACATGTAGTTGCATGAGTCATACTTTCTATTTTTGGAAAGTTGTCTTCTATTAGGATTTTGCAACTCAGATGTTATATTTTATACGAAGTCATTTTTTTGGATATTTTTGAAGATTGTTGTAATTGTGAAAATCCTTGAGAGATATATTATGAAAGATCTTTGACTATGGTTTTTTCTTGGTATACTTGTACCATATTTTTTCATGCAAATATGGGTGTTTACGTTTATTGCTTTCTCTACATAATTTTGCATTGTATATTTTCACAACATAATTCACCATATAGCTATCTTTCATCTATTATATAACTTGTCCATGCTTGGAAGAATTTTACTTATTTTATTTATGAAATCTATGAACTTTAAATGCCTTATGATGATTAGCCCTAAGCTTTATACACAAATAAATAGATTCTAACTCATGTGATGATGTTATACATAATAATGATATTCTTCATACATCTCATAATACCCTTTCTCTTTCATTTATGTATATTCCCATGTACACACCTGTTTATTCATTATTCCTTAATGATGCTACAATTTTATGCTTGATTAATACATATAATTCAATTTTGCACTCACATGATCAAAATATTTCACATAAAGTTCAACAATGTCTTTCCTATTTATTCATTGGCTCATGGTCGATTGATTATATATTTAGAGAGGAATTAGATAGTTATTTAAACATTATTTATATTCAATATTGATGGCTCCTTATTCATGATGATTTGGTTGAAGATATAGATCTAACACACTTACATTTAGAGGGCCATTCATTGAGTATTTTTGTGGAGATGTAGTTGTAACATTACATGCTAGATCATTCTTATTTCCATGTTATTGAGTATATGTATAATGATTGTAATGATTGTACATTAACAATGCATTTGAAAGCACATTAACTAGTAGAGTAAAACAATAGTTTGATTCAAGTCATGGTTCTTATACATCAATCTAGGCATTGCCATGTTCTTTTATAGTATTTAAGTCTTATCCTTGTGTTGTGTTTATTTAATGATTCTAGGTATAAAGCTCTAGTGGACTTTACTTGTGAGACACTGTGGAGTTATTTTTTGTGTCATATTGGCACACCATGTATAAATTTGTATGATAACTACGATCCATAAAAATTAAGATGGAAATTGCATACCATAGTTCATCATGAATGTATAATTTAATCTTATAAGAATATATATATATATATATATATATATATATATATATATATATATATATATATATATATATATATATATATATATATATATATATATATATATATATATATATATATATATATATATATATATATATATATATATATATATATATATATAAGCATCAAAACAAAACCTAAACACATGAAGGACATTTTTTAACCCTAGAGACAAATCCACATATATGCAACATTGTCATGCAGGTGAGGTCTAAGGTCTCTCTCATCCACTGTCTGTATAATTCAAATTACATATTAAATTTTTTAAGGGGTATACATCCAACCTAAACATCAATAAGTTAATCCTTAATATATGAATTGGCTCTCAAAGGCACTCCCTTTTTCTCATTATATGTAAACAATGAAAACGTATTTAAAAGATTGCAACTTGGCATATCATACCAATGGTTTCTAAAATAGGTAGATCAAGTATTGATCTTCTAGGATCTATGGATATTCTTATATTGTTCCTTGAGATCACATAATATCTTTCAAAACCTCAATAATCTTTGGATCTTCCAAGACCACTA
Source organism: Cryptomeria japonica (assembly GCF_030272615.1). Classification (NCBI taxonomy): domain Eukaryota; kingdom Viridiplantae; phylum Streptophyta; class Pinopsida; order Cupressales; family Cupressaceae; genus Cryptomeria; species Cryptomeria japonica. The sequence goes on along the minus strand of NC_081411.1, from coordinate 245,337,569 downwards.
ATAAACCTTTGATGCACAACTATCTTCCTTTATTACTCCACCTTATCTATTGTTTAGATTTCTGCCTACTTCATGGCATTTGAAATAGAAATATAGATTTGCACAAACCTAAATGGAAATTAAACAACCAAATTAGGGGATCTAGAACACCAAGAATCTGAAAGGAAGCACGGTACATGAAAATGCTTCCTACACCAATCTATGAAGGAGATAATCCAAAAAAATTAAAATATTAAATAGTTATTGTGTAGAGATGCACAACATAAAATATGAACATTCAAAACAACAATACCATCTAATATATTTATTAAGTGGGGAAAACCCTCTAAGGAGGAAAATTCCACACTCCAAAGAATAGCCCAATGTATTAATCTATAAACAATATGGTTACTATACACTTTCAAAGCCAAGCTCTTGCATGAGTCTTCAATGATAATATTTTTTCATCAATTCTGGTAGCATAACAATACCTATAAAATAACCTCATAATACAAAATACTCCACAAGCATCTTATTTATAGACCGCAACACTTGTATGCATGTAATATTTAATCTTCACATGTACAATGCCTTCATAACCTGCCAAAATTATCTTGGAATGCAAGAAACCTACATGCATGCACCATGTAAAGTGTCTGCATAAGCTTGACATACAAAGTTTTGCTTATAACAATAATGTCTATTTCCAACTCATTCATTGTGATGAGTTATTTTCAACAAATCGAACTAACAAAGTGGGATTTATACCTCTTGAAAAATAGAATACATGTCATACTTCCCTCCTCATATTTAGGATGACACCTCAATATGCAAACTTCCACAAATTCACATAATAAGATGAACATAAATAATTTACATAGTGTAGCGTCCTAAATTGTACTCCCCTACAATTTTGTCCTCACCTAGATCTCACTTTGGCACCTTGACTTCTGATGTCATTGCAATGCGGATTTTGCTCACACCATCCATAGGCCTACATTTTCATCTCCTTCTTTGTCTTCCCTCCAAGACTGAGTCCTAATTGGCAGGACTAGGGCATTGGGTGCCCTAGTCCTAACTTAGGACTATGGCACCTAGTGCCCTGGTCCTATCAATTAGGGCCCATTTTTGGGCTTCACAATAGTCATTTCATTTGAGTGGGAATCTGGATCCCATGTCAGCCTACTTAGAAAATTTAATTTGTTTTCGGGCAATCGAGTATAAAAGGAGGTCTACCCCTCTCATTTGAAACCTAACAATTCTAATTCAAAATCTTTTCAAGAAGACAAAATTGAGATCCTAAATTCAAGTGAGCAAGAAATCAAGCATTCATTCATCAAGCATTGGAGTAGAAGTGAAGTCAAGTTTAAGTATTTAAGATGACATCTATGATTAATGTTTCATGAAGATATTATACATGAAACCCAAAAAGCTTTGTGTGAAGGCAAACAAAACTTTATCAAGATTTTTAGTTGTAAGGTGGTGAAAAATTAGAGTTTCCACCACTAAGGTAATAAAACCATTAGTTTTTTCTTATGGACCAATTACATTAAAGAGGAGTGAATCTAATAGATCTACCCTCAATCTAACAAAGATAGGGTTGAGAAATCTGATCGGATTAATTAGTTAAGATTTGATTCTCTTTTTTTTTATAATTGTAAATACGTTGAAATTAGGGTAAATATAAGAATGTTGAAGAGATTGGACATAAACAATGAGCTATAATCATCAAATGAAGCCACAAACCTAGATCTAAGCAATATGTGAGTATTCGGATCTATTCCCAGAAGGTTGACTTAAATTTTTGGAACCAAAATTCCCATCGCTTTGGTCCTCCGCACATTTTGCCGTTGAAAGAGGAACCCGTTCGTATCTGTGAATAATGTCGATCCTACAAATTATAGCTCTATACATGTTTCTTGCACACAAAAAAGATATACCTTAGATCTGTAATTATTGATGATGATGCTTTGCTTCTTGAATGTAATCACATATGTTGTGCAATGAAATGGCATGAACATGATAAAACTCTAATCACACACACATGCTTGCATATGAATGATGTAATTTTTCTCCATAATGGTTGAATGAAGAATATGCAGCCTTGATGATCTTTGAAAATGCTTGATGATGAATGCTTCATGGATGCAAGATTGTTGGAGGATGGATAATTAGCACCGATAGATGAAATTAGGTTGATCAAATATCTTTATATAGGGGTATCTATATCATTTACGGATTAGGCCAACCTCTAACGATCATGAGGAGCCACAAAAAGTTGAATTTCCATTAGAGAGATGTGACCCTTGCCCCATTTCAAAATAGGGCCCAACCATGCCTTGGTCCTTCTCAAGAAGGGGCCTTAATTAAGCCTCAAGGAGAAGGACACCCTCTAGGGAATTTAGCAGTGGGTGTACATGGCATCATAACTAGAGATTACTGGCACAAATCAAACCTAAATAGGTGATTAGGAGGGGACATGCTAAAGTAGGGGCACAAACATGAGGTGTCAATTGGCCCGGTGACAATTTACGATGCTACATTAGTATAGCTCGTAGATAAAGGATGATGAATCCTAATAAAGGGGAACTAACTAAATTGTTGTTGAAATGATAAGATCTCAAAATCACTTCATGAAACCTTTTTTTTTAATTTTTAATTTTAATTTTTGAGAGGCTAAGTGTGAAGTGTAAATGTGAATGTTTGAAATGAACGTGAAATGTCTCTATATGGTTTGCATGATTCTTGAAATGAATTCTCAAAGAAAAAGGGTATCTAAATCTATTTTCCTTGTTTGCTCAAGATGTGGTTTTCTATCCTCTATTGTGAATGTGCAAAAATGATGTGCATATGTGCAACAAAAATAATCAAATGCGTAGTAACAAATATCAGATGTGTAACACTAATTATCAAATGTACGATAAAAATATTCAAATACGTGGAATCAGGGTTTAAATGCTCAGTTTCTATATCAATGACTATTTTTTACCAGTTTGGTGATGTTTTTACTCAATTTTCCCAAGTAACTACCATTTTTTGATGATTTTCTTTTTTTGAGAAGAAGACACTGGAGACAATAAAATAAAATGTTTTTTTTTCCTAAACTAAACAATGAGTGTATGTTCAAGGCTCACAAAAGTCCAAGTTTCCATGAGTCTAACATAATTGAAACACATCAAATACTTTCTACACCTAAGGTCAAGGCTTTATTGTAATACATCAACCCACATCTTGAAATCTTCGTCGACTCGTGCCATCACACCTAAATGGGCATGTGCACTTTTTAGTCTTTTCAAGGGAGGACAAGTAGGGGCCTCGAGGATTGGAAGGGTCACCCAATCAACCTTTCCCCAAAAAGCTACAAGTAGCTTATGCTAAGCCAAGGATTTATGTCTCATCTCAGGGGAGCCTTATGGTGAGTATCTTGGAGGCAAAACTAGCTATGTCCTTGCACTGAAAAATTATTGATTTTTTTAGAGGTAGATTGGGTGGGCTTCTAACTAAAAGGTATCTAGTCACAATATAGGGTTACCAACACCTTGCAGGCATCCAAACCAACCTTACTTAGAGTATGTAACCCCTTTTAGATTGACAAATATGACAAAGGCTAATGCTAATAAGATTTTGACTTTTGTCTCAATCCAATTTTTATAGTGGACCAAAGGAAATCACTTCTTTAGGTCGTTCCCTCTATAGAGTTATTACTTCTCCAAGAGGTAGGCCTTCTAATAGTTAATGGTGAATAAAAAAATAAAAGAGATGGGTCTGGTTTTTGGTCACCCAAGTTTGCACAAAGGGAGAGCATACACCTACCACCTCACAAGCATGAAAGATAGTGATTAAGTAACCTCCTAAATTAAACTATGTGAAGCCATGTACTAAACATTCATGGTGCATGTCTAATATGATAAAGAAAGTGAAAAATGATGAATATTCAATTGCAACCCTCCTACTTAGGCTAAGTGATCTATTTAGAAAAATGCAAAATGTGTAATTTATTCTCTCCTAATTATACTAAATGTTGCTAATTTAACAATGCAAACATGAATGCAAAAATAACAACCTAAGAAAATCAAAGCAAAAAAACCCTGCAAAACAACTGATTAGTGTAGACACCTATTTCTGTCCACTTGATTAAATGATTTTTATATTTATTTAATTGTCATTTATCTAACTATTAATTAAATTCACATTTAATTAATCCTTTCCCCTTTTCCAACTATTAATTAAATTAAAATTTAATTAATTCACCCCAATCCCCTTCTTCTATTTAGTTAAATAAATTATTCAATTTATTTTATTTTATTCACCTAGCCAAAGTCAACTATTTAATTAGATAAATAAATCATATTTGTTTAATTTTTATTTTTTTTAGGGAAAGTGCTATCATTATGGGGATAGCTCCCTTCATTGATTTGAGAAACAAAGGTTACATCTGAAACCACCAATCCTCTGCAAAGCCTGACATAATGGAATTACCTGACAAACAAATTCCTAGCCTTAAACAGAACAACAAAAGATAAATGAGAGTTACATTTATCCTAATTACCACTATCTAAGATGTCTCAATCCTCTAATACGGGTGAACAATCATTAATAAACTAAAACCTAGACTAAGGATGGGCTACTTTATGTCACTTCTCTTGCGAATATTTCTCTCTAACTGCTGATCTAAGAGTCCTATGAAGCCTATATGAAGACATTGACGATTTCTTTCTCTTTACTTCTGTCCAATCTAGGTCTAAGTGCAAAGGGGGGATCTGAGAATCCTTTGGACATGCCTCAATTGCCGAAGAAGAGGCAACTGAATCTCCCACTAAAGAAATCATAGGTTCATCCACATTGGTAGCCACCTGATAATCTAATGGAGGAGGGAGAGACCCTTCAAGACCTTTGTTGGGTGCAACCAATTGATTATGAAAAAACAACCTTTTGATGCAGAAAATGCTTCTCAATTGATCATTTTACTCCTGAATATCAAAAGAATAGTATTCATGAGTGTGGGAATTTGAAAACATATTTGTTTAATTAAATTCCTCTCCCACATTTAATTAAATCCTCCTTTCTCATTTAAAAAAAATTTGTATTTATTTAAAATCCTAAAATCTATCCTATTTGCATTATCCTACAACACCTACTTGCACACTAACCCTTCTTCTAAATTCTTCCAATCCCTTCTAAGTTAGCCTAATCCCCTTCTAAACATTTGCACATTCCTAAACCAAGGATTAGAAAGGAGTCACTTCTCAAAAGCATTAAAAGCTTTCTCCCTTCCACAAGTTAACCCTCAAAGTCTTCATAAGTCTTAAAGGACTTAATCTAACTAACCCACCTTTGACCCTTGGTTAGAGACTTTTTTCTCTAACTCAACCATCCATCTAATCCTCAAGTCTCTTCAAGAATTCAATGCTTTGACCATGGTCACCCTTTAACCCTTGCACATTCATTTATCCCTTGGGTAAAAGCTTTATCCACTAATCTAACCCTAACTAAACCCCCTAAGGTAACCATCATGTCTCTTCAAGTATTTAATGCCTCTTTCCTCTCCTCTCAAGACTTCTAATGATGTCACTTGTCACCATGACATTGGTGGAAGTTGCAAACATTGATTGAGGATCAATCCCTCTTCATGAAATCCTAGCCCTTGCTAAATAATTTCAATCTTAGCCATCTAATTGCCCATTTTCTCTATAAATAGGACCCAATCTCTCATTATCAAGGTGCTACATACATTGTGCTCTAATTTTCAAGGCTACACATGATCAAGGTTATTTCATTATTAAGTTGTATACATTGTACTACACAAGTCTCTCCCACTAGTGTATTTTAGAAGCATTTTAGATTACAATAGCAACATCATAGCATATTAGTTTCATTATCATAGCATAAAATTAGCATCATAGCATAGCTTTGTTATAATATCACATATCTTAGTTGCATAAGCATATAGATCATTTTATCATAGCACTCATTCTTTGAGTTGTCATTCTAAAGGTCAATCCTTGGAGATAGAGAAACAATGAAACCCTTTTAAAAGGGTAGCTTGCTAAAATTTTTTTTGTCAATTTCATCTTTTGATATATAAATGTTCTATTTGTGTGTCACTAACATTTTGATTATTTGACAATCACACTTTTGTGCACACAGTTAGTAGTCTCAAACTTGTGCCTTAGATGTATGTAAACAACTACATAGCTCGTTATTGACCAAGTTAGCTTGAAATCCAAATCAAGAAAGTAACTAAAAAATATAAAATATTAATGCTAAGCTAACTGTGACAAATGTGCAGGAATAGAGATTGACTGTAAAGCAACACAAAATACATGCGCAAAAAGACTAAATTGATGCATATAAATATGAAGTAGATGCGTAGAAACATGAAATGGACGTGCAAAAATATGGAATGAATGTGCAAAAATATGAAATGGATGCATAGGAAGAGAAAAGTTAGCATAAATGGAGTTTGAAACTCAAAAGTACTAAGAACTCTCTATGTCAATATTTTTCTCTCTAGTGTGGATGCGCAAGTTTGAAAAAATTATGGACAGGAACACATTGCTACATGTGTACACACTTGAAAACTTGAAGTTTTATGTTAAATTCGGGGTAGAGGAGCTAAAAATGCAAGCTTAGAATTTGGAAACATTATAGAAACTACTAATAGACCACAAATAACCTATAATTCTACTAAAATAAGTATCACTAATGACACAATAAATAAATTAACAAAACATAAATTATGTTGGCATTTGGCATAATTGATACAGTTGAGGGGATGCAGTTGAAGTTGGATGACTTCACCAGAAAAGGACATAAGTCTATTTGTGATGAAGAGATCGAGATTCTATAAATAGATGACATGATCAGTTATTTGTGTTTTCATTGTTGGCAACTGATGTCAATTGATGTTTAATGACATTCCTGATGTTTTGTTTTGTCATCTTAGTGATTTGGCTTAACAGAAGACATGGTTTACCGATAGTGAACCAAAGTCTGTGAAATAGGACTTTAACCGGTAAAGCAGAATTATTTTGATTGGATCGGTTGATCGGCGATGATTGGTGATTTGCGGTTTGGATGGTGAATTTGTATCATGGGAAGGTGTATATGCTTGAAACCGAAACTTGTGGAGATTAGCAGAAGGCGTGTTTCAAATTTCTGATGAAGTTTTGCTAAGGTTTTAGTAAGGTTTAAGGACCAGTGAAGAAATCATCAAACCGGTCATGATTTTTATTATGATGGTGATTGACGATGAGTCTACATGAAGTTGGTAACACGACACAACCCGCATGAAAGATTTAGTTATAGTTTTGACATTATTCAAGGAAGATTTTCTTGAAAATCAATGAAACGCTTAGTAGAGTGTTTTGAGGATACAAATCAGATTTCCGTGATGGGTTATGATCAACCAACTATTGATATTGTATTGTAATTTGTTCTAATGATCTGTATAATGATATGTGATGATCTCTTGTGATTAAATTATAAATTCATGATGTAATTAGGTTTTGTGGCCAACCTAGTTGAGATGTCTATTTAGGATGACATAGTTGATGTTCATTATGTCGGTGGTCTTTGAGAATGTGTTAATTCATCCAAGTGAAGTGTGATATCTACCTAAGAGTTGTAGATTGTTGTGTATAACTGTATCTAATCAAGCAAGTAGAGAAGTGCAAGTAACAGATCATTCTTTCACTGTTGTTCCCTAACAGTTGCAGCAGGTTAAATCCCTTAACCAGCTAGGTCCTAACAGACCTTAAACATTTAAGTCCTCTAATAGGGTAGCTCTCAAAAGAGTGTTAAATTCTCTCAGGAGGTTGATCCTAACATATCATCAAGATCCTAACTGGGTTGCAAGGCAAATCCCCTAACCAGGTGACTCCTAACAAGATTTGATCCTAACCAGGTGTATTGTAAGCTCCTAACAGGGCGTACTTAAAAAAAGTACAAATATTTGTGGTTGCCAACTACCACCATGGTTTTTTCCCTATTTGGGTTTCCATGTTAAAAAAATTATGGTTTTCATGTGTGGAATGTTTTTTATGTGATGCTCTTGTTTATATTTTATTTCATGAATTATTTCTGAGACACCAGTTATGATGTTTTATCTGAAGTTTATGAGAGCTTATCGGTACTGATAAGAAGTTGTTTGAGAAAGTATTTGATCTTATTGATAAGGTTAATGAGTTGGTAGATGATCAAGTTTAGATGATTACTTTGGTGGTGAAAGTATTGGTAAATGATTTGATTAAAGTGTTAAGCAAATCTGATCAAGAGGGTATTAGATCTGATCGCAGAAGTTGAGACATTTGCTAAATGATTTCAGATCTAAGATAAGTTTGTTTTTGAGTTAAAGTTTCAATTGGTCTTAATACTGATTCATCCCCCCCTCTCAGTATTAACCGGATCCTCATAGGATTAATAAATTATACCTTGATTCAATTGTTATTTCCCATTTCCTCTTTACTATCTCATTGTGTTCTATCTCCTAAGATATTAGTATGTGATGCTCTGCAAAAAGGATTAGAAAATCTGCTTGATGGCAACACACAGAAGAGCACAAGAAACAAACATTAATGTTAGCAACAAAAGATTATCCTAAACAAGCATATCAAGAGAGATATTAAGCATGAAATAGAAAGCATACAAACATAGAATAGATAAACTATACTCCTCCAAATGCTAATCAAGATGCTCATAGTTGCTCCTCCCTTGTGTTAGGGTTTCAAGCAGATCCGAAGCAAATATGAACTAACAATTATATGCAGATTTAAATACAAAAGATAAAGAAATAAAATAGGACACAAATAACATAGAGATTTAACGTGGTTCACCCAGAATGGGTTACGTCCACCATACATAGCCGTCCAATCTTTCTTATTATCCAACAAAAATAGTACATCAACCTTACAATGCCTTAAGCATCCCAGTCGCTTATAACATGCATTTTTAGGGCAACAAACAAAGTCGGCCTTTTTAGGGTTTTATTACAATGTCAGTTTTCATCAACAAAAAATGGCCGAGTGTACAGTACTTTGTTGATCAGTCGCCACATTTCAACAATCTCCCACTTGGAGACTGATCAAGCTCCACACCGAACAATCTCCCACTTGGAGGCTGATACTACATGACACCACTGTACATGCAACATCCGCTGGATAAAACACTAGGACTCGATTAGTATAAATTCCACAATTATCAATCAAGAAGACCAACAGAAACTGATGAAGAAATTAGCTTCTCCTGTGGAACTGCCTTCGTGAACATTTTGGTAGGATTCTCACTTGTGTGAATCTTCTCAAGCCGTAACTCACCCTCCTCCAAAATAGTCCGGATGAAGTGGTACCTGAGATGAATGTGCTTTGTCCTTGAATGAAAACAGAGTTCTTCGCAAGATGAACGACACTCTCACTATCAGTATACAATGGGCTATCCTCTTGTGTTTGACCCAATTCCTCCAAAAAACATTGCAACCAAATCATCTCCTTGCTGGCTTCTGTAGTAGCAACATACTCAGCGTCAGTGGTTGAAAGTGCAACAACCTTTTGCAGCCTAGAAATCCAATTGACTGCAGTTCCCCCTATAGTAAAAACATACCCTGTAGTACTCCTCCGTGAATCAATATCACTCGCCAGATTAGAGTCAACAAATCCACTCAGAGCAGCATTAGATCCTTTGAAACATAATGCCTTTGTAGTAGTTCCTTTCAATTACCGAAGAATCCATTTCACAACATTCCAATGTTCCATACCCGGATTACTCATAAACCTGCTCACAACTCCCACTGCATGTGCAATATCTGGCCTTGTGCATACCATTGCATACATTAGACTGCCAACAGCTGATGAATACGGGATGTTAGACATTTTATTAACCTCTTCCTATGCCTTTGGGAACATCTCCTTAGTCAATTTGAAATGACTAGCCAAAGGTGTACTAACTGCTTTTGCATCCTGCATGTTAAATCTTTTCAACACCTTCTTTATATACTCACTTTGGGACAAATTCAAGGTTCTATTTTTTTTGTCCCGTGTAATCCTCATATCAAGAATTTGCTTAGCAAATGACCTAGCTAATTTATGTTTAAGATCATTTATATGTTGCATGTTAAACCCAACAACAAGCATGTCATCAACATAAAGCAACAGGATAATATAACTACCATTATCAAATCTCTTAAAATATACACAATGATCAGAATGACATCTATGATAACCATGTTCAGCCATGAAACTATCAAATTTTAAATACCATTGTCGGGGTGCTTGCTTTAGGCCATACAGACTTTTCTTCAACCTGCACACCAAGTTCTCCTTACCTTTGACCTCATATCCCTGTGGTTGCAACATGTAAATTTCCTCCTCCAAATCTCCATGGAGAAAAAGTTATTTTGACATCTAATTGTTCAAGATGTAAATCATCTGCAGCCACAAGACTAAGTACAGTTCTAATTGAAGTCATTTTTACAACTGGAGAAAATATTTCATCATAATCTATACCTTTTTTTTGTGCAAAACCTTTTACCACAAGTCTAGCCTTATATCTTTTCTGACCTTCTTCCTCCTCCTTTAGCCGATAAACCCATTTCTTAGGCAATGCTCTTTTTTCTGCAGGTAAAGGGACTAAGTCCCAAGTATTATTTTTCATCAAGGAGTCCATCTCCTCTTTCATGCTTAGCTCCCATTGTTGTTTGGCATCTACCTGCATTGCTTCTTCATATTCTTCTGGTTCACCAGAATCCGTTAATAAAATAGAATACAAAGAAGGAGAAAATCTTTCAGGGGGTCTTCTTGGCCTCGTAGAATGTCTAACACTTACAGGATTTTGTGGGACAATCTATTGTTGTTGAGCATCAGGTACCTGTGGCATTTCATTTTCAGGAATCTCATCCAATACCACATATTCTTGTTTGTCTTGTTCATGCTTCTTTTCCTGCATCTGTTCTTTATATACAACCTTCTCATTGAATATAACATCTCTACTTCTAATTATTTTCTTATTTTCAAAATCCTATAACCGATAGCCATATTCATTTATCCCATATCCAATGAAGGTACATTTTTGAGATTTAGCATCAAGCTTGGTTCTGTTTTCTTTATCAACATGGACAAAAGCTTCACAACCAAAAGTTTTTAGAAAAGAATAATTTACCTTTTTACTAGTCCATGCCTCCTCTAGAATACCACCATCTAATGGGGTTGAAGGTCCTCTATTTATCAAATAGACAACAATATGTACAACATCTGCCCAAAAATGTAAGGGCAATCCAACATGCAATCTCATACTCCTCGCGCGTTCCATGATAGTCCTATTCATTCTCTCTGACACACCATTTTCTTGTGGAGTTCCTGGAACTATCTTCTGCTTTTGAATCCCATTTAAGGAGCAATAATCTTCAAATGCTTTGCTGTAATACTCACCTCCATTATCCGATCTGAGACACTTCAACTTTTTTCCTGTCTCATTCTCAACCAAAGCTTTCCATTTCTTAAAAGTTTCAAAAACATCTGATTTTTGGTTTAGGAAATATACCCATGTTTTTTTGGTTGAGTCATCAATAAAAATAACATAATAACAAGAGTCACCAAGAGATGATACCTAAGCCAGTCCCCATACATCTGAATGTACAAGTTCTAACTTCTCACTCTTCTTCTCTTTCCTAACCTTGAGAAATATGACTCTTTTTTGTTTACCATAAACACAGTTTTCACAGAACTCTAAATCAATATTCTTTAGTCCTGGCAATAGATTTTTGGAGTGAAGGGTTTTCATCCCTTTCTCACTCATGTGCCCAAGCCTATGGTGCCATATTATCGAATCTGTTCTTGCAACATTTATTGTTGTTGTCCCTGCAGTAACTTTATCTGTAGCAGCTAGGGTAGAGTAAGTGTTACCTGTACACAGATATAATGTGCTTACCTTCGCACCTTTAGCTATTACTAATGATCCTTTAGCAACCTTCCACATACTGTCTAAGAGGGTAACTATGCAACCTTCACTACCTAGTTGCCCTGCAAAAATTAAATTTCTTCTTAAATTAGGAACATGTCTTACCTCCTGCAGAAACCAGTCATTTCCATTTTGCAACTTGATCTTTATCTTTCCTTTTCCAACAATTTGACAGGGCTCATCATCACCCAAATATACCTGTCCAAAATCACCTTGAACATAATCTAGAAAATATTTTCTATGGGGTGTAGCATGAAATGATGGCCCAGAATCTATTATCCAGGAATCATTAACATTATCCAAACATAAGATTAAAGCATCTTGTAAAGTATTACTTGCAATATTAGCTTCCTTACTGTCATTTTCATTTTTGTCTCCTTCTTTGTTTTTCTGAGACCAACAGTCTTTCTTTAGATGATCAGGCTTTCCGCAGTATCGACAATCTTTCTTTCCTCTAGATTGAGAGAGTCATTTCTTTGACTTCCCTCGTGACTTCTCATTCCCAGGGCCTTTTCCTCTTTCCTTTGATCTTCCTCTGTTCTCCAAATTCAAAACACTACCCGATGATGTTGGAGTCTCACCTATGCTTTTCCTTCACATTTCCTCGCTTAGGATAACACCAACAATATCATCAAATACCAAAGTATTTTTACCAGAGACAGAGTTACTTACAACCATAACCAAGCTATTCCAGCTTTCTGGCAAAGAACATAAAATCAAGAGAGCCCTAACCTCTTCTGCAAAAGTAATTTTTACCGAAGACAATTGACTGGTAATTGTATTAAATTCATTTAAGTGCTCCGTTACAGATCCTCCCTCACTCATTTTTAAATTAAATAGACACTTCATAAGAAATACCTTATTCGAAGCCGAGGGTTTCTCATACAACTTAGCCAATGTCACCATCAAATCTACAGTCGTTTTTGCTTCTGTTATATTGAATGCTACAGATGGTGCAAGGCACAATCGAATGGATCCCAGTGCCTTTCTATCTAAAATGTCCCACTCTTCATCTGACATTGGGGTCGATTTCTTTGCCTTTCCTTCCAATGGCCGCCACAAATCCTTTTGATACAGGTAATCCTCCATTTGCATTTTCCATAACTGATAATTCTGGCCGTTAAACTTTTCGACCTTGAATTTGGAATCCTCCATTGCTCCCACTCAAATCTGAAAGTCTTGCCAATTTACAAAAAACCTCGCTCTGATACCAATTGCTAGGGTTTCAAGCAGATCCGAAGCAAATATGAACTAACAATTATATGTAGATTTAAATACAAAAGATAAAGAAATAAAACATGACATAGATAACACAGAGATTTAACGTGGCTCACCCAGAATGGGTTACGTCCACCATACACAATCATCCAATCTTTCTTATTATCCAGCAAAAATAGTACATCAACTTTACAATGCCTTAAGCATCCCAACCGCTTATAACATGCATTTTTAGGGCAACAAACAAAGTCGGCCTTTTTAGGGTTTTATTACAATGTTGGTTTTCATCAACGAAAAATGACTGTGTACAGTACTTTGCTGGTCAGTCACCACATTTCAACACCTTGTTCCTCTCCTTTCCAAGTTCCACATGAGTGTAGCTCTCAACTTTTAGCACTAGCCATGGATGCCATATGGAGATTCAAGATGGTTGAATATGATAAACAAATGCTATGCAAGTGTAGATAGTGATGCTATGAAAAAACTCTATGCTAATACCAGTATAACAACAATACTCTAATGCTTCCTTCTTTGCTTGAGGAGAAGGGTTCTATTTATAAAACAAATGGGAAAATGAAGGGTTAAGATTGAGAAATCTTAACAAGGGTTAGGATTGAAAGATATTCAATCCATGTGAGACTTTCAACCCAATCCCATGTTGACAAGTGTTACCATGAGGAAGCCTAAGAGGAGAGATAAAGAGCATTAAATGGTTGATGGGACATGATGGTTACCCTAGGGGGTTGGGTTAGGGTTAGGTTAATGGATATTCCTTTTATCCAAGGGATAAATGAATGTGCAAGGGTTAAATGGTTACCTTAGTCAAAGAAATAAATGCTTTGAAGAGACCCATGAGTCAAAATGATGGTTAAGTTAGAGGAAAGTCTCTAACCAAAGGTAAAAGGTGAGTTAACCATAAATGGTTATGTAAGAGCCTTTAATGGTTTGGAAGACTTTAGAGGTTAACCATTTGAAGACATAAAGCCTTTAATGGTTATTGAAGACTTTGGAGGTTTTTGAGAAGTGACTTCCTTTTATTTAGGAATGTGACAATGATTAGGATAGGATTAGGCTAATCAGAAGGAGTTAGAAGAATCTAGAAGGGATGTAGGCATGTAAGTGGATTTTGTAGGAGAATGCAAGTGGGAGGAATTTTGGGATTTTCAATTGAAATAAAATCATTTATTTCAATTAAATGGTGTAATTTGCATTTGGATAGATATTTAAATAAATATTAATTTATTTAAATGTGAATGTAAAATTTGGATTTTAAATAAATATTAATTTATTTACATGAGAAAAAGGAAGATAAAGCATTTAAATGCTTGAAGACTTTAAGGGAAACCATTAAAGGCTTAAGAAGACTCTAGAAGGAAGCCACTAAGTTTGAAGACTTTAAGGGAAACCATTAAAGGCTTGAGAAGACTCTAGAAGGAAGCCATTAAGTTTAAAGACTTTAAGGGAAACTATTAAAGGTTTCAAGTGGGTGAGGATAAATAGGATTTTAAATAAATAATTTATTTAAAATAGTTGTGCAACTTGCATTTGTAGGAAAATACAAGTGGGTGGAGGATAAAGGTGATTTAAATAAATGTTAATTTATTTAAATGTGAGAGATGAGATTTTGGGGGATTTAAATAAATATTAATTTATTTAAATGTGAGAGAAGATTTAATTAAACAAATATGATTTATTAATGGTCTGAATTTGGTTAAGTGAATTAAATCAAATAAATTGAATAATTTATTTAATTAATAGGAGAAGAGGGTTAAGATGAATTAACTAAATATTAATTTAATTAATTTTTGATTGATGGTTAAATAATCAAATAAATACTAAATATTTATTTAATTAAGTGGACAGATTTATGTGACTACAATATGCAAAGTGAAATGAAGTTACAATGCAAAGCTAAGATGATGATAAGATTATATGTTAATGGAAATAATAGTGTAAGGAAGCTTATGATATGATACCTATGATGCTAAATACAACAATGAAGATTATGCTATGCTAATGGAAGCTCAAAGCCAAAGGCACACTTTTGATTTTTGCTATGATCTCTTGAAAGCATGAAAGTATAATAAGCACACTAAAATCTTGAGTATTAGCTAAAATGAGGATACGAGGTCTCCTTTTATAGGAAATCCAAGGGCTTGATCCTAGGTGGAAAAGATCAATGGGTAGGAATTGGTCTTGAGATAATACATAACTAAGATTCAATTGTTTGGATTGTGAGAGAGAAAGGAGGATGTTCCTCCTACATTGACAAGGTGGAGGAAAAGGTGGGAGGAGAGGCCACATGTCATGATTCTCCACATGACCATGAGAAGGAGGAGGAGACATTCAAATATTGTTGGAATGTAAGAGAAAAGGTAGGCCTCATAAGACATATTTCTCACGAGTCACCTTTGACCATGGTGAGGTGGAGAGACCAAAGTCTTAAAAATAGGGAAGGCAGAGAATGAATAGGAGAAAAGATGACACGTAAGTCTCCCACTCCCTTTTGACTAGGAGGGATGTTAAAGATAAATGTCTAATCAAATATGAAGAATATTTAATTTTCTTAGCCATATGAGAATGAGGTAGCAGATGAGGTGGAAGGTTGACACTAAAGAATGATGTTGAGGGTGAAGTGGACTTAGAAGAATTGACTTTGTCTTTGGAGAGGAATTAAATAATTTAGAATTATTTAATTAATGTAGACATTAGAAGAAATAAATTAATATTTGTAGTCACATAAATCTATCCATTTTAATTAAATGAATATTTCCTATTTATTTGATTAAAAATCCACTAGCCATCAGTTAATTAAATTAATATTTAATTAATTCATCGTCAAACATTCTCCTATTAATTAAATAATTCAATTTATTTTAATTAATTCATTAAACCAAAATCACAATCAATTAAATGAATAAATCCTATTTATTCAATTTTTTTTTTTGATCGATAAGAGGCCGAAGCCAAGAATTTTATTAATCATTTTGAAATTTTACATTACTCCACTCGTGCGGGCGTTGGTAGGAAAGAGTGGAGGTGAGAAAACCTCCAGCCTTGCCCAGGACCATAGTCCAGATAATATTACATCAATATTAAATGGTTTTTGATCTTAATAACACAACAACACCCCGGGCTAGGGTGGGCAGGTGGGAGGGTATATTTATATATTTTTTCCCCTCCCTTACAAACCCTTGATTACAAATTTCAATTATCAATAATCCCAGACTTCATGGGGCATGGCCTTGAAGTTGACCTCTAATTGCAAATAGTATCCGATAATTGCCAAGAGATATTCCTGTTTGTCCTGCATGGTTAGTTTCTCTAACACTTGACAAAATTGTTAGTACCATTTAGTCAACTATTACAAATGAAATTATATCATTTGAGCTATAAAATTTCCACAACCAAATATCCTTTAAGGCCTATCCTTCCAGATCTTATGCAAAGAGATATAAACATAACCTTAAACGTAGATGGATAATCCTCATTATCCCAATTTGAAGATGATATTTCATTCATGAGCCGAGTTTTAAAGAAAATGTATCTTTCTTAAACAAAATTTGACCCTTCCTTTTAATGAGTCTCCAATTTACTAGCTCTTGTTTGTGCTCCTGGATGCTATCCCTAATAATGGATAAAATCCAGGCTACAAAAACAAGAGTAGGTAAATGAGAATCTGTCATGCCAGGAATCAACATACCCATCCTCCCCTGTAAATTAATAATAGAGAAGGTAACAGAATATATAATGCGTTCAAGGCAAGATGTAACCTCTATCCATACCATGAATATTTTGCATGTGTGCCACATCTAAGCCATAGTCTAAGATTTTGTCAGAAGGTCGCCCTAAAATAGAGAATTCATCAACATATGGCACATGAGTGCTACAACTAGTTTTTAATGTTCCAAAATAGGACAAACAGATGAAAAAATTGAAGCCATTATTTCCCACCCTGATAGGATTTCCACCAATGTGAATAAATACCAATAAATGAGTGCATCCAGATGTTTACAAATATCTAGAATATATATTCATATTGCTGAGTGTCCATAACAGAATGCTAATATAATGGTCCTATTTTCCCATCTGTATGTCTATATAAATAGTCATTCCATCATACCTATTTTATCTTTAGTAACTTTAAAATTAACAGTTAAAGCATACTATATTAGTGTCCTGTAGGTCACTAAAGTTTTGTTCTTAGAATTCGGCAAGGTTAATATCTTCTCCAAGGTCTCTGTTAGCTACAGAATTAACACTATTTTACTAGAACTAGTATTATG